>NC_089882.1:21909863-22513136 GCF_040182565.1 Anser cygnoides
CTGTGGCTCCGCTTTAGCTCTGTCCTCGGGTGTAAACTTCTGGCTACAAGCCTGAGACCTTGCGCACAGCTTCCCTGCACCCTTCCCTGCCTGAAGGTGCACCAGTGAACGCTGTGTCCGTGCAGCCCCTGCAGCACTGGGAACTGGGCACTGGGAACACTGCTTTACAGGTGGTGAGGCAGATGTTTAGCTTCCATCTAAATGGGTCTGGCCATTGGTGCCTCCTGGTGCCGCTGCCTGTGTTGGCGGAGCACAAGTGGAGGTAATGGTCCTTGGGTATTTTGGGGAGGGGAAACCTGGAAGGTCTGACAGAGCCAGGGGTGCCCCTCTTAGACGTGACGGAGGATCTCTGCTCCTGGCTGCTTGTTGAGTGTCTTCCATGGGCGTGAATCACTCTGATGGAAGATATTCGCCCTACAGACCTGCTGAAGCTATCACAGCTGTAACAGCAAAAACTGCTGGTGTGATTTCGGGAGTCCCCTGTAGCTCCTGTTTCAGATTATCCCAGCTGTAGGGTGGACTCCAGTGGACTCTCCTGGTCTTTCTCAAAGCAGTGTGATGCAGGGCCTGGGGCGCAGAGCCAGCAGATGGGCGCTCGCGCCCAGCTCGGCCACAAACCGAATGTGCAAAGCCCCGATGAAACGTTACCGCTGGCTCTGCTGCTTACCATCTGCTCGTGGCGCAGCTGGGTGGCAGCAAGTGGCACTCATGGGCTGTCACCAGACGATTTAAGGGGGCTGTAAATGCCACCGTCAGAGCAGCAGTGCTCACATTGCATCTTTGCTGAGGTGGAGAGAGATCCAAGTCCCCCGGCCTGTTATTCCCCTATTCTTTCTGTGCTTTCCTTTCTCCTTCAGATGAAATTCAGGACTGTGTAAGATCATTTTTGGAGGGTTGATTGTTTCCTCACAAAGTAAATAGCATTTTTTCCTCTTTGGCTAAAGTTACACAATAATTTTGTATAGTTGCAATTGCTTGAGGGTGTCCAGCAGCGGCTGGCAGCGCCCCCGTCCCCACGCGCGTTGCCACATTGCACAATAAGACAGTCCCACTTTCCCAAGCTTTGGCCGTGTCAGAGGCAGGATACCACATTATTCAGAAATGGAAATTCTTACACTGCTACTTTTCCGTAATTGTGCACACATTTTGCCTGTGCAGATTTCAAACTTGCCTTGAATGGGAGCTGCTGAGGGCCAGAGGCAGCGCAGCGTTTCTCCGAGTGCTAGGTAATGCTGCGCTTTTCCTCTCACGGACTGCGGGCTGGGCGGCGTCTGCTGGGAGGAGGAGAGGAGAGGGCAGGAGGAGGGTGCAGAGGGACCTCTCCCCTGCCCTGGCAGCGATGGGCGGAGGTGACCAGGCGCTGCTGGGAGCCACCAGCTCTGACCACGCAGTAGCTGCTGCTCTGTCTCCTGGTTCCTGGGAAAGGCAAAGCCAGCAGCCAGGCGGTGGATGCTCAGCCCTCTGCGCTGGGTGGCTGTCCCCGCTGCCTGTGCCTGGGCATGGCTTGTGCCACCCCGGGGGCAGCTGGGCCCAGTGTCCCCGTCAGGGTGGGATGGGTGCCCGGGTGTGGGAGACAGCCTGCTGTGCCCGTGAGCCTGACGAGGGGGAAGGCAGCTGGGGTTATTCTTACAGCCCTCTGAGGGATGCTTTCCTGATGACACAGTGCTGTGGGGAACTTGTGTCTGATTTACACCGGGATGGGTGTCTATAAGCAGTCCGTACGGTCACACAGATATGACAGCTGGGCCCTCCCCATGTAAAGGGTAGGATTGCAGCCCCCGATGCTCCCGGGGCAGGCTGCCGCCAGGTAAGCGTGGGGCAGCTTCGATCCCGGCAAGCAGCAGCGGGACAACGAGGAAATCACAAACCCCGCTCGGCCCGGCGTCGAAGCCCCTTTGGATGGACCGAGCGGGCTGAACCGGGGCAAACCGGGGGGGCTCGGTTACCAGCGGGGGCTATTCGCCCACTTTTTCCTCACCGTGTCAGTGGCAAACCAGTAAGCTGGGCGCAGAGCCTGCCCCTGCAGGTGAGCGCCGCACACAGCCCCGCGGGGCTGCCCGCCTCCCGCCCGGGCTGCGCCTGGCCCCGGCCCGGTGCCGGTGCTCGGCGGCCCCCCCGGGCAGCCCCGCCGCAGCTTTCCGGCCCCTCCCTCTGCCTCCCGGGGTCCCCTCGCCCCTTCCCGAGCGGAGCGGAGCCGTGCGGTAAGTGCGGAGCCCCGGGCGCGGAGTCCCTGTCGCGACAGAGCAGCGCGGCGACAGCTCGCGGGGCGCCCGGCGGTGCCGCGCGGAGGGGAGCCCCCCAGCCCCTCGGAGCAGGGGGCGCGCCCCGAAGCCGTTTCCTGGCTACCGGGAGAAATAGGCAAATATTTCCTTCCCCTGTTTCTCTTCTCTCTGCCTCTCTTTGTTGTTGTTGTTGTTCTGAAAGTGGCAAATTGTCAAGGAAAAAGAAGAAAAAAGTTGCTGTAGATGTTTCGGAGCTGTTGCTTTATGGAAAACAACTCCCTGGGTGGAGGCGAGAGCAGCCTGCGGTTCGGTGGGAGTGTTTGCAAATCAAATGTCACTTGGAGGTGGGGGAAATCTGGCAGAACTGTTCCGTAAGAGCCTTCTCCAAGTCGTGCAGGCTCGCTCGCCTCATGTGAGCTTAACGAAAACCAACGGGAAGTTTGAAAGGAAGGGGAGAAGATGGATGGGAAAGCTAAGGAAAGTGCTTGCTGCCTGCTTTTGCCGGTGTGCTTGGGTTCCTGGAGCGAGCGTTGCTGGGCATGAACCCGCACTGGCTGCCCCCTCGGGAGAGCGGGGCAGGGTCTGTGGTGGGGATGTTCAGGCTGGGAGGTGGGCGCAGCAATGCAGCCCCTGGCAGCAGAATTGGCATGGTCAGGGCTTGGGTGAGCCCCAGCCTGTTCTGTGCCCCCGAACCTCCCCTCGCCGCATCGCTTTCCCTCGGCGCTCCAAGCCCGTCGGTCGCCGGAGCCCAGGCACCCGTGGGGAGCGAGCCCGGAGGTGGCCGGGTTGGGCACACGGTCTGTGCCACCTGCCACAAGGCCCCGGGGGCTTACGGGTGCCACGGCAGCGCTGGATTTCTCTCGGGGCCCGTGGTACCAAAGGAAAAGGAGCTGTGGTTGCTGAGCTGTAGCAGTGCCAAGCCTCGCCGTTCTTTTGCGCCCAGAGGTGGTGAGCGGAGAGGTGGTGCTTGGGAGCGTGTCTGGCCCTCTGGCTGTCTAATGCACCACCTGCAGCCACATCCTCCCCTTCACTGCTCTTCCGCATGGAAGTCTTTGTTTTGGGCATCCTGGCCCTTCTGCTGGCAGTGCAGGCTGTGGGCACAGCCCATGTACCGGTTAGAGACAGCTTTACTGGTGGCTTGGTTAGGCTGTGTTTTAACGACAACAACAACTGTGGTATATGGTTAATAGGTACAAAGTTATCTGAGAAAGATGCAGCTCTGTAGTTAGAAAATACCTTTATTAGTGGAGTGGATGAAACTTTTTAAAATGAAAGATTTTTCCCCGAGTGGCAGAATGGGGCCTATAGAGGCCAAAAAAGGGTTTTTTTAACTGCTTAGTTTCCCAAGGCATATCAGCTGGACCTGTGAAATCGCTTTGAAGACACAGCTAAACCAGCATTAATAGGGCTGGTGTTGGCATAAAAATGTCATCCAAAAATCACACCCTTAATTGGCATTAGTGTGTTGGCAAACCTTTTCCAGTGCTGCTTTATCTTTCAACAGCCATATTATTGTAACCGTTTCACGTGTTTTGTCTCATGACAAAGGCTCAGAGCAGGATTTGTTGAATTCAGTGCAGTGGCTGGAATCACAGAATGGCTTGGGTTGGGGGACCTTAAAGACCGTCTAGTTCTAACCTTTTACCTTCTCCAGCGAAGGCAAGAAACCAGTGGCAAAGCAGCTGAGGCTTTCAGTCCTGGTACCACCTCTGTGATTCCTTGTCTGTGGGCCCGCTGCAGTAAGCTGCTTTGCAGGCTATGCTGGGACAAGGAGTAGGTAAATGCTTGCTTTGCAGTTTATTTGAATAGTAGGATTTTTTTTTCTTTGTTCTTTTAATTCAAATCAGCTTCCATGATTGTAAAGATCCTTCACTCTTTTCCTTACTTCTGTCCATCGACCTCTCTGTCCACTTTAAAAAGTTTTCAGTTGCATCAGGTCATTGTGTGGCATTATAGACTTCTAAATACACCTGATCTACATGCAGCTGGAAGAAGCTCCCTTTACTTGGATTTGTGCACCGAGTGGTTAGGTAACCTTCCAAGGGTGATGGTGGGCAGTGGGATGGATCCTCTGTCCCGCTCAGATGTGCAGCATGGAAGAGCAAATTTAGTTTTGCTGGACAGTTCCCCAACCAGAGAAGGGCCCCACTGGGGCATTGCCATGTGGCCAGAACTGCCCAAGCCCTTGTTTTACATCCCTTGTGAACCAAACCAAGCTTTCTTTTCACAGCTGCCTTCTTTCCTTTATTCTGGGAGGTGACAAATATTTACCATGTTGGTCTCTTTAAAACTGCTCTTTGGGAATTTTCTCATGCCTTGGAGTTTCTTCACCTGTTCTGTGGGTAAGAACTGGCGTTTATCTGCTCCTGGCAAAACCAGAAGTGTCCCTTAAAATATCCAGAGATTTGTGTGGTTGGTGAAAGACTTGAACAGGTATGTGCTTTCCTACAGCTGCCTTCACGCTTTCCAGCATCGAACCCTGAAGAAACCAGAGTGCCGCTAGCTGCCCCATCAGTGCCTTGGGGCTGCTTGCCTCCTTCCTGAGTCAGCAGCCATCAGCCCCGGGCAGCGCTGTGTTTGTTCTGGAGGCAGCCCTTGTTGCAGGGGCCCGTAAGCTGCCCCGGGAGATGGCAGTGCCGTGCCTGCTGGGGCTCCCCTTCCTCCTCTGCCCCGGGGCTGGGCTCCATTGATGTGTTACTGTTCTGTATCCAGATCCCAAGTGGCACAAAGAACCTTGACCCTTAATGACTCTGCCTCTTATCTCCTTAGAGGCACCGACAGCCCCTGTGTTTAGGATAAGGCTCTGATATAGTGATATGGTCCCATGCATTCACTTTTGTGTAGCTTTTCCCCTTATTCACTTGCATTAGAAATTTGGATTTCCTGCCAGCTCATTGGCATAATATTAACCTTTCTTTTTGCTGGATGTGACATGTTGCCTTTAATAACAGGGGCTTGGGTTTAATATCCCAGGAGGTCCTTTTCGATTCTATGTTCATGTAGTTCGGGAGCTAAAAGAAAGAGTCTTCTGAAAGGGGCTTTCCAAAGACTGGTTTGTTTTCTCCTGGTTACATTACTGTGGTCTTCTCTTAAGAAATCAAACCGTTGAAACAAACCTATATCCCACTTAGATATGAAGAAATTGCAGCTTATTTATGGCCTGGATCCACTCCTTCTTCTGAACATGATTAGAGCAAGATCAGACCCTTTGTGTTACCTTTTCATTCTGGCATGTTACAAACCTAATACAGACCTCATGAAAATTAAATTGTGCTAATTACATCTCCCGGTCTGCTTTAAGAGAGTCATACATTCCTGTCTGACTTGCTTGCTAATGAACTCTGTGGACCGAATCCAAACTCGGAGAGAAGTTAAAGCACCGTCGCTGATCCGAGCACGCAGCTCACCCGGACTTCGTTGTCCAGATGTGACCCCCAGCCCAAGGGCGGCTGTGGAAACACATGCTTGTCTGGGAGATGCTGCCGACATTTATTGCTGGGTGCGCTAGATCCTGGGGCTTTCATCAGCACGGTCTCCTTTTTGTGAATGAAGGCAGGCAGGGACAGCCGGGCTGGCCAAACTGGTGCCGGGTGGCCGGGCTGCAGGCGGCCTGCACTCGAGGGATGCTGCCGAGGGCAAGTCACGAAGGAGGGTAAGCCACGATCCTCAGCAAAGTGAAGCTTTAAAAGTTGTTGCTCCTTGTTCCAGAGGCTTCTGTCCTGCCAGTTTTGGTGGGAATTTCTTTGTTCCTCAGAATTAAACTTTGGTTCAGTTCTGTTTTTTACTTGACACTGTTCGGTGAACAAACCTTGGAGATGAGGAGCTCGTTTCTTCCTGTATCAGCAAAACGTTTTAGTGACTGCTAACCCCTTACACCTGTACATGTCTAGTCAAAGAAGGGTCCTAACCTGGTTTTGTTTAGACTGCTGATGGAGGGAGGGAGAGAAAGCAATTCCTGGGGCCCGGATACATGACTTTTTGGAAATAGAAACTGTAGCCAGAAAAGGCTATATCCCCAACAGAGCTGCAGAAGGGGTCTTGTGGGTGTTCTTAATCTACCTCACTGCAAAGCCAGCCAGGTTAGCTCAAACCACCTTTGTTTTGACTTAAATTAGCTGAGTCTGCAGTACGGCAGTGAATGTTCGCTCTGTCCCTCCTGCCAGACGTGCGGCGGGGGACTACCAGCCAGCTGCTGGTCCTCGGCCAGCTCCTGCTGCAGCCTCTCCAGGAGAGGCTGTCTGGGCATCCCCTGGGCGCTTCCTAAGCGAGAGCCGAGCCCTTTGTCCAGCATCAATTTAAACACGTTTGTCAGACAGGATCGGTTTAAGATGTGCCCCATACCCTCGCGTTTGTGCTGTCCTTAATCATTTCAGCTTGACACCTATCCCCCCTGCTCCTGGTTCGGGTCCCGTTACCAGTTCCTTCTGGGAAATTTCACAGGTCACCGGTGCCCTGCAGCAGCCACCAGGACTGGGACCAGCTGGACTCCTTAAGGGTGTCACTGTGGTGCAGATTGAATAGCTTAGAGTTTAACTTGCTATTTTACCCATGGAAGGACAGGCCTGCTTAGTTACCTGAGGGTTTGTGAACCGTTTAAGATGATACTGGATATGCATGCATAGAAAGAGATTTTGACGATGCCTATGAGATTTGAATTCCCTTTAAAATTAAAATGCAATTTGTTGTCCATGTTTCTGTGACAATCCCATCCTAAGTGTTTTATAGAAACAACTTGTAGAACTTTTGCTTTTCCTTACTATGCACTGGACGTTGGAGGCTAGATTACTTACCAAAAAAAAAAAAAGAGATGGGAGCTGGAAAAGTATTGTTTTGTTGGTGTCATAAATACTCTATATATTAAGGAGACAGAATACCTT
Source organism: Anser cygnoides (assembly GCF_040182565.1). Lineage (NCBI taxonomy): Eukaryota > Metazoa > Chordata > Aves > Anseriformes > Anatidae > Anser > Anser cygnoides. The sequence continues at coordinate 21,916,963 of NC_089882.1, forward strand.
TAAAACTCTGCAGTGTTGCATAGCCTGAAACCTTTTCATGGGAGAAAGCTACTTTAAATATACGTCTGAAAAAAAAAAAAAACAACCCACACACAACTTCTGCAAACGATGTGTTTTCTTAAGGAATTAAAAACAACTGTTTAGAAATGATTAATTATTGTAACATGTGAGCACTGTAACGTTCCGTCCGTTCGCAGTAGTATTTCAAATGATTTAAAGTTGTTTGCTCAAGGTTTGCTTTTACCATGTCATTAAATGTCATGGATTTGTTCCAGCTGTCCTCCACAAATGTATCACCCATGATGGATTTTGCATGAGAACAGGCTGCCAGATTTTAATTTTGATACCAAAGACCAATTTTATTTTACTTTTGATACTGATTTGGAGAACATACTGCTGGCTTTTAATGGAGTTGACAGGGACGATGCTAGCAGCTCTGGACGGGCTGAGCTCTGGGGCCTTGTTTGCACCTTTCGAAAGCCCCGAGGCTGAGGTCAGGCATGGGCAGTTACCTGTCCCCTCTGACTGCCGCCAGATCGCCCCTGGCAGTGGTTGTGGCCTCCCGTGGCTGTCACTGCTTCCCGGCAGGAGGTCGCAGCCCTCCTATCTGCTGGCTGCATACTCTGAGCACTTCCTAAATTGCTTTGGGCAAAATCAAGTGGATTATCTCAAGCCACTGATTAGACTATTGAAGACAATCCTGCTGGCTTTGGGGCTTGTCTTCTTCCTTCCTGAGGTGAGTTAGGGAGGACAGGAGGGACTGCTGCAGGGCGCAAGGCTGCTGGCGGGGGTCTGCTCTGCAGCACAGCTGGGAGGCAGGAGAGGCACCGCGGGTTTCCTAGTGGCTTGCTGAAACCATTCATCAGAGGAGGAGATCTTTCTTGCTGAGCTGCTGAGGCTTGCCAGGGGTTCTTCCAGGCCCATTGAGTGTTTTTTTTTGTTTTTTTTTAACCCCCTTACTCAATTTTTATTGCCAGAACATTTACGTTTGGTCATGTTTTTCCAATTCTAAACTAATCTGCCTCAAGTGTGGAGCTCCATCAAATAATTAATATAATATAACATCCAATTATCTTGAAAGACTGGGTATCATTAGTGTATAAACCTTGGACGGCCACTTGGAAAAGATATAACCTGATACTGCAGAGAGCAGATTGATTTGGGGGATTACCTCTCAGCCCTGAATTGGTAAATAGCGTAAATGGATCCACTCGCTAAGAGGAACTGCTGCGTGCCCTGAAACATCACAGCTTGCCTTCAGAGCAAACCAAAGCTGCAGCCTGCTCCCTGACGTGCTGTTTGGTTTCTGGCATGGCTGCTTGCTTTGGGCCAGAAGGGTATGCCCTGTGGAAAGTGTTTGAAATCATTCGTGGGCCTTGGTAAAATGCAGACGTTAACAGCAAGAGTGTGAATAAGCAATCTCTCTCTCTCTTTTTTTTTTTTTTTATTAAAACTTTTGCATTCTTTTCAAAGTGTTGACATAGTACACTCTACCCCGGGGTGTTGCAAGTGTCTGAATATTTAGGATGTGTAAAAGACCATGATCGTGCAGTAACATCTCTTCAGTCTGGGCAAACAGGTTAACTTGAGTGCTTCACTTTTGTTCTTAAATTTAAACAAAATGAACTAAGATGCTAGTAAGCAAAAAGGACACTCACTGGTATATACTTTCCTTTACTAACATCTATCCTGTTAACAGTGGAAAAAATAAATGAGCACTTCATGATGATTATCCTGAAGCTGAAGCGTGCCTCTAAACTAGACAGTGTCACATTTAATTATAATTCTTGGTTACGTTGCTGTAGTCCTTGGCTGTCTGTCTCTGAGGCCAGAAATGCCTTTTTGTTATGTGACCATGCAGGGCTGGGCACTGAGATACCCGATGTGCAGCTAGGCTCCAGGTGCTGCCGTGAGTGAGGTACGTCTCTGCACTGGAAAAAGGATTTTAATAGGCAGCGAAGTGTGTGTCAGGCAAGCATGTGTGTGTTTTAAATAAAGCAGTCTCCGCTGGGTTTAAAATGAAATGTTTCCATTTCTTTTTAAGCCTGCTTTTCTAAAACTCATTTAAAGAGACTCAATAACATCTGCCATCAGTGACATCCTTATGTTTGGGCTCTAGCTCTGCGAGCACAAAGCCCACGGCATTTGTATCAGTCACTGGGACGGGGCGCAGGGTTAGGTGTTCGCAGGCAAGCGTTTGGGCAGCAGCAGAGCCCATAACTGTGCAACAAGGCCAGTAACTTCTTCGAGCTGTTTTTCAATGGCATTTTTCCTGATGGGCAAGTTAAGTAGGTCTTGTTTCCTCACGAAAAGAAAAACTAAGTTAAAGGAGAGAAATGCTCTCTGCAAATCACATCCTGTTTTTATCCTTCCACTAGCACAGATTTGGAGTTGCAGCCTGACTGCAGTCCATCTGACCTGCTTCCCCTCCCCTCCTTATTGACACTGATATTAGAACTATGGGAAAACTTGGACTGCTGGCAAAATGGGTGGAAAATCAAATGTTTAATGTTTTGCTTGAACATTTTGTGGTTTCTCCTGAAATTCTTTGTCTGAAACAAAGGATGTCCTTTGTTCTTTTTCGGGGGTTGTTTTTTTGTTTGAAAAAATCTGCAGTGTCATTGTGGATTGCTGAAGTTTCTACAGAAATGGCATCAGTTCTCCACATCTTTTTTTCTTTTTTCTTTTTTTTTAAATACCTGAAACAAGGAAGGACAGTTAGAAAAGATGCAAAAAAATTGCCTGATTTGACAATGAAAGATTGTTCGTTGGCAGATTCTTACAAATGCATTCAGAATCAAAATGTTAGTGATTTGGAAAAATCTTGAAATACAGTAATTTCACATGACCTCCCTCTTGGAAGCTTCTATGGTTTTGCATTCTTTGCTCCAGCACAATTCCCACTGAAGAAATGCTTTAAAAAGTAAAGAAAAAAAAAAAGAAATAAAAGATGGATTCTTTAAAAACCGTCATTCCTTGCTTCTTTGGTATGGCATTAAGTTGTGTTTATATAGCTTAATCTTATCCTGATTTATATGATCAGAATTAAGCTTTTATGGATTTGTTTGGAGTCTGGAGAAGATACGAACTGAAGCGCAAGACAGTCACCATCCCACGGAGCCTGCAGGCGGTGGCTGCCTGGGGACACGCTGTCCCCCGGCCATGCAGCACTGCAAGCGCTCCCAGCTCCTCCTTGCCACTTGCAGGCCTGAGGAGCAGCAATGGGCACAGGGACGGGCTGGAGGCAGCGGCTGGAGCCCTCTGCAGAGCTGCAGCTGGGGTGGGGGTGTCTGCAGCCTGGAGCGCAGCGAAAAAGAGCAAAGCCCTGGGTGCCAACAGTGGCAGGGCTGCGGGGGCTGCCCCCATGCCTGGCATGCTCGGGGCCTTCACAGTGCTCAGAACAGGGTTTTGTAGCTCTAAGGAGCTCTCTGAGGCAGGAGAAAAATGGTGGCTTGGTGACATGTGGGTGAAGGGGCCTCCTAATCGCACCTTCTGCCCTTTCAGCCAGACTTGATTTTACCATGACGCTAGCCTGTGCTGTTAAGTAGCTATTAGTTATCGCTCAGGCAGTATCCTTTTGTTATTTCAGAATTACTGAGATACTTAATTGGCTGTTCATTAACTGACTTAGACAAAAATAAGATCTGATTAATCATCATTTCAGCAAATTATAGCCTGTTCTGCAGGCTACTGAAATTAAGCAGTGAAGGGCTGGCTTCCTGCAGCGAGCTGTGACCTGCCCCAGCTGTGCAGCCCTCGCTGCCTGTCACTGACCCAGAGGGCTTGAGGTCCGTGGGAATCGGAGGGGTCACCACTTGGGGGGCGTGGATCCACGTGTTAATGGGGTGAGGACCATGGAGCACTGCCTGTGACACAACGGAGATGGTGCCAGTGCTCGGCAGAGGGACGCGCTGTGAGTGCACGCGCAGCCAGCCAGCAAAAGAGATGTCTGTTGGCCGTCATTCCTAACCTTTGAGATCACTTCCTTTTTCTTACTTTTTTTTTGTAAGCAATATCCATTGTAACTGATCGAGATCAAATTTCCAAGCTGATTGAGATCTTGAATGCATCATCGAAGACTATAGTTTTATCTGAAGTAGTCCTATACGGTATGTTATTTCTTGTTTTACCTTACACGCATTCCGATTTCAAACATAACTGATTTTAGTTAATTATTCAACAGGGAAGATGGAACTGGCACCTTTGGTTTAGAATAAACTTGCTTATCCAATGGCCTAGAGTTTGAAGAAAGGAAAACTTCAGAAGCATCACGGGATCATTAAAATCCCACACAAGGTATTTGCAAGTGTTACAAAGCCAAGCCTATAAAAAGCAGGTTCCTTACATGAAATTGCTTTGCATTCTTCTGGACAAGAGTTAAAGCTCCCCCAGAACTTTCCTGTTATCAGCCATCTTTGTGTCTTAGATCCTTCCTTTTCCAAGATCCCTGACTGTTGCTCCACTTTAATCTCTCCTAAGGGCTCCTTCTCAGCCGTTTGAAAGCAGCTCTAGCTGTTTCCTCCCTCTGCCCAGGCTTGGCCAAGACCGTGAATAGAAATCACCCATTTCTTTGGTGAGTCCTTGCCAAGTGGGGCTGGATGCCCCTTCAGCCTTCCTGTGTAATTTGATTTAGGAGCGTTTGAAACACTGACAGTATTGACATTGGGATTACACGGAGGTTGCGTTCAAGAAAGTTGGGAAATAACACAACCATTGGCTGGTTGGGCTTTGCCCTTTCCAAGGCCTAAAAATTGAGGAGAAAGTTACGCCAGGTCAGTACTGGTTGTAAATCACCCGGGTTTTGGTGTGCTGTACTTAGGACCTGATGGTGTGGCTGGGACTGGATGAGCGGGAGTGACAGGGCTCAAAGACTGCTCTGTCTTCTCTGCACCACGCTGCTCTATGTGTGTTTGGCAGCTTCGCAGCTGGTTTAACTCTTCCCAGTGCAGAATTTGGGAAGAAGAGGCATTTCCTTCCCCTCTGCAGTGCAGACTTCTCATCATTAAGCATGGAGTCCTGTGCCCCGTTCTGGGCTCCTCTCTACAAGATAGACATGGAGCTCCTGGAGCGAGTCCAGCGGAAGGCTATGAAGATGATGAGGGGACAGGAGCATCTCTTATGAGGAGAGGCTGAGAGAGCTGGGCCTGGTTAGCCTGGAGAAGAGAAGGCTGGACAGGGATCTTATCGGTGTGTATTGGACTGGGTGGTCCCCAGAGGTCCCTTCCAACCTCAGCCACTGTGATTCTGTGATGGCGACTGCAAATACAAAACAAAAGTAGACCGATGAAAATAGAAGAATCTTAACAGAATAATTAACAGAAAGAAGTTTTGTTATTGTGTGTGGAGAGCTTTCTTTTGTTAACAGAAGAAGCTGAGAGGGTTTCTCACTTAGCTGATGGCAGCACTGGAGAGGAGTGGTTGGGAGTCTTGCAGCATGCCCCATTTAACGTCTTCATTGCCAGAGGTCCCGGACCAGATGCCTGAGCTTCAGTGGGGCTCACTGGGCCTTGCCAGAGCTGTCTCTGTGAAGGGCCTCGTATTTGTCCTGGGGACAGCGGTGCCCCCAGCTCAGTGGTGGTGGCCCTGGGCAATGGGACTGGCTCCCTTCAATGTGGGGCACTGTGCCCCGCTGTGCACCAAGCACCCCAGGAAGGGGAACCATGGTCGTCAGTGGCTGGGTGCAGCCCCTGTCCCGGGATCTGCAATTTGGGAACGAGCTCTTTAACGGCCCCGTCCGCACAGAGGAGGCAGCCCCGGTGCTGCCCCGGCCATACCTGGGTCAGGCGGTCGCAGGCAGAGCTTTGAAATGCGAGGCAGCTTCCTTAGGCATCGCGGGGGGTAAAAAGTGAATTAACCATATCATAGGCACATGGTACTTCCCTGCTCAGATTACACTACAAAATCTGGGCAGTTCCTAAGATAGAGCTGGAAAAGGGGATTTGGGAGTGTGAGCAGCACTTGGAGCAGAGCACAGCTGACATGGCTGGGAACAAAAGGTGATAGGAAAACTCACTGCATCTACAGTGCTGCACATCCACAGGTCAGCAGAAATCTTTCCTAACTGGACGTTTGTTGCAATTTGTTGGGAGAAGCGTAAAATAACTTTGTTCGAGTGCTGGCTTTGCTTTGTGCCTTATTTTCTGCTAGTTGCAAAGATTTTATCTGGCTGTGTTTACTCTTTGATTTTGTACTCTGTTTTCCAGATTTACTTTCTAACTCTTCGTGATACTCTGAAACTTTTGCTAAATATCTTTGGTTTAATTCAATTTAAAGACTTAAGTAGATAGAGGCGGGTTTGCTTTGTTAGGTAAGACTGCTAAAGCCGTGTCTGCTCTGCGTATGGACAAAGCTTTTTGCAGTACGATTTTCTGCGAAATGCTCCATAAGCAACACATGTGTGCTAGTGCTGTTAGGCAGAACTTCACGGAGTTTTTTTTCACTTCTCGTCAGAAGTGAGCTTCTTACAAAAGCAATTATTTTTAGTGCTGCTTCTGGCCTTTTGATTGTGGATTCGGAGAGCATTTTACCTCACATACTGAAGCAAAAGTTAGGTTTGTTTTTGTTAATGCAAGTCAAGAAGTAGCAATGATTCGGTGTGACAGGCTGAATGTGAGCCATATGAGCCGAGCTGCACAAGCATAAAGGATGATTGTGCTGCAAAATATCTCCAAGTAATTTGGATTTTGACACACTTACCACTTCTCAGGTTGCATTTCCCCCTCCCCACCACTCCTGCCCTTCCCCCACCGCCAAGGACCTGATGGGATGGAAACGTATCTGCATTGTCTCTGGGAACTGTAATGCTTGGGCTGGAAGTGCGCTGCTTCTGCGAATTTTATTGTAGCAATGTGAGAGCTTCACAAAGAGATGGTAGTAATTGTATAAGCTTACTTACGTAGTCTTAAGTAACGACTCCACAGACATAGCTCGAGCTTTAGACGCTAATTCTTAATGCTTTGAGCGTGTAAGGTCGTTGGTTTCTCTGTTTCCCCAACAAGTCCTGAGGCACGCTGCCATATAGCACTTTTCTGATTTAAGAAGTGCAGCTTGTGCACTGGGACGGGGAAGCACAGCTCACACGCAGCTCCCGGCGCGTGTGACGAGGGTTGCATGTTAGGGAGGACTGCTTGTCCCCAGGCAGCCCGGAGCACTGGGCACGGTGCCACTCAGCCCCTCTCTTGGGCGGAGGATTTTGCAGTGCCATTTTTTTCCAATTAAGAAGTATTGATTTCTTTTGCGGGCTCTATTTTTTTGTTATAGGCTTCTATTTAATTGCGGTTTCTCTGTATGGATGGCAAAATAAGGCTGTTTTCATGTTAAATGATACATAGTCATAGTAGGATTTTATGTCCAACCCTTTTATTGATTAAACTTCTGCATGTCTTAGTATTTTGAAGTAGAAAGGAATAACAAGTAACAGTTCATTTCTGGCTAGGGTTTCTTACCAATAAGTGAAACGGTGTGTGTGTGTGTGTGTGTAAGTGCAACATATGTCATATTTTATAGATGTTACATTGATATTTTAATGGCTCTTAAACCTAAAGATTGAATTCTGTTCTCTTAGATAATTTATCATACAGATGCAACAAACGCAAACCAGGGTAAATGAGAACAGAATCTGTTTTTTCAGTGAATCTGTTCTAACCCATTGGACCAATGCAACCCCTCTGAAGTCATTAGAAAGGATCCGGCTGACCCTGATGGAAGTGGGGATAAAGTCAAGCATTAGGATGGTCCTGGTTGTGACATGCCTTTGCTGCTTAATGTTGTATGTGACGTTTTTAAGGAAGCAAACCAAAAATAATACATTGGATACTATTTATAAGGCAAATTCCCAGCAAAATATCTGTCATCAGGTTCCAAATTATTCCTTGCTTCCATTTAACAATGAGCTATCCATTATATGGTCTTAATTTATGGAATGTTAAACAGTTTCTGGCGTTACTGTGCCCCTGCAGGAAGAACAGATGGTACTGTGAATGAGTTTTGCTATGGGATAAAATGTTCCAGGTCTTCAACGGATCGTATCCATCTGTAAGAAAGGAAGAGCATTTGTGTAAAATAAGCAAGGTATAGTCAAACAACTTGAAATCCTCTGCTGAAGGAAAAACAGCGTCTGTAGGCTGAAGTGGTAGTATGCGTTGGAAGGTAACATGGAAAGCTATTGCTTAACATTGTTTTAAAGGTGAACTTTTACTTTACTTAAATATCCCAAAGGGAAAATCATATTTCTGAGGATTTGGAAGGCAGTGGTGAGTATATAATATGGTCAATATATACTGACAGCAGTCTCTTCATAAAAAGAACATGTTACATTTATAATCAGATTGGCAATGTCTTCATCTTGTCTCCATGCAATGCAGTTCTGCCTTACCTGATTTATAGAGCTTTGGCCCTCTGAGAATAGTGTGGAAGTGATGAACACTTGAATCCTGACAGTCGTTATCATATCAGTGTGTAATATAGCTAAACTTACAGAACTGAGTAGAACATCTCCATCATGATCCACATCTTGCACCTCCCCTAAAAGAGTCATACAGGTCAAACAGTGGATTGCGAGAATTGCCAGAAGTTGCACCAATTTCATTCTCCGTTCTTCTAAATGACAGGATCTGTTAGGATGATGAACCTCCATCATTTTTCAGAGCTCTAGTGAGATTCTGGCGGCTAGCATTTTGGGGAATGATTGCTTTTTTCTCACTGGCCTATGCACTTCGGTGGGCCAGGTCTGGTGAATGAATTTCACCTTCCCTTTATGTCTCTCTCTCAATTCTATAAACTTTGGTCGTGTTCCTTGTAAAGTTTTCCTTTGCAGATTGAAAAATCACAGGCTCTTCAGCTTAATCTACCTGAAAATAAGGTAATTAATTGTCTAAGGTCCTCATAAGGTGCATAAAGACAAGCACACTTCTAGGGGGCAATCCTTACATCTTAAAATGGGCTATTAGTAATACTAATTGCCCTCCAAAGTTTTACCCACCTCTTTACTGACTGTAGAAGAAGCTTCATCAGTTGAGGTAACTTCTAGAAAACTGAATTTAAACTAAAGCCTTGTTCTTTAGACAATTTAGATTCATGGACCCCTCTGTTCTTGCTCTTTGCACTTTGAGTAGCTAAGATCACTGTATCAGCAGCTTCCATTTAGAAATGATTCTGCAAAAGTTGTAGTACCCTTATAATGATTGGGTATCGGATGAAAATCCTCCCTCTCCCAACCTCCCAAATCAGTCAGATGGTTGTGAACGTCTGACCGGGCTGCCAGAGTGTTTAAAATCATCCTGGGGAGAGGTGAGGTCGTGCCACAGGAAGGCTCTCTGCAGGTGCCTTTTTCTGCTGGATGGCTGCTTGTTACTGCAGGGTCGGAGGCTGTGTTTGTGGCAGCACTAGCAGAGGAGTCTGAGGGAAGGCTGGACAGCTGGAATACCTCTGCTCTCACTGCGAAGAATATGTTATAGTCCTAATCACTTGTGTTTACTGTTTTTTTTTTTTTTCTTTTTAGCCAAATGTCTTGTGATTTTTAGAAGACTTTATTTTATCTTTTGCATATTAGTGACTTTGTCATCTTAATTTTTCTTGCCAGTCTTGTGCTGGACTGTGGAGAAGGGAGTGATTATCAGCTCATTCTTCATCCTTTGTGTTAATGGTTTATTTCCCCGTGCATAAATCATCTTAGAGCTGTAGATTTTCTTTAGCTGGAAAATAAAATAGCTTCCTTCCCTTACAGGAGAAACACTGACCAGACTACATATATAAATTTTAATGCACCAAGAACAGCAACAACAACACCAAAAAAATATGTTGTCAAAGGGAAAGAAGTATTCTTGTTACTTAAATGATATGCACCTCTACAAGGTAACATACAGAAAATTATTCAGACTGAATTTTATATTAGTGGGAGTAGCTGTACGCACATAATTTAATGCAAAAGTAGAGCGCTAAGCAGTAGATTGCTCTGGATTCTGTCTCCAGCATAGGAGAAATACCTGGATGTAGCCTGGCATGAAAAGCAAAGTTTACATCAATGTTTACATCATTTCCCCAGAATCCTATACAAGAAGATGGAGATAGGTTACATTTTCGTATACTTGAAAGGATCTGACTTTTTCTCATAAATGCTGGAGAAAGTCTGGTTTGTTCCTTCAAAGGATGTTTGTTCCATCAAAGTGATGAGACTTGTTTTCTTCTGGGCAACAGTTAAAATAAAATTTCATTTTTGCTAAATATCTTAAAAAAACATAGCATGTTTCCTACTAGAACAAACCCAAACTTTGTAGTATCAGCATTTCTGGATTGCTGAAATTTTTAGTTTTTATGTTCTGCCTTTATTTGCAAGTTATCGTGGGCTTACTTGTATTTGTTGATCATCAATAACTTGAAATATTCTGGAGTATGGGTTGCATACTTACACAGCAAACCATACTAGCTTCCTCTGGTAATAGAAAATGTAATGTATAACTTACAAAGTAAACAAGACTTGCTCTTCTAATATCATTCTGGTTTGTAGGGTAAATATTGTACAGAACCACAAATCATTATGACCACAAGAAGAACTGCATACGTGCATCTGAGAGCAGAAGTTGAGTAAATGTATTTAGATGCAGAGCAAACTGTTTGTCATCACTGAATGTGCCAGTGTGAGATTCTGTACAGACTACCAAAAATAGACCCCAAAACAGTGCTCTTAGCTTCAGGAAATTATCCTCGTGTGCCACAGGAGTACAAGAAATACATGCCTTTATATGTTTATATGTATGTGTGTATGTTGAGCGTGAAATAATACTAGATACTTTGCTTTCATGAGTTTCAGAGTACCAGTCAGTGCTTTCATTTTATCATGAACCCTAAATAGCTTTTAATCTGTTTTGGGTTGGTTATAAATGAGTTCTAATGAGGCTACCTCACCCAGAATGCTTCTCTAGGTTTTAGTCTTCAGTAAATGAGGTAGTATTTATTACTGGCCTCAGCATCTCTTGGAGGGTAAGTAGGGCTCAAGGCAGCGTCCATCCAGATGCTCTCTGGCAGGTCTGTCTGTAAGATATGTTCCTGGTCAGCATCAAGTTCCGTTCCTATAGCTGAGTGCTACAGCAGGTATGATGACAGCTCTCAGGCAGCTGTGCATGTGTTCTGGGTGCCTGTGACATGGGTTGCTTGTCACGTTGCCTCAAGGGCTCCCCGGCCCCGGAGGAGCAAAGCTTTCCCTGCCCTCGTGCTGAGGCAGGGGATTACAGGACAGGTTGCTGCCCAAAAGCAGGAGTCGTGCAGCAACTCCCAGCTTCTTTTACACAACTCTTCAGTCTTGGAGGATCAGAGAAGAATAAACATGGTGGAAGATGGGAGGTATTGTGAGGGTAAGTTCTATTAGTTACATCTGGCATTATTGTTGTCTCTGAACAGGGGGCTCCAAGATGAAATAACAGAGCAGGCATCTTTTCACGTTTCAGTATCCAGCAAACCAAATTAATTCCATTATCTTTTATGGAAAGTTTGCACAGGAACGGTTTTGATTGATGGATTACATCTGTGGCTGCTGACTGATTAGCAGCATGATAGATGTAGGCTTCATTTACAGGGATTTGCCTTCATTCATGAGGAAAAATTGAAGGTTTCTTTCAAGCACATTTTTTGCATTAAAACTTTTCAAAGTGCTCAACAAATGGTAGGCTTTGGTTTCCGTTTGCTTAATGCCTGTGGTAATTAACATTTCTGTGAGAACATTTTAACCAAATGTCCTAGTTTTTTCTCCATTAAAATAATTTTTTTGCTCTAGCTAAAGAATTTAATTGGTATATATAATGACTCTTATTTGGGATTTCTTTTGTCACCACATGAGAGGAATCTCTTCCTGTAGGATTGATCATCATTTCTTTTTCTGGACTTTATTACTTTCTGGTTGGCAGTGTGCCTCGTGGTGCATCCAGTCCACTCGGTACAGATGTGCTCTGTCTGCTGTCCAGTGTCTCGTGGCATGGGTGGAGAGAGGGCATGTGTGTGAGTGCCAAAATAAACCCAAGTTCATCTTCCTACCAAAAGATGTCTGGGCACATGCTCTACCAGGTTCAGTAGCTGAACAGTTTTCAGTGGAAAGTTATAAGGCTAAATCCTTAACCCAGCCTGTCTTTGGGGTTGATTGCTAAACTCTGTGTCCTCCTTCATGGCTTGTAGAAACCCACAGGACTGGAAAATCACAAAATGGGGCTGAGCAGAGGCAGGAAAAAGATGACTGTTTAGCAATACTGGTATCAGTTTCTGTTGGGAGATGTGTCCACCCTTTTGTCTTTTACGTCTCCATTTCATCCTGTATCCATGGTCCTTGTGTGCTGGTCCGGGCACAGACTGGTGTCTGGGAGCAGAGGCCCTGTGCACCCTGTCCTGCATTGAAGATCTTGGTTCATAGCAGGCTAACTCCTGACAAGCCTTCAAGATAGAAGTGATGGTCAGGGCAGGTGTTTCTTCTTGTGATGCTGATTCTTGTCCCTTCTTTCTGACAGAAAGACTCTCTGCTCACATTAGAGCACAGCAAACTCACAGGATACTCACGGGAGTAATGCTTCCAAAACCTGAAAAAGATCACAAGCTACAGCGTGCTTGCGATGGGTAAATTTGAGCTAGCATTTCATATGTTCCCTGTTCCCCCTCCCCTCCCCAGCCTTTATCCAGAGGAATACGGCAGGATAATGCCCTCTGTGTATGGAACAAAGGTAGCGATGACCTCGTGTGCTGCCTCTAAGTGTTAGTTGAAAGCTGGAGCACAGGCAGGACAGGGTGTGCTGAAGTTCACCTACTGGCATGCAAGTCTCAGCTAGGTACGCTCTGCAGCTGGGGGAGCAGAAGATGTATTTTCTCAGCTGTGGAGCAGAGCATAGCTCATGAAAAGAGTTGGTTTGTTGCTACAGTTGGTTACTGAGAGCATATTTGCTCTCTTGAGGGACAGATTTGGATCCTGTTGAGTCATAAAGGAAAGGAGTTTGATCTCAGACCCTTCTTGGGGGATTTCACTACAATGTGAAAAATCATTGTGCATTTCGAGGGGAAAATGTCACAAGTCACAGCCTACTCCTAGGAAAATCCTGATTTTAGACAGCAGCTATGTGTGTTATGGACCTAAAGAGCTACATTGACAGAGTGCTGTATAAATGTTGTGGAGGAACTGTGAACCAAAAATAGTAAGAGATTATAAAATGTTCACTGCACAATAAGGGTTATTTTCAGCACGGCAGATAGAGATCCACTATTAATAATGACAATGTCAAGGCCAAGACATGTTCACTGAAAAAATATTTACTACAAAATTACTGCATTGACATTTTGTTGTGACCGTCATTTGAAATTAATTGGTGGACTGAAGCAACCCCGCTGAGTTACTCCAGAGAGTTTCAAGTCAAGGTCCTCGGTTCTGAGGCTGAAGTTCAGGCAGTAGAAGAGCTGCCAGCCCGGCTGGTGAGCAGTTCTGCCTTACAGATATACTGCGGAAAACAGTGTTGCAGTTCCTTCAGTCTTCCCTCAATGAAAACAGTTGTTAGTTATTTCCAACGTGGCACATGGCAGTAGGCAGGGCAGGAACTGCCACTTGCTAAGCTGTCAGTTAAAAAGTGGACTTTCTTTTGCCTAATTTCTATTTTAGGATGGGGGAAACTTTTTTTGTATCTTAGGGTTAGGGAAACAATGGGTTGTGAGGTGCAGAGTGCTGGCTGGACTCGTGTGTAGTAGAAGATTAAGAAAACAACTGGATTGAGAAAACAAATAAATGCAAAGCTTGAATCTGTTACTTAAAGAAAGTTGTAAGCAGCATCATAGGCACTTCGCTGAAGAGAGAAGAAATGGTGAAAGGGGATCGGGGAGTGACTAGAAACAAGATGCTCAGATCTTGCATGCCGCTGTCCTTGAGACTGCAGCTATTTTGTGCCTTGGTGAGAGGGAGCAGCAGCCCTGCAGATATGTGAGCTCTGGGAGGCAGTGGGAAGGGACAGAGGCTGGATTATCCCGGAGGAAGTTAGGGAAAGACGGGGGAGAGAGAAGTGTAATCCAGGACCTGAAAGGATACTTTTTGAGGAGCAAGATTATGAGACCAAACACAGGAGCAGGTTCAGCTTTGGTTGCTTACGGTGTTCACCAAAAAGTACTAAATAATGGGGAGTACTATGGGAAGCGGGGATTTGTTTCTCCTGAGTGGGAAGGGAGGAGTGCGACTCTTAAGGCAAATGAGAACAATTTATTTCCTTTGCTCATCAGCGCAGAGTATTTGCAACATTCACCTGAGCCTGGAGCACTGAACCGTGCCGGTGTCATCCCCCGGGGCACGGCCGTGCTGGAGCTGTGCCGCCGCCTCCCCTGGGGCTGTCTCCGCGTGTGTATGGCTGCTTGAGGTGCTGTGGGACCCAGGGACACGCTTTGCCTGCACGCTGCCAAAAGAGCTCTCTCTTTGCAAATTGGTTCATAACTTATGAGCTTTGACAAGTTTTTGTTGGCTGTGCCTTGGGAAATGTTTTTGAATGGCTGTCGCTGACTTTGCTTTAATCTTTTCCCAGATTTTTTTGGCTGTCGTGGAAATAGCTGGATTAGTTAATTGTGTTTTGGAGGTGCATATACAGTCACCTGAAACTTGGTGATGTTAAAAATGTGTGTGTATATATATATATATATATATATATAAAAATTTTCACAAAAACGAAATACTTAGGTTTCTGTTGCTGCAGAGCTGCATGACCCTGGCCTGGCTGCAAGTGCGTGCTGAGCCTCCTGTGCATGGATGCTGCATTTGCATCATCCTGAGGGAAGCCACATCTTCCTTGGTCTGACACTCTCAGGTCTCTTGTGCTTGTTCCAGCTGCTCCAGTCCCCGTCCACGCACAGCCCCTTTGCTGAGCCATCAGCATGTCTGAGCTGGGACGGGGACCAGCTCCTCCCCGTGCATGGGGCGGGATGGTGTTCCTGTTCCCCTCCTTTCCCCCATGTGAGTCGTTTCTCTCTCACTCCCTGCAGCTGCCATCCTCCCACTGAGTCACTTTGGATCCGCTGCAGTGGCGCCTCCCAATGACACAGAATTTCGCTGCTCAGTGAGCCAAATACCTGCCCTGGTATTTTGGGCTGGGCTGGGGCGAGGGGGAGCACTGACACTACACGCAAGATACAACTCTCCCCTCCACAGCTTTCTTTGCCCTGCCATGCGCTTGGAACAAGGCTGCCTTTACTCTCCAGTTCTTCAAAGATGGATTAGAAAGCTGCGCTTTCTGGAGGAACGTGTCCCAGAGCTGCCTGGTCACTGTTGCTAATGCTTGGCTACTGCAGCCGAAATGCCTTGGGTGATGGGCCATTACTGCAGCGTGCCGGGTTCCTGTTCGGATTTGATGTGAGGAACGTCCTGGAGAGCATCGGGAGCATCTCTGCCTGGGGTGCGTGTGCGGGGAAGGGAGGTCTTGTCGGAGCTGCTCTTGGGAAGCCGCATGAGTTTTGATCTCCGCTGCTTGCTCCTGGTTTGTCCCACTCTTGAGTTCTCTGTTGAATTAAGTAATGATCCTCCAGGCTCCCAAATGTCCATTTTTAAGCTTTTCCATGAAAAGGGGGTTTACAGTAACTGATTTCTTATTGAAAATAAAGCTGAGGGAAACCGCCTGCAAAAGCTATGACTTCTGAAAATTGGCTGATTTTGCCAAGAACTGGAGCGTTGACAACACTGAAGTGACTAAGCATCTTGTGCTTTACTTTCGATAAGAAAAGGCAGTTTATTGGATTTGGATTTGCACTGGGGTTTATCCTTCCCCTCTTCTCCTTCCCCCCAACCCAGGTGCCCCGAGCAAGAAGGCTGGCTTCAGCTCATCTCAAGTTTCATTAATTAGCAGGCAGAAAGGTCTGGCTCTGCGCACTGCATATTGCATAAGAGCAGCAAAGGAAATCTCTCCGCTTTTCATTCATCCGTCTGGTGAATAGCACTTTAGTTACCTCTGCTAGCGAGATGGGCCAGGAGCAGCCAGCAGCAATCCCTTCCAGTGCTTGGTGAGATCACAAGTTTCCGGATTGAGAGGGTGTGAAAGGAAGAGCTAATCCACTGGCTGGCACAGCCGAGCCAGGAATTACTGAGCTTAGTTTTTTTTTCTTTTTTTTTTTCTGTTTTTCATACAAGAACAGTCTCTCACAAATTTCCATTTTTCTCTTGCATTTAAAAGGGATTGTTTTAAAATTGATATTTCCTTCCGTCCCCTCCCTTCTTCCTCCCTTAGTCTCAGCTATGACCGCAGCCATTTAAGAGCTGCTGGCAGCTGCAGCAGACCAGAGAGGTCTGGCTGGGGAGAGGTGCTAAAATACACAGACAGGCGAAACGCGTTAGCCCTGTTGTACAGTGTGCCTGTGCACATGCGCTTCAGCTTCCCACTGTGCTTTTTGGAATGCTTTTACTGATGTGATAGAGAAGAGATTCAACATCACAGACTAGGGCTGTGGTTGGTCCCTCAGGTTGCACCCGGGCCCTGGGAGCCAGTTTGGACTGGGTAGCACTGGGAGACCGGGAGGAATGGCAGCTATGTGTGCTGGTGCTTTGTGCACCAGTGGCGAGTGCCACTACTGCATTCCTCGTTTGCTGCCAGCTGTGCTAGTGCACGGGCAGGCTTCTTTCTCTACGTGCATGAAACCTGGGTGTAGGTGAGTGGATAAACGAAGTGGCCAAACCCCCCAGCTCCACCCTGCATGAGGCTCAGGAGGGACGGTGCAGCTGTCTGCCACCTTCTGCTTTCACATCAGGCTTGCATCTGGCCCTGCGCACTGTTCAAAAGGAGATGGATATCAAAACAGCCTTTCTGTTTCTACTGTTGTAGCAAAGGGCAATTTACTGGGGAATTGAGAAGAATAGTTCCACCAAAGCCTGTTTGCAAGGATCTACAACTGGTTAAATCACAGATACTTCTTCAAAGCTGGACATCAGTGGGATCTCATGCAGTGGGATGTTCTCTGCAGTGGGCTGAATTTATTCTGTTTATTGGTTTTTGCTTAGAAATGTCTGCCTCTCTTTCTTCACTGAACATTTCATTGAATGCGCTTGATCCTGCAGTATCTCTTTCACACATGCACGCCTTCTGCAGTTCTGCCATCTCCAGGACAGCCTTCCCAAGGAAAGGTGATGTTCATGTGAAGTCTTTGAAGAAAAGCGCCTCTTGTCACCTCTCCTTACCTAGAATAAGCTTTCTGGTTTAGCATTGAAATGAAACCATCTGGAAAAAAAATCTCCCAGTAAAATACTCCTCATAATTTAAAGATGTTGCGCATTTAAAATGTCTGGATGTTGTGTGGGAACACACTGGTTTCATCAGCATTTTCAAGTAATACTGAACTGTTTTAATCAAGTCAACATTCTTCATTTTGACTTTATGTTAAGACTTTGATTCAAGTAAATCACTTTCTGAGTATATTGTTTTGCAAAAATCTCTGAATTTATAACTTTCTGTCCCCAAATTGAATCAAAGTAAGCATTTTGAAATCTTATTTTGTTCTACCCACTTCCCCCCCTCAGGAGAATGGAATTGATGGTTGCTGTTGTTAGCCTTTGATGCCCTGTCACACAGATACTGGTTTCATCTGCAATGTGAAGCATTCTCATTTCCTTTTCCATGAAGACATGTGTCCATGCGTCATGTCTTACTTCTTTTTAAGCTGGTTTGCTATGAAGTGTATTTGTTTTGTCTCTCCTAGGAATCAATTTTAAAGAAGGGACTGACGAGGAAGGAATGCTGCTGTGGTCTGACCATCCTCTTTAAGCTCACAGTTTTACCTCTGTTGGCTTTGAGGATCTTAGTGCCATCCAGAGCATTGGCCCTCTGTTATGTGGGCACACATGCTTTCTTGGGATGCTCTGTGTGCAGGGGGCTGGTAACAGCTGCTTTAACAGGGGCCCAGGAGTAGCTAAAGCCAACACTAAAGCCAACAGGGGTAGCACTTGAACCAAAGCAGAGCAGGATGTGCAGCCCAGCAGGTTAGGAAATTCCACGAAGGACACAAATCGAAGCATGCTGGGTCACAAAGCAATGCATGAGGACTAGGGTGACGCCTGGGTTATCTTGCTGTAGTGCTCTGTAAAACCGCCAACATAGACTTCGGGAAAACCTTTGTGTTAGGTGTGCGGGGTTTCATTTGTTGTGACATCCCACCAACACAGCAGCAAAAGCCAGTGAAATTACTAAGAGTGGGTGGAGGACAGAGCTGGGAATAAAAAGACCAGCTTGTTGTTCAGATGAAGCCCTTTCTTATTGTTCCAGTTACGTAAAGGGACATTGAAAAAAGCATTAAAATAGTTAACGGAAAGAAATTTCTGCATTAATATCCTGGTATTAAACATTGCATTAATATCCTGGTATTAAAACTCCTCTATCCTCTAGAGATGGTGCATTTTTTCCCTCTTGGAACAGACACCTTCATTTCGCAGCTCCGGCTCTTGCTGCCATTACCAAGTAATTAGCTGCTCTCCCCAGAGCCTGCTCGCGGCAGCGGGACGGGCGCAGATCCAGAGGCAGTCCCACATCGCTGCGTGGGCTGGGCAGGGCACGCACGCTCCGTTCGGAGCTTGTTCTCAGTGGGGCTCAATGTCTGTGAGCTCTGCTCAAAGCTGCCTTTCTCTGTGCCTGGAGTAGGGAATCTTTCTTTGATATGCAAGTTTATGGGTTGGTGGCGGGGGGGAGCCATGGGTGTGGGGAGCAGATGGAGAAAGCAGAGGGAAAATGTGGTGCTTTAAAGGAATAAAAAGAGATACTTTTGTTGGGATCATTACACCAGAAACAAGGAGCCTCTGATGGAAGAAAGCAAGCCTGAGAATAGGGAAAACTGCGGTGTTATCAATGGAAAAAGGGTTTATAAGGATTTGGGCCTTATCAGCTTGAGGTTGGTAGCATGAAAGCTGGATGTTCAGGGATGTGGAAACAATCAAACAAGAAAGGATACGGGGGGCTGACCAAGGCATCGAGTAGCAAGCGTGACGGGAGGAGCAGGGACAGGGCTCGCTGCAGGACAGGGCCCCGAAATCTCCGGGCCTCCCTGTGGGTGAGGGGAAAGGGAGCAAGGAGAAGAAGGGAGGAAAACTGGAGGCGACTGGGACAAGCACGCAAACCCTTGGGCAGAAAGGAGGTGGCAGTAACTATACCAGGGAGGGCGGTCAAGTAGCACCCTCGAGGAAAACAGGTCTGTGTTTGTGAGGTGCTAGGAAGAATGCAGAAGGGGAAGAGCCCTGTGGTAAACCTGCAGCTGGATATAACTGTCAATGGCTCAGGACAGGAGGTAGTTTGGGGGCTTCTTGTTTGGAGTTCAAGTTTCTGCTGAGAAGAAGGTGTTTGTTTTGGGAAGCCTGAATATACAAGCAGGGCAGGCAAGCACCATCCACAGGAGCATCCTGCTCCATTTACCTGAGGGACTGCTCTGCGCCAGGACAGCATAGTTGGCTGTGAGCAGGTGCTGTTAGGATGTGAAGTGAATGAGGTGCTTGTCCCTTACATGAGGCAGTGCCGTGCCCTACCTTTGTGCACACAGAGGCTGGCCAAGCGTGGGGCTACGATGCCCAAACTGCCTCCATCAGTGTCCTGGGGCTGGGGGAGCCCAGGGAGCATCCCAGGGGAGAAGAGCTGTGCCCAGCTGCCCCCAGCAGCGCTCTGGCAAGCAGAGTTTGACCGAAGGACTGAATGTGCCGAAGCACTGCATCCATAAGGTACCACTGGGAGGGGATGGTGACAGCACGCTGCTCTGGGATCCTTGCTGAAGGAGCTTATCTCTAATTGTCCTTCTGCTCATTATTCCCCAGCTACCAAGATGTAATAATTACAAACTTGGATTACCTGGAAAAGCTGCTGAAAGTAGGATAAATTATTAATTCCCAGGCTGGACTCTGAAGAATTAATTTCAGCACCACATATTGAAAAATTCTCCTTTGTACAGAATATCCTAGTTTGGGGAGCAGTTCTGAAAAAGTGAGATTCTTCCAAGCCATTCGCATACTTTCTGTTACTTTTATTTTTCATTCAGCCAGTATTCTTCAGCATACTGAACCAATATACTCAAATTAGTAGTAAAAAACCCCCAACACCATAAGTTTATAAGACTTGTATCTTTGTACAATGTACTGAAGTAATTCAAATTCCAGGACAGAACTGTGGAAATTCTTAGCACAGTTTGTTCGTATCTTATCAGAACAGGCACGCTTTTCCCACGGCCTGGCCACCTTCCAGCAGTGCCTAAGCAGACTTGCTGGAAGCCCAGTTTGAATGGGAGAAGTAATCTTTCTGAATGGATTTTCTGGCAAGGTTCCTGTTGCGTGTGTGGTTTATTGTTCTTGGTGATATGTCTACATTTAACCCCCTAGATAAAAGATGTAGGGTCTTTATTTGAATTTTTTTTAATGATGGGAGGGGTTCTGGAAAAATAATCAGGTCACAAATTCTATAAAATTCTATACACAAACTTTTTTTCTGTTTTATCTACTTTTCCTTGTTATTTGTATATGTTTTTGACCATGCTTTTGATGTAAAGTACAACAGCTGATTTCCTTTAACTGTTAAACTTTTCTATGGTCAAAGGATTTAGTAATTAAAAAGCAAACAGCTTTCTTTTTCTCAGCACATTTTAATGAATTTTTATTATGCCAATTCATTTCATTTTTATATAGAGATATTCTGTTCACAGTGTAGCAATTCTCCGTAAAGCAAAGTAGTACTTGTGCTGTGAGAAGTAAAAGAAGCGGTTGCCACTGGTGGCGTATCCTCAGTTGGTGTAAATGTCTGTTGTGTATTTACTGTAACTGCAGTGTGCTCACCCGATCCCCCGGTGCACTACAGGCCTGCCGTGGAGCTGAGCCAACTTCTGTGAGCTGAGGATCCGGCCTCTAATATGTATTACAGGATAGCTAATACGACGTTTAACCACACAGTAACCGCAATATACAAAGAAGTTCTATTTTAGCACTGCTGGGGCAAGAAAAATAACTGTTAATGCTGAAGGCTGAAGTGCAAACGATTGCTAAATGAAGGAAGGAGGCAGAAGAAAACTCTTATTTTGAGTTAACATGTGTAGAGACAAATTCTCAAGTCTCAAGGCTAAGTTTTGGCATGAAAGATCTTTAAGATTTGGGTCTTTGTAACTAAAACATGAAGATTAAATATCTTAAATTTGCATCTACAGAGGAGGAAGTAAGCATTTGTTTATTATCTGCCAAAAAATCTCTCCACTTTTTTTTTTAAACTAGAAAGAATGATTTAATGAAAAGACATTGAAGTATAAAGGCCTTCTTTTTATTTTAACATATATATGTATTGTGAGCAGATTAAAAATAGAACAATAACAGCCTTTTTTTTTTCTTTTCTTTTTAAAAAGGGGGGGGGGGGGGGGGGGGGGAGCATGCAACTCCAAGCTTTGTGCCTACAATGCTTGGAAGGCTTTATGATTAATTTCATACTTAGGTTTCCAGATGTTGGATTTCGTCCCAACTTTTAAAGACCTCTAATGTTTAACAGGATATGTGCTGAATATAGTCTTTAACAGAGTTTTCTTTCATAACTCTAGGATCTATGAGAAAAGGTAACTCGGGAAAACACTGCAGATTCGGAGCTGAGTCTACAGCCTTCTAGGAAGAAAACCAACAGCTCTTAAATGTGCAAGTTTGGACTGCAGCTGTATTTGTTTAGGAAGACTATGGGTAGGTACCAGGGCTGGCAGCTGAGCTGTTTGAACGCCGTCCTTCTCGTGCTGCTGTGCAGCAGCATTTCCCATGGACAGAGGGACTGCACGGGCGCCGAGTGCCAGCCCCTGGACAACTGCATCGAGGATGTGCTGGAGCCCGGCGAGTGCTGCGCCACGTGCCTGCAGCATGGCTGCACGTGCGAAGGCTACCAGTACTACGACTGTGTCAATGTGGGCTTTATCAACGGCAAAGTACCTGAAGGGCAGTCTTACTTCGTGGACTTTGGAAGCACTGAGTGTTCGTGCCCCAAGGGAGGAGGCAAGATCAGCTGCCAGTTCATGCTGTGCCCGGAGCTGCCTCCAAACTGCATTGACGCGGTGGTGCCAGCGGACGGATGCCCTCAGTGTGGAAGAATAGGTTGCCTCCACGAGGGCCAGAAGTACGTAGCAGGGCACACCTTCCACATGCCCCCGTGCAAGGTTTGCCATTGCCCAAATGCTGGCGGTGAGCTGATGTGCTACCAGCTTCCAGACTGTAACACGTTCGCCTTAAATACTGTGAGTCCCATGGACACTGAAGACAATGAACCAGAGAGGCACTACGATGATCCGTACAGCTACGACCAGGAGGCTCCAGAAGGAGACAACACCCAGGTGGAATCTCCAAAAAAATACAGGAGCTACTCTTCCCATCTTGAGCAAGAGAGCATCAGCCAAGAGCAAAGTGAGGATTATGACTACTTACCAGCCAGCATTGCTCCTTCAGTTTCAGCTCTGGCTGATACATACGCCGAGGAAACGACTGTACCACTCACTACACCAGCACCTAAGCTGCCCTCTGAATTTCGCAGTGCCACAGAAAGAATTGAGCGAAAGCGGGTGCCCCGAACCACTGCAGCATCCCCCCAGCAAGTGATGCATAAGGAAGCACCAGCAACCACCAGTACTCCTCCAGAGCACACCACAGCCACCACTGAGACCCCTAAGCACCTGGGGGAGCCAGAGAGGAGACCCAAGGGGAAGCAAGGGGACAAAGAGAGGAATGAGCAAGAAAGAGCCCCACACTCTAAAATGAAAAAGCATGCCAGAAAAGAAGACCCAGGGAACAGTATTCATCTAGGCTTGAAAGAAGTGAATTTAACAGAGCCAAGTCCAGCAAAATCTTCCCATGAAACACAAGAGGGAAATGCTTTCCCCAAGGTAAAGTTCAGTGCCACAACCTCTCCCCCCGTTGCTCTAAAGGAAGATCGTAGTCAGTCATCCCAAAAGCAGTCACAGACGCTTTATCGTTACCATCCTGAGGAAGATGGGGACCCCAACTCTATTCACGCCAACCCTAGGTTACCAGAAGGTAAGAACTACTTCTAGTGTAGATGTCTACATAACATTTACGCATAATAATGTTGGTGCATATTCATTATTCTTTTCTTCTTTCTGCTCCACATGGACAAGAAATCAAGCAAATCTCGTTACCTTTTTTCTCTTTCCAAAGATGGTTTGTGTTTCATTTGACATAGTAGCTACTGTTTCGCTATTGCCTGCCTTGTTTTGATTTCACAGACTGTGGAGGGTATTTTCTGGTGTTTTAACTTTATTTCAGGTGATGATTTGTTAAAATCTGACCTTTTCCTTTCATTGCTTGCTCTTCTTCATTTCCAATGTGATGTTAGAAAAACATTTTACTGTATAGAAAAGGAATTGGATTTAATTAGTTATCTGCTTGGATCCTCCAGTTACCAGCTGAATGTAATCATACTTGTAGCTTTTGTCTTTTACTGGGGGAAGGAGTGAAACAGTTGTGCTTCTGGGAGACAATGTGCATGCTACAAAAATATTTACAGCATTCGTTGCAATATTTATCCTATGGCTGAAAGACTGTCTAAGCTCGTTAGTGCAAGAATTTGATAGATACATTCAAACACAACTGGGGACCAGTAGGGAGAAAAAGGACTGCCTCTTGCTTTGTCTTTTTTGGGGGCTGGAAGTTTATGATGTTTATGATCAACTGTGGCAAGTGTATGTATTTCCTCTCTGCCTCTGGATTCTTCTTGACATCTGCAGTGAATGTTGATTATACGCTTTATGCAATGCTCATTACTGTAATGAATGCAAACTTCATCGCTATAAATTAGCACATACACAGCTCGTATTTCCAATTCATTTTTCATCAAATCAAGAGTAATATCTCCTTTTTCGAGATGTAGCACAAAATGTTCTCATGAGAACTCAGACTGTGAATAAAGAACTGAAACCATAAAGAATACTGATTGCTCTCTAGACAGGGATATTTCTTGCTGTGTTATCTAGGTAGCCCTTATACATCTTGAGCTGCCTAGTCCATCTGCTTGAGAAATTTAAGGGAGATAGGAGGTGGGCAGATTTGGAGAAGGAGCTGAGGTTCTAGGTCCCCACACAAACAGCATGCTGTGTTTACTAAATAAAAGATATGCAGGATCCATGAAAGATGGTAGCCTCTTTGTCTTCTACTTCCAGTTATGTTTTTATTGTAAACGTTGACTTCACAATCATTGATAGCAGCTGCATCTAACTCAGACCTTGATGACGTGACTTCACCAGAACACTGCTCTAGAAATCAGTCCTACCTGAAGAACCTCACTGCATTACAGCAGTGTGCCAGGCAGCCTCAAAGAAAGCAGGGTTTGAACCCAATGACTTGAAATGAGAAAACATTAGGTGAGCACACATACCATCTAGAGGGATGTTGTTAGCAGATATAAACTGTTGAAAGTGATTTGATGAATAGTTAATGTGCTCCAAGCCTTACCTCTGGGCTACCTTCTCTTCATGGATACCCATTTTATTTCACATTTAGGTATTTTCACTTTGTGAATGATGAACCTAACAGGAGTGGCTAGCTGATGATGCAAGGGGGGAAGGGAGCTGATTCCAACCTTCAAGTTGGTGTAACCTGAATAAAATGATCTGTTTATAACACCTGTGTCTGTGCTAATGCAAATGGCAAAAAGCACCTGCTGAAATTGTGCACTGAGTTCAGCTGCAGTCAGTATTACCCAGCAGATTGTGCTTAAAGCTCTTTCCTTATATTTGTTGCAGCCTAACACAATATCTGATCTGAGCTGTGCATCAAGACTTTGCATTATACTTAGGTCTGAGTTAGGACTAATGAAATTTAAACCCAATCTATTTAAAATTAAATTGCCCCCCCCCCCCCCCTTTTTTTTACTCTCAAAAATGAGGGATTGGTGGAACGTCCTTAAATTTTCAATAAGGGGGGTTTAAGAAAGCTTTTTTGGGGTGAAAGTGCTTGGCTGCAGAGCTAGCTGATACATTTTGGAGTCTCCTCAGGATGTTTTCAGTCTGTCATCCACAGGAACTTCTTGGCTGATAGAAGACTGGCTGTGGTCTAGATTAGGTCGTGATTCCTGTTGGTCAGTGATAAAATATGATGGATGTCTTGTCAGGTGCGAATCATCTAGCCTAGAGAAGCAGGTTTGGAAACCACCAGATGTCATTTTTGCCTTAGCTGATATATATATATATATATATACACACACATACTTAAAGAATATTTTACAATATTCTTTAAATATTTAAAAAAGAAAATAAATAGCTCTTAGTGGCACAGCATGCTGTTTAGCTGTAGGCGGCGCAGCTCTAAGGGTGCTGGTGCTCTGGACCACCCCAGCCAGGTAGCTCCAACCTTCTCGAGGGAATAGCTGGTGGGAGCAGGTCTGCCCAGGCATTGTAAGGGAACTGCAGGACCTTTCCTAAAACCGGGAGTCTCCCTTGACATGGCTAGCTCCAACACTCCTGCCTAGGGACTGCTGTATTTTCACTTGTTTTGTTGTTGTTGTTTTAATTGATGTGGCCGTGACTCATGTGAGTAGATCCATATGTTTCACGTAATAAAACACATACATCTTCTGTCTCTTTGGTGACTCCTGGGCTGGTGATAGAGGCTGAATGAAGACATTAGTCAGACTTGAAAGAAAAATTAATTTTGCCTGCAGGTGTAGAATGAAAGCATAAATTTTGTGTATGTATTCTAACTATATAGCGGCATAATCTGCCAGAATTGCTAAATACATTCTTTTCTCATCTTTAAAAACCATGCAGCTGTATTGCTGTTTTCTATGAGGGCTGTCAGCCTCGCAATGAAGCTGTGCCACACCTCTGGGGGCCCTTGGGTGTGTCCTTGTCGTCGGAGGCTGCATGCAGGCAGCCCCAAGTTGGGTTTGGGTCCTGCCCAGCTATCTGGGGTGCAGTGTGAGCCGGCCCCCATTGCTTCCAGCTCTGGGAGGGTGTTTAGGGTGCTGTGAACACAGCGTGATTGCAGAGGGTCCGCAGTGTGCAGGGGCGATGCAGGCAGCCTGGGGGGCTGGAAGTGGCTGCGCCTGTCCAGCAGCGGCTGCCTTGGAGAGGAGGGCTGGCTTAGGGGATTGTTTGGGTTCTTTTTGCACTTAACTGTATTTTCCTGCTTTTCTCATCAGTCTGCATTTGGGGGGATGAACTTTATTTTAGGTTTTCATTCCTTCAAATCATCAATACAGTTATTAAAATTTCATCTTAATTGCCTCCCTACCCCCCCCCCCCCCCCCCCGAAACACAAATTTATTTGGGTTCCCAGGTCCCTGAGAGATACATTTTTGTGGCTCTAGGGATATTCTACATATTTTATTATTTATTTTAGTATTTCTTTTTCTCTGGAGTTTAGAAAAGTATAAGAGGTTCCACAGAAACATTTGTTGCCACTAAAAATTCATCCTGAGGTAGATGGCTATTGCATTTGTTCTTCCTATTAGCTGTGTCCTGGCACCAGAACTCAGCTGTGGTTGGATTCCTGATGCCTTTGGTTTAAATCTTGGCTTCTTTACATATATTTTATGTATCTCACTTTGGTTTTATATGTAGTTGAGCTTTCATCTCCCAAGTCTCTGCTGCCTCATATGTAATCTAGTGGTAGAAACGATGTGGAGTCCTTTGGTGCTCAGGAAGGGCTAATTTTGCATTCAGATGCTCCTTCTCCTTTTGTGCCTCACTTCTGTCTGTGTTTCAGCGCGAGACTGTGAGGCTGGCACGTGCCTTCCTTCCTTGCTGAGGCACAGGCTGGGCCCCGGGAGAGGCGCAGACCCTGGCAGGGCTGCCAGGAGGCCTGTGCTGGGCTGTGCCCGGCCAGGGATGGGAATAACTGTGTCCAAAGGCTGCCGTTGTTGTCAGATGCAGGTGTATACAATGAGGTGTACCATTGAGCCAGCAGTCTGCCTGATTGTCTGGGTGCTGTGTGAGGCCGGGCCTGTGCCATGGTTCTCTGGGGCAGCAGCAGTGCTCATGGCCCCAAGGGAGGATGTGGGCACTGCCACAGTCACAGTGACAGGCCCCACAGCAAGCCCACAAGTAAACTAGTGACTTTGGGGAGCTGGCTTCTCCATCTGCCGGGCAGGAAGCGTGGAGGTGGCGCTGCAAGGCTGTGTGAGCCCAGCAGGCGTTTTCCGGCCTGTGACAGGGGTGACGTTGGCTGCTGCTGCTGCACAGGGGGTTCCGCCACCCTCAGCTCTGTGCCAGCCTGCACTGCTCTCTGCTGAGGAAACCTTCCTCTGTTCTTCTGTCTGTGCACTTGTCATAGATCCTGCTCATAGACTAAAGAGCAACATTCTTCAGCAACATACAGGCCTATGGAAGTTTCTGTGGCAAATGCTAATTAATCCATTCCTAAAGGAACAGTAAGTGTAAAGTAGAGGTGATTACTCAGCTGAGAAAGTGTAAATTAAGTACTGTTACCAAGGGAAGGGATGAGATTTATGGAGACTATTGTCTTCATACAGTCTCTTTCCAAACATTGATCTTATCCTGTCATTTACTGCAAGAGCAACAAACAGAGGGAGTTTTAATTTCTCTATTTCCTCATCCTAAAAATGCCCTGAACAAGGGGGGGTTGAATAAAACATCTTTAAAGATCTTACTGTCAAAGTTTATTATTATTTTCCTACTCGTTTCCATTTCCCTATGCACTGCCAGTAGAGTGCTGTTTCTTGGATAAATGTAACTCAGGTAGCAAACAGCCTCATTGTGAATGTTTTATGATTTGCATTCTGGTTTTGGCAGGCCAAATAGCAATTTGTGTCTAGCTAGAACCATTGTGTTTCAGAATAGAGGTATTTTTCCACTTAAAAAAATCACCAGTTCTGGATGAGTTTATCATGGTCATTTTTAGAGATAAGGATAATTGCTCTCCAACTGAAGTAAATTGCACCAAGTAAATATTTGTGAGACGAGATCAGTGGATTGGAAAATAGCATTCATTGCATGGGAATCCTGATCAGGTAGGAGGTACTGGGAGGCTCTTGTGTAACTCCTCAGGATGTAGCTGTGATTTCAGCCATCTCATCTACTACATGCTTGCTGAGGTGCTGAGGCTGATGAAGAAAGATGTCTTTTACTTTCCTAACTAAGGACAGATGAGGAAAAAGAGATCCATGAAGCAGGCCTGCAGTGAGAGTTTCTGAGACTTCCCCTGAGCATACCAACACTTTGTCCTTCCTACCACTGCTGTAAAATGCACCAGAGGTGGGAGAATGCTGTGGATGGAGCTTTGGAAACATGAAGTCTAATTTCTGGTTTTTTGGCATTAGGTAAAGT
Source organism: Anser cygnoides (assembly GCF_040182565.1). Classification (NCBI taxonomy): domain Eukaryota; kingdom Metazoa; phylum Chordata; class Aves; order Anseriformes; family Anatidae; genus Anser; species Anser cygnoides. Next base: position 21,945,220 of record NC_089882.1, read on the forward strand.
GTTCTTTCATGTTTACTTGAACTACCTCAAGCTTAATCGTGTATTGTATGCTCAGTCCCAGTTCTTTCTGCAATAGGAAGAAATAAGCTTTGAGCCCTGAAACTAGGATAACTGAAGAATAAAAATAAACCTCGGGAGAGCGGGGTGAGGGGAGAAAAAGTCTCTGGGCCAGCAAGTATGAATCAGCATGAACTACAGCCCTGGGTGGCAGTGTTCAGTTGTCTCTTTGGTAGTCATAGTTTTGAGATGGTAAGATTATAGAGTAAGATAGCATGAATGGGGTATAAGGCAGAATGAGATACTTACAGAAAGAGGGCTGAAATACTGTAAAATAGAGGGGCATTTTAAGAGAAAACCACAAAATAGATCTAGCTGTTCTGCCAAAGATAGCATTCTTACCTTATTAAGTATCTGGACGCAGTTTAGTGGGGAAAAAGAGAAAATCAGGAATTTCTTTCCCTAATAAAAAAATATCATGTATGTGGGGGCTTCTAGTGCCACTTTGCCCCTTCCCTCACTTATGTTGTTGGTGTGACCCCAGTGCCTGTGGCTGAGCGCTGCCACCTGCCCCTTGCCCAGCCCCGTGGGCCTGGTGGCAGCAGAGCCGTGAGCTGTGTGGGGACCGCGCGCAGCCCAGCCGGCAGGTTTGTGGAGGCCTCGCACCCCCACATTGTGCTCAGGCAGGGCACGGGGTCATGAAACATGGCTGGGGCTGCCTCACTGCCTGCGAGGTTTTAAGGAAACCCGTCCAAGGTGCAGTATTTACCACAGTTGTCTTTCCCTGTCCTTTCCTTTTATTTGTCTTCCTTCCTGTATCTAACAGCACAAGGAGGCCTGGATAGCCCTGCCTGTGAGAGCAGGATGAAGGGAACTACTTGTGCTGGGTTGAGGCCCCTTTGGCACTTTGCATTTTAATGAGACCAGTAATTTCAAGTGTGTGTGCGCTAAACACTGCTTGTGGCATGAGCCTGTGAACGCAGGGTGCAAGGGTAAACCAAGCTCTGCCCCAGCGACATAAAGGAGTGCATTCAGCCTAATTGTTTGCAGACTCTGAAATAAGCAGTAGTCAAAGGTATCAAATCTCCAGGCTCTGGACTGCCAGATGTGGCCTGGGTTTTTCCAAAGCTCCCGCTTTCAGTGGATGCAACATTAGGCCCATATGAAGTGCTTTGAGTAGTCCCTGTTAAGAAATTTGAACATGGATCTGGAGGGCTGATCTAGCCTGCCAGCCCAGGCTTGTAGGCAGCAGCTCAGTTTTGAGTATCCAGACTTGCCCTGCTCAGGGACATACTTTTTGGGTCAGTGTTAATTTTTTGTGTGTGTGTGCGCTTGTGCCTAGATGATCTCTCTAGACAAGTTTCTGCATGACTGCTGCCTGCTTGTTTGTGTTTTGGGAACTGCTACAGGCCAAGCCACTGCTAGCTTTCCAGCTGGCCAGGCTTCAGTGTGCTTCTCAAAGTCTGGTGCATTACTCTTTGTTGTTGTTGTCTTGTTTTTGCAAGAATTCCCCTAGTGAGCTCGAGCCCAAGCCCTCATCACCTTGTTCATTCATCGTGTAATGTCCCCGAGTCTCCTTGTTGAAGTGGAGTACTAACCAAAGGACGTGAGCTCCTGGAAAACAGCACTTGTGTGCGGCAGGCTTTTATGGTCTTTTATAGTGCAGGAGCTCATGATCTTTAGAGAAAATAGTTTAGAGAATTTTTTTCTTAAAGATGTGAAGACCTGTGAAGTGGTGAAAGCATGACCATTGTATGCAGAATACAAAAGTTCTGCTCCATGCTTTGCTAAATACTTTGTTGTAGTCAGATGTACGCAAATTTTTAAGAACCTAAGCAACTTACAGAAATGCTCAGGGCACAAGTTTTTTCTTTTTAAACCCCAGTACCTGCCAATCTAGAAACTAGAGATGTTTGCGAAGGTGGTTTTCTGTCTTCTTGTGTTATTCATAAAATGAAGATAGCAGCTTCTCACTTTGGTGTGATCTTATGAATAAGGATGTGAATTACTATGGATGATGGCTGGCAGGTGTGATGTGCAGTACAAGGTGGGACAAACATGCATGTTCCTTCAGATCTTGCTAGTCTTGCCTTCATTAGATACACCCTGAAGAGCAGGATCTATTTCTCAGCATCTGGTGCAATGATGTGGTGTACTCAGATTTTTCATCCACTGATAGCGCATCTTCTACACCAAGTTGTTTTCCCTGCAGCACAAGTGCTGTTATTCATTCAGTTGGCTGGAGAATTCATTTTATAAGGAAATGCATTGTGGTAAGTGTTGGCACCAAGGGGAGTGTCAGAGTGTTTCAAGAAAAAGTGAAACAGGATGAAGCTTTCGCACCCAGCTGGGGAGTGTACGTCCGCACTACTGGCACAAGCACAAAAGGCAGTGTTTACGTGCGACAGGTCTTCCACAACGATAGTGGACACAGTCAGGGGTTTTCAGACATGAAAACTTCATGGGATTTAGGTACAAAGACAGTTTAATTCCCATATGTTGAAATAACGAATCCAACTGGGGTTGGGCATCTATCCTATGCTGACATGTAGTAACCTAACCTAAAAATCCCTAGGCATCAAAATATTTTTGAAAACCCATGCTGTGTACCTATTTTATAGGGCTAAACATCATCCATCTTTTGTGATGTTAGTTTCATACGTGTTTTGAAGAACATTTGATCTCAATTCTGAAATTAAAACATGGTGGAGACAAACTATGGAAGTAAGATGGGGGTCTTCTTATATAAATTAATTAAGCACTTGAAAAGACAAGGTTGTTGGGCTCACCAGGTTTCTCAGAGGAGTGATGTTTGTTGTTTATTTATCGTATGTACCTGAGAGTATTTTCTGTATGCATGTTTCATACTTCTTAAGAAAACAGAATTTAAATGAGACTTCTTTGCAGTAGTGTTTGGAGTGTTATAATCGATCACTGAGGAATTAAAAATGACACTGAGTATAGCTCCCTGTTAGAGAAGCAAATAGAAGTAGTTAGTAATTTCTGATCCAGATTTTTTGAGACAATAACCTTTTGAACAGTTTCAAATATGTAAGCCAAATAAATGTAGCTTTCTAGCATATGCTTACTCATGAAAGGATTTGTAATTTCATTACCCTGGGCCTCACAGCAAGCAATATCTCTTACCTCTCAGGGATTCTTAGGTAACAAGCCAGCAGTAATTGGAATTTTATAAAGATCTCCTTATGTGTGAGCAGGTTTTATGTTTTATTGACTATTCCCAGTCTATCCGTGCTATGCCTGAGATGACCAATTCTCTTCCAAAGTCACCAAAAATCCTAAAAGACCAGCCCAAAGAACTGGTGTTGTTGACACCAAGCCAAAGTCTGAGTGAGGGACGGGGCAGGGAGTAATTGGGCCATGGTTAGGCTCAGCAAACCTCCACTGCACTTGCCCCCTTTGCTGCCTTTGCCTGGGGGGCCAGGGAGCTCCCACTTGGGCCACTTGTGTTTGCTGTGCCGTTATGTGCCTGTGACTCCGACAAGCACATTGCAGCGAACGCATTTGCAAGCAGTGACATTAGAGAGCCTTTGGGTCTGCAATTGTTCACTGCCTGGTGGAATGACTGGGTTTTACTCCATCACTGGGACCCGCTGATGATGATGGAGTGCCTAATTAAGTGGTAGACAGTTGCTAACACGGGTGCTCTGGGGCATTACAGGGAGGCAGCTGCCTGATGCAGGCAGCTCGGGGACCAAGGGCTCTCAGGCTCACGGGGGTGTGCGGGTGGCGTGCCGAGCTGTCTTGCCTGCCCCTTGGCAGCCTGGTCATGCTGGGCACAGTTCTGACTGAGACTTATTCAACCCCTTTATACACCAAAAAAGGAGCGATTTAGAAAAAACGTGAACCAATAATTCCTTCTCCCTCCTTGCTATTGAGTGCTTGCTGTTTTGTGAGCCATAGGGATGCCGATTGTATTCACAAGTGCTCAGAGGTATTTGATTATAGTTTTGAATTACCGAGTACTAAAATAAATGTTTATGGCTCCAACAACTCTGGGTTTAAAACCTATTAACAGTATAAACAGTTGCAAGAAAGGGGAGGACTTGCTTCAGTAACTTTTAAAAGATGTTATGAAAGTTGATGCTCTTGCGAACTGTTGCTCTGTGCGTGTATAATATAATCTTAAAAATAAAGAAAATAATCACATGAAACCTTGTAGCCTTTACTGTTACCAGTCATGTGCAAGTTATTGCTTACACCTCCGGTGACCTGTGCTGTGCAAGAAATAGGTTTGTATACAGTGTTAAACGCCTTTCCACTAAGGTAGTTGGTGAATATGTCTCAAGGGTACATAAGGTATGTGTTTAGGATGAGCTTTATTCTGTATGAGGTTGCTATGTAAAAATTTCATTTCAAAAAGAAGAATTTGCATCTTCTCCCTTGTGTTACCTTCCCTGCTCGTCTTGGCTGACACAGAACACTGTAAGGGATTTACCCCCTCCACCTGTGCTGCCTGTCACCTCCTTCCCTTCCCGTAGTCTTGGAGGAGCCAACGTTTGTGGTGGCTTTGCAGTTTAAGGAAATGTGTCCTTTCACCTTGGTTCAGCACTCTGGGGCATGCTGACAGCTGCAGGTTGGAGGAGGAGAGGCACCCCTGACTGCTGCATAGTCCAAGAAATTTAAAGCAGTTTACCCAATATATCCCAGTCTTAGTACATCACAAAGATGCTTTTAGTGTTTTTTTTTTTTGTTTTTTTTTTTTTGAGTAAGAAGCTCAGTAACAGTCTGAGGTCTACGGTCTGACATTGAGCTGTAATAGCATTCACCTTCTCCATATATTCACTGTGAGCAACAACTTCAGCTGTGTTTGGAGCAGAGGAGCTGGAGTCTGACTGGAACTGGTTCATACACAGGGAACAGAATTGAGAAGAAAATGAATGAGTTCTTGCAAAAAGAACATCTGGGTGTACTTCAGTTTCCTTTTCTTCTTACCTCTCACTATTTGTATGTTACCTTCTGTTTGACTTTTAAAATATATTGTTACTTACTGGAATCATTTTCTGAGCACAAGTTAAATTGATTAACATTATAGGGTTATACATCTTGTATGAAGTGAAATATCAGTTTCTGATTGAGGCACCCCAAAAGGGTCTTAGGAAACAATTTTATTTTGCTGCCAGTAGTTTGTAACAGAATTTGTTGTACTTAATACCAACTACTGTGAGATGATAGCACATGACACATGCAAAAGAGATTCCAGACACACAAACGTCACTTCAGTTGGGAATAGAATTTCCTGAAAAGCAAAAACTGAAAAGAAGAGCATGACATCTTCTCCAGCAAGCTTGGTGGCAAAAATGGGTGGCCTATGGAGCCTGATACAGATGTTGGTTGGGGAGGACAGATTTTCTAGAAGACTCCTGTTCAGGCTTGTCTTGTTTGTCATTAAAAAAATGAAGTTCATCACTGCAAATGTGTCTTTTTAATCAAATGGTGATTACGATAATTCTTACAATTCTTACAAGTTTTTCCATAAGGTTTAGGTGCTGTTTTGTATTGAAAAGCAGAATGAGAATGAGAAACGTTGTGTTTGTTTAATGAAGTTTAGTCATTTTTTTTTTTTTTTTTTTTTTTAGTAACGATTCTGAGAAATTACTAGAAAGAGGACTTTCAGATAAGAGCATTTAGTCGATGCATTTTGTGTTTGGTGGCATGGAAAGCCTTACACCCGCTGAGCAGCTCTGCCAAATGCTTGAGTAACTACCAAGTTGATGGCTATTTCTCTCCAGTGCTCGAGCAGGAATTGCAAGTCTACAGATACCTCTATAAAACTTCTTGTTTATGGCCTATAAGCTGTTGAAGATTAGTATATTTTTCCCTCTTTTCCAAGAATTTTTCCTCTGCAATTTGCATTAATTTTCCTTGTGTTGGAATTGCCTTGCATGAAACTAGTAATTTTCATTTCCAAATTCAAAACTACAGCATTCTAGCCAAACGATTTTGTAAGATATTTACTCTGAGTAACTGTTTTTATTGAAGATAACATACACTTAAGTAATGTCTCGTGTGTTAATGATAAAAACTTGTACTTTTACTGGTTCTGAATCAAAGCTGATAAGCATTGTCTTAACTCATGGCATTGAAATCAAAAGAGAAGTATAGTAAACATCAGTGATGTCTGAGTTTTACATTAGAAGGTTACATAAATGTTTAATTTCAATCAGCTTGGATTGAATGCAGTCACAAGCAAGTTCCATTTCTGTGTGTATCTTTTAGTGAGATTGGCTATAAATGCATAGACTTTTCAAAACACAGGTCTTGTAAGTTTGCATTGTTGCATTAAACTAATGAATGTGCTTTAAATATGTTCATGAAACATAGACTTTTGCCTTTCCCAGCATTTGGCCCCGGGCAGCAATGATCTCAGTGTTGCACGTGTTCCTTCCCCTTTGTGGTCATCCCCAGGGATGACAGGAGCCGGTTTGTACTGTGGCATGCCCAAAAATCCATCGCAGGACAGGCAGAGACTCTCACTACCTTGGTTTTAGGTGAAAGCTAACCACTCTGGGTGAAAAAGAGTTACACTGTTGGTTTCCTTATTGTTCTTGATGGATTTAACCAAGCAGTTTGAGTGAACAGAAACTTTTGGAGTCAACCAGTACTTACATTCACCTCTCAGTGTGAATAAATTGGTATCCTGAAAAATTCTGGTACATGGCAAGGGAAGCCAGTTTAGGTTTACTATTTATTCTCTCACTTGTATACTAAGGTTAAATGAGTTATACACTTCAGTGCTGAAACGAATCTTCCTTTAACCTTCAGTCCTGAATCCCTGTTCTCTCTTTGGTGAGTGCTGACCTTGCAGCGTGCCCAAACAGCCTGGCAGAGCAAGCAGCTCATCTGTGAGGTAATGGCAGTGATCTCAAAGGTGGGATGCTTCACCAGCACTGTTTGCACTCCTACAGACTGTGGGATCTGACCTTTATTAGGTCTTGAAACCTGACCCAGATATTTCAGAGAGTTTACTCACTATTATTCAGCTTCTAAATGGAGTCAGTAACATTTGTTGAAATAAGACTTTGAAGGTCGAATCCTGTCCTGTCAATTGTGATATTAGCCCCATTAGTTCCAGTAAGCTATACACTCGTTTTAGGCATATTACTTCCTCCTATATTACTGTAAAATAGTAAAGGGTGACCGTTAACCATTAGAAATCCTAGAAATGAAAAGCTATCTTTAAAGAAGAACTCCTTATGTTCTACAGTGTATGTTGATGAAGTGAGTTGGTCTCACTTCACAAGGTTTTCCTTGCAGAAAAAAAAAAAAGCTTGTTTCTGTCTATTTTCCTGTCAGACTCAAATTCCTCTACCAGATTTTACAGTTAATTTACAGTAAGCAAATACCTCGTAAAACATATGATCACTATACAAATATATTATTATAGCCATTTGTCTTCTTGTTTGTAAATTCCACCACTTGAATGTCTGGGTAATGGATGTTTATGGGGATGCAGTTGATAGTGCCGACTGAGCACATGGCGCAACGTGGCACTGACGGTCATGAATGAGCCCCTCTTCCTGTGACAGGCATGAAGGGCTCAGTGCCTTCCAGTCCAGCATTACAAGCCAAGCTGTGTTCCTTTAGTAAAAAAAAGAACTGGTATTGATTGATGAATATGCTTCTCCCATTCCTGCCAGTACAACAGAACTGATGTTCACACTTCTGTGTTTTGAATCTCATGTAGAAAAGTCCAAACTCCCCCAGAGTTGATCATGCGCCTGACCACAAGCGTATGGATTGAGGTCAGTTTTTCAGATGACTGTAGCTCTACTTTTTCAAATAGTAGAGCGATACCCACCAATTATTCCACCACTCTGCAAGCCTAGTGTAATTGCGTTATCTCATAAATACGTTAGTCCTTGTGTATTGCCGTCATCCTAGGTCAGAATACTGTTGTTCAAGGAGCAAATCTCGCCTTACGTTAGTGCAATTGCAACGCAGGTAGGTCTTCATATGAATGAAGAAATCTTTACAACACTTTCATGTTTTATATTCTTTAATGCTGAGATACTAAAATATGTATATGCTGCAAGATGAAGGAATTAGTCCATATCCTGGAAGGCGAGAGGGTCACACTGCTGAAGTGGTGCTTGATTCTATTCTCAGCGATGAACTAGAGAGGTTTTCTAAACCTATCTTGTTTGTTTTGGCTGACTGTTTGCTGCCACCTTGCTGAGATTTTCTTTTGCTGCTTGAATCTGCTCCAGACTTCAGAACCTGGAAACTACCAGAGCTGATGACAAATACGCAGTGAGTGTTGCTGCAGTGCAAAGAAAATACAATTTAGCAATGCTGTTAAGAGGACCGATATCTCTGTCATCGTAGCCATAGCACGCTCAGTACCATGGGGCTGTGTTGCCATTCTCCCAAGAATGGAAAGCGGGTTATCTGGTTTCATAACATGCCTCTCCTTCTCTGCTGCTCTGCTAGAGCTAGTGGTACAGAGCAGGATTGTTCAACAGTGCTTCACATGGGACCGAAAGGGTGAAGTTCAGGCTTTATCTATGCCCTATCTTGATCTAGTTCGAAGACTATATGCAGGCTCCTGCAGACCAGTTTTAGGGCTGCTCTGTGTGTGCAGCTGGTGAGCAGTAAGGAGACAGCTGTACCTGCATGCATAGGTGTATGGGCTGAGCTAGAGTCTGAAATTTGAAGTTGGTGTTCATTACAGAATTACGGAGAGCATGCAGAATGAATGTGTAAATACAGCTAACACTGGTATATGGATTGTGCGTGCCTCTGTTGGGTGTCAAATGCCTTTAAAAAGTGCAAAGTAACTTCAAGCTGTGTGCTGGGGAGCTGTGATCAGACTGGAAAATGCCTTTGTCTTGGTTTCCTCCTGGTTTCTTATTCTTTGGTAGAAAGACTTGGTTTCTGACTTTGAAACTGCTGAGCATCTTTCAGCTACTTGTATATACATAACAAAACACAAACAAACAAACAAAAACCCTCTGTCAGGCACTAAAATACTTCCTAATGTGTTCTCTGAGTCAGTCTGTCAAGAATGGGGCATTTGGCTCTGCACCAGTGATGGCCACTGCCACCATCTACGTAACTGCAAAAAGGAGATTTATAAGCAGGAGTCTTTAACTGGCAAAATTACTCCACAGGTTTGCATGGTGCCACAGGAGTGTGCACAGGAATGTTTAGACTTGCTAGCTCAGTGTAAAGACTTAAGATATAAAAAGATGGAAAATTTAATCATGTTCTTTGAAAGTGTAGTGTTGCAGAGATCCCCATAGGTTTGGCAGTTGGAGGTCCGCCGTACCATAAGGTATCCCTGGGGACACAGGAAGCCTTTGATTTGGTAACTGAGTTGAGCCCAAAGACTGAGAAAATCTTCAAAGTAATGTAAAGTAGCTCCTGGTTTGCAAAACCAACAACACATGGGGTTCTGCATTTCTAATTGCAGCTTGATAATGAGAGTGAATATGTAAACAGGCTTCACCTGGCTTCGCGTTTGGCTGTGACATTTCTCACAGCTCAGACTTGCCTGCATTTTTCTTCCGTAACTACCAGTCACGCAAACTGTTTAATTTGACAAATTTCTGCCTTTTGCAGCAAGTATTGTTCAGTACAAGGACACAGTGAAAATCCAGCGTGTGGCAAAGTTGCTCGTCAAGCATTGTGCCACACATGCTTGTAAAGGAGACGAATTAAAACCATCTTGTACTCCAGCATAGGCATGTATGCCTTGGATGTCACCTACAAAATGAAGGGAGGCATGTTGGATCTTAAAATTTATTTCAGCTAATCTGATATTGGAGGTGATTTGTAAAGGTTTCATCCCCTGGAGTCATATAGCTGCCCAAAAATGTCACTGCTGCAAAGAGCACCTGAAGAGGAGTAAGGCAAATTTGGAGTGTGAAACACAAATTAAGGCATTTCTCTTGCTCAGACCCACGGAAATCACTGAAGAGAGAAAACAGACCATTGTTGAAATTTTTAGTACGGGAAGGTAAATCAGCTGACAGGTATGCCCCACTTTGTCACACGCTGTGAGCTGTTAGAGGAGTGGGTGATAGGGTGGGCTTGGTATTTTTTCTATTTCACTTTCAACCTGGAGGCGGCTAAATAGGAATGGTTTAAAATAGTACCAGTGTTGCCATGGATACTTGTCTAAATTGAAAATAGAGGTCTGGACCAAGCTTTCAGTCTGTCCGCCAAAGCAAAACTTGGACCTGAGTGATGAAACCTGAGTGGGTTTGAGGAGTCATGCCGAAGCTCGCGCTGCCGCGGTCGGTGATTCAGCCGCGCCGCAGAGGCAGAGGATGCGGGTGTGCTTGTCGTCACTGGGCGGCTCCGGCAGGGCTTCACGCAGGCCTGGAGACTCTGGGAAGGGAAAAAATCCTTCAAGCTTCATAAGTTTTCCTCTTTTATGTCCCAGGGGGTCCGTAAAGCTCGAAAAAATGCCACGGAGTGCTGCTTTCCTGGGACTGAGCTTGATTTTTATTTTGTAGATGTTACTGTGCAACAAAACAGGAGCAAATTTGAAGTAGTTCAGCTGGATAAAAGCATTCTATTAAGGTAAATTCAGTTTATTTGTCCCAGGAATGTGTTGCAAATGTGTGTCTAATTATAGATAAGGCCGCTAAACCTTTCATCTTCTTTCAGTGAAAAAGAATCTGCAAATAAAGTGGAAACATGAAAATGTTTCGGTGAGAGGAGATGAAGGTCTTTTCAAGGATTTGGCTATTGCAAATGAGTCCCAGTTAAGGGAATTGGAAATGCTTCACCCTATCCTTCTGCTTTGTGGGTGGCATTGGATGTATCAGGACAATTTCAGTTGACACTGGGAATCTTTTTACTTTGAGATAAAAATCTGTGGTTCTGCCTTTGGAGATTCCTGTTTTCATCTGTTCATTTTTACAGGGGAGGGCAAATCAGTACTGGTCTGACGAAGACGATGGAGATGGACAGAATACATCAGTTGAGCCTGGCCTGAAAAGTGCATACTTAGCATTGTGTCATGTTTCCTCTCCAATTTCTTGCTCAGTAGGTGGTAGAGAATTAGTGCTTAATTACTTGCAGGCTGCGGACAACAACCAACCCCCTTAAACTGTTTACATTTCTGGATAAGACTGGAGCTGAATGTTCTTTGTGGTTTGGTCTTTCTCAAACTCTATGGAAGACTTTATAGTGCTTGTTTATCTTTTATACCATATATTGGGATGAATGTTTGCTTCTAAAGAGCTTTTATCTATCTATCTACAAAAAAAAACCCCTCTCTTCCATGTCTATATCACACTGTATATGATAAATCCAATTTATAGTGTTCAGCTTCCCAGCCTGCGAAGAAGCACAGTGTGTTGTTTGTGAGGCTTGTGCAACTCTGGGAGATCATAACTGAGCTGAAAATCAGATCCAAGTCTTAAAGGTGGAGCTGGAGTTCTAGACTTGCTTGGATACAAGGAATTACATCTAGCAAACATCACTTGAATAAAACATTAATTTCCCATTAAACAACATTATGTTGCTGTGATAATTGTTCCTGTTTTGAGTGATCCTCATTTCCTGCATATCTCTGGTGACTCATCACAGCAGAGATCTTGTCCATTCTGCTTTGCAGATGCTCTCAAGCTGTCTATTTCTGATCTGACTCAGCTTCTTTATCATCAGCATCTTCTCTTGATGCTATTGTGCTGTGAAAATGTATGCCTTGCTGAGGACTTCATTCTCCCTCCAGTGTAAAAATGACTGGCAGTGCTAGCTACACTTTTAAATTTAAATCAAGTTTTAAGAAAGTTGTAGGTTAAAAATTCATATTTCATGTTGGTGTAAGTTAAAAATTCACAATTCATGTTTTCAGGTTGTCTCAGATCTTGAGTCTGCAGCTCAGAAGCTCAGATTGCAAAACTGTAAACTCTTTGAGTCCTTATCTCCATCTGTAATAGGAACAAAACTTTCTTCCTTCCAGATTTTCTGTGAGCAGTTGGCCAGTGTAATAAATTCCCAGAGTGATCTGTGCATCCTACTTCAATTCAACTGTACTCTGAAGGGTTAAAAGTGATGGGAGTGGGTCTGTATGGAGCCTGCATGTGTCAGCTATCACCTCTGTAACAAGGTCTGAGATTGTTACTGACATTTATAGGTAAACAGAAAGTTTTGAGAAAGCTGACTGGTGGGCGAAGCACTGAGTAACAAAACCACAGGTTTCAGAGAGGTCCTTGTTGACTACGTGGGTTTGAAGGCTGCACTACCCAGGTTTGTTACGTGCCTTTATGCAGGATGCACCAGTGCGGCTGCATCCAGAGCCCTTGGGGCGGAGGCACGGCTGCAGACAGGTCTCACTGACGTGGGCATTGCTAACGCGACGTGTTTGTCCGTGCTGGGTGTGCAGCACAACCTCTCACTTTGCTACCTCTGTTATGCACTCCGAATCAGTGCTCCGGTTGTACTCCCTGGAGTTACACTCCAAGATGACTCCTGGGGTATATATTTCTGTGGTATGCGATACAAGATCTTTGGTTTTAATTGACTTTCCTATTCCTTATATTACTGGCAGTTATTTAAGCTTCTTAGATCATATTTGGGTAGAGGTTTTCTTTCCATACTGACAAAAGGTTCAAGTATTACAAGTTGCACACTGATAACAGCTTTCCCTCAATGAACGATGATAGAGAGAGGAGTTTTGGGATAGTGCCATGCTTCATACATGGCTTTAGATATATCTGTCATTTGAGGTAGTTACCTCAGCTGTCAGTCTGGTAAAATTACGTAAAGTTTTTAAATTATCTCCTCTTTGTATGGCCAAAAAATGATTCAGCCCTATTGCTTATTGTATTACCTCAAGCCCCTGGTATTTATTACACATCCAATCAAGAAATTAAGAGTCTGAGGTTTGTGAGATTTATTTAGTGGCATTTAAAAACTAAGTTTGCTAGAAATTCAGTTCAACAAGATGAGAAATTTATTTCTGAATTGCCTTTTAATAGCAGATAAGCAGGTTTCTCTATCACTTTAAAACTTCAGTTTGTCACCTCGTGTCTGTGTTTTTACAAATGTAATGGATTTGTTATCTCTTGGATAGGTAGCTGTGGTAGTTTCACAGGTTTTAAAGGAGTTTGACCTTGAATACACTTGTTACGTAACAGAAGAGTAAGAAACTTTTACTGTATGTTTGATACTTGGTGGAACTGGAATAGCTAGAAGGAACTGTTAAATGATTCCCAGCTGTATGAATACCCGTACGTTATTTTTGTCATTGTTTTGGCCGTTTGCAGAAGCAGACATGTAAGCAGATTTAAGAATATCTTTATTTTTGAAGGAGTTATGTTATGATAACTGTTTTGAACTTGTTCATCACTGGACCTATCTGTGTGACTTGAGCAGCAGGGGCTGTGGCCACAGAAAGCCTGCTGCACAGTGCAGTGCAGCGCAAATCCACTCGGTCCTCTAGCATCACCGGTGAAATGTCACCGTGCTGTGATCAAAAAGAACACCTGAAGGTGTGTCGAGAGAAATACGAAGTATTTAAACATAATGCTGCTTCATTAAGCAAACCCCGTGATGTGAGAGCTTTGTGCCCGCACCACATCCGTGCCCAGGTAAAGAAGGGCTTGCACGGGCTCGGCTCTGCGGACCTGCAGGGTGAGAAGCCCTCTGCCCAGGGCTGCTTCCAGGCTGAAGGAAGTTTGATACAAAATCCTCCCACTGGGAGGGGGTGAGAAGATGGCTCCTGGCATTGTAAAGCCTGATTTTGGGAGGGCCGAGGCAGACAGAGTTATTTCCTATGTGGTCAGGTATTTCCTGTGATTGAAACAGTGAGCGATGTTGTGTGTCTGTGTGGAAAATGAACATAACTTTAGTTAACTAATGAACTTACACAGTTCGTTGTGGAAACAGTTCGTATTTGCAGCTATGGAAACAGTTGATATTTGCAGCTGAAGTTTTCTGAAAGGAAAGATGGGAACTGAAATGAGCTGCACGGGGAAGAGACAGTGTGTGGGTGCTCAGCACCTGAGCTCCCCCAGCAGCGAATTGGTGCCGGGCATGTGCAGGTTGTGCTGCAGGGCTGGGAAGAGCGGCGTCTCCATCTCAGACGAACCAGTTCAGGGCGAGCACTCCTTCCTTCAGGGCTCAGAAGGGGTCTCAAAGGAGGGAGAGGGGGGTATCTCAAAGCCTAGCAAATCTGCTTTTCCTCTCCCAGTCTCTGAACTGAAAAAACTTTGTGTGTGAGAAGATGTGGATCTACTGGTTTTAAAAATACCAAAACCTACTTTGCACTTAAATAAGGGTGTTAGTCCTAAATACTGGCTGTGCAGGCAGAGTTATGGGAGGGTAGATATTTCAAAAATATACATATGTGTATTCCAGGGAAGGGTTTGTGTGTGTCTGTAGCATGGCCATGCCTGGCATCCTCTGGTCCTCCCAGAGGCACTGCGGTCAGCTGCCTCTGCCCTCTGAGCGTTGCCAGGAGCTTGGAGCTTCACCTATCTCTATCTTTCTGCCAACTTCCTCCAGAAATCTGCCCAACAACTTAAAAAATGCCTAAGGTTGGAAACTGTGAGGAAGCCATGTAATGAGAAGTCTGGGGGGCATTTCTTTTTGGCATGAGGCATGGAAGTGGGAAAAAGCCAAAAGAACAGAGGAGAATCTGCATGCTGTTCCAGTGGGGGGGCCCTAACAGCATTTAGTGTTGTTTGTTTTTTAATCAGGAATTTAAGATTAACTCAGTGGTGAGTGTCACAAGGAGGCCAGCACAGGACTATCTGGATTGCTTGCACGTTAGTACAGCCAGAGGTAAGGTCATCCATCCAGGCTCTTCAGGCAGGAGGAAAAGGGAGAAAGTTACCTCTGTCTTCTTACTGTCTGGCAAAGCAAACAGCTTACAGCAAACAGTCTGACAAAGCAAAAGCACAGGGCTTAAAGCTGCTATGAGGCTTGCAGAGTAGAGATTGGGGTGACTGGAGAGGTATTCGTAATCCCTGCTTTGGCTGTCATGGTACTTATTCATCACAGGTTTAAGGCTGGTCTTCCTATTAATAATCAATGGACAGAAAAGTGACTTACCTTGCATACTGTATGATGATAAGCAGCATCAGTCCCTACAGGTAAAGATCCCACTTATGTCGTTTGCAGTTTGTGAAATCCTATGAAAAAAAAAAAAAAAAAGGCAGAAGAATACAAAAGTGTATTTTGTCAAGGTAACTAGGTAAGTAATTGCTCCATCATCTCCATTTTGCAGACATTGGTTTATTTAGCACTGAAAATTCTCAGATATTTATGAAGAAACATAAAAAGAAACAGCAAGGAAAATGTGGAAGATTTTTGGTGAAGTTTTTATCCATTTTTAAGGAATTCAGAAAGTAACTTAGTACATGTAGTTCTTACATTGACTTCTTTCCAGGGTTTCCAGGACATCACTTTTTTTTTTTTTTTAATCCTGTGTCCTTCAGTTTGCTCCAATTATGGCTTATTTACAGTTATAATCCTTGGCAATGTCATTCAAAAGACATGCACTATAAGACAAGGCAGATCTATGCCCTTTTCATTTTTCTTGATGTCAGATTAAGCTGTGGAAAGTGCAGTAATCTAGATCTAATGAGACATATGGCTTTTTTTTTTTTTTCCTGCTGAAATAAACTTGTAAGTATGCAAGATGTTTCTTTTGTGTGGAAGTAAATCATGGCTAACACAATGCTCATACCTGTGAGCTGGAGCTAGTCGAGCCAAGTCTTCTAGGGGAAGGTGGGAATGCCTTGCACAGTTGTAGTAAATCAAGAGAACAATGCACTAAGTTTGCATGAATCCCTCAGGGTTAGCAGGGGTGGGATCACTCAAATGATAACTTTTGCCTCGAGCGGCTCATCTGTTGGCTCCTTCCCCGGTGGAAGGAGAGGTGTGGGCTGCTCTAGAGCAGAGCGAGCCGGTGGCCCTGAAGCCTCCCTTGGAGCCCCCCGCAGCCTGGGGCCCTGGCCCACAGGGACAGCATGTGGGGCTCCCGCTTGGTGTCAGGGGGACATCCCGGGACCCAGGGGCGCTGCTCTGCCCCTGCAGCTCGAGGAGTCTGCTGACACCTCCCATGCAGGAGCCATTCTGCAGCCTCCCCTCCCTTGGGCATATGTGCAAGCTTTGGCATGAGGGTCAGCAGCCCTCACTTGAGATGGGGAGTGGGAATTCAGTGTAAATGCTTTGCCTCGTTGTCTAGAGGAAGTCTTTCCCAAGCTGCTGTCAGAATGGGGGGACATTAGCCCCACATTGTTATCTTCTGTCATTATCCATATAACTTAGTTTCCTCAAATCCTGCTGGTTACAAAAAGAAAATGAATGTTTTTTCATAAAACATGAACAATTACATAATCTGTTTTATGAGGGAAGGAGGAATTTGGAGGAGATTTGTATTGCCCCAGCTCTGGTAAGTGAAGAGCGCCACTATTAAGGGAAAAATACTTTGCCAATATGTTAAAAACAGAACAACAGAAAAAGTTGCATGTTAGCTTGGATCCTACTTTTAAAAAAGCAATCCATAAAGGTGATGTGTGATAGACCCACTTGTTTCACTGAGGTGACAAAGGAAAGAGTCATAGGACCAAAAGATCTGTATGAAATGGAGATGATATCAACCATGCTGCATATAACTTCATGAATGGGAGCAGTACCTTATTCTAGCAGCCGAAACAGTTCTTAAGGCAATGGGAAGATTTTCAAGATTTGCATGAAGAGAGATTATCATGAGTTAGACTGCTGGGATTCAAATTTATGGCTATTTTGAAGGGAAAGTCTCCTCTGCTTGAAGTCATTCTAATTAGTGTCAGTCAGTCTGTCCTTAGAATTTAAAGAAACAAAAGCAGAAAATGGACGCACGAGAGGTTAAGCAGTTGCTGGGCTCTGACTGTGGTTATAATCAATAATAATTTTTTTAAATTGCTGATTGTAGGCATATCTTTGTCAAATTTCAGATCACTTACATTGCTGCAACAGTTAAATGGATGGTGCTGTGTATATGGTGTGTAAGTTCAACTCATAACTCTTATACTGGTCTGGATTGTGAAAATATTACCTCAAGGGTTAAAAATGTTAAGTCTTTCTTTTTAGCAAGTATCACTGGATGTGAAACCAATATCAAATGTAATGGATTTCTTAAAAATATGAAGCATTTTGGAACTATTCCGTGGAAGTAGCATTTAGAAAATCTTACCTATCAGTGCTCTTTCCGTTCAAGTTGGATCTGTCTGTTGCTGGCAGAAAACGGGGCAGTTTGGGCTCTTGCTCATCTTGGGCTGAGGTTGTTTGAAGTAAGATGTCAGCTCCTGGGAATTAATGTAATCTTCTGTGTTTAAATGCCAGTGCATTTTCCTTGCTTGAAGTTGTTTTTTATGTATTAACCCCAGTTTAGAGATGTTTGTAAAAACTTTTTTATCATTGATTCTCAGTGACAATTGATGTTATTAAACTTTTTTGTGTAAATTGACACAAAACGTTGAAAAGCTGCAAGACAAAACAGTTTCCTGACTCTAGGCAATTAAGCAACTATAACATGGGATTTTTTTTAGAGAGGAGGAGAGGATGGAAAGCAAAATTGTATTTGGAAGTCTTCTCCTCACTTCTGTTGGTATTTAATATTATTTCCTCAATAGATCACTGTAATCCACAAATCAAGTGAATAGAGTTGCACTAATTATTACTGCAGTTTTGCTTTGTACTTCATGTGTTGCAAAGGTAAGTCATAATATTACTATGAATACATGAAACTGTTAGCTTAGTTTTCCATGTTCTTTCAACTTCTTGAAATATTATTCATTCAGTTGTAGTGCTAGTCCCTTCGTGTGCAGACAGTAGAGATTAAAAGTCATATGAAGATCAATGAACCACTGCACCTGAATAAAATCTTTTCCAATTGCATGAATTCAATGCAAGTATCGCATTATTTTGGTTTCATCCATTGGCTTGAGGCAGTTGCAAATGGGAATTGTGCAGCGGGGGGGAGGAGGTTCAGGGCAGACAAAGTGTGTGCTGGTGCTGCCAACAGTGTGATGGATCTCCTCTTCCAGACCATTAATACCTGCTGAACACGAGGGCAGGGCTAATAGCACTTTTAGGAGCACTTTGAATAGTCTGAGCACTAAGAGCCCTGACGGAAATCAGCAGCTTTGCTCAGTTAGGGAGCAAATACGCAAAAAGCTGTGAGTTTAAGGCTGATAAAGGGCTGAGGGAGGATGTGGACCAGGTAAGCAGTGCGGTGCCCAGTAACTGCGATGTCAGTAATTGTGGGCTAGCTGGATGCTTGTTTGGTTTCTGTCCTGACGTAGAGGGGAAGGGATTTTTTTTTTCCATTTGGAGAGTTTCCAAAAAGACATGGGAAAAATGAAAGCATTTTCAGGGAGATAAGGAAAAAGTATGAAGTAAAATGGGAGGAATGTGTACAGGTAGCAAAGGGAGAAGGCTAAGGAATTCAGAGATGAGAACTAGAAGTGAAATGTAGAAACCTGCCAGGGTAAGAGCTACAGGAAACCAGCTGGGCTCAGATGGCATTGCTTAGTGGTGCAGGGAGCTGTTGCTGCTGTAGTTACTTCTGTCTGCCCCTGTCAGCTGGGCTACTGATGCTTTCCTCAGTGTGGTACAGAGCCACGTGAACAGCAGACGTGAGTCATGGTCACAGCTGCATGCACAGTACTGCCTTTGCCCAGTGTAATTTGGGTCATACAAAAAGGTTGGAGAGAATGGTCCTAAACCTGAAACATGTGGATGGTGCTTTTCTGTTTCAAAAGCTGAATATTCACATTTTATATGAGAGCTTTTGTAACAAATTGCCTAGAAAGCTTGTGATCCCAAGAGGTTTCTTATTGCCTTTTGCCAGATAGCCAATCTTTCATTATAATGTGGTTGCAGTGCATTTAACTTGAATTTAAAAACAAACAACGCCTCCCTAAAAGTAGCCTTGCCAATAAACTCTGTTGGTGGTCCTAACCCTTGCTGAAGGGCGTGCGGCTCGGGGCGGGTGCTTCTCCCAGCAGCTTCAGAGCTCCTCCTAGCATGGCAGCTTTAACCTCTGGCTGGGCTGCCCTTGCAGAAAATCCTTCTCCTGTGCCCGCATACTGAGCATCAGAGTACTAGGTATGGTGTTATGCCTCAAAAGGTTTCTGTCTCATCTGTAGCAAGGACCAATAAATCCCTCAGAGCAGGTATCTGCAGCTTGGGCTAGTTGGCTAGGTGACCTCCCAGTGCACTCTTTTGGAAACAGGTACATTTGTCTTCAGTTTTTCCAGGACTCACCTGTCTGAGGCAATAATGATTTCTGGCTTTCATTCGAGTTTGCAGACACTGTGGAGATGTGTGCTAATATTCAGCCACAGTCATATATGCTCCATCTTCCCTCCACACCTCTTCCTTTTCACGGCAGGCTTACACACATTGGTGAAGCTCCACCAGAAGTCAGATTTTGACCCCGTATTTCCAACTGTATGGAAGAGAGGAGCAATTCACCACCTCTCACCCCTGCTTGGCCCTTGTACTGTGTGAAAGCTGATGTCTCACAGTGATTAGGAAACAGCTGGCAGCTAACAAAGAGCGCTTGTCGGCTGGGAGAAGCAGCAAGTTCAAAGTTGAACCTCTCCCTTGATGAAGAAAGATGCATTCCTTAGTGGGGGAGGGATCTGGCTGGTGCCCAGGCACTGCCAAGAACGTGCTGTACCGTCCTGTGCCGTGCCGCACGTTGCTCCCTTCCTCCTTCCCACTGAGGCCTACACCAGCTTACCGGTGGTGGGTGCAATGCGGGGCACGAAGTGGAGCAGCAGCTTCTGGGCCTTGTGGAAATGTGGCTAGTGCAAGATGAGGAGTTCTCATCTCATAGCTGTTGTCAGGCAGAAAGCAGCTTATTCTGGAGTTCGTGTCCTCAGATGTCATCTCTGAAGTCTTAAAACACTTGAGATTTAGCTCTGTGTTAGAGATGATTTCTGCTTATGTAAGTCAGTCAGTTATTGGTGTTACTGATTTACGAGGGTTAAATGTGGCCTGGGCCTGCTGGAGGTGAGGGGTGTCCTTGCCACAGGAACTTGCTTCCTTTCCTGCCTCCAAGATCCCTTTTGGGATGTGCAGGGTGTGCTACTTGGTTTGTCAGAGGCCTTTCTGAGGAAGAGAAGCTTCTTTGGAAGTTAATGGGAAGCTGCATCTGTTGAGGAAGATGAGGGGAAGAACACAAGAGGATGCTGCTGGCACCGTACTGAGCTCTGTGGATTTCCTTTAGATATTCTCTAGTGCTGTATTCTGCTTTTAAGATTGATTTCACATCCATTTTAGATTGCCGATACGGCATAGAAAGGTGTAATTGGCAAATGCAAGTCAAAGCAGATTAGTCCTTAGAGAGAAGCCATCATTTTAAAAGTGCCGGAGAAGCCAGCTATTATGCGTAGAGTCCTGCTTCTGTGGGGTAGTTTATAAAAGAGCTATTTTGTGCTGATTACCTTCATGTACATAACTAACAAAATAAATTAGGTTGTCAGCTACAGAATTAAAAATCTACATTATAGGCCCTTATACAGAACGATGTCAGTGTGTATAAATAGTGCAGCCAATATGCCTAGACAGCATATGACAACTCAGCACTAAGATGTTTCTCTTCTTGACCTGAATCTATTAAAAAACTAGGAGGGGGTGAGCTTATCTTTCACTGGTCTTCTCAATGCTCTGACCTTATTTAAGGAATCTGTTTTTCATGAGGTGCATTGATGCAGGAAGAAAAAAGCACTGAAGAAAATACTTGCCTAGTGATTTTGGTCTCCGTGCAGGATATAAATACATCCCTCTGATTTCAGGGCTGGTAGTGCAGCTGGGTTATTGAAACACAGTCAAGGTGGTAACCACACACTTCAGACTGAATTCAGGCTGAATGCAGACTATGTAACCATGCTTTTAATGATGTCAGTAGTTACCAGGATTGTGCTTGTGTTTGTAGCTCCTCAGCATACAATGATCTCTGTATGAAGTAATTACTGGGACTACACGAAGATATAATTTATGCTTTACTGGGCTGTGAGTGTAATTTTTCCTTCCTTCAGAAAAAAATAGGCAGATCCCTTCTAAGTGAAGACGTAAGGATTGTGCTCATTTTCCTTGGAAATTAATTGGCCACTGAGAACTCTATAGAGGTGAGAGAAAGACTTTTATTTTAAACACATGCAAACATTGAAAAGCTTGACTCTGCATCAACATCCTGCAGCCCAAGACTATAAAAAATGTCTCATTTGAAGCTTTGACCAACTCAGCTAATGGAGCACAGTTGTTAAGCTAACAACTAAAATCCAGAGAACATTGTAAAAGACCCTGGCCTTCCTCAGCATTGTGTTTGTCTTTGTGGGCCTGTACAATTTGGTGGTGCTCCAAAACCTCTCAGTCACCAAAAGCCTGGTGTTTCAACCACTTGGATCCCAACATCTTGGGTTATGACTCAGCAAGTTATTTTCCGTTTGCAGCTATAGCCAGATTTTTCTGGCTTTCAGCGTACAGACACTTAGTTCCTTTCCTATGTGCTCCCCCAAGAGGTTTCTATCACCATGAAGTGCTTTGTACAGATCATTAAATTAACAGCCTCTGGGACAGACCTAAGTCTGTATGCCTATTGCTAGCTACTCGCAGGCTGAATTGAGCTAGAAACACGGATAAGAAATTTCAAAATTGAACCATCCTGATGCTTTGATCATTCAACAATAATTTGATCTTTAAACAGAGCACAAAACCCACTTCCCTGCCCTGGTTTCAGTTACTTCTGTTCTCCATCATCTCCTCCCTTATCTAGCTTTACTTATTTGTGTACAAGTAATAAAACCTGTATTTTGGAAAAGTATTGCTGAAGCAATATATAAAGTTCTGACTGTTTTAGAATTCTTTTATCTGCTTCGGACGTCTCTCACAGTAACTGTAAAGAGCCTTTGTGGGAGAGATGAAGACTCCTCCACCCTTCATTAGAATTTGCCATCTTATCCCAAATGCTCCAAAACACATTTAAATCACAGTCAGAGCTTTTCACAAGTCAGTCTCTTTTCTCTCTCTTCATCTCTGGTTCCAAAGTAAAATGTGTTCAGGAATGTAAATTCCTTTAAAATTGGCTGCAGTCTGTAGTTTCCAAGTAGGAAGTGTAGCCAGAGCCCGTTGCAGCAGATCGAATTCCAGCTGAGATTTAACTTGCGACTGTCTCAGGTGCTGCGTGCGGGGTGCTGGAGCCCTCCCCAGTGCCGCTGTGGCACATAGTCCTCCTCCGGCTTCTTGGCATCAGAAAGAGAAATTTCCTTAGTGCTATATTGAGTGGATGCCCAAGCTCTGCCTTTCCAGTTGTGTTTGTGCTTATTTCAAGCAGTGTACATATAGGATCTTGAGAAGGAAAAGTATTGCGACCATCTCTCCAGCTTAGAAAATGCTGAGACTGCTGAAGAAATAGTTTCTGGAGAGACAGATACAAGCTGTCAGCTAATGAAATGCTAATCAAGTCACGACATTCTTATGATTATTTCATACTTTGTAGGAGACAGATGTTATTTGTTGAATGTTTCTTGTAGGAAGCACTGACATACTTGTTCCCACTGTGCTTCATGCAGGACTTGAGTCAGCGAAGGGCTTCAGCATGTGGGTAAGTTTCATCAATGCCACTGAACTATGAACTTGCTCTAATACAAGCATGCTTGTGGTTATTCTACACATCCAAGGGCTTTGTGCTCTCCTTTTAGTAAAGGAGCAGATTGGACATGTAGGCTACCATGGGTACAGGTTCAAAACCCATAGAGTTAAAAGAAAACATGCACTTCTGACATAGTTTGCAATAACAGTGACCAGTTTTGAAGGTGACTTCAGTAACAGTGCTTGCAAGTATTCAATAGTATCTTTTGTCTTCATGAACACATGGAAGTGCAACTTCCTCATTTTAATTAGGAACATGGAGGTGAAACAAAACATACAAGTTGTGCGTGCGATCTGAGTGGTGCTGATTTTTGATAGGGAGAAATTAAGGAATTAAACCCTTCATGTCATTGTATTTCTCTTGGTATATGATGGCCAAAGGCTTCAGAGGAGGTGCACTGAGCTACACCATGGGAGAGCAGGTAGCTTGATCTGGAGATAAAGTCTGAAGTCAAGATGAGCAAAATGAGTCGCTCAGTATGTCCTGTGTGAAACCATAGTAACAGTATCAAGCAAGGTGCTTCATTTAGTAGTTGAAAACACAGTTTTCTTCATTTTCATCCCAAATCATTTACTACTTAGGGAATTTTAAAATCTTGTTTCTAACCGGATCTGGTTCTGATGCACACTGCATGGCAAAAGAGAAATTTCCAGCTGCACTTCCTGCTAGCAGCTGCTGAATTTCCCTGAAACACTCCAAACGTCATTATCCTCCCATCCAAGTTAATATTGCCTCCTACATTAGTGAGGGATAAAAGGAAGATTGTTTTGTTCTTGTTGACTGAAGTATCCCACTGAATTTCCATCGCAATAACCGCTCTGGCACTGGGCGCTTCCTGGAGAATTGAAACCTCCTTGGGGTTAATGGATCAAGGCAGAACCATGGGCCATCAACTCTTCCAGCCTATCATTAATCCAGGAAATGCCCTGGGCAGCAGTCATTATTGATGAAATTCTTGCACAAACACTGATTGCAGAACTTCATAAAGAAAAGCCAGAGGAAATGAGAGAGCTCTTCAGAACACCATAAAATAAATAAACAATGCAATTTATAATTACAGACCTGACAGACTAGCAAGGAGTACGGTAGAATGCCTAATGAAGGAAGGCTGGAGCCCTACAACAGCTCTCCTGCTCAGTTTAAGCATCCCTACATGCTAATTAGAAACTCAGTGGTTTCCTTCCTTTTATGTTCAGAATGTTTTGGTCAGCAGCCCTCAGCCTTGTCCAAGCAGAGCCGGAGGGCGTGTATTTGAACAGGAGCCTGGCAGGCTCATGGAGCATGCAACCTCACCTTTTCTTACCTTTTCAAGGTGTGCAAGACTGCTTGGCTGGGCCTGCCACTTCTGTTGTTAACATACTTTATTAAGTTATTTTGAAATCTGTATTGAAAAATGTAGCAGAGAAAATGAGCTGACACCAGCAGCTGGGGGATGAGTCAGTGAGTCAGTCTTCCCAGTTTGTTTCAGTAATGTCCTTAATAGAGATGAGCATTCACTTCACAGTGAATGACTTCTCTGATGAATTTCACTTTTTTTCTTCTATGTATGAATTGGTCATGAAGAGAAAGAAAATCTTGGCCTTGGCCATCTTTTCCCCAAAATGATCCAAGAGGGTTTTTTTTGTGAGCAATTTCTTCATGGGCTCTCCTGCAGCGCAGCTTGGTGCGTATTCCTAGTCGGTGCTGCGTGCAGTTGTACTGATCAAAGCAGATCGAAGCTATCTGGTTGTGTTTTTTTTGGTTGTTGTTGTTTTTTTTTTTTTCCAACTCTAAGAGTTTCAAAACTCAAATACCTAACAGCTTACACCTGCAACCCAAAAGAAGAGTGAATGTGTTGTTGGCTTCATGTGGATATTCCTAACCAGTTTGTGATGTGTTAGCTCTGGCAGCGTGCGTGCAGCATCTGGGCCTGTAACCATGCCCCAGTGAAGATGCAATTCGGATACAAATGTAAAATCTCCCCTGTGACTTTCAACAAAAGTACAATTTCTGCAACGATTGGTATTAGATCAAATTATGTCTTTTTATGGGTTTCATTATTAAGGTGTGCCTGGCATTGTTAAGTAGCTGAACTCCAAAATGGCACAGTGGTTTGACTTGTCAACTCCCAGTCCAAAACAAAGACTTTTTTCACTGCTTCAGTCTTAAAATTTCAAGCAGCAACATGTCTTGATGGATGGCTGTCCCTAGTATTGCAGACATTGCAATAGTTCAATGTAACTATTCAGCTAACATTGAATAGTTATGTGGTGAAACAAATGACTTTTTTGTGTCTGTATTTTTTTTTTTTTGGTGTAGATAAACACACAAGTAGGGGGAGTACATAAACTGAAATTAAAGCCTAAGACAAACATCCATTTGCTGCTTTATTTTTATTTGCCTTTTTTTTTAAAGGAACATTTTTTTCTGTAACTTATTTACCATTACAACCTCAGCTCAGTTTGTAACTGAGAACACATTTGAAAGTGCTTTTGTTACTACGTGCTTGAGTTGCAGCAGATTCAGTGACCCTACCTAAACTTCTCAAGTGCTTTGACAGTCAGTCCCTGACTACATTCCCTGATCAATGCTACACCTCTTAATTTTAAGTATAAACAGGGCTGGTGGAAATGTGGGTTTTGAAGAAAGGAGCCTACCTAGCCACAAAAAGCAGCATGCAAAGAGCATGCTCTACCCCAAGATAAAATTCTTTAGACAGGAACTGCGAGGGTAATCGGAACCAGGCTTTCCAAAGCCCCAGCTCTTTTGAAAGTTAATAGACAGCATAAATATACTCTGTGCAATATCTGGGCAAGGAAAGTTGAGGAGATAAATACAGCCAAGACTATGCTGAAGGGCAAGAAACATTATGCCTACGCTGAGTTATTATAGCAGCTAATAGAAAGACGATTGTGTATGAACTGTTTCAGCTTAAACTCAGTGACAGAAGGGTTGATCCAAATGAGCCAAATGTTTAAAAGGCAGAAAGAAAAATTGTTTGGGTTCTTAGCTGGTGAAAAAGGTTAAAGAATGTATTTAGTTGTTTTTTTGGTCCCCCTCCCCTTTTTCAACCTGGAGCTAATAAAGGGTGCTGTCATGGAAACATTAAAGACCAAACATAGTCTAAATTATCTGACCTCTGGCACAGGTAATACAAGTTTTGACTTACAAGGATTATCCAGAACTAACGCCAGAGGGAATATAAGGTTGCTATTCATTCACACTTAGAACAAATTCTGCCAAACAATCCTGGCTGAGGTTATGTTGATGTATGTCTCTATTGTACAGTGCATAGTAAAATGAGAACATTCAGTTTGTTTTATCCAGTTTTTCATTGTGCCTTTGGGCAGACACAACACTTTATATTTTGCCAAGCGAGCCAGCATAAGGAATTTATGAAAAAAAGAATAATGTAGGAAACAGAGCGTTTTCAGGTTGAAATGGAAAGCAGATGCCTCCCAAGGAGTGAAGGCAATATAACAGGAACATGGGTGGATAGTGGGATGGATTTCTAAAGAGACACAGGTGACTTCAGAGGAAATAGAAGAGAGCAGAAAAACAATTTGCTGTATGAAGTTTAAAATGAAGGCAGGTTGCTGCAAGTGTGATGGACTTCACTTACGTTACTGTGGTGATGGCACGGCAAATTGACTCCAGTATCAATGGAAGAGTATAATGGAAAAGAGCATAGAAAGATTAGGTACTGGACTGAAGCCATGAGATGTGTGTTGAACTCTGGGCTCAGCCTATATTTCTCCTGCAATCTGCTTTATTCGTTACTTCCAATAAAGGAACCTAAAAGTCTAATGAGCGCAGGTGGGTTAAACCTCTTCCCCAGCAATGAGCTAACTGAGGATTTGATCATGGAAACACTCAAGCACAACTTTCATTTCAGTAAGATTTAGGGTCAAATATGCTCTTGAACACTGAGCCACTTTGAGGAGCCTGCAGTAACCTGCATAGAATAAACCGTGCACTAATTTATCTGGGAACAGGTCCTGAGGAAAGCTTAACCAGTCCTCATGACGTAAGTGATAGTTCAGTTTCAAGTGAAAGCAGCTGGTTTCGGGGCTGTGTTGTCACTCTCCCTTACCTCCCTCCCCTGATTTTGCCAAGATAAATGTTCTTGTCCACTTTACCTTTAGTCATTAAAACGTCTTCCTAGCTGTCTCAGATAAATCAAGAACAGGTTACACTGCACAACCAAATAGTGAAATTCAATGAGGGACTTTAATAAAGACTCTCAAACTATTGATAAGAAATGACAACCTATTAAGGGGTAAAGCTACAGTACATTTTTATTATTATTATTTATTAAAGCTTTGAATGAGGAAGAGATTGGGCAGATAAAATACCACTGGAAAAAGGTATTTTTCACTATTTGAAGAACTACTTCAAGTTAATCGTTATCTGAAGTTCTTCTTGGTTCTTTGCCATAATGTATGGTTTTGTGTTCTCAGACAGCTATTTGATAAGGAAATGCAATACCTTATTTCTACAGTGCAAGCAAATAATTCTTGTGAAATGTATGTGCTAGGTCTACAGAGGGTCTATAGATATCATTTCCTTTAAAAGAGAAGGTAGATATATATATAACTATAAAATTCTAAAAATCTTGCCTTTTTTTTTTTTTTTTTTTTTAAATAAGGGAGCAGGAAACAAGTCATGAGCATTGGCTAGACAGGAAAAGCAGCGCTCTGCTTTGATCCCTTCCTTGACCGTGTGTGCTCATGGAAGGGTGATGGAAACTGTTCCTGTTCTGCTCTGGTAGCGTTTCTGTTCTTTCTCCACTCTTTTCTGGTGGGTGAAGATGATTGCATCAAGGTAGGCCAATCTGTCCAACCAGATGAGTTATTATACCAAATAATAGCTTTCTTTTAGGATGTGAAAAAATGCTAGCTTACTCCAGCAACTCAGGAGTCAGTCTTCATGCTTTGCTACTTGGGAACTCATTATCTGCCACGAGTGTCAGTGGGAAGACTCATTAACTGCTCTCAGAGGCTGGTTCATTAGCCTGGTGTGTTGCAGGCTGGTGTACAGGTGATGCTGAGCCATGACACTGCTCCACCAGGCTTGGGGGGTGGCTGATTTATATCCTCCCAGAACTTGGGCAGTTTCTGAAGATGCTTTTTCAAAATAACATTACAGCTTGAGAGTCACGTCTCTCAGCTTATTGTGTGGATGAGCAATGAGATCCTTCAAAATGGAGACACATTTTAATGGAGTGCCTTATTTCTAGAAGGCTCTGCATCAGAATTAATCTTAGTGAACAAACTGTTTTCCTTACAAGATCCTGTGTTGTTTTGTTTCTGTTGTTGTTTATGGTAGTTTTTTTGTTGTTTTTGTTTTCTTTCCCCTCAAAAGAGTAAGTACTATAATTGTAGGGAACATAATTTTCCTCTGGTATAGCAACTGAATAATGTGCTTCATCATAAGAACACAAGCTCAGCTCAGTTATGGGAGGTATGAACATTTCCTCTTTCACATGTTGAGTGCCTGAGTGACAATCCAGCAATTAACAGCGTAAATTAAAGCCAGCAGTGGAGAAACAGTGCT
The DNA here is from genome assembly GCF_040182565.1 of Anser cygnoides. Lineage (NCBI taxonomy): Eukaryota > Metazoa > Chordata > Aves > Anseriformes > Anatidae > Anser > Anser cygnoides. The sequence continues at coordinate 21,973,385 of NC_089882.1, forward strand.
GCCTCAGGTCAGGGCTCAGCACATTACTCTGCCTCTGAAATGCTGCTCATCCCACTGATTTGTGCTTCATCTGGAACATGGTACAGTGGTTTTCCCTGGCTAATAGGTAATTTTATTTGTGAGTGATGTTAGTATTGAAATTTATCTGTGTCTTGGATCAAATGGATATACTGAAGCCCTTTGCAGTATGTCTGCCTGTGCCTCTCTGTAGATGAAAATGCCTATCTAAGACTCTTTAATGCGTTATGGCTCACATAGTTATTTTTAGTAGGAAGGGAAATCATTGTTTATTTCAACTAAATGAAATCTTGATATTATCCAAGTTAATAGCCAAGATTTAACCCATCACTTGCTGCTCTTGAGTGGAAAGGTTGGATGAATTAGTTAGTGTGACTGGTCACTGCTCACATCATGGGATGAAATGCTGAAGTCCTGAGGTTCATCTGACTATGTTCTGGGTAGACAAAAAAAAAAAACAAAACAAACAAACAAAAAAACAAAAAAAAACACACATTTTGAAGAGGAAAATGGTGGATAAGAATGTTCTAATAGCTTAACCAGTTAGTATTTGCATTACCTCAAAGAATGGATATTTGCACGACAGGATTTAGTCCATTGGTGCAAGTGTTCTGCAAAATTAAAGTGAGAACGGAAGTAAGTAATGAAATCAGAGATGTTAAACGGCATTAATGTTCTGAGTGGCAATTTAGGTGCAACTTAAATCAGTGAAACTTTAATTTTATGTCAAAAAAATCTGGACAAAAAAAAAAAAAGACCTGAAATATTCTGTCCCTCCTTGACCAGTCATACAGCTGGCTGATGTTTTACCATTCTTGAAACGCACTGGGGAATGAAAAGATGGCAGGCAGGGTCCATCGAAAATCTGTTTTGTCTACTTTACTGTTCTTACAAGCTTATTGTTCGTTGTGTGGGATAAAAATAATCTAGGAACCTTTAACTTTGTTTTCCTCAGTGTAATGTTTGAGGTTCAGTGAAACTTCCTAAAAACCACATGCTTGCCGGATTTTTCTAGGGGAAAGATGAACGTCCTGGGTTGCAGCACATAAATTCTGTGTGTATATGGATGTGTGACCCCAAGTCAATAGGAGGCCTTCCCACTGCTAATCAGGCTTGGACCATGCCCTGGGACAGCATGACATTTTCAGGCATGGTGAAGGATGAGTTAAAATTCTCTGGAGGGAGAAATGTTTCTCTAAATATTTGCATTAAATTTGAAATGTCACTAAAAAACAATACACAAAGTTTTGAGATTAGGCCAAAATGTGCTTTAGTTCATATCTTCAGAGTGATGTAGAATGATAATTGTAGAAGATAAGTTAGTAAATTGAAAACAAGTGAGGAGACATGATGCCATGTTATAGTACAGTCTGAAATAAATTACTTTTTTCTTCCAGAGAGGAAATTCATAAACAGTAATTTATCTGTTAATAGGTGTCTTTTTAAATGGCTCTATGAAGTATTAAAGATGCACACAGTATAGCAAATATTCAGGATTATGGTCTTCTCAAATGAAATGATTTTGCTTTCCATGAGAGATGCAAATCTACTTCTAAATCTGCTAATAGTGTGAAAGCCTCAAATGAACAAAGCTCTGTTTGAATGCTTAAGTATTTCAAAGTCTGTTATACATGTAGCTTATAGTTTCCAACCAGCGTGGAAGCTATGTGTTCTTCAGTCTTGGGCATGTATCTAGTTGTATATATTTGTTCTTGCTAATGTCTAATCAAAATCTCATAAATCCATGCTAATGACTGCAAGACCTGTTATGAATTATTCAGTTTTTCTAATTCCTGATTGAGATAAAATGTAATAGTTTGTTCATTTTATTATAACTGCATTCTAGATTTAATTATTCATAAGATCATAACAAAAGACAGTGTATTTTGTAAATATGACTGCTTAATAGTATGGCACTTCAGTAAAGCAATCTGATATTGAATCTTTAGTGAGGAACGAGAAGCTCATTTTTATTTGAACTATAAATCATGTAGATTACTGCAATATAGATTTGTAAATTCTGCCGTATTCTTGTGTTTTAAAACTAGTAATACCAGAGCTATGGATGTGTTTCAGCACTAGGTAAAATGAATGGAGTTTCCACCAGGGACTGAATTAAAACTCTGTTGAAAAACTCTTTTATAGCAATATTTTGCAATTATCTGGTACCAGCTGTATTTTCTGCCTAGTTTAACTGCAGATATCATTCCTCTCATGTCATAAAGCAACTCTTACACATAATACAGCCTTAAAGACTGAAGTATATTTCCAGCATGTTAATATGGTGCATAAAAGGAAACCATTGCACAGACTGAAGTCCGTTTGCAGTTTGTTAAGGTGCTGTGTGCTCCTGCGTGGGGCCTGAGTGTGGCGATGTGGGAGGTTAGAAATGGCTCCAGGCATCAAAACCCCTCCCCAGCGGTGCTCCACTGGGTGAGGGTGCCATGAGGATGGCATCGGGACTATGTTGGGTTGTTTCTCCCCTAAGCCTTCAGAAAAACAAAGGCAACTTTACAGAAATGTGAAGTGCAGCCTCTTTTTCCCCTCAGGGCTGAGGGCTGAAATGAAGCTGTCTGTAGCGGGACCCAGTCAGCAGGCTGTACTGTGCATGGGATCTTTCTGAGGCGTTCGCTCACCATAACACCTCTCAGAAGTGTTGGAAGCAAAGCTCTGCATTTCTGCCGACAACAGGGCACGAGGCCCTCGCCTCCACAAGCAGCTCAGGCTCAGCCCCGAGCTTGAAGTGGGGCTGTCCTCCCCATCCTTGATACCATGGCTTAGTCGTGTGGCGAGACCATCCCCGAGCTGCGTTTCTTCAGGCAGCCGGAGTGCTTGATGCTGCTCGGCCCCGTCACGCTCAGGTCTGTTAAGGCACAGCCATACCGTGTGTGAAATGAGCCCTACGGGGGGTCAAAGCACACCGAAGGAAAGGAAATTTGGTCGTTTTCCTCCCATGAGATCTCAGTAATGCAATGTGTATTCTTTCTTTCTCCCGCTCTTTTTTCCTCCTGTTAAATATTGTTTCTTAAGGTGTGGTTTTCTCATGAGCAGACATGTCATGATAGCGAGCACTGTATTTTGAATGTGCATTTAGTTTTCTTATTTGCTTTTCTAAAGCAAGTCATGCTGGTGAGGAGAATATACAGTTTCCAAAACATAGTATTATCTCCTAAATTAACTGCAGCAAGTACAAAGGAAGAGTCTTCCATTGAGGAGGTTTGTATTATTTGCAGAAGTGCCAATTATTTTTTTTAACATTGGAGATAGTACTACATTTCATTTAAACTTCTTAATCTTGCTATCTAATGACTACTTAGCTCTACGAGATTATATATAAAGTTCTGCTATTGTTTGAAACAGAATAACTGCTGTAAGTATGTGACAGTAGAAATGTTCTGGTAATGTAGGCTGTTTCTGTTCCTTGTGAATTGTGCACCATGGATACCCAGATGTTTTGAATTGTAGTCATTTCGGCAAATGTCTCACTTAACCATAAGTGTTAGAGTTTTGAAAACAAAACAACAGAAAAATTCGATGAATTTACAGCATATACCAAATGCAGACGAAAGAATTCTGCTTTTTCAAGAAATCTGGCGTATTGGAGGGGCTGCCATTTAACACTGTTGTCAACGTGCTGGAGGAGAGGGCCCTCATTTAAAGTGAATGGCTGCAGAGGTGTTCCTATGGTCTGGTAGAGACTGTTTTTCCACATCTTTAGTTTTGTTGCTGAGTTAATTGGAGGGCAGTGCATCTTCAGCAGTGCCATCCTGCGGCAGTGGCATTTTTCCTAAAACTCTTGTAGAGAAGAGGTCTTCCCCTCCCACTGTAGGCAGGACTGATTTGGGAGGGATTTACCTAAAAACTGGCTGAGGGAAGACCTTGCAAGTACATGGAAGGATGACCTTGAAAATAGTCAGAGTGGGTTGCTGGATGTTGGTCAGGGAGTGCTCAGATGTGGAGCTACTCAAGGTCCATTGCACCTACACATCTACATCTCAGCCTTAGGTTAAGCTTTGGGGTGCTTTTATCTGGTTTTCTCATAATGGTAACAACAAACCATGCCAGAGACAGGCCTGGAAGGATTAATAAAATGCACAAAATGTTCCTTATCTCCATATAAATGAATTTAAAAGGAAGTGGAGCACTTCAAATGGAAGAGAGCAGGCACTGCTCCAACTCCTCACTGCTGTGCCACTGCCTTTGAGTCTGAAACGTCTTTATTATGTGTACTGACATGTATAGCACTACTGCAAAATCACAGCCCCGAAGCATTTATAACCTGCCTTCTGTCCCTCTAAAAAGCATCACTTCATCGTATTTGTACCCTGTTAGCTGGTGAGGGGGAGGCAGCCTGCTTTGTGCAACGAAGCCCAGCGGCTGCATGCGCGGTAGGTGGAGAAATCTTGCTGGCGACACGGTGCCGTCCTTGCCAGCTGCTGCCGTAGGGAAGGCTCCTTGCACTTCAGCATCAGTTCAGTTGGCTTATGTTAGTGTTTGGTTGGTGTTTGCACCCCAGTAGCGTGGCAGATGTCCCATCGCAAGTTAAACTTCTGTAAAGACTCCAAAAGATACTGTTTCTGACCAGTCTGATGTGGCTTGGCTCAGTTCTATACAGTAGGTACCCGGTGTACTGCAAACCCACTAGTTTGTCCTCTTTCACTGCAACCTGAACATTTACATCTGAAATGGATAGCCACAGGGAAAAACGTACAAAACAGTGTAGCACTTTACATGCCCATCTCTTTTACTCCATCTTAGTGCCTACATGTGTATGTGAGTGTGTTAGCAGAATCAGGCCTATGTCCCTCAAGCCCTTTCTCTGATGGTTTAAACCAGATGAAGCCTCAAATTCAGCCCTAGGACACTCTAGGTGTATGTTCTCTAGGTAAGTCCTAGGAGTGAAATTTCTTAATCTAATTTATGGAAACAATTTCTTAACACTACATGTACCAAACCTACTAAAAATACACTTGCTAAGTACTAAGAACTTTAAGGGACTGTGACAAGGAATGCATTTCCATTTGTTGTCACTTGTATGTGGATCTCCATAATTGTAACTAAGTATAAGAGAGCTGCTGAGGCTTGTGTATGCTATATACCTACTTGTGCATGCTCCGTGTGCTGTATTTCATTTATTGTGAACTATGAGCTAATGATAATGAAGGTCTTGCCACAACAGTCTAGTGACTTACTAAATTAACCTGCATTGACTAGCCAAACATGATTTTTCAGTTTATTTTTTTTTTTCAGAGGTGTCAAAGACAAGGTTGTTTTCAAACCAGTTATACCTTTTTTTCTATTTAAAACTCTAACTTATTTCTGCAATGCCTCACTAAAAGACATTACCAGGTGGTCATGTAAGTCAAGGTACTGCAGGTATCAATGCTGCCTCTGTCTGTCATTTGTTTTATTTCTGTAACCTGGAGCTGAGAACTGGTGGTTCTACATGTCTGTCACTAGTAGAATGAGCTTACAAAGTATGATACATAAGTAAGTACAAAGCATACTACTAAAATATCGCTTGTAGTAGTATAGAAGTTATTCTGGCATGTTAAGAATTATGTCATTGTACTGACGCTTTGCTAAATTATTTTTCTGTGCTAAATTGTTCTTCTGCAGTTAGAAAATTTACACCATTGTAAAACTGAGAGATTAAAATCCTGCCCTGTGAATTTAAATGTAAATAGTGTTTAAGATGCACTTCCATGTAAATTGTATTCAATTTTTTCTGTTTTAAATAACCTGGATTTTGACCTTCTAAGGACATAGCTGAGTACAGTCTGATATGAGCTTGGATACTTGAAGATTGATTAAGGTGAAATTCTATTGATTCTAACGGAATCAGTGAACCAAGGGCCACTTGCTGAGAACCCTCTCCTTTTCCTTCCCCCAGCAATATCGTATCATTCTTTGATGTTGGAAAGTTAAATTATTTTGCATGTAACGAAATAAAATATATAAAAATCCGGAACTATCATTATTTTAAATATCTTTTCAATTAAGAAAACAAAGTCACACATGAGAGATTCCACACAAAATATTTGCTGTGTATGTTTTATACAGGTTCTACAAGGGAATTGATTGAGAGCTGCTGTGGAGCTGGACAGCAGTGGGCTATCGATAACGGGGAGTGCACAGAAATTCCTGTAAGTGGAGTGGATGGTGATATTTGCAGGTACGTAAATCAAAACCAAGCATCTAGCATTAATGTAGAGGGCAGTCCTTTAGAATGTATCAGATTATTGTTCTATTTGTGGAATGTCCAGGAGACTGGGAACTCTTTCATTTTTCTGTGTACATTATTGGTACACTGGCAATATGCCATGACAAAATAGGAAGAAAGATTTCCCCCTCCCTTGCCTCAAAATCCAATCTAAGCAAAAGCCTTTTAAGGTTTCTTCTTCCTCTCTCACGTGAGCAGAACATGAATTTTTGTTTCCCAGTTTTATGCGCATCTGTGGAGTTGCAGATAAATAGAAGGGCAGAGTAGCTAAATGTGTTTGCATTCCATTTGGCAAGTGCTAAATGCAGTGATTATCTGTATCATTAAATGATGTGTTTATTGTCCTATGTGAATGGCTGCTGGTTCTGATGTCTGTGTTCAGCTGGAGGGTACCATACGCCTTGATAATGCTGCTAGTATCAGTAGCATCTGGTCTGAGTGAGGATGCCAGGTTTGAACTCATCAAGAAAAGGAGGATGGGTGCAAAGTGACATGGAAAATGTATCGCTCTAGCTGCAATTCATCCCATCTCTCTGTCCTCCCGCCGAGTCTGATACAGGCCTTAGGGAGGGCTGTTGGCAAAGTTATCCAAGACTCCAAAGATGCAACAGAAGCAGAGTGATCCCAAAGCTTTCAGCATTAAAGAAGCTTGGCATATATCAGCTTTGTCCAAGTTTGTATCGTTGCACCTTTGCGAAGTTACTGGGTGGTTAAGATCCCCCCACCGAGAACTGGCTTGACATTACTGACCCATACCAACTGTCCATGAAATAAAGACAGATTAAAAAATTCCAGCCGTACCTTAAGTAGGTGCAAATCCAATACATTAATGAGTTGCACCTGCACATCTGAGGCTGGGTTTAGATGAAAAATTCAGATCCTAAATGTTCCAGTCCCTGTGAATCTCCTTGGGATTTAACAGAATATGAGATTTGGAGTTCACTTGTTTTACTTTCAAAATTTCAGTTGTGTCCCCGATTTAAAGATTTAAGAAACACCTGTAAATATTCTGCATAAAGCTACATTTATTGTTGAGAAGTATTTGAAAAAACTTGGAAGGATGAAGAAAAACTTACTGCTCTCATTAGGAGATGTGCCAGTGTGCAGAGCTGGTCACCATGCACATACCTGTGTGCTGACTGTGCCATTTCGTGAGCCAGAATGCTCACAAGTACTGCAAGCTCCTGAGAATCTGCTGCTAATTTGACTCAGGATCTGAAGATTTTAAAAAGCAGAAGATAGATACTAATTGCATGAATTAGTCACTGTTCTGCCAGGATAGCTGACTGTCAATACCTGGGCTTTATAGGTGACCTCAGTGCCCTGAAGGATCAATTTTTCTGCTGAGGCAAAGGATTGAAGCTCCCACTGTTTGTAGGGGCTGTAGGTTTTTTATAGAGGCTGCAGATTAAGGGATCTGTTGTTGCCTGGTGCCATTTTTGAGTCTTCAAGTGGCAAAAACTTAAATGTTAAAGCTAATTTTTGAGGTAGTTTGATGTCTCTGGCCATTTTCTATTTATGTGCTGAATTGGCCTATCTCGGTAAAACACTAACTGCAAGATGGGAAATGTATTAATTGGAAAGATCAAGGTCTGGGTGAGCCTATAGAGTTATACAGGCTGGGGTTAGCATAGAGCTTGGAAGCAGGCAGGCAGTGGTGACCGATGTGTAAAATGTGATGTCCCACTCTGAGCAGAGGAATGTAATTTCTTGCTCAGCCATGGACATACAAGAAATGATGGTCTTTTGATCCGCAGAAGGGTTTTATGCAAAACCCCATCACACAGTGGTATGAATTTTCTGATCTTTCCCATTTCCCTAGAACTCTTAAAATGCCATGCAGTAAAACAAATGTTTCTTATCTGAAGTCCTCTTTTTAGATGTGATTTGTCTGTTTCCATGGACGGTACAGACACATCGGTACTGTTGAACAGCTGGAAGAAATTACCTCGGAATGACTTCTACACCAGAGAAGATTGCTGTAACTGGGACTACCAGAAAGAGCTCATCTGTAGCAACTAGATGAATGAACTTAAAATAAAGCAAGTTACAGGAAATCCTTAGATAGTCAATTGATAGCCAGATGTAAAAATATTCCCAGAGCGTGCATCACTGGCTGTTTCAAAGACAGGATGTTAGGCTGGGTGAAATGTCATCGGATTCAGTTTAGTTGTTTTTATCTCTTGAAATGTGTTTTATCAGAGCAATGTTTATCTGTGTGGCACTTACATCAGCTGTACAAGTATGAATCCTGCTTTTTGCTGAGCCTCTTCATCCCAGTTAGAGACTCATACCAGTTTAGTAAATTGACATCACTGCTCTGCTCTTAACTCGTGAACACTTTCCTAATGTAGAAATATTCTGCATCTTCTCTGAACAACTTGTTTGTATGGCCTGCGGTCAGTAGGTTTGTGAAGAAGAAATGCTGTTTTCAATTCATTTACAGTAATACAGTAGCTAAAACCTGAGTTGTGCTGATACAATTCAAAAAAATACTAAAATAAAAAAATGGCCAGTGATACTCCAAATAATACTGTTTCTGTTATGCATTTCATACTGGAATGGAATTTCTCATGGATAAGTGTCACATTTCAGAACAATGTGAATGTATAGAGATTTCAGTTTTTTAATAACTTTGCACATATAAAAACACTTCCTAGCAGCATTTTCCCATTTCTAGAAATGATAATCACTTTCAGTTTTAATTTTTTTATTTTTTTTACGAAAGTTTCCATGTCTTATGTAATCAACAATAGTTAAGTTACTGGTTCTTGAATATATTCGGGTAACAACCATTCATAGCTCAAAAAAATATATATTTCTCTAGCTGGCAATTCATACTGGATTAGAAAGGTAACTTTCTTGAAACAAAGGACATGATGGTGGTAATCCCCTTCCTGTAATCAAATTCAAACTACCACTTACTGGTTAGGCTTCTCTCATGCTGTCCAGAATAAAAATATTAATTTAAAGCTGATGAAACAGGCCACTTGCATTGTGAAAGTGGCCAAGTGCCTATCACTAGCTGGTTCTTACTGGAATAAAAGACATTGCTTTTTCTTTTTTTTTCTTTATTTTTTTTTGATTTTAATTGAGACATTAGAATGAAAACTCAGAAATACTTCATTCTCAGAAAAGAAAAGCTTTTGTTTCCCAGGACAACTGTGTTTGGTAGGATTAATAATAGTATCTGATAGACAAAAATTGTTTGCTTGCTAATATTTCTCTTGCAGGGGAGTTGCTTTGCTATGAGGCACTGGCTGTTAAAATGCATCAACCTTTCATTCATCACTATGAGGGCACCCCATAAGGCAGCATGCCTTCTTGTGGCAGTGCATCAGCAAAAGATAGTTAGACATCAAGGTATTCTAGGGAAAAGAACAACTTTGCCCAATTCCTTCACACCACCAAATCTTCCCCAAACAGAAGTTTGTCTTTACTTGTACCATAATACAGTATTTCAGCTGAGGTTTGACAAGTTCCTCAGTGTCACGTATGCCCAACCTATAGTTCACCTACTCAATATAATCCATCCAGGAGGCTCCCTGTGGCCTGCAACCCTCAGTCCTCACCCTTCCCCACCATAAGTCCTTTGCTATCGTGGGACCAGATGTATGTCCCCCCACCCCAAGGTGTTGCTAGTCTCTGTGCTGCATGAATCTGTGCACAGGTTCATGGAGCAAAGCCAAAGGGACTGAGTGATCGTTTTGCCTGCCCTTTTGTATATGAATGAAAGAAGCAGATATCTCTTTGAAGGGGGTTGGAAAATCCACTGTACAATTTAAAATAGTCAGTAGGCAATGAACATCTATTACATATCATTTGGGAACTTGCTGTTTATGATTTGAATCTGTTTCATTTCAACCTTCAGTGAATCTCATTAAAATGTTTGATTGAAGAGCCATTTATAGGAAATGGATGTTCCAAAAGTACTTCATATAGTGATCAGGTCAACCTTTCTCCGAAGTCAGATGAAGGCTTAAATTCCAGGTTACAATCTGCAGGGGCTATAAAGAGTTTAAAGGTGTTTTGCAATGTGTCACTGTCCTTAAGTACTGTCCAGAGCATCAGGCCTTTGGCTGGGGAAGAAGTAAGTTGTGTATGGGAGCATTTTCATTTCCTCACTTTTTAGGGAAAAGGTTTGTCTGTTTCTGAAACCTTCTGATGGCTTCTGAGAAGCAAAGTGTAGGGATGAAGGACTTTAACACAGGTATAGATGAGCTGTAAGGGGTATTGCTGACCAGACTTTGAGAGGCAGTGACCTCAACACTTGATTTCCTGAGCCTCACTTTCCTGATCAGTGCATCTTTTTATTAAAAAGTGAGAAAAAAATTATCCTGCAAATGTCATTGGTACAAACTGTATTATATTAGTATTGAGACATGTTAAAGAGAGCTCAAATGTATGGGATGTACTGTGAATCTGGCAGCCCTAGGTTTTTTTATATCGCATCCTGATGTCCTCTGAATGTCAATGAACACTTGACCTCCTTGATCCTTTTCAGAATCGCTCAGAAGCAGTGTTGCATCTCCACCATCAAGGAGAACAGCTGCCTGGCTGGCATGATTGCTGCAAAGGATGGAGATGTGTGTGGACCAGAGGAAAGCGATACCTGTGGAGGATCATCATATAAGGTAAATTGTGATGCTTCTGTAGGCTTTGTTCTGAATGTGAGTTGTCTTCATTTCATGCATTTAGCAGTAATTTCTTTGTGCATTATTATGGAGCTCGGTAAATTATAAAGTTGCAGGAGTGAGGCCAAGAAATTACGCAGTTACGGATTTTTGCTATTAGTGTTTAGGTGTAAATTGCCTGGAGATGCAGCCGCTTTTAGAACTTCACAGTAATGATGATTTGAATAATTTCCATCTCCATTTTTAAGATTTAACTTGCTGTATTACTTTTGCCTTCTCACTTTGGAAGTAGCTGAAAAGACCATTTTAGTTTTTGTATCTGTGTTGTAGAAGACTTTAGAAAATGCTAGGGCAAAACTCAATCAAAGATATAATGGGAAAATCTACTACCAAACAGTTTGCTTGGGTACAGTATTGAATTGCAGCCTCATTTCTCAGTTAAACAAAACGATGGACTAGAGGAACAAGTGTTTTAGATGATGATGGAAGCTTTTGTTCATAAGTAACGGCAGACCATTAACCAGCGGTACAAATCACAAGGCACAGCCTCAGCTTGTGTAAATGAGATTTGCTTTATGAGAATCAGTGGAGCCAAACCAATTTAAACTAGTTTGAAGATTCAGCATCTTGCTTGTTGTATTGTTTTTACCAGAAGAGTGCATTTCAGAATTCATTTCACTCTGATAATAATTTACATAGCTATATCTAAGCTTAAGTGCAGCTTCTGTTGTCTCAGCAGGAAACTCATTAGTTCTGTCTGTTCTTATACATTGGTGATTCTTGTGGATAACTGTTCACTGGGAAAGCAAAATGCATGGATGTCTACTCTGGAGTTTAAAGTTTAATTAGCTATGCCAATTTGTCATTTTCAGAACTGCTATCTACTTGGGTCTGGAGTCTACCACTAGCATACAAAGAGAATCTGCATTTGGAAACGCAAAATATTTCTGAAGTATGACACAATTATTGTTCTTAAATTTTCACCAAGGGTCTTTGGCATGCCATGCAGAGCATGAGACATAGAATAAATCTTATCATACATGCCATTCCTCAGGAGTAAGTGGAGTGAAAACTTTATCCTTCTTGTCTTAGCTGAAATAAGTTGCAAAATATTCTCATGGAATAGTTCCTTGTGCTGGTCCCAGTATAACGTTTCCTTTCCAGAGGATTTACTTGCTGGTAACGAATGTGCATATGTCCTCTGCAGGCATTTCAGAGGTGGGGTCCTTACTTTTGCTTCAAGGTAAATGTAGCAGTGCCAGTTCTTAAAATCCGGGTACTCAGCTTGTGATCAATGCAAATTAATCTTAGGCTGATTGTACCTGCTATTTAAGACAAAAAGCACATGCTTAGGAACTTTTTACTTGTGCATGGAGGCACCGAAATGCTGTCCAGTTGTACAGGGTTCTAGGAATGATTTTTTTCGAGAGGAGCATAGAACATTGTGAATGAAACAGTGGTTCAGTGGTTCTCAAGGTATGATTCTCAGTGTTGATGTAAAAATCATCATATTAGTTGTTAAATGATTTGTATAATTCTGGTGAAATTCAAAAGGTGGCTAGCAGAAGATCAGAACCACTCAAGTTTTTGCATTTTAGAAGGAACTTTTTGTTGTTTTTGTTTTGTTTTGTTTTGTTTTGTTTTTGTTTTTTTTACTAGAAAATGAGACACTTATATTAACCTGGAAAATATGTGAACCCAAGAGTGTGTGACTGATTTAATACCCTCTGTGATGCCTGCACAAAGGATAAACTCTGAACCAAAACTATGACTGAAAAAAGCCATATTTCTGGTGGCAAAAATTCCAACATTTTACAGCGCTTTGGTAAAAACATATATTATAGTTAACTTTTTTTGACTATTGAAACTGAAAAAAATGTACCAGAACTAAAAAATATTTACAGAAAGTGGAATTTTCAGTTGATGAAATCTTGAATTAGGGAATTCTGGACTTGGGAGGATGAAAATAGGATTTTTCTCATTTCTAGCATGACCATAGTTTAATATAATTAGATTTTTTTTTTAATAATTAGTTTGAACATATGGCTTTGTCCCTTTAATATCAAAAATAATTCAGCATCTTCAGGAGCTGTATTCTGTACTGCTCACAAACATATTTGGGTGCTGATGTCAGGCTGTTTGCGGGGGGAAAAAGCCAAATCTTTGCGCGTGTGTATTTGCAAATGTGAACAATGCATAACTTCTATCTGTGATGTTTGGGGACCTTTCAGATTAGAAATTACGGACAGAAAACAAGAGCTATTATCAAAGGACACACGTGAAAAGCCCAAGAAACCCTAAAGCTACAGTGTTTGCCTCTGGAAGTGACTCAGCAGAAGAGTTTCTGCAGTCTGGGCTGCTAGCAAACAAGTTTTCATATCTCCCTAGTGGAGACAGGCTTTGTTTTAATGTGAACACCAATCTAGGGTTGCTACTTACGAAACATGATTCTTTCCCAGTTCCATACTGCGTCCAACCCTTACAACACCGCTGCTCTCGTTTGCTCTCCTCAAGTCAGAGTTCTCTCGGGAAGTGAGAGCTTTGTTCAATTTTCTTCTGTTCGGTCCTTGGACTTTCTGTTGACAGAGCTAACTAGTGCCAGGTTGAATTATGACCTGCATTTTATGTGTCTGACGCCTGCCCGTTCACAGGCTGAAGATCTGAATAGACTGAAATCGCTTCTCTGGGTTCAGAGAGGCTCTGTGAGTTTAGCTGCAAACTGTAAGTGGGTGCTGCTGAGCTGGATGTCTTGATTAGCACAGGAGTTGCAGAGGGGAAGGGACTGCATTTTATAACTCTTCAATCAGAGGGAAGGCATCTTAAATGTATGTATTAGGGGTGCCAGGACACTTGTATTTAAATCCAGACAGGCATTGTCAATTCACATATGACCTCTGTGTGTCTCTGAAGCAGACAGAACTCCTCAGCTGCCTTGCTTGATTAGATATCCACTGTCCATACGCAGTATGGGCTTTCTGAAGTGTGTTTGGAGTTTGATATAACTTATCTAATACCTTTGTGGCCTAAATGTGCAATAGATTTTATGTGACTGAGTAAAGAACAAGACTGTTTTTGTCTGCAGCCTGCAGCAGAGGAAACTGCAGGAGAGACTGCCTTTAAGGGTTGCCCCATTGCATCAACCTAACAGTGAAGCTGATGCTTTAGATTCACTCAGGAAAGAAAAGGAAGGCAAATAGCTCACAAAATACAAGCTGGCCTTTCTCTAGGCACTGTCTAGGCAGGTGTCCAGGACAGTCAGGTAATTAAAGGTCACAGTAGGTTTGCAGGGCAGTGGTGCGTAGAGGAAATAGCCTTTACTGACATACTGACAGCTCGGGGGCTGCTGCTGATCCTTGTATATATGCAAGGTATTTGCAATTCCTTTCACATTGCTTCAGGCAACTAGCCGTTTTTCAAGATCTAACACAGCAACATACAGATCTGTGTTGTTTTTGCTTATACAAAAAACAAAGTAATGGCTGGGTGCAAGAGCTGGAGGGAGGTGATCTGCAGCACTACTACATCCTTCCATGTGAAGCCTCTGAAGTTGGTGTCACAGTGAGACTTTTTGCTTATCCTCATTGTGATCAACCCATTTGTGCAGGAATGGCAAAAACTAGCACAAGTAAAGCTTTGATGTTTGCAACTGTCTAAACCCTAAGCACTTTTCCAGATGCTCCACTGCTAAGGAAAGTGCAGATCAGTTCCAGGTGTGTGTGTGGGCTCATCCTTGAACCAGACTTTATGAAATCCTTGTTACTAATGGTCTCTTTCTTTTGCAGCAATGCTGTGATTGCTGTAATCTGGGCCTGCGATTAAGGAGTGAAGGGAAAACCTGCGAGTCCAACATAAATCTGGGCTACCCCTGCAGTCATGTGATGCTGTCCTGCTGTGAAGGGGGAGATCACTTTATCCAGCCAGAAATAAAAAGGCATCCCGAACCTTTGCCAACAGTGACACCTGAGAAGGGTTAGTGTCCATTTTTAATTTGAAGACGTTTGCAGACGTTGAGTCTCTGTCTCACACTGATCCTCAGAACATACTTTTGCTGTAGTGTTTGCATGTCCCCCGCCCCGATTGCATAGTGCAGGGACCTGCCAGATAACAAACAGAAGTGCTGCTGCTTCTGGGTGATATGCAGAGTATGCCATGAAGACCAGCGAGATGAGAGATGAGACCTGCCTGGCAGTTTCTTCTTCTTCTTCGTCGTCGTCTTTTTTTTTGTTGTTGTTTTTTGTTTTGAACAAACAAACAAAAAAACTTAGACCTTTTTAGACCACTGGTGGGCAGGAAGCCACTAGCCCTTTGTAAGAAGCAAAGCTGAAGCTGTTGATTTTCTTTTAGCAGTCCTGAAAGATTTTGTGTGAAACAAACTGAGTTTTTTCCAGACAAAGTAGCCCCATGCATTATGTTAGCAATGAAACCTCCAGGAATTAGATTTCCTATTGTACTGCTGAACATCACAGGAGCTTTCCCACAGCATACACTGGAGAAGCCCCAGAGCACTGCAAGTTTGGTTTCATTCTTCCAACGTATGAGCATGGTGATGCAGAAGAGCTAGGTCAAATCCCTGCCGTAAAAGAGGCATGACAAAGGGAGCATGACAAATCTGGAGCTTGGACAGCTATGCTTCCCTCAGCCCAAGGCCACACTCCTTCCAGCATCACTCTGTAGCCACCTGTCACACATGAATTGCTCGGTAACCTCCTGGATATGCTAGGGTTCAAACTTTGTCCATTCTCCTCTCATGAATGAAATGTGTATTTTCTCTTGCCAAAAAGAGTAAGGATTTATTTCAACCTAGCTGAGACTACGCTGACTGAGGAAATTTACATGTATGTGTTTAAGAAAAGCTGACTGAGAAACTCACTGAACAATTCATTTAATATCACAGAAAGTCTTGCCAAATTTGGTCAAGAACTGAAAAGAAGGATAGTGCTTTTGCCAGTGTTCAAAAACAGTAAATGGGATAGCCATGTCAGTATGAAGTGGGGCCTGGAATATTTGTCATGCTATTAATATTTGCTATATTGTTAGCTACAGAAGTAGCTAACCAGTTAATAGTGGTTAGTTGAAGAGTCTCCAAACTAACTGGTTAACTTTTTCTCCTGAAATTAAAAAATTGAATGTGGTTTTGCAGTGGGGACAGTTTCAGATGAAGCTTCAATGTGATACCTTAGTACAAATAACATCAATGGTGTTAGTGAGCATGAAAGTTGAGCTTGTGACCTCTCAAGGTCTTTTCCTCCGTGGCTCCTGTGAAATGTCTGTCCGTCCAGCCTTACAGAAAGAGATAGTTGATGTGTCCAGCACAGTGGTCTTATCTTCAGGATGGATGGATTTTCTCTTGTCCTTGAAGTAACCGTTTTGGGTAGATTTTATTGTATCTGGAGTTTGTGTGAGCAAACGCTCTATCCTTACAGACCTAATGCCAAAGCACCTGTTAGAGAAACAGCATGTTTTGTTCTCTGTTAGTTTCAGAGATGGAAGATCACAATGAAGCTTTGTCCATCAGCAATGAAGCTGAGCTGTCAAATAACCTGCCTGGAGATGACCTGGATGAATGTCTTCTCTACGGTGGGGAACTCTGTCAGCATTTGTGTATAAACACTGTGGGGTCCTACAAGTGCTCCTGTTTCCCGGAATTCACTTTGCAAGAAGATGGGACCAGCTGCTCTCCAGGTGAGGAAAATGAGGAGAAAATCCATGAATGATGGTGTCTTTCTGCCACCTTTACTGACCTACCAAGCATTTCTTCAATTTCTCTGTAGTTTCTATGAAGTTTTTTGGTGGGTAATGATGCATGGATGTTTTCCCTGGAAATTGGACAGGTTAATAATGAAAAGAAAAACAACCCCTCAGGAAACTTAGATTACGCTTAATTTTTGTATATCAGGGTGGGTATTAAATTTATTCAGATCAAGATCATTTTAACTTTTCAGAAGAGGATTTGTAAAGATTGTTAATGGAATACCTTTCCTTTTTAGAATCATTTTCTATTTTGCAGTTAGCTTTCCTTTAGATAAACTTTATTCAGTTCAGACACACAGCAGTGCTTCCTGAACTTCAATTTTTATGTAAAATCATTAACATCTTTCAGTGATGTAAAATCCAAATATATAGTGTAGTGGAAGTCTTGAAAAGAATGTCTATTGTGTAATAATCATATCGATGTCTGGAGTTCTCCAATGGCAAGATTTCAGATCAGATAATCTGAAAAGTTGAAACCTTAGATTAGTTACAAGTGCTTTCAATTATTTAACAAGCACATGAAGTGTTGCCATCCCATGACAAAATTCCTTAGACTTCAAATACCTCCTGCCCAAGCCAAATAATGAGTATTCATTATGTCACTTTTCTCAACATGATATTACAGTACTTACATCAATAATGTGTTTGACTGTTTCTGCAGCAGCTGATGCTCTGTTTATATTAAAATTCTGGGGAAAGAGCCTAATCCAAAAGTGTTAAAGAAAATGGTTCTTATTTTAGCTCTGCAAAGTTTGGCTTGATCACTCACCTGGAGCATAGCAGTGTTTTTTGTTTTCCTTTGCTTTGCTTCTCCCATTACTAACCCTGTTGAAGTGCAGATTTGGGTTAATACATCTTGTATCTGAGTAGTCGGTATTCTTGGCAGTTCTGCAAGGCTGCTGTGCCAAGAGGTGTTGGGGGGTTACAGAGCTCGGTTGAGGCAAGGGTAGAGGACTGGAATGAGACATCTGAGACACATAGGAAGAGCGAGGCAAAGCAGGGCTGCTACTGTCATTGTGGAGTCCTGGGTCACGTTATGTGCTGGACAAGGGAGATGGCCGAGCAGGGCACTTCCCTCACTATTCATGGCTAATAAATACGTGCTCTGCCTAGCAGTGTGGCATTCTGGCCTGTTGTTCCTCGTTCTTCCTCTGTGTACATGCACGTCTCTGTCCTGTGTTCTGTGCATGGAGGCCCACACCAGACCATTTTAAATCTCACACTGCTGGTAATTCTTACTCCTGTGATTAGATATAATACTTTATGTTTCTACCTGTTCTAGAGCATTTCCTGCTCTGTGCAGAACCCTGAATGTTTTTGTATTTAACTTTTGCATTCTAAAAGGTGTCATACTTGTCCACGAGGCTTAGAAGTGATGTTCTTGCAGCTGCTCCGTGAGGCAAGGAGAATGTGTATGTTGCTGAAACATCAGCTTCTCACTTCTCTGCTCTTTGGGGAAATCATTTTAGATATGCCACAATAAAGTGTCTTGCATTGACCTTCCTGTGTTATGGTCCACTGTATGTCTGTGGTTTGTTTTATTTAAAATGAAATCACCCTTCCCCATACTCCAAGCCTATATAGCAATTGCAGTTAGTCATTTACTATTGCCATTGTTTTGTGGCTCATGCTTTGCTCCAGGTGATGCTTGAACTCCAATGAATGAAAGAATTTAGCCTTATGGATTTAGATTTCCATTCTGGTGATATTTAGAAACTGGATTATTCTTATTGATATAATTGAGCTTCTCTTTAAAAACAAACAAAACACTATTCATTTTGTTGGAAATCTTAATAACAGCAGCTGTCATGTTTACCACTTGGCTTTGTAAAAGTCATTCCAGAGTATCCTGCGCTTGTAAAGGTGAGTGTCTGCTTTTCATCTGTGTTGAAATAGGATATACAGAATGAGTTTGTTGAACTTGTTTTGAGTTCTGCTTTTTTTCCCTCCCATGCACCAAAAGAAAGACACCCACTGTCTTTACAATAGAACAGCATTATAAAAATTTAAATTAGTACTTGGTTTGACTCATAAGATGTTGGCATATTTTACTCTATGGAAGTTATTTACAACCCAGCTCCCTACTCTATCCATGACGCGTGTGAGCATCTCCACTAACTAGCAGCACTCTGTGTACACGCGTGCATACTGTCACAGTTGTTCTCATCAAACACTTGGCATCTTGCAAAACCAACTGTTCAGCTCCATGCACAGACAGCTGTCCACATCACCAACATGTTCCTTACTACAGACCCTGATGGAGTGGGATGATTAGGACCAGGGCTCTTACCATGGGGTGCCTGGTGGGTGTGATGCTGCCCTTAATCCATCTCTGCCCACCTTGCCTTACAGACCCTGATGGAGGACAGGTGACAAGCCTGGAAGCAGAACCCACTGCCCCTCCGGCAGCCTCTCCTGCTCAGCCTCTTCTCATCGTGTCCTTACAGGAAGAGCAGGATAAGTGCAAAGGTATGTCAGAGGGGAAAACTGCAGACGCAAATGGGTGAGGAATGTTTAAAGAGTCAGAATAAAATTCCACACATCCCTTCACCAATATGATTGCAGTGTACATCCTTAACTTGTTACTGCTGGCACAAGCCTGAGAAGTTGTCAGGGGAAACCCGAGGGGGTAATTTGAGGCTGTACTCTGATTTCAGGGTTATTACACACCTGCTATTTAGTTTAAGGTAACCAGCACAGCTGTGCAGTGTAACGTGCCCAATAGAGGTGGGATTGGCACAGGTGTGTTTCTGTGTGATTGGAGGGTTGTAAGCAGTGATTAGGGCTGCCTGGACAGATTGTTTCCAAACTGCACTCCCCATTGTCTATGATGGGAGTGTATTTGGATGACCTAGAGCTTTGTAACTTCAGCTGATCTGTGCTATGAATGCTAACGTATTTTGCAATTTTGCTTGGTATAGATAATGGTCCCTGCAAGCATATCTGCAATGTTGTGGAAGAAAATGTTGTATGCTCATGTTTGTCTGGATATACTATCATGGGTGATGGGATTTCTTGTGAAGGTAAGTGGTTATGGTTCACCACAGAGACATGACTAAAACATTATTATATAGGCCTCATTGATCGCAGACCCCAAGGTGTTTTCTTAATGGTTCTTTATTTTCAGTATTGTGCATTGCAAGTGGCAGTACAGAGACAAAACTGCTGCCTCTGAGACCTTTTGGCAGAAGGAATAGCAGGTCTCTTTTATAGGTAACTCCTGAAACACATCTATCCAGTCTGCCTATTACCTGGGTGAGGGCAAGCCCGGTTTTGTGCTCATTTCCTCTGATGTCCCAGACTTTTTTTCAGCCCTCTAAGTGTCTGTTCCCACTGCTGCTTCTCCCAGAGTCTGACTGTTCAGCTATGGACTCGCAGCCTCTCTTTCTGAGAATGGAAGCAGCTGGCAGGACCTGGGCATGTCTGCTGCCTTGGGGAACCATCTCAGAGCTACAGATCTGCCCAGTGACCTGTTTTTTGTTGGTGGTGGGTTATTATTTTATTCATTTCTGCTGCCTTGAAAATGTGAGGTTTCACTGGTACGAAGAATGTGCCACTGTGGGTTGGTACAGCTCCATGCGTTTCACTTGACACTGAAGTTCAGGCCTGCACCATGACGAACAGTGAATTTCGAAGCTGCATTATGATCCTTCACATTCTATACATTTTAAATGTAAAGATTTTGGGGGTAAGAAGCAATGCCTTGTGACATACCTTTATTAGAAATTTGTAAGTATGGGAGCAACAGCCAGCAGTGAAATGCGAGTAGAAGTTTCTGATGCTCAGAATTGCTCACAAGTGATCCACATCCCTCTTAATCTCAGATCTTACTGAATAACAAATCATTTTGATGGAATTCCAGATAGCCTGTGAAGAAAATGGGAATTTAATATCACCAGATAAATATTCTCTGTGCAATGCTTACTCAAGTGTGATGGAAGCTAATTTGATTAATGTCAGAATCAAAAGGAGCATTTCAAGGCATTCACTTTCCTGCAGGAGGTGAAGAAATTCAGAAATGTCACTGGAAGTAATGAGTTTAAATTGCAGCAAGAGACATTTATAATCTATGTTAAAATAAGTATTTGATGGTAAGGAAGGTTATGCACTGGGACAGGTTTCCTGGGAAGAGTGCGTGTTGCACCTGTGTCACTGCCTATTTTTAAGAATAGCTTCTTCTGGAATGACAAAGGTGCAGGGGTGTGAGCAAGGACTAGATGATCTCTGAGGGTTTATCCCAGCTGTATTTTCAGTGTAACACTGTATTTATTATAGCACATGCTTATGTGGTAGCTCCAAGACACTTCGTTTAGAGATCTCCAGCGTGAAAGAAATGTTTCATTTCAGAAATCGTTCTAATAGCATTCTATTTTTCCCTTTTGGTTGCAACATGTTGATATAGATTTGGATGAGTGCCTCACAGGTGCTCACGCTTGTTCCAGAGGACAATTATGTGTGAACACATTGGGATCATTCTACTGTGTCAACCACAGAGTGATCTGTGCAGAGGGCTTTATACTCAACAGGCATAGAAAATGTGTTGGTAAGATGATAGGTATAAGCCATTCACCACAGCATCGTAATTCTTCATGCTCTGCAATGCATTTAAACCATTTGTACTAAAAGGTTCTCTAGCCATCTTTGCATATGACATTTCAATATGAGTTAGTAAAAACACATGTTCACCATTTGCTCAGCCACTTAACATCATGAGTTGTATGCTATTTGGCTTTTTCCCTAGCAATACATTCTCAGGATACAAATAACTGCTTGAAAGTCATAAAAGTTCATAGGTATGATGACCACAGCAGTTCTCATGACTGTTAAACTGAACTGACTATTATAGCAGTTGATCTCTCTGGACAGTGTCAATACTGCCAAATCCCCAGACATCACAAAACAGCAAAAGTTCATAAGAAATCTGCCTAGGTCGAGGCAGTGGAAAAGATCTGTTAAAAAAATGATGAAATTTTAAAATTCAGATCAGTCCTTTGATGATTCTGGCACAAATTTCTTTGTATAAAAGTCAAGGATGCATCATAATTTTGCTATATCATCCCTGCTGTTTAACTTCTTGTACGAAACTAATCTATTTTTACGAGCATATTTGTGAGGATTTCATTTGCTTTAAGCAGCCAGTGCCTGAGCTTATGAAAAAGTTTCTATTTGGAGTACTTTTCTACAGGCCAGTCTGGAAGGCACTTGAGCTGCAGTAGTGTTATGTGATAATGCCTGGAAAAACCAAGCACCTGGAGACCTCCAGCCGCTAATGAAAGCAGTGGTGCTGGGGCTATAATGTCATGGGTGAATACATTTACCTTCTTCCATTCCTGAACTTCTCCTAGTGTTTTTAACATTATTTTTCTCACTGTCACAATCTCGCAGTATCAGAGCTTTAGTTTTATTCCTATCTTTGAAAGCTCTATGATCTCATTGTAGTAATGAGAACATATGGCATTGGAGCATGGTGAAATTTGTATAATGTCATAGTTTAGAGCAGAAGTTTGGTTTACCGTCTTCTGGGTTTTCCTTAAATTGTCAAAATTGGATTATTATTTTTTAATCAGAGATACTGATGAGCATGCAAAATAATGAAGTTATTTAGTTTAAATGAAATGGCTGAGAGAACAACATTGGAAGGAAGGAAGCCTCTACAGCTAAAATACCAGACTGTGAGATGGACTGTAGTATTTACACTTGGCCACAGTTTTCGTGGTGCCTTTCATGGCTTTCACAGAGCCCCCAGCATGTACCGCACTTCTGAACATAAGGTCTGGCAAGTGAGCAGCTGAAGGAGCTGCCTCACCTTGCTTTCTTCTTCTGGAAAATCTTGCCATTAATCCCTTGCTGTTTTTTCTGCACTATGCAGTGGGGATATATCTGTCCTTTTCTGCATCTCTCAATAGTGTTTTGAAACTAAGTTAATGCATGTTTGTAAGCAACTTTGGCAGAAGATGCAGTAGAAGATTCCAAGTGCTTCCTTTTATTCACTTTCTTCCTCTCCTGTCCTCTACCCCATGACATTATTTTTATAGTTTTATTGTGATTGATGAAAGATACGCCTAAGGCATTGCTAATAAAATGGAAGATACAACTCTCATTTGTAAAGCTAAAAAATCCTCTTCTTCCTCACTAAAAAACAAAGCTCTAGATTTATCTGATGCATTTTTTTTTAACAGGTATCCTTGTTAAACAGTCTAGAATACTTTGATGTTTCTCTTCTGTTGGTTGGATACATCCTCTGTTCTCCCTACTCGTATACAGCCCTGCTCTGTGCGTGGTGCCTGGAGAACATTTGCTGTATTTGACATTTTTGCTATGTTTCTTGTTGAAGGGGAAAGCCACAAGCATACTGTGGTTTCTGATTTGTGCAACTGCCTCATTTGCAGCCATATTTGCCTAAGTTATCCTTTTCCAGCTTAACTGCTTTTGTGTTCTATCTCAAACACCATAAGGAAAGCTTTGGTAATTTGTTTGCAAATTATTGTTGTTTTAATTATGTTGCTATTTGCATATTTTAGGGACGGGAGGAACAACCCTTGCACAACAACAAAACAGCTGATAACCTTTTATCTGTTGAATTTCCTTTAGTCAAACTGTGGAAGATTATAATTCCAGGTGCATCCAAGAGCAGATATCCAGAATTCCTGAAAGCCAACCATGCACAATGAAGAGTCACCAGCTGTTTAAATAGCTCGCACACACTAGCTTTGTGTAACTGTGAACAGATATTAAAATGTCTTTAGGGCTGAAAGCTCCATGTTCTCCAGAGATAAGAGCCAGGTTGGGTCTTTTTTAACTTGGATTGTTTTTCCTGGTGACTTTCAGGCAAAGTCATTACCACCACCCACATGCATGCTGATGGGAGACTACTGTTTTATTTTCTTTGCTGTTCTCATCTAAACTTTTCCTCCTGCCAGAGTGACCAGTAAGTGGTCATTTTATTGCTGAACCACAGGGACTGTGCATCAGCAAAGCCACTAAGAAACAGGATAGATGGTGGCAAAATAACAGGTCTAAATAAAACAGCTGTATTCCATAAAATAAATTGACATGAAGTGATTTGAAGAGAAAGAATTCATGAGCAACTACAGATGCAGAACCAAAAAGGTCTGCGTTTCACATTTGTGTAAAAAAAAAAAAAAAAAAAAAGTGCAAAACTATTACTTGTATGTAGAAGCATGTGTTGAAGAAATGGCAGTAGGTAAATGTTGATATTCCTTTGCAAAAATGTCAGTTTCTTACATACAACAGATATGCTCAGGGTTCACGCATATGTTTGCAACAACAATTCCAGGAAAAAAGAAGTGTTACGTGATTAAATTTCATTCTGGTTTTTACTGACACAAAGTGTGGAATGTTGTTGCCACACATGTAGCCCTAGTATTTCTCCAAAATTAACTTTTGGACTTGTTTTTAATATATTACTAAATTATTTTTCCTCCTTTCCTGTTTTTATAAATAAAATCTCACCCTATCTCAGTTTTAACTGTGTTGGGTGAAGACAGCAGTTGGTCCAATGTTGACCATTAACTTTGCTTTAAACTGGAAATATTTTTGTTTTCCATAGTGTTCTGTCAATCATCTGATTGACTTGTTGAGTTGGTTTCCAGTACTGAAGGCAGACAGGTTATGGACACTCTTGATTTTATGGGTAATCAGTAGGGAGGACAAAAGGCCTTAACAAAATGTGTTCCGTCCTTGCTCCCCTCTACCTTGTGCCGTGATGGTAGAGCAAAATGATACTAGGAGCATCCTGGCTGAACGGAGCCACTTCAGGCGCTCGTGTACCTGCCCCAGCACCAATTGTGGCTGTAATTGCCAGAGATGCCTTTTCCTACCCTGATGCTGAGTGCGCAGTTTTGTGATAGGCATTGATAGTGACAGCAGCAGCATGGGCTGACAGGAACGTGTGGGAAAGGTGCTGCAGTTCTTCTGAGATCCCCTTTTGTGGCATAACCATTTGGGAAGCTACTCAAAAAGAAAAAAGAAAAAAGAAGAAAAAAGAAAAAAGGGGGGTGGACCAAAAATTGGCATGTGTGTTTAATAACAAGGAAAAGGAAGCAGTGGTGGTCTGCTGATCAGTCCAATATCAGAAATGGAGGTTCATGCCCTAACATTGGGCAGGGCCGAGCCTTGCATCTCAGCCAGTGTTACAAACGTTAGGCGTTAGCGATTGTCAGTGTATCACTTGTGCACAAACCTTTCATTGAAAGCAAAGATCTGGCATGCAATCTTTTAGTTTCTATAATTTTAATTTCCTAAAATGCTTTCTGGCCAGCTGCACTTATTTTTTTCAAGTACTTAGAATTTTGGAAATAGAATAAAAAATATAACCAAAACCATTAAATTATATATATATTTTTTCCTGTGAAGTCTTAATCCTCTTTTTACCTCTTTGCACCTTCTATTCAGGTGGAATACTTCCTACAGTACTTAAGTTGTATTGCAGACAAATATGCTTTCCTCCTAGTGGCTCTTTTGATATACTAAAGTGGCTTAAGTTCATACGATGCAGTGTAGTGCTGACAATTTGTTTATATGAGAAGGCCCTTTGTGGTTTGCAAGAAAAGATAATAATTGCAGATCTGTTGTATAGCCTCTTAAATCATTGGAAAGGCTTGCACTAATTTGTATGTTGTTAAGTGGCTATTCACAGCCATTTTTGTCTTTTTTTTTTTAAGTATCTCAAATTTATTTAAGAACTAGATCTAGTTAGGTGAGAGAGATTCCCAGCAGCTCATGTTCTTCTCCCAACACGTGAGGTTTTTTGATTTTGTTTTTTCCCCAAGGCCAGTTAGGAGAATACTGGTGTCTATGCTTCATGCTAATGTGTAGAAACTGGGAGGCTGGATGAGCATTAGGAAGACATAACCCTGCAAAAGCTTTAGAATGGGCAAATACTTGCCTCTCCGTGGAAGTGCACAAATACCCTGCGGGACAGGCAGAAAGTTATCCAGCTGACAGCAGTGACCCTGCCGTGGATTGATTAGGTGACTTTGGAAACCAAGTGCACAGCATGTGAAGAATAGCAGTAGCTAACGAAACCAAAAACCAAATTGACACAAAACCAAAAATCAACCCTACAAATGAAAAGTGAATGGGCACCAAGTTGACATGCTGGCCTTACAAAACTCAGTGCATGTCACCAGTTAGCTGACTTCAGCAGGAACAGAAATGTCTTGGTGCTCCTCTTCATCTGTTTGGCAGAGAAAAAGCTGACACATTTTTGAAGACGAAAAGCTTTTAAAGGGGCTTTTCCTGTTTTCATACTCTGCAGGGGGAAGTAATATCTCTGATGTGCTTATCTGGGAATTATGTTCTACAGCCAAAACAAGAATCTTATTTAAACAACACTTGCTTTATTGTGTGATGTGAAAACAGCTTCATGTGCAGAGAAGCCAGATATTGGTAGTGGTTATGGTCACATGTGGCTTTTGTTTGTTCGAGAAATACATCTTAGCTTTATCCAGATCTGTGGAAGTGTCGGATTTTGTGTGGAATGGAAAGAAAGTTTCTCTTCCAAAGCTCCGCTTATTTTTGTTGTTTGTATTTGCTCATCATGCCATCCCTTGCTTTCATTATTAAGCAAAATCTGAATTTGAAATGATTTTATCTGAGCCTATGTGTGGCTTTTTTTTTTTTCCAAAAATATGTCCTACATTCCACGATCTGGTATTTAAGTGATTTTTTAAATAACTTTTTCAGTGCTCTACCTGCTGAAATTAGATCTCTTAAAAGATGTAAATACAAATTTACAAACTTAACTGAGCATTCAGGGTTTCTCTCTCCCTATTTTCTTGCGTACCCGGTTGTAATGCTGTTATTCCTTAGGAAATAAGTATAGTCCGTGGCTCCACCTGCAGTGGGGCAGGCAGTTTCAGTACCTATCTCTTCAGCAGTTCCACACCAGCGGCTCCTGTCTATCTGGCAAGAAGCAGCAGGACTGATACGTAGCCCAAGCTAGGAAAACCTGGTAACGAGCAATGAGCATGAATCATTTTCTCACTCAGTTATCCAGGAGGTTTCTATCCGGTAAATGGGAAGCTGATTATCATCCCTCTGCCCACTGCTGCATTTCATCAGTTCTGTCCGTCCCTTGTCCTGCACCATGCACTGCACATTTGGGGAGGGGTCGGGGTGGGAGGAAATCTCTCTGTGATTTGTGTCTCTCGAGTCACTCGGCATTAACAAAAGGTGCTGAAATAAAACATCTTTCATCTGAACACTGTAGCGAAGTCTGTATCAAATATCTTTTGGAAGAAACGGTTTCACTTGAGCTTTTGATTCCTTCCAAAAGAGAGCAAGAAGAGGCAGACTTCTTCATAAATATGAGGCACTGAATTGTTTAACTGTTTCTTGTAGACATTAATGAATGCGTAACAGATACACACACCTGCCAGCGGAGGGAACACTGCGTCAACACGATGGGATCATTTAAATGTCTCCAGGAATTGAGCTGTCAGCCAGGTTATGAACTTAAGGATGGAGAATGTGTTGGTAAGACAAGTGTTTTTCAGCTGATGCAATTGCTGTTATCAGGAAGGAAAGGAAAGGGATTACAAAACATTTTATTTTTGCTGGTCTGTGATATGAGGATTGAACTAAAAGAGGCTGAACATTGTGGAAACATTTGGCTCCATAAGCCCCTTCAGTACATTCATTTATTTGAAATAATTTCCAAAAATAACTATAAATAATTTAGAAAATATATGAAACCTTGTGAATTAGGATTTGCCCTGTTTTTAAGGGGGTAGGGTAAGATCTCGCTGATGGAGGAATTCCTGTTATGCTGGCCTGGGCAGCTCTGCTTCCCTCTGAAGGGGCTGATCCTGTGTGCTGCTGGAGACTGAAACACAGCCTGCATGGATCAGGGGGCTGCCTCAGTCTGGTCTTTCCTGTGTTTAGGATGTCTGTCCGCATTTATTTACATTTGGAATGGTCACGGGGTTAAGAAGCTATTTGTCACCTCCCCCTTCTTGGTCTGTGTAGGGCTCTGATAGAGAAGTGAGCCCCAGCAGTGACAGCTTAGCAGAAGCTGCTCTGCAGCGTGTGTGCACGCAAGAGATGCATGCCCTGCCTTTCAGGGCAAAAGCCAGAGGTATTTGCTGCTAAATCTTATACTAAAAAGAGCTTCCTGACAGCTGGAGTAAGAGATGCCCAAGGAAGAGCTCTTGACATGTAGCATAAGGTTATAAAATAGAAATAACCTGAAATCTTGCTTTCCATACAGCTGTCATGAGTAAACCTTGGATTACTTAAAGAGGCTGTCTGTGAAAGTTGTCTTCTGGCATTTCTACCATTTATTAACAATCTAAATGGCTTTCTAATCTTAGAGTTAAGTTAGATTTTAAAATTTACCATTTTTTTTTCAAGTAGCCTTATAATTAATGACATACAAGACTAAATGTTCATGATACCGTCGGACATGTTCATAGCTGACGTCTGATCTTAGGTGGGGCTTCTTCAATTGGGAAATTGAAGCAATGCCTCAATAGCAGCTGATCTGTGCAGCTACTCGGCACAGATCAGTTGGGTGTAGATTTATAAGTCTGAAACTAAATTTATAACTTCGAAGCTTTATGAGTTTGAAGCCTTTTCCTTAAAAAAGGAAGTGTTTTCAGCGTACCTAGAAAGTAGCCATTACGTTGGTGACCATAATTATAGAAGTTCATATACATAACAAAAATGAGAAAGCTGTCTTGAGCTCTGGCTGCAGTGCAAGGAAGAAAAGTGAAATTTGTTATTAATACTGCTACCTTGCATTCTTTTTTTGTTTTTCCAAAATACTTTTCAGAGTTGGATGGTGTTTGTTCTGTGTACTTAAGTGCATATAGGTATACATGTATGCCTGTGCACAAAGTGAAATCCCAGCCCCGCTCAAGTGAGGTTCCCTTTTATTATCAACTTCAGAGTAGGCCAGTTTATACCTAGAATTCTTGTGGTACATAAGGTACAAGAGACTATTTTGCTTTTGAAATAGTCTAGTATACATTTTGTACACCCTTATTTCTTGTTTCAATTTGTGCCTTTAGGATTTTAAAACTGCAGATGTTTCAGGATCTGTGGTTGCAGGAGGTGCTGTGAGCACAGCAGTAGGGCTCAGACTTGTGGCAGGACAACCTGCCACGTTCTGAAGCCTGTGCTGAAGTGGGCATTCAAGAGCAAACACACCCAAACCTCAGATTTCCTAAAGGCAATTTTGGGTTCTCATTTAAGTGACGCTTTGTTTCTGAGAGAAGAAGCTCTAAACTAGTCAGTATGACTATTGGCAATGACAGTTTAACTAGTCACAAGTTGGTGTTTTGATGTGATTAACAGATATTGATGAATGCGAGAGAGGAACTCACAGTTGTAAAGTGAACTTCGTTTGTCAGAATACAGAAGGATCATTTTACTGTGAGTCAAAGCAACGTTGCATGGATGGATTTTTACAAGACCCTGAGGGAAACTGTGTTGGTAAGTGTGACCGGCAATATGTTTGTAATATGTGCAGCAGTACTGGCCAACACCTGTTTCTTTTAGACTGTCCAAGGCTAAAATTGCATTGACCACATGTAATTTTCCTTAAGTCCTGCTGTGAACTTAATTTAAACGTTGCTGCTCTTTTAAAGATGTGTGTAACGAATTTGAAACTGGTACCATAGCAGACCTTTATCAGCTTTTATCTTTGGAAAATGATAAATTAAAATGAAGAAAAAGAAGTGAGAGCTCAAAACAGACCAGAAGGGTTAAATAGCTTCTCTCACTATTCTAATTCATTTCTTTTCACTAGATATTAATGAATGCACATCTCTCCCTGAGCCATGTAAACCAGGATTCAACTGCATCAATACCGTTGGATCTTACACCTGCCAAAGGAACACACTGACGTGCAGCAGAGGCTACCATTCCAATGAGGAGGGAACACGATGCGTCGGTAAGCTCAGGCTTCAGTCTCTACTAGGGTGCCTTCCTAGAGGAAAAAGTACATTTCAGTTCTAAAATAACTGTTCTGAGTTACCTCCAGCTTCATAAATTTAGTTGAGGTATGGGAATTTGCTGTCCAAGCAGTTCAATGATTTGTTTGCACTCCAGGATGGTTCACTGTTGCAAGGAGTTCCTCTGGGTACACTGGGTGACATTGCTTTTGACTGCATATGGGATTTACTGACTTCCCTTCTGGAGTGAATGTAATTTAGTTACTTTTTAATCTCATGCTGTCAGTCAAAATCATGATCCTTTGCTGTTTTGTACAGTATCTCACTGTAAGCAATATGATCTGAATCTGTGGGAGGCAGCAAATTGGAAACATTGAATTTGTGGACTCGCAGGGGTAGCAATAAATAGATGTTCTTTGTAGCACTATAAATGGTGTTTCCCTTTCACATCCAGTTGTGCACATTTAGGATAAATTCTCATTTTCTTTGTGAAAAGAATCTTGAAATAGTCACATAGGCTGGTATGCATCTCAATACTGGTTTGTATTTGTTCCAATGTATATATGGAGTTACTGACTCAGAATAGCAGATTTCATGTCTTATTAACATTTGTTCCATGAACGAGCCCACTAGGCACATGGGAACTGAAAGCTTGATCCTTGGTAAGGCTGGCTATGTATTTTTGAATTCCCTTTGTCCTGTGTTACATGGGGTAGGAAATCATAAAGTGAGAGCTGGAAAAATAAAGACATGGCAAATCAGCACTTCTGCTAGTGATGATATCCTAAAGATTTCTACTTAAGTTCCCATTGAATAAAAGGAAGGGTAGAAAATAAATATGTTTTTGTGATGGTGGAGGAAGCCATGTTTGAGGCTGTCTTAATTTGATCACAACTATTGACCTGCAGGCAAAACTAGTGGTGTAGACAGAAGACTCCAGTCAAAAAAGCTTCCACTTTCTACTTTTTGGTCTCTGCTGTCCATCGTGATTTTTCTCCCAGGGCTCTCCAGGCTATCCTTTGCCAGTGAGAAAGTGGGGAAGATTTGGAAGCAGCAGAAGACAGGGACAGTTTGCATGTAGCTGAAGAAATTGAGAAACCTTCCTAATATAGTTCCAGAGGGTTGTTTCCTAAACTTAGGACAAAGTAGTGCAGTCTCATTTGCTGTCTTATATAGCAGCCTGAAATATTCTGGCTGTTACAAAAGGAAGGTCCAAAAGACCTGTCCATCTCAGCTGTTGTATAGAGACATTTCTTCAGCTGACTTTGATCAGGCCTGTTTCAGCAAAATCAAAAGGACGAGGTAAATTTGTGCCACCAAGCCTGGTGAGCCTGAAGTGTTTTTTTGGTTACCACCATTCCAGCATCTCCATAAATGCTGCCTTTTTTTTTTTTTTTTTAACCCCTCACAAGTCAGGAGCCATCACTGAGCAGCTCAGAAGTCCTGGCTGCAGTGCCAACAGCCTTTGCTTTTAAGCCCTGTTAATGACTGGAGCAAATTATCTTCCTAAATTTTGAACTGGTTATTTATAGAATGAACCAGCTTTCTTTATCAGTTGGTCTCACGATGAGAGTGACTGTGTGTATATATGTGACAGAGGAGGAGACTGCCATTATTCATACAGCATTGATATGTTTAAGGCATGATGAGGTAACTCAATGCAATGCAATTACTGTCTTGAATTTATATGATGGACAATGCTTTTAAGGAGCCAGTATAATGACACTGTTTGAGTTTGGGAAGCTAATGTTTAATGTTGATTGGTGATCTCTGCTGTGTGTGCTTTGTGTGAAGTCTGCGTCTTTTGGCATTTCTTGCTGTGACTTTCTTTGAGTAGGTGGAGAGCATGGAGAAGAAAAAGAAAAAGATGCAGTCCTACCTTCCCCTCTCTATGCTAAAAACTCTTTTCTTCAGGGCATTACAGTGGTTAGATTCTTGAGTCAGTTTGAGGTAGTTTTTTAGTAACTCATTTACTGAATCAGAAAGAACGAACATTTTGAAGAGAGATGAATCCTCTAATTCTGTGATTCTGTGACGTGCTTCTTCAGCACAGCTAAACTTGTATGGTTACTAAAAACCTACCTCTTACATTTAACTGAAAAATACTGTAACTTTCATGAAATTTAGTGTGATCCTGATGAGATAATATGTGAGAACTAATCAAAGGCTGAAAGCAATGGAATATATAATTTTGGACAAACTCATGAAATGGTTGCACATATGAATTGATTGCAAATAAAACAATTTACAGATGTGTATCTGCATTTTAAAACTTCATTGGTTCGATGCTACCTTTGCTCTTAGAAGAAAATGGGAGGACAGTGTGTCAGCAGACATCTGTGAGCCTGTCAGGAATCCCTTGCTGGGCGAGTGGCATCCCTGCGATCACTAACCCCAGTGCCAGCAGGGACTGCATTGGGAGGAATCTCTGCCGAAGTATGGAAGAAAATATTTGTCTGCACCTCTCACCGGGGTTGTTAGTCCTCAATTCTCCAAATCCAAGTGTCTGTGATAAGTAACTTGCTTCCATTTCTCTGCCTTTTACTCAGCAAGTGACCGCTTTCCTGAGCATTCTCCAAGGCTGTTGCTTGATGTGGAGCCACCCAGGAACCCTTTGAAATGAAATAGAGTTTGAATTTATGGCTTCAAATAGGGCAGCGACTGAAAGCACTGCTGAAAGGAGAACCCCCCAGCTTTAGACTGCCATCCTAATTAATTGGACATGAACAGGGGCTTGGATTGTCAAGGTAGTTGAAGATGTCGATAACAGGAAGAAAGCAGCATCTGGTGGCTTAGGAAATGGCAGCACTTAGTGCTCAAAGAAATACAAGTTTCTGCGGGTTAATCAGATTTTTTGATGCTTGTCATAGATGGTAACAGGGATTTGTTAAATACTGATGAGCTATTTAGTCATGTTGCAAGTCCCGTAAATCAGCCTGTATTGAAAGCTCTCATCTTCATCTGAGGATTTGTAAAATGAGGATGGAGGTGGTGCATGTGAGTGGAGGAGCAACGAATTTGTTGGTATTGGATTTCAGATGAGAGACCATGAGGAATATAAAAATGTGAGTTGATTGAGAAAAGAAAAAAGATCAACAGTGGGAAAGAGCAAAAGGTAGACAGCAGAAGCAGCATTGAAAGGGCAGCTGGAGATGAAAATAGCAATTGCTTTAGTTCAAGGGATGAGCAGAATTTCTGGCTAGTTCTTGTTTTGCTTTAAAAGGCTTGCAGTGACTCACACAATGGAAGAACATCAGAATAGGGTGTTTAAATGTCATGGTTTGATCAGAATCAAAATGTGTTTATATTGAAATGCAGAATATGTTGGAAAGCTCCATTGCATTTCAAGTTGTCATTTTCACTTTAAAATAATTTATTGCTTTTCAGAAGTTTAACTCAGAGGTATGTAAAGCTGACTCAGAATAGCAGAGTGAGAAAAACTGATATTCTATCTGCTCTGTCCAATGGATAACCCTAACAGTTTCTGTTCCTGTTACTGAGGTGTTTATTTATTTAATTATTTTTTTAAAACAGTATTTAAACTAATTGCTCCCTCTGGTTCTATAGATGTGGATGAATGTCAAACTGGTGTACACCGTTGCGGTGAAGGACAGATTTGTCATAATCTTCCTGGGGCTTATCGCTGTGACTGCAAGATGGGCTATCAGTATGATGCATTCAGCAGAACCTGCATTGGTATGTAAGGCACAAGATCAGATGAAACGACTGATTGATTGAGCCTTGGACCTCAAGGCAGTATTTAGCACTATTGTAGTGTGCAGTTATTAGTTCTGCAATGCGGTGTCTCAGAAGATAATGGAATCACCTCCAAAAAGCCGTCGTTCAGTCAACCAGCCACTTAGAGCTCTGCCACTCTGTGCTATGAGTATGGACCAAGTGTCCTTGGGTTTAGTTTGGCTGCAGGTTATCGATTAAAGTCAACTGCAAAATATTTTCCTATAGGTTACGCTTCTCCTGCTGTGGAAATTTATCTTTCTGAAGTCTTCACAACTTTCTTCATAAGAGACCATGATACAGGATTTTGTATTTTATCACTACTATACACCAATTAGAGCTCAAAGGCAGACAGCATAAAACCTGAGGTTGCAGCATTTCATGCTCTGCAAGTCAATCTCTGACACTTCTTAAAAATACCGTCCTGCATCTCCTTTGATGCTTTTGTTTATGAGGTGATTCACTTGTTATCCTGGCAGATATAAATGAGTGCTGGAATTACCCTGGACGCCTGTGTCAGCACACATGTGAGAACACCCCTGGGTCCTACCATTGCACTTGTTCTTCTGGTTTCCGCCTGTCTTATGATGGGAAGCACTGTGAAGGTACGAGACATGTTTTCCATGAAGAAGTATTTGCACTCTAAATTAAGGAACTCTAGAGAAGTTGAGGTGAAATACAAGTACAGTAAGCCCATGATGTATGCATGCTGAAATTTGTAGGTGCTGAATTAAACATTCAGACTGTCAGATAAGAGTTGTCAAATCCTAGTGCCTTGTACTCACCCAGTCAGCAATGCACCTGAAAGGCTTCCCCATCACTCCCACGCAAGCAGTGTGTGTTCCCCCAGTGGTGGGCAAAGCTGCCGGGTCCACACAGCTGATTAAGTGTCAGTGCATTATTACTAGGTTAAGACACAAAGATGCATTCTGGGCACCTTTTCCTTCTCCCTGTCTTCTTTTTACTGTCGACTTATTTATAGCAGTAGTCTCTTTAGCTTCCATGTTTTCTCAATAAAACAGCTAAGTGATTGGCTGTTAATGTTCAACCTCTGCTTTTGAGCAGCTGTGCCTTCCCCAGCACAGTCACCATTTAGAAGTTATGTCAGATGGTTTGTTTAGGTAATTGGACTTTGGAAAGTACTGAAGTATAAAGAGCAGAGGGCATTGTGGTTTTAATGTGTGCTGAGATACTCTCCTGGAGTTAAAGAGCATCTCTTATGAGAAGCCTTCCAATATATGTGGTTTGGACGTTTACAATGTTTACAACTTAATCAGCTCTCACTGCAATGAAAATCTCTCTTAGTCTTCTTTTTTATCTTCTTTTATCAAAATTTTGAAGCTGATGTAAATTATTGTTTTTAAAACATATAGAGTGTGCAGCAATCAAAATATTATAGTGGCACATATTTTGTTCTGCAGTCACTTTTGTTGTGATTTAAACAACCAAAAATGCTCTAGGAGCTTTTGGATCTCATTTAAAATATTTCAGCTAGAACAAAGCTTCCATTATTTCATCTTTGCTTCTCCTCTTTCTTCCTTTCACTCATATACTTTTTCCTTTCCTTCCATATGAGAGAAGAAGAAAATATAATAAAGTTGAAATAGGAGACTTTTCATTCAAATTTTAATAAAAATGAATCTTATTAGTGACAAAACTTGAAAGAAAAACTAGATTTTGAATTGAATGGAATTTTCTGAAGTTTTCCATGATTTTTTAGGCAATGGTTACAGATTTTTAATTAACTGTAACATATAAAGTCTGAAACAAATGTTTGTATGCATATATATGTTTACATTGGCATATATAGAAATGAAATTTAGGTGGAATACACATCCTCATGCTTCTTGGCATCCTGCCTAGGGAGTAGAGACATCTTTGGGGGACAAATTAACCCATCCTTATCCACAACGTCCAGAAGGATCTAATAGCTGATCTTAGGGGCAAGAAATAGTGGAAGATTCTGTTCTGAACTGTTGCAGCAATTTCTGTACCTTTGTTTTTGGATACAGATGTGAATGAATGCGATGCAAGTCCCTGCAGCCAGGAGTGTGCCAATGTTTATGGTTCCTACCAGTGTTACTGCAGGCAAGGTTTCCAGCTAGCAGAAGATGGTCATTCTTGTAAAGGTAAGGCTGCTGCTTTGTCAGGCCAAGTTAAGTATGTGCACACTCTTTAACAGTAAGTGCCGTCCAAATTTCCACAGCATCTGTGCTGCACAGGTGATGCCTGAGGATGATTGTGAGTTACACCCCGCTGCAGAGAAAGCAAAAGAGAACTCTAGCTATTGGAAAATTCAGTTCATTTTCATGCCTGCTTGGGTCTGGAAGAAGTCTGTGTGACCATACAACCAGTGACACTACTGATTCATGGGGCTACAGCTAATGACTGAAAAAGTTAGGAGGGAAGAGATATTTATTTATACTGCAATGGCTAAAACTTAAATTCAGTTGAGGTTGGGTGAGGGCTTGCTCTGACTTCTGCTGATGGTGGGTTGCAGAGTGATCAGAATGGAGGCAGGAAGGGTTTTACCTTTTCCTCTTAAAGTTACCAATACTGACACATACTTTGGAGAGTCTCTGTTCAAGAAATGGTGAAGAAACCCATGTTCTTCCAAGCACAAGGCAGCTCCCCAAGCAATCCTAGAGGAAGAATTTCAGAGGTACCACAATGAGATTTTCAAACCCAGATGTGCCGAGACTTACTGTGCTGTTCCGTGAGTCCATGAAGCACTCATGTTCAACATTTCAGAAAGCACGATCAGCTGTCCTAGACCAATATCAAACCTTCATGGTTGCATTCTTTAAGAATATTTTATAAATGTTTAAGTTTATTTTATACATTTGCCATATAAGAACTTCCTGGTGTTCTACAGCCTCACTTTTGAGATGACTGGTTTTCTTTTTTTTTTTTTCCTCCATATGTTTGTAATTGTGGTGTTTTTTGTTGTTGTTGTTTGTTTGTTTTCCAGATATCGATGAGTGCACGCAGAGTGCAGGCATTCTTTGTACTTTCCGCTGTGTGAATGTTCCTGGTAGTTATCAGTGTGCTTGTCCTGAGCAGGGATATACCATGGCAGCAAATGGAAGAACCTGTCGAGGTAATGAGGAGCTTGATGAACTGAAAGCATTATGTCATGAAGGTTTAATCCTTGGAATGATCTAAGACATTACAATTACTCAATCAAGTCTCCATTTTGGATATTAGTCATTGTTAAAAAGCCAGTATTTGACAAAATTGACAGATATTGGTATCTACAATGTCTTTTTTTTTTCCCCATGTTAGAAAAAAGTAGTGAGGTGGCTATAGATGTGAGCTGATTGTTTAAGTGCGTTCCTAAGGGAGCTCCCTTCATCATCCAAACAGGGGCATCTGATTGCTTGCACAGGCTGTATGTGCACCTTGGCTCATCAGATCTGTTTATTTAGAGGTGCCAGATGTTCAAATCTGTGGCTTCATTAAAAGTTGCAGTTTCCTGCCCCAGAAAACTAGGAAAGAGAATGCAGGAGCTGTAATGGGGATTGGAACATTCAGAAGTCTGCCACATAGGCTTAAATATGTTGGTATTCATAGATGTTAGTGTAAATGACATGTATCCTCCTCCCACACACCCCTTTTCTCCAGGATTATAGAAACGTATTCTGGGTGCCTCGTGTTTTTCATCTGGTATGCAGCTGTCTGGTTTTGAAGTAAAAATCCCCATTTCCAGAGGATGCACTGTGTAATGATGATTGAAGATCTGATTACCTTTATGTACTCTACATGCATTCCTGCAGTCGGTTACACTAACTACCAGGCATTTCCTGCTCTTAGTTTTTCAGGAACCCTTCATGTAACTTTTGGTTAGGTATCTCCTATTCTCCTATGCTTAAATTCTCTTCTTAGTGGTAACTGCAGTGAATTTGCACTGTGTGAATCATGAATGGCATAAGCATACTTGATCCTGCCTTTGGAGCAGAGAATTAAACTAAATGACAATGAGAATCTTTCCAGGCTTTTTTTTTTTAATATGTTTTTGAGTATGACTTCAGAATCCAACTCCAGATGTACCCACGTGCATTTAAATCCTTATGTAAAAGTCACCTTTAGAAAACCTGCAGCTATAACTTTCCTGTATTTTTTTTACTGTTAATTTTGAGTGCTGGCAGGTTAGTTGCCATCTCTGCCAGCACTGAGATTTGAGATGAGGATGTCTTCCAGAGTTAACAGTGTGAGTCACTGCATTAATCTGCCAGCACAGCTCTCCTGAGCTGGAGGTACCCAGGGTGCTCCAAGTGCTAGAGGTGAAAGAAAAATGTTTGCCACATGGACCTAGGGATTGCACTTGCATTGTCTGTCATGTGAAATCTTCACTGCATGCTCACCCTTTGTGCAAATGGCTTCTATTGTATAGACTAGCCCTGCTAAGAGAGTTATATGGTAATGCTTGCAAAAACTTTTCAAAGATCCTATACCATCTGATACATGCACCCTCCTTAGAGGGTGAAGTCGGCTTACTTGCAGAACTTAGCAGATGTGTAGCAGCTCTGTGGATGGCTGGGTAAGCTGGCATTTCAACAGGCCTTGGAAGTAACCCCTTGGGTATGTGGCCCCCCCTCTTTTTTTTTCTTCTGAAAAAGAAGAAGGTCTTCTGAAAAAGAGGTCTTCTGAACACATGCTCAGAGAAACAGCCTGAGCTGATGTCAGCTGGACTAAACTCAAGAAGATTATACTGGTTTCCACCAGGTGAAGATTTGGCCTCACTTGCTCATCATCTGACTGGTTCTGAGGAGTTATGGGTGGTATGTTCTTTGGACCCCTTTTTCAGATGAATGAGCTGAATCTCATAACAGTCTCAACATATGGATCTTTTTGGAGAAACTGTGTATAGTATTTTGCAGCAGAGCCAAACTGGTGAAGTGAGTGTTTTCATGACAATGACTGCAATATGGAAGAAATTTTCTTTTCACCTAGGGGCACTTCTGAGAACCAGCAAGGGATTTAATTTACTTTGATTCTCTCTTACTTCCTATTGTATACTTTTCTTTGCAAAACTTTTAAACCAGTCAGTGCAGTGTATGAGATCAGTTCTCATCCCAGGGGAATGGAGGCAGAGGGAAGTTATAGTTTTCCTCCAAAGAGTCTGTCTCTTCTGTGACAACTGGCAGAACTGCGGAGTCCTACACAGTTCACGTAGTTTGTCTGTTAGCATTTATTTCATTTTAAAGCCTCCGTGCATAGTCTAGACATTTGGGAGTACACAATGTGACTGTGAGGTCTTTGCCAATATTTTCTGCTCAAGCTGGATTCTTGTTATTGCATCTGGTTTTCAGCATTTTAAGGTCCATGGCTTGGGCTTGTGCATATGTGTTATTTAGGTAACCACACTTATGCTCCAGGCCATTAAGTGTCTTTGAGCTTTAAATATTCTTTGTTGCCTTCTGCAACTTGACTTATAATGGGGACATACTTCTATATATATATATATTTTTAATGTGACTTGTTCTAACATGTTGTTCTTAAGTTCCTATATTTCGTAATAGTCAGGCTGGTGGAGCTTAGGTCTCCTGGATTATGTAGCTGTACAGCAGTAGTTACTTTGGTTTGTATTTGCCCCCTGCTTCAATCCAGAGCAACCTCCATGCGTGGATAAATCCTTCTGCTGACATAGCCCAGCTTTATCAACTCTCAAAGTCAGTGAGAAACTCCAGTTTGCTTTTAACACCAGTCAGTTATGTTCTGATGGCATTTGTTTATTCCTGAGGGATAACTTATCACTTATAACTTAGCATAACAATAGGCTGTGAATGGCAAACGTGTAGGCAGACATAGGGTGTCCCTCCCCGGTCCGTTATATGGGATCCCTTTGGGGAGGGGTGTCCCCTCCTGCAGGCTGGGTAATCTGGGGAATGTTTGTTTGAGCAGGGTGTGCGGGCATTGTACAACCTCCTCCATGAAGGAGGATCCATTGCAGTCACACATACACTAGGCAGTGCGTGAGGGGTTTATAGCAGTGCCCTTTCATCAAGGACTGTCCTCGGTGCTCACACACAGTGCC
The DNA here is from genome assembly GCF_040182565.1 of Anser cygnoides. NCBI lineage: Eukaryota > Metazoa > Chordata > Aves > Anseriformes > Anatidae > Anser > Anser cygnoides. The sequence goes on from NC_089882.1 coordinate 22,012,703, forward strand.
TGCAGTGTGCACAGGTCCATGCAGAGCTCTGCCATGTGAGACCACTTAGCTGCTTTCCCAGCTACTGACTTACCGCACGTGCGCTGTGCTCGCACACTGAACAACATACGAGCGTTGTTTAGAAACACCTTGCAAGACATAGCCCTAGGCAAGGAACTGTGGTTCAGGGACTACCACTGACCTGTGAAGCTGGAAAAATTGGCCAATCACTTTCAGGAAACTGTTTAAAAACTATCTTCCGTCGGAATTGCTGAGGAAATCTTACACAGCAGCTGCGGGGTGGACAGCAGCTGCGGGGTGGTCTGAGGAGTTTAGGTTTCCTCTGTCTCAGACTGCCTCTATCTGGTTATTATTCTGTTCCCTTTCAGCCTAGCTTATAATATTCCTAATGACAGATCTCTGACACATCAGGAGCAAGAGAGAAAATAACAACACAGACAGTTCGACAGTTCTGTCTTAGATGTTCATGTTTGTTTTGAACCTTCAATGTTTTGTTTTATTGCAGAGGGAAGCTGCAAGACAGGATGATCTTGGGTTTTAAGAACTTTTATCCTTCTGATGCTTATTCTCCACTGAAAGTTAAACCCTGTGTTGCATCAGAAGTGTCTGGAATGAGAATAGCTAGGTTGTAAGGAGTGTGGAAACATTTGCAAAGCACATGTAAAGAAACAAACCTCCCCTGTGGCAGAAGGCCAGCCCTGGCCATGCCATGGGTGGCTGCAGCTGGCCACAGCCTCTGCCACGCAAGGGAAGCTCTGTCCCAAAGCATGGAAAGGATCACACGCTGCTCACAAAGAAGAGTGGACTCCCTTGTTTATTGCATACAACACTGAATGGTACTGTCAGCTTCTATTAACTGATAATGTCAAGGAAGGAAATTTTTTTCCACAGAAGATATATTGCAGCCCACAAGTTGTGATTACTTACCCTATCTTTTCCCTTGGATTTCTTCTTGTTAGATATCGATGAATGTGCAATAGGAACTCATAACTGTTCAGCTGCAGAGTCTTGCTATAACATCCAGGGCAGCTTCCGCTGCCTGTCCTTCGAGTGCCCTTCCAACTACAGAAAAGTGTCTGACATGTAAGTACCGGGGTGCAGCAAAGTGAGCAGCCGTGTCCCCTGGCTGTGGTCTGTTATGTAGTGCTTTACCTTGGGGGTGGTTGTACGTGCTTAGAGCTGCAGCAAGTTGCTTTGGTACCTGGAGCAACAAGACTTTCCAAATACAGAGTTTCTGTCCATTTTTCCCTCTTCTTCCAAACCCTAGGACCTCTCTTTGCTCTCCAGCTGCTGTAACAGCAGTCACCGGAGCTTCAGTCATGCTTTCCCAAGTTTGCCACAGCTCTAAAAGGACTCTGTTTACATTTAAGTTTAAAAAAAATAATCCCTGTCACTTATATTATTGCAGTAACTGCTAGGCTGCGCAGTGCACCACTCTTGTAGTGGTTTTAGGGTTCCCTGTTGAATATCCAAATTGCATTTCCTCAGGGATGGTTGAAATATTGAAGGGGAGCAGGATAAGAAGCTTGACAGGTTCCAGAAACATTGTACCTAGTAGCACCCAGTTCCTAAACCATTGAGAGGTCTCGGGGCCCCAAAATCTCCCTGTCTCAATGGCTGCCAGCACTTTGGAAAACCGGAGGAAAGTTGAAAAGTAATCTTGAGTTTCGGAAGGGGGAAATAATACTGAATTGCAAGAGAGACAGAAATATGGAGGAGCATGGAGAGAATCTCCTTTCTTCAAAAGTGCAAAGCTGTATTCACCGTAGGAAATCACAGTTGCTTTATGACTTAAAACATATTTTTCCTGCCTTATAGAATTAGAAGCTTTTCTTGAGGAGCTTGCTTTCCATACCCTTGTTTTGGTTTTCCTGGAGCACTGTCCCAAGCTTGTGCTGTCAATGATGAATCACAGACAAGCTCTGTGCTGCTTGCAGCATGACTCTGGCTCTTTTCTTGCTGTGGAGCTTCCCAACACATCTATCCCTGTCCATGATCATTGTCTTCCACTGTTGTACTCTGACAATTGTATCATTTACCAATGCTTTATGGGCACTGTAAAAGCAGAACAAGCAAATGGTAATTACACAGCTGAAGTTTGGTGCTCCTCTTTGTTTAGCACAGGATGAAGACTTTGTTGACTTTGCACTTCTCTGAAATACATATATTTTTACCTGCTATTACAAGGACACTGATTTTATTTTTTTTCATTTTGCTTCTCTTAGGAGGTGTGAACGGATCAGTTGCTTTAATTATCTGGACTGCCAAAATACCCCAGTGCGCATTACCTACTACCAGCTGAACTTCCAAACCAATATCATGGTCCCAGCTCATATTTTCCGTATTGGACCATCGCCTGCCTATGCTGGAGACAACATAATCCTCACTATCAACAAAGGAAATGAAGAAAACTACTTCAGCACTCGAAGGCTGAACTCATACACAGGCATTGTCTATCTTCAACGACAAGTGAAAGAGCCCAAAGACTTTTTGTTAGATGTTGAAATGAAACTGTGGCGTCAGGGAACATACACTACTTTTCTTGCCAAAATTTACATTTTCATCACAGCTCATGCATACTGAAGCATGTATTGACATTGGAATTTATTGGTGCTATGCTCTTTACTTGTTCTACCAAAGCTTAATACTGTTGAACTGGCATTTAATGTATCTAGCCTTTATATTATTTTTCTATCATTGCTTTAAACTTTTTTTTTTTTTACTGGTTGTGTAAATTAAGTTAATTTTTTCCTTTTTTTTTGTTTGTTATGTAATTCTTCACATCATCATTTGACAATGAGTGAAAGAAGGATTAGAAAGGCAGTACATACATTATGTTAAATGCTGGAACCTTTTCTTAGAAATTATTTTTAGGTTTAGTCACATCTGCAAGGTATTGCACTAGAGAGGAAAGTTGTTCACTTGGGAGCATTGCTGCTTGCCATTAAGTTGAAAAACCTTGAGCAATTTCTCTTTACTACACAAACTTAGTTTGGCCACTGAGGTTTCTCTGTGTTGAGATGCTGCGTCAAGAGCTATGTGCAGACATTGATGGTTAGCTCACCTCGTATTACAGGTTTGTTTCCTCTTTCCATCTTTTATAATATGTTGCCTAAAAATATATATAAATAAAAGAAAACTCCACGAGTGAACAAGCCTATGATTGAGCCTTGCTTTAGTAGGACTGTTCATGTGCTAAGTTTTTGCAAGACCATAGCCTTCAGAGTGTATCATGCTTTAGGGTAAAAGCTTGCATTGCCATTTCTAGTAGTTGTCATTATAGGTTCTTGAATTCCTCTCCACACAAACCCATTCTATTTAGGTTACTATAGGTGTAGATTAGATGTATTGTAATTCTTAAAGGAATGTTTTCCAAGAGAAAACAAGGAAATAATAAAATAATCAACTACTGTCCCTTATTTTAAATCTTGGGTGTACCACTGAGGAATTATTTGCAGTTTTAAATAAACAAAAGGGGAGTTGCTTCTGTTCTTCAGGAAAATGACTTCAGTTGTGTTACCAAATGACACAGAGGAAAATGGTAGTTAAATTGGCAGTTTGTATTATGCCGTTTAGAAATAGCACAACTTAAGTTTTGAGCTGGATTTCCTCTAGTTCCACAGGAAACTGGATGAAGTCCAAAGCTGTCAAGGCCAGATGTGGTAAAGCTTAGTATAATCAAACTATTTGTTAGAATTTAGAAATGAACATCAGAACTTCTCTTTTTTTCCAAAGAAGAAAAAAAGCTCCAGTGTTGAAATTTACTGAGCTTCCTTTGTTCCAGCTATAATTACTCTGTAAAATGTTTTAACGGAAAAACATAGCTACAATATATTGATGTTTACTACACTGCAGTTTAATAATCTATTCTTTCCTACAGTCAATCTTGTTTTGAGCAGCATGCACATTTAAAAAAAAAAAAAGAGAAATCTGTTCTTCTGGCTTTTTATGCCATGATCAACACTTTGATTATATTGTAAAATATTTGTTTGAAGTGCAGCTTAAAATCTTGTGAACACTACCTATAGGCTGAGAGGAAAGATGTACTGTATGCATTATATTCCAAGGCCAACTTCTACCACTTCCAGTAAGTTACTTCTTTAATTTGGCCTCCCTTATCAATAATAAAGCAGAAATCTCTCTGTATCTAACATCACAAAAACCCATTACTAGAGAAAAATCATTCCTATTCACCAGTTGTAAAATATGGGATATCTGCAAGTTTGCATACATCAAGCTTAGCTCTCTTTTTCTTTTTTTCCTATAAAAATAATTTTGTAAAAGTGTTCTTCCATCTATCTTTTATTTTCCATCCTTAACAGTTTCATAAGCTTTTAGCAAGGAAGTGCCAACAGAGAAACATATTTATGCAATTTGTCATCTCAATTAATACATATCTTACAGCTACAGGCCTGGCAAGATGAAGAGGCAACTGCAAGAACGAGTAGGAGAGACTTCCAGATTCATTACACAGTATACATGTTAAGTGGTGAAACATTTCTCCATGCCCCAGTGGGGAACATCAAGAGTCACTGAAACCCAGAGTTTTCCATCAGCATTAGTATTTGATTGAGTGTAAATGATATTCAAGCCTTGACAGTCTTTCTTGTCAGAGAACAAATGGACAAGCCATTTGTTACTTGGAGACCTTCTGCTGACTAAAAACAACCATAGTCAATCATATTAAAGATCTGGCAGTTTGTAGCACAGACTTTTCATTTTCTAGACAGGTAGTTGATGAAGAAAGTTTTAGGAAAGGCTTTGCATATGATTATAAGAGAAATGCTATGTTGTTTAAAAAAAAAAAAGTCTTCATCAGCACTGTGTGCAGCAGGCATTCAATATGGGTATAAATGCTTAGTGCAACTGGTCAAAGCAAAGGAAAGGCTTGTGGTAGGTAATTGCATGTGTTCCCCAAATTGGAAATGGGCTTTATGTGACCTTTCTGAACAATGCATGTTCTGTTTAATTTTTCAGGTTACTTACTCCCTACCTCTTTGAAATCTGACCTCTTTGTACTTGTCATTAGTATTTCCTGGGAGATCCAGTGATTCCAGAGACTGAGGAAGGTCAAATGTACCATTGGAAGGAAGAAGAAATGAAAACCTGTGTGTGTCCTGGAGGCTTGAGTGGGTCAATTACAGATAGACACATGAGGTTTTCTTTTGACTGGAATATACTTAACAAGTGGTTGAAATGCTATAAATAGCAGTAGATGGGTGAGAAAGATGTTTGTAGCTAGTATTTGGAATGATTTCTTTTTTGCACCAGGGAGGAAGTATTTTCCTATCTCTGTGTGCAAAAAATTCATATATGTGGATTACTATAGGTGCTGACTAGTTGGTGCTAGCTTTCTTCTGTGAGCCTGTTATAGAGAAGAGGCATCAAAGTGCTCAGCTTGTGCCCTACTTGTTGTCCTCGCAGTGGAAGACAGGAGTATGGCTGTCCATCACGGAGAGCAAGCTGTAGACTTCGATGGTCCAAGCCTCTACAATTAGCTCTAAGATCCCACAAACAGAACTTTATTCACTTTTATTTCTCTCCTCCTTTATATCTGTTATTCCTTAATAATGATTTAGGACAGAAACATATTTCAAACTTATGGATTTTATGGTTTGGATCATTCTTTGAGGCTAAAGCTGTAAAAGGGAATAAATTGCAGTAAGTTTTAACATCAGAGCATGAGAATCTCCTGTGCAAAAGGGCACATGGTGCCACTGTCCTTCTATAGGCTGCCTCTGCGTGCTTGTCTCAGCTCTGGGAGCCTGGGTGTCGTTATGAAGCTAGCAAATTGTCTCCTGTGTCACAGCCGTTAGAGTTTTCCTGATACTGAGCACCTGCCAGCAATCGGCTTTTGGGTGGAGATGGCCACAGGTGAGGGCCATTTCCATTCTGTGCCTGCTGGGGCACTGGTTGTGCTTGCACTCTTGCTCTGGTGTATGGTATCATGGGCTGTAGTGTTCTGAAAAATGTTTTTCACAATTCAGCCTTAACCAAGAGAAAGCTGAAAACTGCATGCACAAGATGGAAAACAAAAAGGAGCAAGGTTTAAAAAAAAAAAAAAAGTATGCTTTTACAGCTCTCTGGTACAGCGATAAAAAGGGTAATAAATTTGGTTTTCTGTGTGGTCCTAGGTAAAGGTTTGTGTATGTGATTAAAACTGATGTCCTTTATGTGTTGGTAAGTTTTTTATTTTCCTTCAGACCTTTGCAGGGTGAGAATTTGATTTCATCTAGTTTGGAGGATCCGTGGAATGTGTTGCAGATTCTTTGTCTCCCTCATTCTCTATAGCTAATTTTATTTTCATTTTTTTCATCTTTACATTGTTCCCACCCAGGCTATGAGGAAGAGAAAGCTCCAGCTGGGGAGAATTAGGATTCTGGGGTAAAAATAGATTTTGAGGTTAAATAAAAAATATCTTCCCAATTTCAGTGTTCTCTGCATGATGGAGACATTCATTTTGAAGTGGCTATTGAAAATTAGGATTTAATTATATCCTGTGCCAGTGATGTGAAACTGAAGTCACAAACTTGAGCTTTTTGTCTTCTAAAACACCTTTTTTTTTTTTTTTTTTTGCATTTGCTCTCTGAATTGTAGTTTATGGGTAGGATCGTTCCAGAACTTAGGAGCTCTTTAGATAGCCTTCACCCTTCGAGGGGTCCTGATCGATGTACCCTGGCATGTGCTGCCTGAGATGCTGGTTGGCAGCAGCGGGCCAGCCTGGTGTCAGTCCTTGTCCCGGAGCTGCTCTGTGGGCTCTTCTCATTGCCGTTTGCAGTACGGGAAGAACGGCTTCTTCCAGCTGCGTCACAGAGCAGGGTCTTAATTGGCCCAGGGGGCTTTCTTGGAAAGATGGTGACATTGGCTTCCCATAAGCCAAGGCTCCTGCTGTAGTAAAGTTTTAAAAAAATATCTGTTAACATGTGTTGTGGATTTTCCTTTTTTAGCTGGGATTGGAGAGGGATAAGATGCCAGTGTGGTGCCCTGCATCCTGGGAAGGGAGGGATAGGAGGAGATCCTTTGTATAACAAGTCTTCTGAGTGGTAGCCAGGAACTGTCAACTGCATAAATTCCCAGCAGGATGTTTTAACTGCTTGGAGCTTGGGGTGGGGTGATGATAATGGAGGGCTGGAAGAGTTTAAAAAAAAAAAAAAAATTTACTTTGGATTAATGGCAAAGCATGCAGAGTGACGAACTCTTCTATGTGCCACCATTTCTAGAAAGAATTATGGAACGTGTTAGTAACAATAACTGACTCCACCTAAATTAAGGAAAATACATCCAAAATAGAGATGTAAACACCTTTGAAGAATGGGAGTGTGGAGATGCCTTTCTATGCCTTGATGAAGGTGACTTATCATAAGCTTTACCAGGCTACACTCCAGAGAGGGTTTTTGGCTCATTGTGGTTATGGAATAGTTGCGCCAGATGCACTACAGAGGAAGGTAGATTCTCCCCAGCATCAATGGCTGGGGTCAGAGGGGAGAAGAACGTGGAATACTTTCAGTATGGAACAAAGACAATCTTAGAATGAGGTACGTTTGAAGAGGAGCATTGCTGCTTTTGGAGTTTGAATGATTGATGTAAACAGCGATACAGGGTTGACAAACACATCTTTTAAAGGCAATGTACCATGACAAGAAGTTCGCTTTTGTTAGCACTAACAAAGCAAACGATCTAATCAAAGGATAAAGATCATAGTACTGAAAGGTCCTTCTTGTGACTGGGAGACTGGACAGGCCACGTCTGACTATGGCTGGAATAGCAAATGGATGCAGCTTGCTACCCCTTGAAAGTGAAGGAGGTGCTCGCTGACCTCGTGGTGTTGGGACGGTCAAGCTCTACTCTCAAACTCATTTCAGGGTAGAGCAGAATATGCCTTCCCTTGGATGTACGGGAAACTTTGTGTCCTGTAGTTAAGATGGAGCGTTGTACTGCTGCAGACGTTGAAGTGTAACATTATCTTTTTCTTCTCTTACGGACATTATTCACAGTAGGGTTATAGAAGAGTAATCCCAGTTAATTTAAGCTGTTGCAGAGGCATATTATGATTAATTCTATTATCTTTCAGTTGCACCTTGGAGAAATAACTTTCACATTGACCAGGAATATTTCAGACAGTGCTTAAGTCTGACTGACATAAGTGTATAATTGTGGAGTAACCATATAGTATAGTCTAGAATACCTACTAGGAGCAGGGAGAGGACTGTGCCTAGCCATTTGTGTGATCATCGGCTACATGTCATATAAACTATACATTGTAGATATTTTTATAATTCATATTTAGGCGAAATATGCTATATTTTACCAATACATTTTAATGCCTAACTTAATGCAAGTGAATATGAAGGTTCTTTGGTGGTGTGGTTGAGAGTGAAATGTAGTCTTGTAATGACCAGTGCTTGGTATCGCTGCAGTTGGGAGGGCACAAGCATGGAGCTTAGTCACGAGCCAGGCAGCATAACACTTGAATTGCATTTGCAGTTCAGGGGAGTCTATAACTGGACTTGCAGATATTTGTAAACTTTTCCACAGCAGACACTCTCCTGTATTTTCCCATATATTAAACAATGCTGTTATGAACTACAACTTGCATGAGCAAGAGTCTGCATTCTTATTTGTACAAAAGTAGAAGTTACTGATGCAAGTAATCCCACTAACTGGGAGTTAATGACTACTGAGTACTCAGCTGGGACTTGGAAATTCTAGAGTCTGTTATGGGCTCTGTCCAGATGGGTAACTGGGTGCAAATCAATCGTATGTCATTACAACCTCTTCAAGTCTTTGCATTTAATGTAAGAGTTACAAAGTAAACCCTCTCTCTTTCATACTGTAAGAGTAGTATCAGCTGGGTGCTTTGTGGTCATATATCTGTTGTTACAAGGTTAGAGACTGGAATAAATCCTGATGAATGCTTGTTCCTAGTCACACAATGGTCTTGCATACTAGATGCCAGAGACGGTGCTGGTAGGTGGAGGGGGTGAAACCAAGTGGGCTGTTGGGTAGTGCAAGAAAAGAGTTGCTGTGGCCTGTGCCATGTACCACTAGGCATCTTCTGCTAACTCACCACTCATGAATAAACAAAAACAACAATTCAAAACCACCAAACTCAATAACCTTGAAAGTAATGATTTCCTAAGAAAAATTCTTTTAAAAAAATTTACAGTGAATTAGGTTCTCAACAGCTGTTGATGCAGAGCTCCACTGAAGTAAAAGGGCTATGTTAAGTGAAGACACAGCTTTAATGATGACTTAATTTTCTCTCTGGGGAGAGGAAGACAGACACTCATATGACACACTAGTCATTTTGCGTGAACCACATCTGGATGATTCTGACATATACAGTGATGAAGTCTGTTTAAGAACATGGTTATTCCATAAAGGTGCCTCTACTATTCTTTAAGTAATATCTTTTGCTTTGTAAATTGAGTGGTCAGAAGAGGGGAAAGCCAGGCCTTGAGTTCAGAAGGCTGCTAAGAAACTGATAGCTACTGCTAGTCGGACAATGCAAGACCTCCACCTTCCTTCCATCAGTTTTTTACCCTGTATGATAATGGTAAAAGAAGACTTTGAAAAATGAAGTCCAAGACCAGCTGTTACCTGAAGTCACAATTTTCCCAAACCTTTCAGTTGGCAATGATTTTTCACATTGCACTAACTAGATTATCTTGTGAATTGCTATATTTCCTTGTCCAGGTAGAGCTAGCCATTTTCAAATGCAAATCAAGGTGCTTCATTATCTCCATTGTACTACAGCTTTCTCTTCAAAATCAATAATGTAAAGATTTGCAGGCAGGCTAATTTTCTTCTAGCACTGATCTAATTATTTAATAAAATAATAGTTTTTCCCTCTACCTCCTCCTACCTTTTCCCCCCTCATTTCTCATCTTAGCCACTGAAGAAATATTTTCTATGTTCTCATAGAAAATAATGCATTTGGACTTGCCACAGCAGTTTAAAAATAGCAGGAATATATTTTTATTCTGCTGGTAATTGCTTTTCTTGGACCATTAGTTGATCAAAGTGGAGGAACTAGGTTGGGGGCAGTCAGACTAAATAATAGATGTCTGGAATAGACACTGCACTAGAGTTTTTTTTGTTGTTGTTTGTTTTCAAAATGCTAGATTATTCATTCTCTGTATATGGTTGTCATGTTGGTAAATGTCTGTGTAGTAACTGTGAAGGTAGTAGGGTATTCCTCCATGGTGTAAAACAAGGCTCTGACACATCAGCTTGTGCAGCTGTGCTGCCATCTACCAGGTCCTCCATGGACCGTGTTGTTTCTCTAAGATCTAAATCAAAGTTTTGACCTCTCTGCAATCTGACAAAGCATGTAGCTCTAACTCAGGTTTGTCTTACAAACAAGCTGAACCACTTCTCCCAACTGTATTATAAATAATGAGTAGTAAAATCAAAAAGTTAACCTGTCCTGCAAACTACTCAGATTGTAATGAAATACTCGGGAGCAGGGTTTGGGTTTATTTATTTATTTATTCTTTTTCTTTAAGATTAAAGCTTAAGATCATTCTTCCTTGTTTTCTGGCACTGTTTTTGTTTGAAAATCTTGTATGGAACATGAAACTGAAACTTCGTGCATAAACATTTCAAGATCTTTCATCAGATCTGTTACACTTGCTCTTCATGTATTTCATCATTGTTGCTCTATAATGAGATTTGCTGGTACTGGCTAGACAGACAGTCATAAGTTCACTCTGTTGCTTCATTTGGGCCTTTGTGGTTTTTGTTGTTTTTTTCTTTCCTCCCCTCCTGTGTCTGCCTTCGTGAGTTTTGGCGGGTTTGCTTGGCTCCAAGAGTGCAGAGACAAACCAGTTTCTAGATTTCTCCTTATTTGGAACAAGTGCACTTATCGCTCTTGCCAAGAATATCCCGCGTTGAGTGGCAAAGGTCCAGGAGCTCACCGCAATCACTTGGAGGTTTGAAGTTCCCAGAGAAAATTTGGGCTGGGATGATTAGTTCAGAAGTATAGCCTCTGACTGAAGGTGTTGGATAGTTTATATGTAGTTTGGATTATTTTCTTTCTTGTCAGTTCATAAACAGCAGTTTTCACAGAAATGCTGGCAACTTTGATAATCCTCACATTTTAATTTGATGTTGTGATGAAAGATAATTTTCTACCTCAAACAAGGCTTACTTTTTTGGTAGAAACCTCTCTGTTTACTTGAATGGCATCTCAAGATCTGTAATACATATAAAGACTCCCGGAAATGTTGGAGATGCACCGATTTCTTCATTGTTTCTTGGAATTGTGTTCCTAAATAGACAGACTAAAAGAGGATTTTTGAGTTCCCTGGGGAAATTACTACTGTCCTCCCTTCTTGTTCTGAAGGGCCATCCTATAAACAATGAACAACTACTCAACGTGGAACAAAAAGTGTAGAACATCCGAGAGGAGTAGCATATATTCACTGGAAGAGAAGGTGGCATAGAAATAGTATATTACTGATTAAAGATGATACTGGTTTTGTTTGAGTTTAGAGGAAGGTAGTTTAAGTGATGTGACTCAGCTTCAGCTGGGATTATTATAAATTCATACCTGCCCTGTCCTACGTTTCAGGTTGGCTCCTGTGTTCTTCAGGGTGTTGTAGTACAGTTTTGCTGTGCTCTGAACAGCAGTTACACCTTCCCCTGTGAGCAGTGGCAGGGATTTGGGGACTGATAGTGCATATGTGTATGAGAGCTTAGTTTGCATATACGAACAAGAATATTCATCTGTGGATATTCTGGGAAAGCACAGGGGCAAACTCGTTTCTGATACGATGGTGCTGAAATCAATAAACTGGTGACAGAAGTGAAATCAATGCAGTATTTCTACCTTTAAAAGAGGAAAAGCAGAGAGATCTGGGAGTAGGTTGGGTCTTAGAGTGCCCTTGATCTTGGCTTTCCTCGGTTCATGGAAGAATGGCAGAGGAGGAAATACCACTCTCTGAAACAGTTGATCTGAACTTTATCAGCTTGCCAGAGAGAACCATAGTAAAGGAGTAAACTGAAAAGCCACATACAAAGAAAACAAATACAGGGTTGTCCACAAAAATAAATAAATAAAACAATTCCACAAAATTAAGTCTTTCTTTAAAGCACAATTGGTAAAAGCATTGACTGAGCTAGTTGCAGTTATACCACTCATGCTGTTAGCTAATGATCAGATAACAGGCACAATAAACGTTTAAAACTAGCCTTAACAGTGTAAAATTTTAAGGACCCCAAAACAATAAACTGTATGGTTCATAACCTACTTTTAATTAGAGCCAGTTGGGGAAGTAGCCCACCTCCTGGCTGTTCCATTTGTTCTGCTGTGGCCATCTTATGGAGAGGAGGAATGTGCAATAACAAAGCTATGGCTGATCTGTCCACTGCATGGTGAGCCCCTGGCTCGACATGCTGTCATGTGAACATCAGAGACTGATAGCTGGGACAGACACATTTTTGGAGACTTTCCACTATGTAGAATTGGAAAGCACCGTTTTGGGACATCACTGCAGGGAACTGCATCCATCAAACTCTAAGTGCTGTGGTTTGCCATGGTTCGGTGGATGCAGTTCAGTTCTGGGTTCTTGGCAAGATTAGCATGTAGACTTCCATGAAGTCATCGCAGTGTGGCATGTGGCTGGCTTGAAAAAACGGAGCAAAGCAAAAGTCCCCCTTGCTGAAAGCTGGCAGGAACAGAAGGGAGGAATATTTTAGATTAAGAGTGCAGGGCTTTGAGCGAGGAGCTAGCTGGCTTTGCTGGTTTATAGCAGACTGACATAATGTTGGAGAAAGGAGCCAGAAGAGTGGGTGGATTTCTTGCTGGCGCTCTGAACTACGCAAGCGTGGTTGGTATTTGTAATATGAGTGCACAGTGCGAGTGGGCTGCTAAAGACTGGGCTGCCCCAGGTAGCGGCTGTGGCCAAGAGACCGCTTATTTTCCATCTGTGCCTAGGAGAAAGATTTTGATCTTTCCTGGGGATGCAGGAGTAGTTTAACTTACCTGTGACCTTGTCCCCTTGTACTTGGATGGTGGCACTACCTGTATGCTGCTGAGATGGAGACTAGCCCAGAACATGGCAATTGAATTCTTGGGCTTCATTTTCTTTGATGCTGAGGCCACCGTGCAGCATCTCAGCAGTGTGTAAATGACTTTCAGTGGATACAAATTGTGTCTGTATTCACTGTAAGACCGCTTTACCCTGGCAAAATGATGCAAACTGGTTTGAGTGTAAATGAGGCTTTGCTAGACAAAGGTTTTTTCTCTCCTGCCCTTTGTAAAATCGTGGTGGGACTTTACCCAAGAGAGCTATTTTGGCTTTTTACCCTTGTGGGAATGCTCTGCCCAAAGGACAGTGACCAGATGTGGTATGGGAACCTCCTTGGGAAGAGACCAAACTTTAATTCCCTGTGATGCTATGTACTTGATGTGACTAGGCAAATCAGCAAAGCTCCATTTACCTTGCTTCCCTCTAAAATTGGAAACATACAATTCCTTAACCCACACTGCATGAACACATGAAAGACTGATTTTCAGATCCAAAGGAAATAAATGCTACCTAAGCATCTGAAATATGACTTTGGGGTTTTTCCTGTTTGCTTTAATTTTTGTTTCATTTGGCAAGAACTGAAACTAATTTCACTACACCCATTAAATATTACCTCTTAACTCTTTTTCTAGTAAAAGTTTTTTTTCTGCAGGTTTTCTGACTGATTTTGCTTTGCACATATTGCACAAAACTGATAACTTTTTCTTGTGCCTGCTTGGAGAGCTGGGTCCTATAAATAGCTTTTCGTATAGCAAGTGTGCAAAACCCATGCTCTGTGTTCTCTGTCACTAGTTTTGTGTATGGAAATGAGGTTCATGTTGTTCTAGAAGTAATAAATTACTTGGAAACTATTATCTACGAAAGTGCTGTGAGAGGGGATGAGAAGCAGTGATAGGCAGCAGCTTCATCTCTGCAAACAGCCAGAAGGTGCAAAGCAGACATCTTTAAGAAGAGCTGACATTTTAAGCACTATAAAGTCTGCAGGGAGAGAGAACATCATTTTTGAGATTCACTGATATACCTGGGGAAAAAAACAACCTTTAGAGCACAGAAGCCGAAAAAGCATTTTTGAGCCTGAATGCTTACTGCTTTTTAACATTGTATCCTTATGTGCAATAAAGATAATATCTCTCCCCTCAAACCTTGTCTTGCTTGTATCCCAAGACCTTCATGACCAAAATTATACTAGTATGTTATGACTTTTTATTTTGCTTTCCCATGCTTGATGTGCTTGTCTACATTTACCCGCCTTTAAGGCACATTGTATTTCCTGGATGCCTTGGGGAGGATAAGCAGAGGATAAGAGCAGAGTTTATTTTGCTGTCCTCCTTGTTTTTGTTGCTGAATATTTATTTATCCATCAAGTTGGAATAAACAGTCATTTGTACCAGATCTTAATTTAGATTAGGGATAGCCTAAGTACCAAGTAATAATTTCATTGTTTGTTATTAGGTTTTAAGTAACGGACATGAGTAAATAAATAAGTCAATATAAGTATAAATCTACTTAATTATCTGAGTCTTTAACACAAGTCAATAAAGCCAAATCATTTTAAAAACCAAAAACGTTTGGGTTACTAACATTGGAAAGGCTTCTGAAATAATGTGTATAAGTTCATGTGGGCAAAGTTCTGTATCTCCTCAGTACTGAGAGGTTTGTCTAAGGATGATAATGGTCTGTACTGTGACAAATGACAGCAGAAGGTGGTGATAAATGCAATGTATTACTTATTAGGACAGGCAGAGTTACAATAGTAAGTGATGGAGGCTGATCTAATGATTTATTTGAAGATGAATTGAAAAACATTCAAGCCCTAAGTAAAATAGATGTCTTTAATGTTTGCTGTATGTTGGGATATTAAATGTTTGAGGAAAAAATGGACATTATGTTTGAGTACTAAGTGTCTTTTATTTTAATGTAACTAAAAAAAAGCCTTAAGAGTACTATTAGGCTTGCTGAAGCAACCGTGAGACTCACAGGAGTTCACTGTTCAAGCTTCCCCCTAGCGTTTTGGTTTTGTCTTCATGTCCTACCACAGCTGGTGGCAGAACAGGTGTAGGGGTTGCACTGGGTAGTACTGTGATGCAAAGGGAGAAACTGGCATTATCGCATCTGAATCATAGAGCAACGTAACACAAAACCTAGGCATTATTGTTCTTAGCATATATTATGTTCATCAGTTTCCTGATGGAAGATACTCATCTGATTAGTAGAGGAATGGTTCCTGCAAAGTTTTCTGGGGCTCTAGGACTGTTTCTTACCCCTTGCCTCCCTTCAGTCTCTCCTGACTCCTGGGCTTTATCCACATGAGCTCTCCAGGTGCTGGCACCAAGGAACACAAAGTGTGCATATTTTCTTGGAGATTGTCTTGCTTGTCTGTCCTGTGACAAACATACTGTATCTCTAAAAAGAACTTGCTCTAAAGTAAGAACTTAAGTACAATCCATAATCACCTGTAAACACTACTGTGCTGATACACTTAGAGGGAGGGGTGCTGTGAAGTTGGCTGCCCCCAGCTGGGTGCACTATCCACACTAACAAAGCTAGAGCAGTCACTGATCTCACCCCATAAGCTATGGAGGAGCATAAGCTGAAACCAAAAATAAACTTGTGCTATCAAGGACCATCAGCAGCTTTCACGAGGTATTTCAAAACAGATGGGCAAAAAGACAGCGAGAGAGATGCTGTGTTTTTCTTTTAAGGAATACGTACAGAAAGAACACATTTTTTATATATTTTTTTCCTTTAAATGTTGTCCCTTAAACATATGTGTGAGGCACGCTGTTAATACAATAAGTGTTGATTCATTCTGCTTGTAGAAGACTGTCAAGCTAGATGGGTTACAAGATGCTCACAAGATTCATAAGACCTGAGCTTAATGCACTTGTGGAAACATCCAGTGTAACCTTAGGCAACTAGTCTATGTTGTAGAATGTTTTCAAAAGATTCTTTTTCCTAAATTAGCTAAAACATTCAGTCTGAAGAGTGTTCATTGCCAGTGAGGTCCATCAGCCTTGCTTTTTCAGATATACAGTGCAATGTAATAATGTTCTTCTGTCTCATACAAGTGCTGTGGAAATACATGCAGGCTGTATGTTAAGCTAGAGAATTGTATAATCGTAATAGTCAATCTTACATTATCCAACTTCTGTAGAACAGAAGCATAATTAATACTAATAAGGAATAACAACGTAGAGCTGGGCTAATTGAAGTGACAGTCTTGAGCATTCTCTAAGTCAGAAATGCTTCAGAACATCATAGGAAAAAATGTGCTGTTTACTAGATGTTTTGCATTAACATGTCTTTGTGTGAAGCACTAATAGGTAGGGTAGTAAAGTGGAAAATCAGTACAAGTCTTCTACTTCTGAATTGCAGCACTCTAAATTTATTCTGTAGTAACTCTCAGGACCTGCTGGTCCCCTCAAGCACCAGTAGTACCAGCAGTGAGCTTCATTATGGAACTCCTGACACAGCTCCAGGCTGCAGAGCTCAGATGCCCCAAAGGGCTGACACTGCACAGGGGTTTCCTTTTTATTTTTTTTTTTTTTTAATGGAAGGAATTACAACTAGCCTACAGCCAAACCCTTTTCAAGCATTGCCTGTATTCCTTCAGTAACATGGGGAAGAAGAGCTGACTTGGGAAGAAATCCATTTTTTTGGACTTGTTTAAGGTCTTAAAGGTGTTGATGGTTGCAGCTATGTCCAGTTAGTGTTTTCCAGGACAAAACTGGATTATGGTAACTGGAAAGAAAGAAAAGGCAGCTGTAGGTGGGAGGGAAATGGCGTCACTTTGCCAGCAGAGGAGGGAAAGCAGACTGGGTGAGAGGGGGACAGGAGAGCAGGCTGACCTGCCTGAGGAAAGGAGACTTCAGAGAAGAGAGGGTCCTGCCCTTGAGATGTCAGAGACAGCTAAGATCTGTTCTAAGATATATACAACGTCTCCAAGACAGCATGTCTAATGTATGGTAATGCTCCTCAAATTATTTTACTTTTTTGGGGACCTACCATTGAATTGGGTCAACAGTATGTTCTTTACCCCACAGGTACGTGAAGGGAAATTCTTGGTTTTTGCCCTCCACTTCCTTGATATTGGGAATCTGGAGGGGCTGTCATGAATGAGAGGGAGGAAAAGGGGTGGCAGGACAGTTTCTAAAGATATGCAAGCTATGAGGACAGGAGTGGGAACTCTGCTGTGTGGGCTTCACGGGGGTACCGCCACATATGGCTGAGCTGAGAGATGATTTGCAGTTATCTCATTCTGTTGCTAAGATTAAAATCTTGGAAGCTTTCAGCAAAATAATGCAAGCAGTGCAATGTCAATGCTGCAATTTGGCTGTTTAAATCTGCATGGATTACAGAAACAGTCTTCTACCTAAGCAAGTATTTTGGTGTTTGAATTAATTATCAGTTCTCTTGCTGCAGCACTTTCACAGCAGCTCCATCCCACACCTGCACCTCTTCACCTCGTTTGGCTGCAGCCCCAGTCACTGATCCAGGCTCAGAGTGTGCCAACACGACTTCCACTGGTCCCAAGGTATTCCTGATGTAATCCACCATATTTAGGTATCCCCAGAATGACCTTGCTCAATTATCTGGCTGCATTAAGTAAATAGGTACTGCATCAGGTTGAGCAATTTGATTGGTACTGCACTAAAATCTGAGGTGGAAGTTGTTTGTTGTCAATGGGCAGTTAGCGATGGTCTCACAACGTGCTCGTGTACCGCGCAGTAAGGAGAAGGCAACATTACAGCTGTCACTCCCCTTCTAGTTTCAGCATTCCCTCTAGCTGTGCAAATGTTTTTTGGTTTTACAAGTCACAATAAAAGTATGGCTAGTGGCCACTGCCTTTGGTTATGGCATAAATTTATGTAACTAATGTAGTCTGGCAGCAGAAGAAGGCATGAAACTGCTGAGGTGGAGCAAAGTGCGAGTCAGGGTCTGTGCTGAGCCAATACTACTTTCTGAACTGAGCGTACAAAAATCACCATATGTGTAACAGGAAACAGTTTTCAAAGGTGATGGCAACACAACTTTCTAGTTTACATTTAACTCTAATGTTGCAGGTAGCCCATTGTTCCTATTCATCTTTGTTCCCAAAGTTCTGTCTTCTGGAGCTTTGCCGCTTCCCTACACTGACCTCAACGGCTTTAGAGGCAAGACCAGGCTGCCTGCAGAGAGCAGACAGGCTGTGAGGCTCAGCTTCTATATTTGTGGTCGCACCCTAAAGCCAAATGATCCTGCTCTTCTCAGATAATGTTCTGAGTGAAAACAAAATCTGAGTGTTATCAATAGGCCAGAACAAGAATAGTATTTTTACAGGCTTCTGTCATTCATGATAAATCATTGCAATAACTTTTTCTTGGCTTCAGAGGATAAAGGCCTCTTTAATAAGAGGACCATCAGCTGATGTAAGGCTAGATAAAATTAACAGCAGCACATTACATTCATCAGCAGAAATAGAAAGATGATCGGTACCACCATAGTACTTAAGTCTAAGCAATATCAAACACCATATCTCAAGGTCTTCTTTCAGAACTAAACAAACTTCCAGAAAATTTCCAACCAGAGACTGATTTCTGTCATGATCACACTTTCCTGACCAAATACAGTTACTTGCAGGGTTTTCAAATTGGGTTACCTCAAATCTTGAGGGCAATGTAAGCCGTGCATCCCTCTCCTTAGGACCAGCTTGGTTACAAAGGTGGTCTATTTTGCATAAGCCAGGTCAGCCTCTCCAGAGGCACAACCCGGACAAGAACCAATTTGCTGGAATTCTTCCATCTGCACTGTTCAGTAATTCATTTATTCATGTGAGTAATTAAAGTCAATGGAAATACACAGTAAGATCTCTGCACACAGTTCATTTTTAGCATCTTTTAGAATTGTGCAGCTTTGCAGTAGAACAAAAGGTAAAGGGGGGAAGGAATATGCTGGAGACACCAGCGAGTAATGGTTATTGTGATGAATGTATTTCAGTCACCATAAATATGCAACTTTAAAAGATCTGTGAGGGAAGGTAATAAAGAGCCAATCTGAGGAATCTATTATTTTTTAACATTCTCCAGAGTGGTTATTTGTTAAAGTTGTGCTCATTGTGTTCCCTTTTATACAAAAAACAGTACTTAGGCAGGTTTCCGAGCTTCACGTACTCCACAGTAGTTTGTGCTGAGGGACTATTTATTTTTATTTATTTTTTTATTTTTACTGAATAGCTTCCTATGAAATGATGTTAAAAGTAGGAGAAATATAGCCTTTCCCTTTCGTGGCAGCAAGGAAACTGGCAAAACCCCTCATCTCAATATATTTCAATCTCGTACAAAGAACTGTGTAAACTCTGCATCAAGATAATGAGCATGCATATATTACCATATAACTGGGGGGAAGGCTGCAGAGAAACTGTACTATGAAGCTATTAGGTATAGGCAGAAAGAAGAAGAATTCTCCTCTATAAGTATCGATTTACGTAGCCAGCTAGAATTTTTTATCTTTAATATTTTCTTCTGCTTGCCTGCCTTTTAATTAATTAATTATTTATATATATATATATTTAATAGAAAAATTGGACACAAGTTCTCACCTTTAACTTATGCTATCTTCTTTCAGCATGTAGACAGTGTAATATGGCAGTTGTGCTTCTACCAGCTTCTATTATAAAGGAGCCCGATGACTGAAAGGTTTTGGAATGAAGCTTCAGTGATACATGGCTCATAAATCTGAAAAAATTCAGAGTTCTGATTTACACTTTAATTAAAGTATGCATCATACATATATTAAAATTCAAATGCTTAACTAATGTAAAGGTCAATGGAACGCATAAAGTCTTCTCTTCCTACATTTTTAATTTCCACAGTTTGTTTCACTCAGGCAAATGTGCATATAGAGGAATCAGGAAACTTAATCCAACAGTTTGTAAGAAAGTTATAACAGTGTCTTAATCTAAATTCAAATTAGTTTCTTCTGTAGGAAAATAAAATAAAATAAATACTGCAGCAATGTTTTTGAAAGCTAAGTCTTTTGTTACATAATCTTTGGGGAAATTAGAGATTACAGAGCCTGCTTCTGATTCTTATAGCCTATACAACAAACAATAAAAAGTGCCTTGATTCATAACCTGCTATCATTGATTTTAAAAAGTGCAGTCTAGAGATGTATAAATAACAATGACATTGACACAGTTTCATTTGCAAAGAAGTTACAGCCATAGCTCTGCATTAATCTAGATGCTTATGAATGAGAAATTATTTATAAATGCTAGGAAAAAATATTTGTAAGATTTACAAGTGAGATGTCATTTATCTTAGAGAGTTTATCATTCCAATTATATACAATTAATACCAGTCATAATTTAAGACTTCTGGTTCATGAAAAGCTGTTATATTGATTAGCTCTCTCTTATTTCTCAGTTAGACATTAAGAATGTTGTGCTTTGAATAGTACTTTGCATGACGAAAACCTACAGTCTTTAATAGAAAATAGTGGCACAGATCTGTTTTATATGGTGTAATATGCAACTCCTAATTAGCTAAGTACAGAATTCAGGATTTGCAATAGCAGAATACTAACGTTATAGCTAAAAACAGATATCAATACAGATATCAACCCTGGAATTTCTTCTGGAGTGTAATAATACCAGTACACAGAAGAATCCTTGCAGTATCTGGTTCAAGGCACTCTAAAGCATCTCTGGTACAGGGAAACAATGCTGGGATGAGGCAATTTATTGTCTAGACTAGATGAAGTTGCCTGGATGCTAATGGCTCCAAAGGTCTATATCCTGCAATAGGGATAACCGAGGAATAGAGAATTTCCTGTGGAAGCAATTCTTCCTGTAGCAAGAGCTAGCTACTAGGATGAAGGTACTGTGCTAGTTCCCTGGAGAACTGGGTTATATCTGCTGACAGATTTTGTTCTATTTGTATTTATACCTGCAAAAGCACCAGGCAACTTTCCCATTCCAACATCTTTGACCTTGTTTGTACCTAAGTCCTGAATTTGAAATAGGAGGAAGGATGTCTGCACAGGAATGTTTTAGCATTCTCTGGGAGAACTGGCCAAGGATATGAAAGCCTGTCCTTTGTGGTTTTTTGTTTGTTTGTTTCAAATGTATGATCCAGAAATAATTACAGTGTCTGAATGCTTTCAGACTGCTGTCAGAGGAGAAAGCGGGTCTCCAGGCCTAAAAAGTCTTCAATACAGGACAAGTACCAGCAATCTGAGTTTTCCCAGTTTGACAAAGTCCCTCAGTTCTCTCAATGTCAAATCAGTCAATGCATTGCTAAAAATACTTTACTTATGCACAAAGCCAGCCTACATGAAAGGCTGGCATTCTTTGAAGAGGAAAGCATCCTAGCTGTCTGAACTGATTGAGTACTCCAAAAAAGCATTCTGCAGATAGCTGTTCAACTTTGTGAATGGATTAGCTTTAGCTGTGCTCGCTTCCTCTTTGTATTTTTCCCTTGCATGAATATATAGACTTTTTCTTTTTCTTCCCTTTTTTTTTTTTTTCCTTGCACAATGGGTATTCTTGCTGCAAGCTAATTTTAACTTGGAAACATGGACACCAGCAAATGATGACTCTTAGTTTTACTCTTGATGTCTGTTTTAATCAAGAATATTACAAGTTATGCTTATCTTGTTAGGCAAATGCAGCAACGTGCAAGTCCTGGCAACAACTGAGGCTGCTGTTACCTATTTGCTCGTTAGTACAGTAGTTGAACTTGGCAAATAATTTGTTTATTTTAATGCTGTTAGCTGATGTCTACATCTATATAGTATTTGATTTGAAGTTAATAAAGGCATGAACAAACAGTATTTAACCTTTGGGAGCTTCCATTTCTCATTTGCAGTGGAGAATATGCTCTTAGGTACAGCTGCAGCATTTTGGAGCACCATAACATTGGAAGATGTGCAATTACGTGACAGAAAGGCCGTCCATTTGTGAAGCAGCTAGAGCACAGGTTAAGACAAGATAAAATAAGCATTTGAGACAGATTGCATGAGGAACTGGGGATGCTGAAGCAGTGAACTAGGCAAGTGATGCTGCTGTTGTCCTTAGCCTCAAGTAGCTTTTCCAGTAGCCATCACCTTTCAGTGATGCTGCAGTAGCACTGTGAGAAGGGTGACAGGGACTTTGGAAGAGAGTCATGTTTCAAGCAATGGAAATGTCCAAGGTTTATTAAGTTTTCCTGAGATTTTTGTAGAAGTTCTTTGCTATTTACAGAAAGGCAAATAAGCCGTAACTCAAAATGGCAAGGTTTTGAATGTGCTTTAATTTGATCATAATGTGAATTCATCTTTTTTCAAAGACAGGACAAGGTTAGGATACATGGAGAAGGGTGAAAAGACCAAAGTAGACTGGATCAAAACACAGCTGAGGGAAATGTCAAACTATTTCTCAAAAAAAAAAATGATTTTTACAACCGGAACAAGTTATGTTCTCATCTGATCAGTGCTGGGAATAATGATATAGTACTTGGATAGCAATTCCAATGTCCTGAGAGCTCTGGTTCAGCAAATCACTCTCACATGAGCCAGTCTAGGCTAGCATATGGTTCAACTGAGAACTATTTGCTTGTTGAAGTACTTGGCTAAGTTGGTGGTCTTGTTTTCACATTCCCAGCATCTACACTTTCAAATTGCAGCATTAAATGCCTTTTAATGTTGACTTCTTGAGTCTCTGCTGAGGACCATTACCTCTTTAGAAACTCATGACTTTACAGTTATTCCTAAAGATAATCCTTCCCCTGTAGAAGCTTGGCTTGATCCAATTGATTCAGTTTTGTGGCTTGCTATCTTGATGAATTTTTAAGCCCTCTTTCAACAACAGCCTGTGGTTACAGTAATGTCACTGGGTGAACTACGTCCATTAGGTTCCATAGGGCCAAAGGCAGAGGCCAAAGTAAGTGGGAACTTCCTGTCTTTTTCATTTTTATAAACTTGTAGTGTCTAAACATAGGCCTTCCTTGCTAATACATTTACTAGCCAAGCCCTAAATCATACAGTTGCAATCACTGTGAATCCTGAAGCTAAAATAAGTGGAAGTGTATGTACTAGGCAGTGGCACAACACGACAGCATCCTGTAATGCACAGACCTACGTGTGCCCTTTATGGCATCCATATATGTTGTCTGTTCAAGGCAGAGCTTCAGAAGCCTCCCTAACTTTGAAGACATAGACAAGCCCCTGTGCATCGGTGGGTGCTGATGGCTGTTCTGCAGTGGGGACTGACTGCTGTGTCCTGGAGGGAACAACAGACAGCCACTCACTTCCACATCTTTAGCCAGGTTCTCAGCCAAGATGCTGAACATGCTGAAACCAACAGCTGTGTTACCAACAAGTTTTGTATTTCTTCTTTAAAGATCCTTTCAAAAAATGTTGATGAATCAAGATGCTTTTGAAATCACAAAAGAGAAAGCATTAGCATCACTTATGTATCTCTCAAAAGAAACTGCAGTCGTTACTATGAAAGCTAACACTTGTCTGCTGGTGATGGATGCGTGCGAATGAGAAGTGAAAGTTCGTTTTATTCTTAACAGCCTAGTGCCACAGTCAGAGTTTCAGCCTCTTAATCAATCAATGTCAGACAGAGTCACAGTCGCTAAGCGCCACAGTTAGCTCTGCATTACCCTATTACTCCCATTACTACTCCTGCTGTTAAACGGGCTCCGCTTCAGAATTTCTTTCATCAGAAGATAGGCTAGGAGTGTGTGAAAGACTGTTTTGCTGAAAATACTTGCTGGGCTTTGAGGCATCCAGATGTCTGCTCTCTTCTCAGCTGGTTTCAGCAGGCAGATGGCTAGAAAGTGAATACCTCTGAGAGGGGGGTGCAATCAATAAGGTTGAAAGGCAATGCACCAACTACGTGAAGGGGGTAAAAAACACAGAAGAATAGGCTGAAATACACTGGTGTGGGTGATTCAGGATAGTGGTAGAAACTCCCTTTCTGGTGTAATTTCAGCCTGTTACTGCGGTTACCAAAGCAGGGTGATGCAGGGAGGGATGGAGCAGCTGCTCCATCACCTTGCTGTTCTAACCCTGATGGTGTGTAACAGACAGGCTATGGTTTGCCTGTCAACAATGCATATCTGCTCTTGACCTTCAGTTTATCATTGTCTCTAATGTGAAAACTGAAATTTAAATCAAACCAAACGGATCGAAGCATAAATTTAATTGGAAAAAAAAAAAAAGGCAGTCTCACTGCATTTCTCCCACCTGTACCTTCATTTTTTCTGTTTGGACTGATTGCCCAGAGGGAGTTAAGGAAAGTATCTTTTTAAAACACATTTTCTAGAAATAGGAAGATGGTAGAATTCATTTTTTTTAAGGGCTTGCTGCCAAGTATAGTCTAGACTTATTTTTCTTTGAAGAATTGAAGTTTTATATGGTGGTCTTAAAAGAACATAGTTCCAGAGTAGGGGGGGAGGGATAAAGTGGGGGGGAAGCTAATGATGTAAAGTATTTTTTCTACCCAGCAAAAAAAGCATTGTTTGCTACTCTGAATGAAAGGCTGAGGGATACAATGAATACCTGAGTCTATTCCCCATTAATACAGGGCTGCTAGGAAAACATTGACATGCAATTTATATATGGTTGCTGTAGAAAATTGAGAGTTTTGACCTTGCATAGTCCTTTTTCAGATGCAGACTCTGTACCAGCATTTCTTTCATCACGTTTAGTAGATTATAGCCCTGAAATGGTAAAGAAAGCCCTGGCATCTTCCCCTCATCCCACACTATCAGTGCCAGAGTGATGCTCTGACAGAAGCCTGAGGACAGCACCCATCGCTGCCAAGAGGCAGGTGGGTGCCCATAAGTGTGTACCTGCACTGGCCCACGGGGAAGATAGATTCACCATCCGTAAAATGTATTCTGAAATAAATATCTCTGTGCATACCAGCTAAATGTCATTACTTTACCTGCTCAGCAATTTTTCCCCCCTGTGCTGTGGTTCATCTCTGCTCAGCAGGCAGCACACAGACCCACCATCCTGCAGCGGCTCACGCCCACTGCCTGGTGGCCTCGGCTGCTCAGGGTGGTGCGGGGCTTGCACAGCGTGGCTCCGGCACTCTCTGTTTGCTGTGGAGCTTCTCAAAATTCTCAGTGCATACAGCAGAATTGCTTTGATTTTCTATGTTGGATAATAATGAATTGTAAAGGAAAAAAAAAACTTAGTCTTTCATGCAGCAGTAGTCCTGCTTACGGCAGCTCTGTTAGGAGATCTAAGAATAGCAAGGGCAAGTATGTATTGGGGTTTTCATGAGGTATCAGTAGATCCATATCTATCTCCGTAAAAATGTGCTGTAAATAATACGTCCATCACAACTATTTTTGCCCACAAATGTGTATGGAGTTTTTTTGGCATCCTTCATTTGTTCAAATAGATGACAGAAAACCAGTGAATGTTACGGCAGCAGAGATTATGAATACCAGGAGTGAATAGTGCACCACCTTGCATGTTTGTGCTGTGCTTCTGTGCCTGTCAATGTGGAAACAGGAGAATGTCAGTACAGGCAATAACTTCATCCTCTGGATTGCTCTGAGGTCCTTGTCCATTCATGCATGTCTTCATTCCTAAGTGCCGCTCGTGTTGTGAACCACTTATCTCTCTGAGATATGGCCTCTGTGCAGGCTAGGTGCCCGCACTGCAGGAACCGTTCCCCATGTGCACACTGCATGAGAGCAGATGTCCAATGACCACAAGATCACTATGAGTAGTCCAGAGGAGACTTGGACAAACATTTGACCTATATAGGGCTATCCCCGAGCATTGTGCAAGAAAACACTGAGCATTTTGCATAGAGACAAGGGGTCAATGCCAGGGTGGCTGCATTTAGCAATAAACATGAGGATCCGCTTGTATCTCCAGCTCAGATGTTTGTAGTCCTTTCCACAGCTTCCAGTAAGTAGAATCAGGCACGGAGGTCAGCTTTTGCCTTCAAGTGATGCATTAACACCAGAGGCTGGTTAGCAAGGAGTATCTGTGTAGTAATCCTACAAGTATCATTAGTGTTGAAAAATGAGAAAGGGATGCGAGGGGAGCTATGATATATTGTAGAGCATTGCTAAAACAGAATTGACTTCAACTGCTGCAATGCTGTGACAAATCAATATGAAAGGCTTCTGAAATCAGACTACAGTGAAAATATTAAGATACTTAGAACAGTTGTTTGGAAAGATTTTTTTTTTTTTCTCCTTAAAAGCAAGTGGAAGGTTATTTTCTTCTAATGCATTTCTTTTTATTAGGAATACAAATTCATTCCCAATAAAAATCTGTTAATAATTAGGCAAGGTACTGTAAAAGATGTTTGAAGACTGTCTGGATCCTAAACACAGATCTATTTAGATGAGTCTGATGGGGAAACTGCCACAGATAAGAAGTAATTTGAACAGGGTCATAGTAAATGAGTAGCAAAACAAGATATGGAAGCCTGGTTTATGAGTCTGAAATCTATCAATCTTAATATGTTTCAAGGTAAATTACTTAACAGGTGCATGAACTGGGTGAAGTGTAACTGCAGAAGTGCAGTCCTGGTCATTTGTTTCCAATGAAACGTTATACTGAAGGTGTATTTTAAAGAGCAAGGTGAGCGGAGATATATGCTCCCCTGAGATACAAAGAGGTGCAAGTTATATTTACTTTCATGCTTAGATGACAAGAGATTTATAGTAACTCCTTAAACAAGAGCCACCTAAATAATCTCATTGCTGAAATATTTTACTGAGGGGAGTTTGATTTCCTTTGGTTTAGGAAGAGATGAGGCCTGTGCAGAATGCAGCTCAGCACTCTCAGCTCTACTTCATGGTTTAGGCAGGTTAATCATGCCTTGGGATGCTAGCCAACCGCTCTGATTATTGAGTTACTTATTTATGTAACATTTTTCTAAAAATCCCAGGCAGATTAAAGTTTGGCAAGCATTGGCTGCTAGAATGAGTGATGCACAGAAGACCATAAAGAGAGTGAAGTAAATCCAACTTCCTCTTGGAAACTTTTCAAGTATGCATGTTAAAATATGCTTAAATCACAATGAATATAATGCCCATGTTTACTAAAACAGTGCCCATTTATAACATACATGCCCCATAAATCCATAGTTTACAAGGTCTGCAGGTCCACCTCCATTATAATTCAAAACTACAAGAATTTGCTATATGCCAGAAGCTACTCAGTATCTCCCTACAAGCCACTTTGCTGTAAAGATATCCTCCAAGAGAATCTGCATGGTTGGGCAGGTTGTAGACTCATTTGGGCCTTAAGGAAGGACAGCTTTATAAATACTTTATTTGCCTGAGAAAGGCCAGTTGTTCCATTCAGTAACTGCAGAGCAGCTTTGCCTCCTTGCCTTGCCCCTTCATAGGCCTTGAGATGTGCATGAAGAGCTCCAGGTTCACTGCTCCTCTGCTTATACCTCCTCAGAGGCCTCCTACTCCAGCTCTTAAAATTGTTCCAGGGAGTAGCTGTCATCCTGCTAAATCCTAGCATGCTTAGCTGGGAATATATCTGTAGGCTTGGGAATGGAAAGGGAGAGCAGTGCAACATGCAAAACTGTCTTTCTGCTTTGGCAGATCAGTGTACATTCTTGCAACTTACAGAGACAAGGGATTCTTGTTTTTAAGCATTTTTGAAGAGCTTCTGGGCTGACAGCCTACATGTCAAGCTTCTGTCTACATGATTATCATTTTTTTTAAATGTTAAAAAGTAAATATATGTGCAAAACACCTTTGAAATATAAATACTGAGGTGGGTTGGAGTAAACCAGGAAGATGTCCCAAATTTTGCAGGGTGTTCTTGCCTACAAAAAGATGAAAATTTCATAAAAGTAAATAGCATGGTGGTGTGTCTGTGAAGGCAGTATCTGAGTGCATCATTAGCCCCTTTAAAAGTCACTAACGCTTACATGGTCCTTGTGACTTCATTGCTGGCATGTCTATTCTGTTCTTGTTTTCCCCTTAAGTGGCTCACAAGTGTAATTAGTCCTACTGTCTGCTACAATATTTGTCTGGTTTGGGCTTTGGTGCGGGTTGGTTGTTGTTGTCATTTTTAATTACCCCAGAGGCTGAGACAGTCACTGCTATTGTCATGGCAAGCTTTCTCTGATACTCCTCTGGGTGCTTTGTAACAGCTTCAAAGTAGCATGGCCATGCTCTTTTTGAAGACAGAGTTTTTCAAGTAGGATTTTGCTTTGTACCAAGTTCTGTGTTTTTAGCAGAGGTTGAAAGTGCTTTTCTACACTCTTCTACCTTAGGTTAACACCTGATTTTTCCATTTGAAATACTCTTTATCCCCACTTGAGAGTCAGTCCAGGTGCACTGGCCAGGTAGATTTTTGATTAGTCCTGAATCTATTCTCCACAGTAGGACAGGCTCCAGGAAGAGCGAGAGGCCTTTCCACAAGAGGCTGACGCAGTGTCTTCCTTCCACAAGTATGGGAAGGAGTGTAAATGGAGTAAGGAGCCAGGCAGGAACTGGGCTGAATAAAGCAATGAGGCTGAAATATGGAGCAGCTTTAGGAATAAATTTATAACTGTTCATCCTCTTTCTTCTTTCCATGAAACCAAATTCTTGTTGGTAGTTTTTTATGTGTATTTTTAAAAATCTTATTTATTTTTACTTATTTTTTATTCTATTTTAAATTCAAACACCGGGCCTCTTACATCACAGCCACTGCATGGACTGTTCAATTAGGTTTAAATGGCACTCAGAAGTGTAACTGCCTCATGTGCACCTAATCCTGAGCCAGCCTTGAACTGGGCAGCTTGCACAGCCACAGCAGCATAGAGTTCCATGCAGGTCAATCACGTGTGTCTGCATTTGTGATGTTCTGGAAGGATTCTGGAAGCTACAGAGTAGAACGTCATGCTGTTTTATACAGAGAAATCAGCTTATTTGCTTTCTGCCTGTCACTGCATTGTGGCATTCACCATGGAGATGGTTAGTACCCTAGAGTAGTCTCTCAGTGCCTGTTTGGCTACAGGACCTCAGGTATTTTGATTCTAAAGTTATTTTTTATGGGGAAAATGAGTCCCTGAGGAGCACAGTACTCTTGAGCAGCATTCAGCTTGTGCTGCTCTGGTGTGCACTAGTATCAGAAATGAGCACAGAGGATTTAGGAATCTATTTCTTGTGCAGATGAGGAAAACCTGTACTTCATGCAATAATTAGGGAAGGTGTTGGGGAGAAGGTAACATAGTTAAGTTGGGACCTGGATGAAATTCAAGCACAGACATGTCAGTAAGGTGATTCCCATCTCTCTGGGTTTTGCCTTTGCCTTTGTTTCCCATATTTGTATGAGGAGTAAAAGCAAAAGAGAACTGGGGTGGTCAGCAAGTAACAAGGAAATGATCTGTTTGAAATGCCTTTTGGATACTTACGCAGCAGATGCCATGCTCTGAAAACTTCCCAGTTTGCATTATATTGAAGTCTGCATACTAAGTCAGGGGTTTGTTTCTAGCCAACCCCTTTTAGCTCAATAGTGAGGGAAAGAGGTAGGAGAAAGGTAATCAACTTCTAGCATTTTGTTTATTTGTTTGTTTTCTTATAAAGGCACTGCTTACCTGCCTTCCAGTTGCATGGAAAAATGACTGGTTTTAGTCTGCTGGTAACAGGCAGTTCTCACTTAGCAGAAAGCTATACCTGCTGGCAGAATGGGATCTCAGGGGATCTCTGCCAGTGGCATATTGCAAATAAACATTATGGATTTTAATGAGAAGTTCAATGCCCATATGAATCGAATGTCTGGAAATAAAATTGCTACTGCTGCCACACTTTGCCCATCAGTTCAGAAGATGTCCATTGGCAAAGTGGCGTGTTTCTTCCAATCCATAAACATACTTATCCTGCTAGGAACATGTCTCCCCAGTACACATTTAATCAACCTCACTAATTGGTAATGCAAAAGGAAGTTCTTGTGTGTTGATGGTAACTAAATTGCCTGCAATATAAAGCAGTCTAGCGCAAAGTTAAAAAAATTGCTTAAAAATATACTCATCAGTCACTTTTCATTTTTTAATTTCTAAGCCAGTCCGTGAACTTTTCCTTCTATACAACCAGGAGAATAATAAAAGTAAATTCTGCATTTAAATCACTCCATTTTTTTACAAACATCAGTTCCCTCCTACTTATTTCTCAAGAGGCTGCCAACCAGAATACGACATTTTACTTGGTCAGTTTTAAAAGTACAACACAGTGCATCTGTTTAAAAATAAATAAATAAATAAACACAATATTACCAAGTATGTGGTAAATTGTGTTCTAGGGAAGGAAAAAACAAAAACACACCAAAAAACAAACAACCCTACACAGGCAATCCTGATGTTACCAGCAGCAGAGTAGCAAAGCGTGTTTTGTGATCAGTGTTGAACTGAGTTGCTCTGGTGTTTGGAAGAGAAGCATGAAGGAGGCACAACTGTGCCAACAGCGGCCTCTAAAGGCTTTTTTTTGTTGAAGAAACAATGATCTTTGGATGTCCTTTCATTTCTTATTATGGAGAAGGGTATCATGAAGGGAAAGGGTAAATGCTTGTATCTTAGGCTGGAGCCTTACAACAGCTGTTTTGTGTAGTCTCTTTATGATATTAAATATGTCAGTGCTTCTTAAAGCTCAGTTAATTTTCAAAGCATAAAAGTTCAAGTCACCAATTATTTTCAGCATGATTTTTCCAGTGAGTTGTACTTGTGATGCTTTTAAAGGCAGAGAATTTCTCATAACGTTGAGCACTGCACCCTTCTAAGTAAGGCCTAGTCAGGATGCCTCAGGTACAAAGGCCTGAAGCATCCAGAACCTATGGTTTCTCAAAAATATAAACCTGCTTCAAGCTTCTGAAAAACATGAAGCTGTCCTACCAGCTTCAGGGTCCTACCAAGGCCAGACTTCATTAGTTCCTCAGACTGACATGTCTTGCTGCTCCTACTTCTAATGTGCTCATGGCTGATGCTTCAAATGGATCCTAGATACCTGTGAGCCAGTGGCAGCACCTAGGCTGGTGAGAAACCCACACATCAGAGAGAAGAGCATGTGGTTTCTGGACTTCGTCAGGGTCAAATCATTTGTGTTCTCCTGCCTTTACAAATAATAGATCATAATAGAGAAGTACAAAGAAGGTTTATTCCTCTGTGAGTTGGAGGTGCTTCTATATTCCCTTCACAATGCTCTCTCCTGGAGGTCTCACCAGGCTCGTTATGTATCTTCACATCTTCATCTGAGGTTTTTGTTCAGTTCTTACTTGTGAAGGCTTTAGGATCCTTTGGGTGGAAGGGGATGCACCAAATAAGCAATATAATAATGAATCCAAATATATTTGACTTTCTAGGCCCCATGTTATAAGAACCTCACCTTGCATTTTTTTTTTCAACATGGAAATTGCAGGTTTAAATACTGGCCTCCCCTACTTTCAGAAGAAGATCCTTTAAGATTAAGAAGATATATCTAGTGTTGCCTTCTGTGATGTGTCTGAAGGGTGTTTGCATCGTGGGTTAAGTAAAAGTGATGGTGCTGCCCTTCAACTCAGCTATGTGAGATATCTGTCAATTGTGAGCCCCTCTAATTCCATTACTCAGCAAGCTGCTGAAACTAACGTTGGTTCTCCAGCTGTTAGCAGGGGAAAATTTACATTTTTACTAGATTTCCGGCTTTCAGCAAATTAATGTGCAGCCAGTCCAGATTCTTCAGGGAAGAATAGGAATAGGAAGCAGAACAATTAGCTAAGTTATAAAAAAAATAACTTTTTTTTTTTAAAAAAAAAAAAAAAGGCAAGGCCAGTTCTTTCTTTAAAAGTTTTATATCAGTCTAACTCCAGTGATGTGAATTACTGGTGTAAATGAATAGACAAAAGATCTTGGTTCCCTTTCTAGCACTAACTTTAGTATATTAAAAATAGTGTGTGTGTATATATAAATATGTTTTAAAATAGACATTTAAGTCTCCAGATCCATGTCTCTCCCATATGGTAGATTCTTACCTTACTGAGCCTTTTAATGCCAATCTTA
Source organism: Anser cygnoides (assembly GCF_040182565.1). NCBI lineage: Eukaryota > Metazoa > Chordata > Aves > Anseriformes > Anatidae > Anser > Anser cygnoides. The sequence continues at coordinate 22,044,716 of NC_089882.1, forward strand.
GCCTTTACTACTTAGGTCATTTCACGTTCATGAGGTACATCAAGTGCCGCCTTATCCTTGTTTCCAATGTCAAGACGTCAGTGGAGCTGCCAGCACATAATACTCTGTCTGCTTTCACTCCTCTACCTGCATCTTCTGCTCAGCAGTATTCATTTCTGCATTTCATCCCCAGACACTTTTTTTTTTTTGGTTGCTTTCTTTTTTCCTCTCTGCTCCTTAAGGCATACATAACTCTTCACCTACATAGACCATTTAGTTTTAGCCTCTCTTTGAAAACCTGTTTCTGCAGGTGTCCCCTGCTTCAGCTGTACTCCAGGAAAACAAAAAGAAACAAAAAAAAAGTAATAATTTCTTCATCTTCCCCAGGGATGCACACTACCTGAGGGGTGCTGGGCTTAACCCCACTTTAAACAAATGAAAATAGTATGGTGGGGATGGTGAGCATGGGTCAGGTAGTGTTGCAGAGAAGCACGTCAAAAGGGGCAGAGGGCCCTGCTACAGCAGCTGCTTTCATGGACAGCCTGAAAAGGCTTGGGATTCCAGCTCCCGAGAAGGCAGGTTTCTTTTTTACCCAATGGTCATCTGAAGTCTGAGTGACAACTGTAGTCTTGCCAGAGCACATTCAGCTGAACCAATCCAGAAATCCTTAAAACTATTTTGTCCTCACTCCCCGATCTGGGCAGGGTTGCAGTGAAGGTTGCATTTCATCATCCCACAGATGCTAGGACACTAGGATACAGAAATGTCTTTGGTAAGCTACTTGTCTCTAACAATATTGTTATGAATAGTCAGTAATTTTCCTTAAAATCATAAGGCATTTTCAGTCCAAATTTTAACTACTTTTTTTACTTTTTGTGCATCAACAATGACATCTAGTGGTTTTTATGCTCTTTGCAGTGCCTGGCATTACTATATATATATATATATTTTTTTTTTTTTTTCCTGTATCTTCTGCAATAGTCATTAGGTTCTTCCAGGGCTTTCCCAGCAATTTTCTATCTCTGTTCTTTTTAAGAGGAAGGAACAGAAAGCATCACATTTATTCTAAGTCAGTGATTTTAAAACCTCAAAATATGTGTTCCTGTAATAAGGGTTTGGTGTCTGTTTTTTCAATTATTTATTTATTTTTTTAGGTTTTTGGGCAGCGATTATTTTGTGTGGGTTTTTCTTTTTTTGTGGTTTTTGCGTGTATGTATTTGTTGTTGTTTTTTGACACTTTCTGGGTATTTTGAACCTTTTTTTTTGTGAGAAAGTAATGCCAAAGTGGTCAGGACTGGAGCTGAGAAGCTATAGATCCTGAACTGAGAAATGGCACAAGTGTGAGGGGAGCCGGCCATATTTGTCCCCCTCAGTGCAGGACAGGCCTTCCCCAGGCTACTCACCACAGAATCCTTGTCCAGTATGGGGCTAGGGCAAGGAGTGAGCTGTCCCCAGGGCAGGAGCCAGCATGGAGCCAGCGGAGAGCATCACAAGAAGTCGGGACGTGATGTGAGAGGCTTCGTCCGGGTGCGCAGGGGGTAATTGGCCAAACATTGGTGGGCTGGAGAGAGGAAAGTGGGGCCCAGGTCTCTGCAATGGGAGGGCTTGGCTGGGAAGCCTGATCGAGTGCTTAGGGAAAAGGTGCTATAAATCTGTCTTCTGAAAGGTTAAAAAGGGATCTTAGACTAAAAGATTTGAGAGAAACTATGCCAGTGTGCACTGTCCTGCCCCAACAGAAGTGGGTATCCCTGCGGTGGGAGCCACACTCTGCCCCACCACCAGGTGTCGCAAAATCCCGCCAAAACCTGAGGGAGCTCCTCCCTGTGGCTTGAGCAGCAGCTGCCGTGCCCTGACGAGTCTGGGGCTTCTGGAGTACTTCAAACCTTAGCCGTGCTTTTAACACTGTTGTGAGGAGTGAAGGTGGTGTAAATTTAGTGTAAAGGACTCTGGCCTCCTCAAACTTGGAAGAATAGGGCTGCACAGGTCTAGTCAGAGCTGGCTGCTATCTTCAGAGGAAGGCTGTGGTCTGCTGCTTTCCGTGCTGTGAGGCTGTACGTATAATTGCGTCATCCTTTTCCTTGGAAGGACATGTGTCAAGTACATTGCTGACCCTAAGCACATCATTTTTTTTTCCTTAATAAATGAAAATAGTGAGGGGGAAATGGAGGTATTTCTGAAGGAAACGTTCACTATAAACTTTAAAAGATGAAATCCTCTGATTCAAGATAACTGATGTGTCCTGCTTCCTTACATCTGTCACCTTGTGTTACGCACAAGATGTGACCTGTGAGCATGCGTCACCAGAACAAGCCAGATTATATCTAGTCACATCAGAAGTTTCAGGAATTGCTCTGAGACGGGCAAACCCAGACATGCTGCACAGACTCAGTGACACCCAGCTGGTTGCACAGACCTGATTCCCTCAGTGTTTATGCAATCTTTGCTTATTCAGATATTTGTGTTCAAAATGACACATGTTCAAAGCTATTCCAGGTTTCATATCTGGAGTGTCCATTTCAGGAATAATATCTCAAATAGAATCCCCTTGGTACTGTTCTGTTTGTTAATGCCCTCTACCTGAGTCTTCCCTGTAGCATATTGACCTGGGAGAGGTGCTGGGCTCTCTTTGCTCCCAAATGTCACTATCCTACTGCATGAACCTATCCTCTTAGTGCTTATCTTACAAAATGCTATCGTTGAGCCTGGGCTGGGCTGGAGTGGGTGAATGATGACCGCTCAAAGACTCCCTGGGTTCTTATTATTTTTATTTTTTTTTCTCTGGACCTTTCTATTCTCAGTTTGCCCAGCAGGGCAACAAATTCAGTTGTGCAAGCCAAGATAAAGCGCTGCTTCCAGCATCCTGGAGTCCGCCCAAAGAACACCCATTCCTTGCTTTCTCTCCCTCTCTCTCTCTCTCTCTTTTTTTTTTTTTTTTTTTTTTAAGTAGTCAGAGGGTTCAGCAACTGTGGCAAGAAGCCACAAGATGAAAACCAGTAACTCAGGTGGGTCGGTCCCACCCCATTTCAGGTTGGACTAATCAAGATCAGTACATTACAATGCAGTCAAAAAAAAAATAAAAAATAAAAAAAGGGGGAAGTTCTGGTTCATGTTTGCTCTCTGTTGCATCATCTGGGTTTGTCAAAAAGCATTATTGACTTTACCAGTTATTATTGTCTTTTACCAGAGCAAAAGTTGTAGGACTTAAAGGCAAATGGTTATCTCATATGGATATATGCAAGCTAAGTAAAAGAGGAACAAAATTCTAGACAAATATAGAACTGAATATTTATATGATATGTAAAACCAAGGATACTAGAATACTTTATAGTATAGGTACCATGTAACATAGTATATAGTACCATAATTGTGGTTGCAGTAAGAAGGCAGCTCTTGGAGGCTAGAAAACAAAGTGAACGATGTTCAGTCATGTATGATAAATGAAAGGTGAGGAATATACACTATCAAGATCAATCGGTTTTTGTCAGGTTTTCCAAGAGGAGACTAATTTAGAGAATTAAAGCTACTTATTATGGGTAGAAAATACCTTTCCACAGAGACTGTGCTCTCCTTCAGGAAAGAGAAGTTCTCAAAGTTTACAGAACTTACAAACAAGTTTACAAAATTCAGCACACATTAAGAGGAGCAAAGAAAACTCTTCATACAGGTAAAAGAACCAGCATACAAGAAGTAAAATGATAATGGGTTATAAGAGCTTGCATTGCAATGCATTTCTATGATGTTTAGATGTGGAAACAGCTATAATTGCTTTTAATGACTTGGTCATTCACAGCAGAAATAACAGTGAAGGTTAGGTGCAACTATGGCAGTATTAAAGTGTGTACACAGCCATGGTGATTATATGCATGCTTTACATTCAGATCCTGTTAATGAGGAGCTGTCGGAGGATGCTCCTAGGTAAGTGCTGTTGTGTTTAGAGCAGGTGGAGCTTTGCATGCATACAGCATTCAGCCAGTTATTCTGCTGACCTCACGCAGGCCAATACTAATTTTTATTTATACTTGAAAATGCTATTCAGCGCCTAAAGACTCTCCTATTTTATTAACATACTCAAAGCCACCATTCTGTACTGCTGCACTCGTATTGTAGGATCTCTGCTCATTAGGAAACCAAAAGAACACTCATCTTTGAAAGCAAATTCTCAGTACCCACATAGAAAACAGTTAATAGGAAGCCCACCATATGAAGTCATTTACTATTTGTGCCATATGTTGGGTATACTGGGTAAATGTAAACATGGCTAATTTACAAATAGATCATATGTCCAAAGAATTTCTCTCATGCTGTTCAGATCTACTGATGAATGTGACCTCTGATCATAATCCATTTTGCAGGAGGACTTGTAACTGCTATTTAACTTACCTAAGTAATTTCTCATTCTTCCTGAGGCACGTCGTCAGAAGACTTCCTCCTTAATTATAAATATAGGAAAGGGTGTGAAAAGGACTTGGATGTTGATATGTATGGGAATGTATGTTTCATTCAAGATCATTGTCTTTTGGACCATTAAAAATAAATTATAACTAGTTGTAAACAATTAATTCAATTTCCTTTATTACAGTGTAATTTAATTTCTAATTGCCATGCATTTCCATTATATTTCTTTACTCTCTCTTCGTAATATATTGTTTTTACTCTACCACCTCCTAAGATCCCCTTCTGTTTTCTCTCAATAGAAATAACAGTCTGCAGACCATCGTCTTGTAAACACTATTATCTGTTTATTGCCAAAGCCTGCTTTACAGGTGGGGCTTGCCCATTGTAACGTTGTCCCAGTGGAAAAATAATGTTTCGTTCACTCTAGTCTGTGCTATTTTCAGGTGTTCTTTCATGAAGATTTTCTGTTCTACAGCTCATTCAGCACATGATGTTTTTAACATAAGCTGATAGGCAGTTAGGTAGTGTAATCAAATCAGCATGCGTTTCCATATTTATACCCCTGCTGAGGTAAATTCCAAATTTGGGGCACTACAAGGGACAGCAAAAGGCAGGTCACATTTGATTTCCCTGGCTACCTGTCTTTTGCTGACCATGGAGATAAACAAGGACAAGTGCAAGGTCCTGCACCTAGTCTGGGGCAATCCCAAGCACAAATACAGTCTGGGTGGAGAATGGATTGAGAGCAGCCCTGAGGAGAAGGACCTGGGGGTGCTGATTAATGGAAAAACTCAATGTGAGCTGGCAATGTGTGTTTGCAGCCCAGAAAGCCAACTGTATCCTGGGCTGCATCAAAAGAAGCGTGGCCAGTAGGACGAGTGAGGTGATTCTCCCCATCTACCCTGTCCTCATCAGACCCCACACAGTGCACTGCATCCAGCTCTGGGGCCCCCAACATACGAAGGATGTGAAGCTGTTGGAGTGAGCCAAGAGGAGGGCCACAAGAACCATCAGAGGGCTGGAGCACCTCTCCTTTGAAGAGAGTCTTAGAGAGTTGGGTTGTTCACTTCAGAGAAGGTGCTGGGGAGACCTTATAGCGGCCCTCCAGTACCTAAGGGGACCTAGAGGAAAGCTGGAGAGGGATGCTTCATCAGAGAATATGGTGATAAAACAAGGGGTAATGGCTTCAAACTAAAAGAAGGGAGATTTAGATTAGATATGAGGAGGAAATTCTTTACTCAGAGGGCGGTGAGGCACTGGAACAAGTTGCCCAGAGATACTGTGGATGCCCCATTGCTTGAGGTGTTTAAGGCCACATTGGATGGGACTTTTAGCAACCTGTTCTAGTGGAAAGTGTCCCTGCCCATGGCAGGGGGTTGGAACTAAATGGGTCCATTAGGGTCCATTCCCAACCAAAACCATTCTGCGATTCTTTGGTTTGCTAAACCCTTGGAGACCTGCTATGTTGTGAGTGCTTCCTTCCTTCCTCTGCTCAGGTTGGTCGTCACCCTTGGACGCATGTTCACTTGGCAGTGGAAGCTGCTGTCAAACACTCCTGCTGTGAATTCTCATCAGTTTTTCAGGGGCAGCCTGAAAAGTACAAAATTACTTTTGTACTTGCAGAAGTACAAAAGGCAGACGGAGGGCTGGACCAAGTGGTGCCATTTATGCTTTTCAGAATCTCTTCTTAAAATGTCTTAGTAGTAGTCTTCATCCTGCCTTTTCTTGACCATGAACTCAGACCTCAGAGAGTTTCCCAAATGTTACCACTCCAGGTAAGTGTGGGCAGGAAGGCATACATCAAGTGCATTTATGTGAGAAATGCTATAAATTATCTACCTATTAAAGCTATAGACTTTTCTGAGAAAAGTTAGTGTTCTGAGAAATGTCCTGGTTGCACTGTAAGGAGGGAAAAAATTAAACCACTGGGTTCAGCTCTATCTTGAGGTATAAATTTCTACCAGGTGAGAAAGCATCTATGTCTATGTTAATCCAGGATAACTGAATGTGAGATAAAGGAGACCTTTTCCAGCTGATCATCTGTGCTGTGCATGTTCCCCTGCAGCAGTTTTGTCCAGAAGCTGTTTTTAAGGTTTCCTGTCTTGTTGATGCTTCTTGGGCAGTTATGACTTAAGCCCTCCAAAGTGGACATGCTTAGTATCTTAACTGCAGACAAATTATAAGCTTTGATAGCTGCATATTTTAGCCTAGTTGCATCTCAAAGCCATTGTAGTCTTTAATTCTCCATGCTCTGAGACTTCCTGTATTCTGTATTCTAGGGTATCCTGAAGAGTCTACTGGGTACAAAAAAAGATGTAAACACTTAGAAAGCAAATGGAAAATATCAGTAGGAAACAATGGGAACCAAATGCTCCTAGGGAAGCTGGGTATATTGTTACTGGGATGTTGCCCAATTCTTTTACTTAACTCTCAGCCATTTTTAGGGCTTCAGAGACCTACACGTGGGCATGAATAACTGGTTCCCTAGCAGTGCTCTGCGTTACAGCATTAAACCTGAGAGCAAAGATAGCACCCACATGTGTCATGAGATCCAAGATCTCAGGTGAGAGCACTTTTGCCCTTTTTGCTAAAGACTAATGTACACACTTTTTGTTGTTTAAAAAAAAAATAATAAAAACAAACAGACCAAACAACAACAACAACAACAAAAACTTTGCTTTTGAACAGGACTAAGACCTCTGTGTGCTCCTGTGCATGGCTGTCCCTAGCTGAAAGAGCAACAAACCAACCCTGTCAGTCGATTGCAAAAGGACAGGAAGGGAGTTTTCTTGCACATGTGGAACTTTACTGCTGTAACACAGCTTTGCAGAAGCAAGGATAATTTTCTTTATTTTTAGCAACAATTACATTTCTCTAATTCAGGGTTTCTGTATATGTCCAGTCACAAACGTGCATATGTGAAATGCTGCTCAAATGAGTGATTACTTTTCATTTAAATATTTGCCTGCTTTGCCACCTTAGCAGGTATTCTTTAAGGCTGTGCTGCAGGAGCTCATGAGTCAGAATTTTATCATCAGTCTGTGCACATGATATGCAACAGCAGCTAGTCATCTGGCCTGTTGTGTGCGTCATGTAGTCCTCTCTTGAATACATAAACTGGAGATGAAAAACATCACCTGTTACTCTTCAGTATCTTTGGAACTGCGATTTCTCTTTGCAATATATCGATTAAGACAAAGGGCTGCATTACAATGCTCCAGGAAAAGAAATATTGACTAGAGTTGTGGATACATTATCTCACTTTATCAGGAATGCAATTGGATGTGAGTATAAACTCAGCCAGAAATGATCTAATATCTGAAAGCATGACAGAGAGAGACCTTTAAATTCCCTATTTAAACAAACAAAACAAACCACCACCAACGAAAAAAACTGAACTATATTTTCTCCCCCAGGAATAGTTTCCCTTTAATTGTAACTGCATAGGAAAATATTGTATCTTTCAATTAGATAATTAGGAGAGTTGAATCCATTGACATTTGTTTACATCTCACATATCATCTCTCCTACACTCCCTTTTTCTGCTCAATATATTCCACCCCAGGTGGATATGTGTAGTGCAGGTAATGTTAACAATCACAACAAGGACTGTGTCCTAGCTTGCGCTGCCAGAGCAAAGCTGTAGGAGCTGTTTTCTGCATACCCTTCACACGCTGCATGTGGATGTATCAAGTGTGCTAGTACTTCCCAAATACAAAGTACAGGAGAAGAGGCTGAAAATGCAGGAAGGAGTTGATTTATAGTTCTGAAGAGATATGATGAGCCACCCATTACTCTTACCCAATCCTCTTCTAGTGTGTATGAATATGATGCCTCCTGGCATATATTAATGCCCCTCTACTAACCTCTTTTAATGTCATTTATTCTGCCTCTGTTGCAATCAGCAAGGCAATAGGCCTTCCTCCTGCCAGAAGGAAAAAGCTAATCTCACCGCCTTCTCCTCCCAAGGCCACAGTCAATGTCTCTCAGTGAATCAGCTGCCAAAGGATGTTCCTGTGAAAGACTGTTCACGCCCTATAACTTTTTGTCTGTTAACTAAATATAACATGGGAATAATTTTACTGGCACAAGGTAAATGGGCATCATTTTTCTTTACAGAGTCTGTTTGGAGTGCTGTATTATATATGGCTTTAGAAAGGACACATTTTTCTAAGGTATGTCTTGGGGTCATATTGCACTATGCTGTTATACATTGGTCAAATCAATACTGCAATGCAGTACTTTTTTTTTTTATCAGTTCATCTATTTTGTTTTAAAAAAAGATTTCTGTGTACATACATCTGCTGCCATCTAGATCCATATCACTCATTCCTATTTCACTGTAAACCTTACTGTATTCATGTCTTGAGAGGACTTGAACTTAGGGGGAAAGATTTACCTGTATGGTAAAAATGTTTGTATATGAGTAATATAGAACAGAGGATGATAGAAAAACATTTAATGAAGGGCTTTCAAGTATGGCTCTTCAGCAGCTTCATCTACACTGTGCATGCTAAATCACCTTTCTTTCTCTGAGCTTATAATGTAAGTTTCAATGTTCAATGTCTTCATGCAACTCCAAACAGACATTAGATTTCTTAGTTCAATCAGTCAGACAAATTTTCCTCCTTTCACCAGCATACTATGCTGCAACAAAAAAGTTATTTTGGCTCAGGGGTTGAAGGCAAGTCACATTCAGTCTTGAACGTTAATCTTGTGTAGCTGAAACTGAGTGATTTTGTGTTCTAAAAAAGCATCTTCAGATATGATTTCAATGATTTTTGTGATCCATTTCTGTCCTAGGAAACAGCATTTATACTAAGTGATGTGATTATGATGATCAAGAAAATATCATCTCAAATGGACAATTTGTCTTACGTGGCACAGAAAGGATCAGGCTTCCAGCAGAAAGGCAAGAGTCACAGATACTTTAGAAAAAAAAATGTTGCTCTGCAATCTGATATTCAATGCTCTAAGGGATTAATTAGGAAGTAAGAGATACAGAATTCCTGTCTCTGGTTGCATTAACATCCTCAGTTCCCACCTTGAAAGAGAAAGCTTAAACTGCAAGACTAGCCTAGGCACAGGCAGGACCCCCCAGCTTCTGCTGAACTCTGTAGAAAATAATTTTTATTAGGTCAGATAGAGAGGAAGGAGTGAGCATGACTCTTAGGGAAGTCATTTAGGAGGAGAGATTTCAATTTCCTGCTCCCAGGACTAGCTCTGTACCTCTCACATCACTAAGTTATGTATCAAATAAAGCATCAGTCTTAGAAGCAGTTCAGATCACAGGACTTTTCCCTTGCAGGTTAAGTGCTCTAATCTCAGCACTGTGGACTCATCTTCCCTTGCTGTCTCAGTAAAACCTTTTCTGAATTATGCCATGGCTCCAGCAGAAGGGAGGTGAATGTGACCACTCGAAATAAGCTGCCATGTGGTGCTTACGGCATGATGCTGTGAGGGAGAACAGGAGCAACATAACTGCTGCTGGGGTGAATGGTCTAACTACCTGCATTTCTACCTCCACTTTCAATGAAGCATCCTAAGTAGACATCGTCACTTTGGTGCAAAACTGATTTACACATCGTGGGAGAACTGGGAACTATAAATCAAGCACAACTTTGGGTAGCTTCCTGTTCAATTGCTAGCTAAGTTTGGGCACTGAATTTTTAAGCTCTTGCACCACATACAGAATCTATGTACCCAGCCCAGAATTTTCGATTTCATTCTGTAGATCACAGTATCACAGTATCACAGATTTCTAGGTTGGAAGAGACCTCAAGATCATCAAGTCCAACCTCCGACCTAACACTAAGTACTCCACTAAACCATATCGCTAAGCTCTACATCTAAACGTCTTTTAAAGACCTCCAGGAATAGTGACTCCACCACCTCCCTGGGCAGCCTGTTCCAATGCTTAATAACCCGTTCGGTAAAGAATTACTTCCTAACATCCAACCTAAAACTCCCCTGTCGCAACTTTCGCCCATTCCCCCTCGTCCTGTCACCAGGCACGTGGGAGAACAGACCAACCCCCACCTCTCTACAGCCTCCTTTAAGGTAACTGTAGAGCGATAAGGTCGCCCCTGAGCCTCCTCTTCTCCAGGCTGAACAATCCCAGCTCCCTCAGCCGCTCCTCGTAAGACTTGTTCTCCAGACCCCTCACCAGCTTGGTCGCCCTTCTCTGGACTCGCTCGAGCACGTCCATGTCCTTCCTGTAGCGAGGGGCCCAAAACTGAACACAGTACTCGAGGTGCGGTCTCACCAGAGCCGAGTACAGGGGCACAATCACTTCCCTAGACCTGCTGGCCATACTGCTTCTTATACAGGCCAGGATGCTGTTGGCCTTCTTGGCCACCTGAGCACACTGCTGGCTCATATTCAGCTGACTATCAACCAATACTCCCAGGTCCCTCTCGGCCAGGCAGCTTTCCAGCCACTCATCTCCCAGCCTGTAGCTCTGCTTGGGGTTGTTGCGCCCCAGGTGCAGGACCCAGCACTTGGCCTTGTTGAACTTCATACAGTTGACCTCAGCCCATCGCTCCAGCCTATCCAGATCCTCCTGCAGAGCCTTCCTGCCCTCGAGCAGATCGACACACGCACTTAGCTTGGTGTCATCTGCAAACTTACTGAGGGTGCACTGGACGCCCTCATCCAGATCATCGATAAAGATATTAAAGAGGACCGGCCCCAGTACTGAGCCCTGGGGCACACCACTAGTGACCGGCCTCCAACCAGATTTGACTCCATTCACCACAACTCTCTGGGCCCGGCCATCCAGCCAGTTTCTAACCCAGCGAAGCGTACGCCAGTCCAAGCCCCGAGCAGCCAGTTTCTTGAGGAGAATGTTGTGGGGAACGGTGTCAAAAGCCTTACTGAGGTCAAGGTAAACTACATCCACAGCCTAAACAGATCTAACTTTGTAGACAGGTGTGTCCTTTTTGCATCTAGTTGGATCCAGTGCTGCTGTTGGGCTGTGTGTTTACCATGAAATAAAGCATGGGTACTGTTCTACACCCAGTTAAGTTGTTCCTAGCCTCAGAGAGACTCAGCTGTAATCTCTTGTTCTCAGTTATGGCTAGTAATAAACAACGGAAAACCTGAGTAGGCATTTAATTTTTGTGGTATACCTAGGACCCTGCAGACAGCTGCTTCCAGCTGTTTTTCAGACAGACTGAAGGTCAGCTATCTTGGGTGTAAAGCTGTGGAGATAAAGGACTTAACCAGCTCAGTCACCATGCCGTGTTAGAATACTTACACATCTCCTAGGCTGAAGCACATTCAGTCAGCGCAGAGCATCAGAGTCCTTGAAGAATCTCTGTAATTTGCATTCCTAACAGTCACTTTTAGAACAAAACCATATGTCTCTGAATCTTTTCATAATTATTCCATGCCCTCTCTCTTAAAGAAGAAGGTGTTCAGGGTTTTTTTCCCTGTCAGAGTACAAATGTAAACATCACAGAAAGGGAAAATTTCCTTAAGAAGGTGTTACTTAGTGTGTTATTAACTCTGGAGTGCTTGCCCTGGTGGAGGAATGAGGATTAATTGGCTGGTTGTGAACTGAGAATGCTGGCACTAGGAGATTCTTTGTCGTGTCAAAGGCGATAAGCTCTGATATATTGCACACTGCTACAACAAAGGATTTTGGGTGAAAGAATGGTGGTTTGTGTGGTAGTTTTAACATTTGATCTAGTGAAATGTTTTTTACACATGCATGCTGGTTTTTGGCTTGTTTGAATGTTTTCAACATGTACAAAAAAATACAAATGTAAGGCTGTTCCTGCTGAAGCTTTAGGGTAACAGAAGAATCCACATGCATACAAGTTAAAGGGCTTATGTTAATTTGGCTTCTTCTCACTGTTGAAAGATTGTGTAGATCCTGCGCTTTCTGGATAAGCACTGTCTTGTTCAGGCAGGCTGCCCGTCTCTGCTTACATAACCACGTCCACAGAACCAGCTGTCGGTGGTGAACTAATGCAAAAGGAATACGAGTCCGCCTGATCCTGCTTCTATCTTCCAAAGTGTATCTGGTGATAGAAGCCCCTGTACTCTACTGGGGGCATCCTGGCGATGGAGCATGCTGCCCTCAGCTAAGGCAGGCCAGCAGAAAGAGTCTGCTGGTTGCTTTCCTATGGTGTAGGAGCCCGCCCAAGATGAAAAGAAGCACTAGGGTAGCACCGAGTAGCCTAAGGGGAGGGAGGCAAACTATCCAGAGCAGTTGAGAAATAAGCCTTTAGTAGAAAGGTTAACTGATCACAGAGAGGAGGCATGAGCACATTAAATCTTTATCCAGGTAGAGGCCCTGTGTGTGGATGGTCCCAGCAGGACCAGAGAGGTGATTGTCCCCTCGTATTCTGCTCTGGTGAGGCCGCACCTCGAGTGCTGTGTTCAGCTTTGGGCCCCTCACTACAAGAAGGACATCGAGGCCCTGGAGCATGTCCACAGAAGGGCTACAAAGCTGGTGAAGGGCCTGGGACACAAGTCCTGTGAGGAGCGGCTGAGGGAACTGGGGTTGTTTAGTCTGGAGAAGAGGAGGCTGAGGGGAGACCTTACTGCTCTCTGCAACAACCTGAAAGGAAGTGGTGGGGAGCTGGGGGTTGGCCTCTTCTCACAGGTAACTAACTAGTGATAGGACCGGAGGGAATGGCCTCAAGTTGCGCCAGGGAAGGCTTAGGTTGGAAATGAGGAGACATTTCTTGTCAGAAAGAGCAGTCAGGCATTGGGATGGGTTGCCCAGGGAGGTGGTGGAGTCACCGTCCCTGGGGGTGTTTAAGGAGAGGTTGGACGTGGTGCTTAGGGACACGGTTTAGTGGGTGACATTGGTGGTAGGGCGATGATTGGACCAGATGATCTTGGAGGTCTTTTCCAACCTTAATGATTCTGTGATTCTATGATTTGTGCATGCCTGAAAAGTGTGAAACCAGCATAACAGATGGAAATTGGTTTAGCTTTTTTTTCAGTGGGCCATCATTACAAGAAAGAGAATTAATGTACTTGCGTTCCTTTTTGATAGTAAGTAACAGCCTTGAGACATCAAGAGGAAACAAAAGTGCAGGAAAGTCAGATTCCTTCACTGCATAGTTTTAGTTGATATAGATATAACTGTCAACACTGCAATCGTGTTCTCGGAGTTAGTATTCATGGGAGACACAAAATTGACCTCTTTAGGATAACAACAAACTTGCCAACAAACCTAAACAAGTTATGACAATCCACTTCTGATTGACTGACATAAAATTTACTTCCTTCACTGTCCTTTCAGAAATGGGAGGGCTCTCAGCATGGTCTTTGGGCATGTTTTAATAGATTACCTCTAAATGGAGAGGTTGGTAAACATCCCACGTTGTAGTGTTAGTACAGGAGTTGGTAAAATGTTCAGATATGCTAGACACTGTAGTTATAGATAAAAATATTAATTTACAAACATGAAATAAACTTTTTGGTGAATGACATCAGCAAAAATTTGGAGATTTGAATGTTATTTCAAGAAATGGACTGCATGTACGCTTTGAGTTTTTGTTTCTTACAAAGTGTTATAAAATAGTAGCTGTGTCTGATGATAACATGGAAAACAGGCAAGTGCATCTAAGGATATCACAATGGATTTGTTTTTAGTAGCATATTTATAAATACTTTTTGAAGTTTAAGTTCACCAAGGGTTGTTGATGAGAAACTCCTGTATTCTTAATCCATCAGATGGCATGTAGTCAGCTGTGTCTGCACAGAGAAGGGTTGGGGGTGTTCACCTAAGGAAGGTGCAGTTCAAGCAAATTTTTCCCAATTCTCCTTTCTGCCCCTTGAGTTTTACACAGTATCTTGCACATTTCCTTTCTGGTAAGAAGTAGATATGATGGAGAAAGCACTCTCACTCAATTAGTGTGGAGACGGTGAACACGGTGCTGCCCTTTCCTCTCTGCAGTCAGAAGCAAACTGAGAACACTTCCGTGTATTGATTTGCAGTGCTCTTTATGTTTAGGAGTAGCAAGATTTGACAAATTATTTGCTTCCCCAGCTGGCTTTATCAGTAAAACTGTCCTAGTTTGACTAAATGCCAGGCTGTTTTTCGTAATACCAAGTGATGGGAAATGAACCAGAGACATTCTGATTGAATGGTTGAGAAGATTCCCCAACGAACTAGAATAATCAGTAGAGTAGCTGGCATTTGCAGAATACTTATGGTTTGTGAAAATTTCACAGACTACAGGATTTTACCATTATATTAAAAAATTTACCCTTATATTTAAAAAATCAGTGTTGATTTTCTGGAGGAACCAATATTGCAAATTTCACAGACTATAGGATTTTACCATTATATTTAAAAAATCAGTGCTGATTTTCTGGAGGAACCAATATTGACATCAGCACTGACTGCTTTTTGGGAGTTTGTTGTAATAATTATTATAAACTTTATTATTTAAAAATTATGTAAAACTAGTAAAAAAATATTCCCTTCTTTTTCTCTGTGTCTACTTTCGGTATGATGAATGAAGGGAAAAATTTTGCAGGAGGTTATAACTAATTTTAGTAATGTAATCATAAATTCTCTTTTTTCCTTCCCCTTTTCTGCACATCTGTGATTAAGCATTAAATAGAGAATGTTTAAACATTCCCTTTGGAAAAATATGTGTCATGTGGTGGGACAGGAATGGGAACTGGTTCCCTGTTCTCCGTTTCTTATTGTATTTTGTATAATCTTGGTTCCGGACACAACAGAAGTTTACCCAAAACAACAATTGTGTCGGTACACAGGTACTGATGGCATTTCCTAACTGCTCACAAGGATCAATCAAAATGTTTTAACATTTTCAGCTAGAGCCAAATGCTACCCTCCCTTCATAGTTAGTTGTGTGAGATCAGAGAAACTCCCTTTACTATTTCAGTTACTTTGGTGACACGAAGAGGAAAACTTAGCTCATGGATTTCACATCTTTGTGCTGGGGGCCTGACCAAGATTTCAGCTGGACTGGTTTGGTGTGCTCTCGTGGGGGAAATGTTGAATAATGTAATGCAGTTGATTGAAAGTGAAGTATTCTGATAGAGCAGAAAGTGAAACAAGAATAGATTTTGACCTCATAAGATTTTTAGTACTGTACATCACAGTAACATTGGCAAGCCCTCCACGTAATATCGAAAGTTATGCTCCGGACTGTATAGGTATATAGGAATCTAACTTCTTTTAAAATACATGTCACCAGGCCTCTATCAGGCTTCGTGCTTGCTTTGTGCTTCCTTTTTCATATCAGATCAATTATAGTTGTTATTGTGGTGAAGTCAGTCTCGCCCCAGGTATCTGCCTGTTCTCTGTGCAAAAATCCTCCTTTCACCTGTGCAGCTATGAACATGTATCGTAAAGTCATGGCATCCTGAGGGTAAGCAGGGGTGTCTAAGGCTTGGCCATTCCATTTTGAATAGAATAGCTCTGTTACGAACTAGACATATATTTGAGATGATCTGGATTGTCTGTTGAAAGAATAGTTTAGATACAATTGTCTTCCATACAGCAAGAAGAAGTGATTGCCTGTTACATTAGAACAAGCTCTGAGCACAAAATTTTTATGTGTTTTCTCAGAGTCTTACTCGTAATTTCATCCCCAGTCTCCTCTAGTAGCATCTGAGCGTCAAGCCTCTGTCTCAGCCTTGGTTTTTGTAATCATTTCAGTCTTTATCAACTCAGTTTTAAAATTTGAAACATATAACAAACCTGGGAGCTGGGAACAGAACTTAGGTTAACCACACTTCGTCAGTGGCCCTAACATCTCCAAAGAGAACATGCTAAAAAGAGTTTGTCTTCTACTGAATCATGAATTATGTACTGCTTAGTGTATTTTCCACAGACAGGACAATAGCCAAACAGCCAGTTCTGTGGGAAGGTGAGGGATAGCACCTTGTACCCCTCTGGGCGATGATTGAACTTATATCTCCCACTTCTCAAGTTCAGGTTAATATAAAAATAATATCCGCTACTGCTTATCAGAACTTAACAGAAATTGGTACTTATTTTGTAAGTTCGGCCTCATTTCTGTGTTATGCATTCCTTAATAATACCTACTATCACAGGTCTCTTGCAGGATATGGGCTGAGCTTTAGAACCTGTTTAAGTCCAGGTCTCAATGCAGGTCTGATTCTGGTTATATGCTGAAGCAGAAATATGAACATCTAGGGTTTTGTTTGTTTGTTTTTTAACATAAAAAAAAACTACAGTAGCTATGGAATTGAGGCAGCTGATATGCAGGGAAGGGAATGATTCACTTTTTTAGTCTTAGAAACTGGAAATCCACAAAGATCTTTGAATGAAAGGTCTATGAATGGCAATTGAGTGGCTGAAGTTGGAAGGCCAGCTTCCAAAAACAGGGCATGGAGTCTGCACACAAAGACAGTTTGTTTTGTGCATTAAGTAAAAATGTATGGATATTGGGAGTGACTAACACCCCCTGATCAGCAGAATAACATTTTTTGTCCCCATCCTGCATAAGTAGTTATGTGGGCTGAACACTACTGTAGCATTTTATTGTTCACTGTGCTAGGTGGTATGAGCAGTACAGAACTTCGTCCATAAGCTTCAAGTGAAAGAGACTCTTCCACACCCATTATTCTGCAGAACCAAATTAGTATTCTCTGAGGACTTGTCAAAGTGGAACAAAGGTCCACTGGTGTAGAAATGATTACCATTCATCTGCTTGCTGGGGCTGAGGGAAAGACGTGTTTTTTCTTTATTAAGCTCCTTCTCAGCAGGTGAAGTAGCCGTAATGACAAGGAACAAACATGGACTGCAGTCTTTGCATGTGCATTTTTAAAAAATCCTAAGTAACTGTGTATTTAAGAATTCAAGCTCTCATAGTATTATAAAGGCTTGAAAGCGTGACTTAGAAGTTGGGGAAATAAAAAAAAAAAGTATTTCAACTCACCTTTCCTTATTATTTGGGAGCCAGTTCATATAATTATGAGCCAGGTTAATACTGGGGACAGGAAAAATAGGTTAGGCTCATTAATTTTTAAGGTGGTCCTGTGGGGAGGAGCAGAGTCTCCATATCCTGGTAGGTTTCTGGACTCAAGGGGACCAAGAGTCCAAGAATTGTTATTTTAAAATCTCTCTGATCATTAACTATTGCTTGAACGAGGGGAGCAAGGGACTGCAGCTCTCTTCCTCACCCCGGGCTTGTGAAAAGGGTTTTCTACCACTCTGTAATTTGCTGTTGACTTGTGATATTATAATGCCTCAGAAGCTGCTGCACTGTTTACGATTTTCCTCAAGTTTTAGCTGTGACTGCAAATCCAGTTCAGTACACCAGTCTATGAAGGATCCTATTGGTGCTATGTTCCCAACACTTTCACATAGAAACAATTCTTCATCCACTAACCAACAGTAAGAGGAGATGCCTAGTATGAGATCTAGCCTTCCACATGTTTAGGAAGGGAGAGGAAGGGCAGAGTGACAGAGAGAACAAGGAAGGTTATAACAAGGTGAACTTAGAAAGTACATTGCCACAGGGGAAAAGTACTTCAGAAGGTCAAACTACAGCTTGAAAAACAGTATCTGGGAGGGACAAAGAAATCCTGAATGAAACCCACCTCATGCATACATAGAATACACTACCATCATCATAACTCTGTTCTCTATGGATAGTGATGCCATAGCAAATAACACTGAGCCCATTCCCAAATACAGAGTACAAGATAAAGCCACTTTGGGAAAATGCACTATTACAATCACTTTGAAAGGGTTTAGATCAGAACAGAAGTTTCTTCCAAGAAGAGAGGTTGTGTTTCACAGGAATAAACTAAGAGCAAAGACTGTGATGCCTTTGGCATCAGTAGTTAACTTAGTATATTGGTAGGTATGTACATCTCTGACATAATTCAGAAAGATTTGATTAAAATCTGTCTTCTCCATGAGACTTTGAAAATTATATTTGAAAACTGATTTTGCTTCTGAATGAACATAAGCAGCGTTGAGAGTTAAAAAACAAAAACAAAAACAAAACAAAACAAAAACACTTTTCCCATTCTCTTAAAGGAATTATTTTAGGAATTTTGTTCTATTAACTTTATTGCCTTATATCACAGAGGACTTGATTTTTTTTTTCCTTTTAAAAATATTACACCTTCAGTGTTTGACCACTCCTGTTTCTTGCATCTGTAATTACGTTAGCCAGACAGAAATAGGCTGGTATGTTTTGGTTGGTGCTTGTTTTGATCTGTCTTGGCCTGTCCCAATTTTAAACCACTGGAGGGCAGAATAGAGACAAAGGAAACCTGTTTTCAAAACAGGACTTTCTGTGTGTTGCAGAGATTTATGCATGCATATAAATTATTTTCAATATTCTGCAACTCTGTTTCTAGTCATTGTGATTAAGGCTGTATACAGTGAAATCTTGGCACAAATAATTAGGGGAAAACTCCAGTTGTTTTGACAGTTCAAAATTTTGCCAATATTTAATAAATTATTTTGATTAGTCTAATAGAATAAAACTCCTTGAGCTCTCAGGTTATATTGCAAAAACATGCTGCAGAAGAAACAATCTTGACAGTGGTATATGCATAGACTTCAGCAGAATGGTATCATCAGGCACAAATTTTGGTTGTCAAAAACAGGCATCTCTTTTTTGAAATTCAATTTATTTTGGGAAAACACATACTGAACAAATTCCATGAATTTCTTTACTTGCATAAATAAAATGTTTTTGTATATAGTGACCTTTCTGTATCTTTAATACCATTGTTGCAGTGCAGCTTTAGGAACTCTATTGTCTCAGTGTATTTGGTAGCTTTTCTCTCTCATTGCTCCAGCTGTTTAAATGTATCAAGACTTAGGTACTGTGGTGAAGTAGTCTTTGTGGCTTGTTTGGTTTTTGTTTGGTTCCATTTTTTTTAAGGGAGCTATATTCTGCTCAGTAGCAGTGACATGATTAACATTAGCAAAACCCCACTATCACTCTCGCAGTAGTCTAGGAACATAACTTGACACAAATTAGTGAATGTTTGTATCACTGCAATGAGGTAGTTGCTAGTATAAATGAATATGCCTAATGTATGCTATTGATTCCCCCACCGCCACCCATGACTAATAGAAGCAATAACATTTGAAGTATATGTACTAAACATAAAAGTTCTTGTGGCGGAACAGGCAGGAGCAGCAGAGGTGGAGTGGGATAGCATTCAGAGAACATGATTTAGACTGGTGTAAGGCCACTAATTCAGTATGGGTTCTGCTTGTGTCATCCCTCAGGCAGGAATGGCCAGTCCCCTGCATGTTGCTTTGCACCCATCACAGGGACTTCCACTTTCCTTGTGATGCTGATAGCTGATAGCTGCTTTTTCTTGTTTGGTTTTAATGCCGCAAATGTAGTGCCTCCCATAACGACGCATAAAACAGTAGATGCCAGTGGACATACGTCATAAAACAGTGAGCAGAAATCTGTTGATATTAATACACAGTGCCTCCTTACCCTCTCAGCAGCAATAAAACAGCTGGTGCCAGAGAGCACAGTGCTGTTTTACTCAAAAGTCAGCTCCTGTTCTTGCTCCCATATAATTTTGATTGAAATAGAAACAAGCTCAGGCTCAGCTAGGAAGTAAAGCATTTGGATAAAAATGAGTGCAATATTTACCTACTTAAAAAAAAAAAAAGGGGGGGGGGGTGGAAAAGACTTGTCTAGACTGGGAAAATAAGTGGATTTAGAAGGTGACAGCTAATGAGTTAACTAATATATTTAAACAGCGCATATACTAGAGACAAAGATGTTCCTGTTGGTGAGTACTTCTATTGGTCCCAGTAAGTAGTGTTTAAGTCTCACTGTTTCTTCTCACAGTTTTTTAAGACCTTGCCTAATTTATGTACTAAATGGTATTTAAAATATGTGAGTTAAGTTTTGTGAACTGACCTATTTTAAAATCCCACCCGGTGTTCAGCCAATTCTCCATCCTGAATAGTAACCCAGAAGCTTCCATGAAGTTGTTTCACTATTTTGCTTTCCCACTCCTACTTTGATCAAGAGCTTAGTGCAGTTCAGGTGTCAAGTGGCTGGAAGACAGGTCATTCCCAGTGAAAATACATATCCTACACATATCCTATATTTTAGTTGCCTGGTTTTGTTTCCATACAAATAGAAGCACTCCTTTGTAGCAGAACAGCTTTTCTAAAGGGTCTTAAGTGATCTGATTCCATGCTGTAAAGTGAATTTAGAGCACAGATGCCAGCCAAAAAGATAAGTTGATAATATGCTTGCTTGATAACCCAAATCAGCTGCAGAAGCAGCAATCCTGCTTGCACCTGGCTCCATGTTCCTATGTCTACCAGGTGGAGGCCTCAGGCCTGGACTAGCTCAGTGCTCTCCCCAGGCAGAGTGCAGCAATGGAGAAAAACATTCAGAAGAAGAAAGGTCATGTATTTTAGACTGTGATTCCTCATTTTACTGTTAGCTAGGCCAAAATTTTCATGGCTAGCCCTCTGTTAGCAGTTAATATTTTTGTCTAATATTTCACATAAAAATATATTTTTATATAAAACATATATTTGCATATATAATTGAAAGCATATTTTTGTTAGCTACCTAATTCTATGCTTCTGGATATCCTGCTTCCATTATTAGAAAACTGACTGCTTTTTATGACCTATGAATACCCATTGAGTATAACAATATATTTTCCTTGCGGTGAAGACAGCATTTAAAGTACAGAACAGCCATTAAAGACAGTAAAAAAAATGCAATTTTGATGCTTTTCAAATTTTTTTGATGGTAGACAGGTAGTTTCATGTTAGAGATAAGCCTATCTGTAAGTGAAATAATTACTCTTTAATTAAGATAATTATAAAAACAGGAATGTAAATACTCAAGGTATAGTATGCCTGAATGTTTTTTTCTTTCACATTATCCACAAACTTATCTTGCATACCTAAGCCCTGTTTTTACTTGATGATTACAACAGCATATGCTCAGTTTTGAAAACAGAGTAAGCTAATAAATTCTATATAGACTGTTAGGTTAAATAGCTGAAAAAAGACTTCTTGTCATTTTTGTAATTTCCTCAATGTTTATCTTTTTTGCTCATTTTCTGAGGATCTAGTGGGATTCTCCCTCCAGTCTCCAATACTAAACTTATTTCCAGCTACATTTGGCAATTGGCAATATTTTCCAAGTTCCTTCAGGTTCCGTGAAATCAGATGGCTAAATGTAAGAGAGACTTTACCAGTACAGGAAAAGGCAGCAGCAGAAGCTGAACACTTTTTGGAGAAACAGGTGAAAAATGTTGTGAATGCCCTAGGTACAGGAAAATAATTTTGTATTTTGAGATCAGGGAAAGTCCAACTGTAAAGTAGAAATCAGGGGCTATTCAAACTGCATTAGGTCTGCTGCTCATGGATTTACTTCCGTATTTCACCTATTCTGATAAATCATATCAAAATATCATAAATCACATCTTGGCTGCACCCAGGCAATGGAATGAATTTCATAGAATGACAATTTCAGTTTGACTTTTCCTTCTTCATATATGGATCAGTATTTGGAAAGCTAGCTTGCACTGTTGAGTTATGAATCTATTTTCTACTTTCAGGGGAAATCTGTGTGTCTCCTTCATGTATAAATATAGTGATTTTTATAAGCAAACACAATAATGTAAGCAAATTCATCAGTCCATTGCCATCAAGGCAAAATTAAGAGAATAACTGACTCTCTACAGGGCACAGAGTCCATTATTTATAGGCTATCTTCTCTATCAATAGTGCATCCTGTATCCTATACTGTAGTGAATGAGGGTTATCATAGACTGATGGCAACCTTGTGATGGTTTAATGAAAAAGGGAAATTTGTATGTAGAATTAGTGTACTAGGGGAATACTTCTTATACCAAAATATTATCTAGTAAATCTATGAGCATTTGTTTCCCCTATTTCTTGTCTTTTTATGGAAAGATCTTCTCTGATTTGTCTGTGCAACATAGGGACACACAGTGTTCCTGTTTGGAATTTTTCTAACTGGGTCACCTGTTTGATTTTCTTTGTTTACCTTTATTTGGATGTATATGACAATGCAGAGTTTGACGTGGACAAACAGTCCCACAAGTCCAAAAAGCAACATCCTGGCTTGGTAGTTGAATTGCTGTAGGAGAGCGTTTCCAAATACTTGGAAGCTGTATTGCACATTCATAATGTTCTATTATCACAGTTTGTTTTCTCTCTGATCTGCCTGTGCTTGTTTTAGACAAATATAGTAGTAGTGTGGGAGTTGCATGCCCTAATGCTGGAATCTCTATTATGTACAATGGGTGTAGGAAATCCCTGTGTCTCCTGTGCAAATATGGAACTGTAAATGAAAGTTCTTTGGCCGTAAGAAAAATGAAACACATTAAAGACACACATGGAAGAAAAAGAGAAGGCAAAACAGTATCTGAATTACTTTTCAAAGAGTGTCAGCATCAATATGTATAGCTGAACAGCGCCTATTAAGGAACAGTCATGGCTGTTTGCTGCTGTGCAGAACTTCATGGATCTGCATGGTATTTTCTTGATTTTGTGAGACACCAAATGAATTAGGAAGCTGTTGTGTACCCTCAGCTCCCATTGAAAAGGAAGGCTGTATCAAATTAGGGAAACATAAGAGCACTCAGAACCTTAAAGCTGCAGTTATCTGTTGGCTAGCTCAAAATGGGAAACAGAGTTAAGCCATGCTCAAAGTGTAAACTCCATGAGCAGAATTAGCACCTATACAGAATTAACACCATTTACTCCTGAAACAGAGAATTGATAAGGCATTTGTTGCACCTGAGCAAGTGTAATAAGTATATTCAATACTAATAGTTAAGTAATACAACATCCCTGTGTTTTCTCTAGGAGCTCGGTTTCACTGGGAAGAGCACTAAAGCCTTGTAAAATGGAGATGCCAACTTCTAGTTCTACCTTTGCCTTTTGTAGAGCTTAGAGGATGACTCAAGTCTCCTGGACAATCACTTGACTTCTCTGTCTCCCTTTCAGCACAGACAGAACAGTAGTTTGAATGCTTGACACAGTTAGACTGGAGATTGTAGCCACTATTACCTGCAAATATTTTAAGTATCTCTAATTGATGATGCAATAGCCCACTGAATAATGGTAATGTACTTTTTTGGGGGGAAAAAAAAAAAAGCCAATTCAGGAGCACAATGATAGGCCTATTTGTGCAAACACTTCAGAAACTGGTGCGTGGCCATCCCAAATACTGTCTACCCAAGATCACCTGGGACTTGATAAGAAATCAGAACCTTACCTCAAATTCAGGAGTATTTGGGTTAGGATTTAGGATTACATGAGCTGTTTTGCTCATTGATATGTTGGTTTCCAGAGCACTTTTAAAATTGAAAGTGTTTCTTTAGAAAACAATTCCAGTACTGTATTTTGTCTTAGCTAAAATGAGGAAGTATTCTTCATCTCTGGAGGGTCTTTCTTTGGAAAGTTTCCAGTCTAATTACTGCTTCGTTGAGGGGAAGGTGTTCTTGAGCAAGTTATGAAGAAAAATCCAAACTCATTTTCTGAGCTTCCGCAGTCTTTTAATTTACTTACTAATTTAATAATAAAGATAATTGGGTGCCCTGTTATTAGAACAGTATTTAGACTCCCCAGTAAGCAAACTGTTCATCAGAGCAAACCGGTTATCCTAACCTTTGACATCAGTGAAGAAAATTAAAGAAACTTACATGTTTTACATAATTCACAATGATCTCCGTTGGTCCATTACTTGAACGTAATCTTTCATATCATAATTTCATCTGCTTTTTAAAAATAGATACCTATATTCCCTTAGTTTCAAGCAAAAAGTTTGAAAATTTTAAAATGAATCCTTGATTTGATATCCCGAAGGCAAACAGTAATCTGTTTGTATAGATAGACGTACTTACATACAGAGAGAGAGAGAGAGAGAGAGAGAGAGAGAGAGACCCCATCCTAGCCTCTCTGAGCTTTTGGGGCTTGACTCATGACTTTTGAAAGAGTGAGGGGTTGGCAATACTGCAAAAGCAGCAAATTAATCATATCTGTTGAAAAGAGTTTTTAGGTTTATAGCTAGAACAGTGCAAATACTTGTTAGTGCTTTGCTTTGTTGTGAAATGGCAGGTTCATTTTCTCATGAGATCATGAGTGTTAACATTTTCTGTTGCCATTGTCTTCAGTTTAAGTTGAGCTGGTACGGGATGGCATGCATAATCATATGGCACATCAGTCTGTCCCAGAAGATAACACGTGTCACCACTGTATGTCAGTACTCTATCAGCATGCTGCTGAGATTTGTTCTCTGACATTCATTAAATACCGTAGCTTGTTAGTACGTGCCCAAGGTATGAATGAAGGAAGGGGGAATCTTTTCCAGATCAAGATAATCCTCACAAATTCCAGTGACAAAATTCTTGAAAACCAAGTGCTGCGGCAAAAATATAATCTAACCCTTTTTCTGGAAAGCCTTACCCAAAAAAAAAAGGGGGGGGGGGGGGGCAGACTGTAAACAGACTGCTAAATTTAAATCAGAGGAGAGAGTCTGAATACAGCATGCGAAACTTTGAACAATATCAATTATGCACTGTCCTAACCTGTTTATTCCAGGCTTTTACAGAAGAATGAGTCATATATAAAAATAGCCACTCTGTACAAAATTAGTCCAGGTTGGTAATAACAGAAAAAATTACATTTTAAAGGATGTTTAGTGACTTCTGTAAGGCAGGCCGTTCCAGATACTGTTTGCAGATTGCAGATGTCCTAGCCCTTGCTATTACCTATAAATGGCCCCTTCAGTGACACTGTGAACAATGCAGCCAAGTAGAGAATGCTTTCCAAGGCGTGACCGCTGGCCTGTGCCACACAGTGCTTGGGGACAGCCAAAATGGACCTTGGGAAACTTCTCTTCTCCTGTTGCCTTCAGTATCCCTTCTGAGTGTATAAGCTGAAGGAGTTTCAGACTTCAGGCCTCTTACTACGCTGTCCAACGAATAGGCGTGTTTTTTGCAAGTTGGCCACTGTCTTCCCCTACGTGCTATATAAATAAGCTGGCACATCAGAAGGATGTTGTGCTCATGGCACCCTTCTGGATACATTTGGGACTTGTTAAAGTAGTAGTCTCACAAAAGTAAGGCCTCGATCCTATTTAAAATTATGGTAGTTTTTACACTTCAATATATTATGATCCTTTTCGTTAATAAGAAAGAAGCAGTCCATGTTAGAACTCTTCTAAACTGGGCATTTGTATTATTATTACTGCTTTATCTTTTCTGGTAGATCTCATCCAGCTTGTTTTCCATGCAGCTGACTCTGTGACAGTGCAGCCACCTTAACCCTTTGCAGCAGGTTCACTTTCAGTTCAACAAGATAATTGATCAGCAAGGGTACAGCAGGCAGGTGGGAATAGTCTGGAATTTGCCTGAAAGGAAAAAGGATTAAAGAAACCTGGGTGCATATGTTGGACTGTAGCTCCTTTCCTGTTTATAAATTCGTGGTGGTGATGTGATTGGTATCTAATTGCTGTAGGGTTACCTTTAAACAAAAAAATGAAACAGCCCACTAACTCGCTTTCTAACAATCTGGTTAGGATAATTTATTTTACCTGAGTTGTATGTATCTCCGGGTGTTGGTGGTAAATGTACGTCACATCCTCTTTCTTGGTCAGTTTGTGCTTATGTTTCTACTTCTTCCAGCTTTTATCTGGAATTGATCCTGCAATGTGTGGCATGGTTTCATGGTCCTTCACTGTATCTTCTTCATAGTAAATAACAAGAAGGGTTATCAGGATGTTTCCCATCGCATACCCAAAGCAAGTTGTTTACCCTTTGTTATTGAACATGTTATTCACAAAATACATGACATCTAACAGTGGCTTGTGACACGGACTCCTGGATCCTATTCCCCAAGGAGTCCTAGTTCCCTGTGGGAAGTCTTTGTCAAGTCTTTCTTCTCTATATGCCTCTCTCATTTTTTTATTTATTTCTTTTTTTGTAAATTGAAATTCCTTATGGATATCCTTTTAAAAAGCTTCTGTTCCATGGTTGTTGGCAATAATAATATCCAGCAGAATGAAATAATGACTGCTAATATCTATTAAATTTCTCCATACTGTATTTGTGGGGTAACAGATTTGCCCTTGTATCTTTTGCAGTGGAACAGGAGATGAGGTCCAGGTCATACCCTACATGGGCAAAAACTGCATGTGCCAGGAAACTTTGAGTGTTGATAAATCCAAGGAAGTGCTTTGAATTTGCTTATCAGAGGAGTGGCATTGCCTTTCTCTCTCTGAGCAGGGTGTGGCCCTCTTAATCTTTGAGCATCTCAGATCCTGGAGGGAAAATGCATCAGTTACAGGTACTGCAGGAGGGATATGAAATTTAGGCAGAATTCAGATCCTCAATCTCTAATTTGTTACTCCACTTTTATGCCGCGATTGACCCCAATAATGGCGTGTCAGCACTGTAATGCTGATATAATAGTTCCTTTTCCAGCTGCTCCTCCAGCTCTCAGCTTCAATGGCAATACAGCTGGCAGCCAGTGACAGCTCGCTCCAAGCACCACCACTCAGTGGGGGGGAACGAGGAATTAAAGCCAAGAGGCAAAGCATTGATTAATGTACTTGAGAATTAACCCAGTTTCTTATGCCTGCTTGGGAAATGATTCAAATTATATTCCTAGTAGATGGCATATTTAGTAATATGATAGGAAATATATGTGATGTAAAACAAAGTTTAGGAGTATAAGTAATAGGTAAATTGACATGTTCTACAACCTCAATGTAATACCCTAAATACCCCAGCTCACAATTCAGATTCAAATGTTATAGAAATGTGATTGTAGTAGTTTACTGCTTAACAAGATTGTGATACGATGTTTTTGTTAAATTGGAATCCAATTGGCTGAATCAAGCTATCCTTATACACTTAATGTATGTGAGGCAGAGGTGGCCAAATTACAGATAGGAAATTCCAGCTTAGCACTCCCCAGCCCTCTCTCATTTGATCTTATCTGATGTGTCAGGAGGTGACAGGCTACATCAGGCCATATAGAGGTCAGGGGGTCACAAGAAGTCTCATAAGGTGGAGAGAAAGATTGGGATACATAGGTCATTTATCAGGGGAGAGGGGAAGCAGGGTGCAGCTGGGGTATTTGCCTTTTGAAGTAGAGGCAATTATCTACACAGATCTCAGGTAAAGGCTGCAAGACTCCTGATATTCAAGCAGTTGAGTCTATGCAGGATGAGACTGTGGATATATGTACATTTTGCAGGATGGTGACAAGTATGACTTGTAAAAAAAAAAAAAGTAAAGAAAAAAGAACTTGGGCTGGGATCTTGACTTTGGGAGAGATCAGAGTATTGGAGCAAGAGTCAGAGAGCATAAGACTGGGGCTCACAAGGGCCTGATTCTATGCCCCATTTAAGTTCTGGAAAACGACTGAAAATTTGTTCTTTCCCTACAGCTGTTTACCCCATATTTGTAGGGGAAAATCATAAGAAAATCACACCTTTGCTAAAAGATGGCAATTGATTCTAAATGTAGTTTCAGACTGATTACATCAGGATCTATAGTTTTGTTCATTTTGGTGACAGAAGGCAGTGACTGGTTGAAGAAGGAGTAGAAATGGAAAATGATTGATCTGCCCATGACTTTTCAAAACTTCAGAGATTGTGTCAGAATGTGAGTGCTGAGAAAATGATGGGAATGAAATTTCTAGTGGAACGATAATCACAGAATGCTCCAGCTGCTCTGAGTTCTTATGAAAGTCTTTTGTGGCTTGGGCAACATCGAGATCACTTGTGTATAACTACAGTCTTTCAAGTCCTACCTGACCCCGTGGTTGGAGTTAATGCAAGAGTCATTAAAAATCACCATTGTTCACCTTTCTCTCTCCCACCACACTGCTGAGTATATTTCTGTCTCTCTGGAGGAATTAGCCTTGAATGTTATTGTTTTAAAATATTCTTTTGTTCATTTTTTGTAACAATAATTATTAGGAACTCTTTTACTGTTTCAGTGGCTGTCATGTGTTGCTCCAGTAAATAACTTTAAAAAAATCAAATATTGATTTATATGTTTGGCTTCTCTTTGTTCTATACAAGAGCAATGATTTCACTTAACTATTATGACGGATAAAACTTCAGAGATAATTAAATACATTAAATCCCTAAGGGAAGACTTACTTCAGGTCTGAAATATTTAGACTTAAAAGCATTTGGAAAGTGTTAAACACACTATCATTTCAATATTGTGACTTTGCGAAGGAAAAAAAAAATACACCTAAAACTCAAAAGAATATATATTCAATACAAATAACTGTTAAAAGTATCTTCCTGTATTCTAACAAAAATAAATAAATACATCACAACATATAACAAGGCTATTTCTTCGACTAACTGTATATTTTATGTCACCCTTTAACATAACCACACTAGTGAATAAGACATCTGACCTGAGACACTTTTTAAAATTATATACAACTGTGGCCAGGGGCTAAGACTCTTGTTCATTCATACCATTGGCGCTGACAGATCAACACTGCTGTGCTAGGACTAGTAAAGGTTATCAGTGTGTCTTTTTTTCCCCTTGCTTGAAACTAGCCTTTCCCTTTTCTAATACTTAATAGTTAACATGGGCAAGAACAGAAGAAATGTTTAAAACCGTCACTTTATTGGAACATACCAAGTTAGTACTTCTACACTTGTTACATATTCAGGATTATTCCCGTGGATGCAGCATATTAGATACTTGAGTGGATATCTCATTTCTTTTGCATTTTTTTCTGGACAGACTTGGGACTTGCTTGTCATATTAATGCAATTGTCACCTGGTTGTCACCTGACCTCATCATGAGATATTGAACAAAGCAGTCCTTACTAGGAAACTGCAAGGAAATCATTGACTGTAATGACTTGCACTGTAAATTATGTTCAAGTCAAAATATGACTCTTCTAAGTTTCTTTTTATGTAAAAATATATTTCTTACAACTTTTGTTGAAAAGCTGAGGTTGACAAGAGACAAAGCATAAAATTGCCCAAAAAGCACAAAAAGTTCTACATGCATATAAAGTATCAACATTTTACATCAACATCTAAGTCATTCTTGAAAATTGTTATACAGCAGAACTGAAATAATGATGGTAAGAGTGTGTTCGGGTATGAGCAGAGCAGGACTTCCCTGAGTCAGGCATCAATGCCATGCAGTAATGATGTATCCTGAGGCTCCCTGTAGGATTGGAGTCCATAACACCGGAGGCATATCAAGCAATGACTGACTTTTTGCTCAATTTCTCCTGTCTGTATTAATCACACAGCCATAGATGTCTAAGGTGTATATCTAGAAAGCCCAGTTCTGCCTTCAGGCTGGAAGAATAACTTGACATAGCAGCTTACTGCCATGTGTTTGTGAGGACAAACTTTGGACATGAGTTTTTCATGTCAGATACGATTTAAAAATTACTATGTTTTTGTATCTGTACAGATATAAGGGACATCAAGGCTGAGGGGTGTTATACGGGTCCTTATTTTTTTTGGCTAAGATATAATTGTGAACAGAAAGAACAGACCGTAAAAATAATGATTAAAAATAAAGTTATCCAAGATTTATTTTTTTTAATGAGGAAAGAGATGTTCATGCAGACTATATTGATCCAGGAGGACCCCACATATTTTATCTTGCTTTTTGACAACAGATCTTGACAAGTATTGGTCTAGGACAACCATTAACCATTTTAAAGCAACCCTTCAAATCACTGTTTGCTTAGTTGTAGTTATAGTACAGTGTCACACAGTGCCAGCAGCCAAGGTAATCTTTACAGAGGGGATGTCAGCAACCCTATCCAGCAGGGTAAGACATTATGATTCTGTAAAAAGATTATGTGAACCAGAAGATTTATTAGCTAGAGAATGAATCCAGCTGATGATAATGAGGGAGACTTGGCATCTTTGTTTTGTCTGCTTCATGAATAAAATTCAGTATTTGTAAGTTTAATGAAAAAAAGAAACATTTTTAATATTAAAAAGGGTTAATTCTTAACTCATTTCTCTTTCACAGACAAGAAGTATTTTCTGTAAGTCATAAATAACACATTTTAATAAACTGAGACTTTGATTACTTCATGTGGTCCGACTTGCATTGTAATTTTGCAGAGACTGTTTGACACAGTTCCAACATTCAGCTTCTGTTGCACGTATTAAAAGATCTACATATTTTAGACATGTACAGGTCTTCATGGTCTACTGGTGAACAGTGTTATTACTGAAAATATATTTGACCTTCTAGCAAAATAATTGACTTTTAACGGAAAGTGATTTTATTAAAAAAAAAAAAAAAATCTTCATTGTTTTCATGTTTAATTTATGTTCCCATACTACACAATCATTTTTCTCAAACTGCACTAATTTTATAGTTCAAACAAGGCTTCCATTTCACCCCTGAGCCAGGATCCCTGATTTTTCTTTCAACTGGGAGTGCACAAGCCAAATTTTTGGAATCGGTTCAAGGTCAAATTCAGTTCCTTTGAGTTTTGTCTTGAATTTGAACTTCAACAAGGAATGAAAAAATGCGTAACTTTTTCATAGTGACAAATGCTAGCTAATATGTTGATGGTGGCATGAAAAGAGCAAGAGGACTAATGCTGGTATTTGCTCCATTCCTGGAAAGGGAAAGATGGTAGCAGTTACTTTTAACTGTTCCTAGGGACTAGCAACTAATTCAAGTAGCATCTAGTTTGTCTTCCTTTAATTTGCTTTTCTTGATGCTAATCACTAGAACAAACATTTTGTACAGAACATTTTTAATGTTATCATGTGTGTCTCCCTCCCTGATCCCCAGAAAAAGAATTGAGGAATTAATATATTTATGATGAGTTCAGCAGGTGTATGTTGAATTACTTGAAATTTTGATTTAGTTTAGATTGGAAAATTGTGTCTTACGGACTTGAAAACATAGTTATCATGATTTAATTAGGAGTACAAGAAATATGGACTATAAGCTGTTACATTTAAGTAAACTATTCTACAGGGTTAAAACTGTGCAGTATGATGCAGAGTGACTTAAAAGTTTGGCAGGGGGTTGCAGTCTCTTTACACTCAGTCTGATCAGTGAGGGTCAGAAATGACTGACCTCTGACCCTTGCTCACCTAAATGAATTAGTGCTTTCCATCTACTTCCTTACCAAACGCATTTGCATAGCATGAACCAGTATCAGAAGCCATATCAATGAATCTTTTGCTAGTAATTCAGAACAGAGAGGCATATTGTGATAGATTTTTCACAAATATAGGAGATTTCGTAGGAGAAATACTAATGTATTCACTTACTTTAGGTTAACCTTTTATTATCCAGTGTAAATATAAAAAAATACAGAAGACAATTATTTACTAAACTTCAGTATCTGCAGTAAGGTGGTTGAGCAGCCCTAAGCACTAGATGCGACCTTGTCGCATGCTTCAGCAGCAAGAGCAGAAAGCCTGAATTCTCTGTTCACAACAAAATATTATGAGCTTTTCCCCACGACTATGATATTTCATTATCTTTTAAAAAATAAAAAAATAAAAAACAACTTGGTGATATTAAGAAAATCTGCTTTTCTGTCATTGTAGGTTCCTTGTGGCATTGGACAGCTTTCACACGAGTGACCTGCTCTCCCTCCCTAAAAAAAAAACTTGTATTGCTATATGAAGTGAGGAGCCCTACCCACTTCGTTTTCTGCAGCACATCTTTTAGAAGCGTCAGCCCAAGAGGTAAGTGGTTGTTCAGAACCCATACGATACACATCTATGCCACTGTTTTGCATGCTGAAGTTCTGAAGTCCTGCAAGGGTCCTAGCTAAAAAAAAAAAAAAAAATCTCCAGTGCTGCTGAGACTGTAGTCATGCTTTCCTGTCTGTGGAATTCCTTTGTTCAGATCTGACAGTTCATCTTTAACCCTGATTATTTGTGGTTTACCTGATTCTGGCTGAGCTGAGTTCAGGTCTGAGCAATTTTCCAAGGTCTTTGTACATGATAAACACTTCACTAAACTTGCTACCAATGCCTTTGATCAATGTTCTTGTATAAAACTAATTATTCAAATCAAAACAACCTACTGATGTAGTTTTTAGCTCTCTTTTGAACTGTTGGACTCAAGGATAGCATATATATTCTAACTGTAAATGATAATAGTATTTATAGTTCTTTATTTATTGCTTTTACTGAATGGTCTGCAGTAATTCGAGGTTTTTCTATTAACTTACCAGATGTATTATTCACTTGTGCAGTGTCAATGGAATAGCTCCTGCACAGCAATATAAAGGGATACCGAGACTGCTGAGGAATTTCCTATGGGAAAGGGACAGGCCACTTGTAAAGCAACATACAGAACAGCAGACAGAGTGCCAGAATCACTTGGATGAGGTTGCAGGAGTTGCAGTAAAGTGGTCTCAGATAATCAGGGAAGAAAGGTGTTTGAAGGAAGGATGTGAATGGTTTGAAACTGGGGAGGTTGTCTCTAGGATAAGTAGAAGGATAGAAAAAGTGAAGACAAGGAGGAGGAGACAGGAAAAGGAAAGCTACAGGGAGAAGATAACATTAGAGGAAATGTTAGATTAGAGGGAAGATGAGCAGAAAGGAAGGCAGAGAGGAGAGCCCTGAATGCGGTGGTGGAGGGGTTAGTATTTGGGCAGATGTAAATTGGCAGAGGAACTGATGAGTTATACCATCAAAGATTTGAAAAATGCATTTCATACAAAGACCAAAAGAAATCTGGGAGAGCATTCACAGGGAAGAGTCATATGGTCATAGAAACAGGAATGATTTTTAACTTCTTTCACAACATCTTGTGCAAGAACTGGCCAAAGATGTCCTGAAATTCTAAGTTAAAGCTGGCAATTCCCTTGAATCCACTATTTCATTGATGCAATATGAGAACTGTAAGAAACTGGAGAGAAAACATATTCTTTTCCAGAAATAGGCCTGACAAGTGCCTTTTGTAGATCAGCCTTCCAGGGTAAGGTGAGTCAGGACAAGATGAGTCAGCTCAGGAGACAGAATGAGCTGTGAGCAAAGCTGCTTCTCAAGCAGTTGACCTGAATTTGAATCTGGGCTTGTAAAACCTTGAGCCACAAATCTTCTGAGGTTGGGAGAGTAACCATGTACTTTTTCTCAGCCTGCTGAGTAGAAGGTGGTTTTATATCATGTTTGTTTATTTTTATGAACAGCTCAGTTATTTTAAGTTTATGTTTCATTTGATTTTATTGATTTCACTGGAGCCAGAAATCCAAATATTGAAGATGTACACCAAAGTTTGAATACCTAATATTGCTATGTGACATTTTTACTCATTTGCTTCCACATTTTTATTTAGTAAAAAATAATAATTATAGAAATTGTAAATACATTGCATTCGGGTTGTGTTAAAAACCTGTAAAGTCTGCCTTTATATAACTTCTGTAAACCTAATTACAAGAACCTTCCAATTTTACAATAGAAAATAAGTAGTTAAGGTATTTGGGCCTATCATGCCACAGTTTGCTTTCTTCTGTTGTCCAAAATGTAGCATTGTCTTTTGGTTGTTTATACAGGTTTCAGTGGTGCAAAATTTTCAGTGCAAAATGTACACAAACCATGGCTGGACTGATGAAATTATATAGTGTTTGCACATGATTATGTCCATGCCAACAAGAGGAGTCACATATGAGTCTCTCTCTCTCTCTTTTTTTTTCCAATGCAATCAAAAGTTGTTTTAGATTTATACAAAATGTGTGACTAGACTTCTGATATTTGAAGATAACCTTCCACTTAGACCTATCAGTAAACAAGATGCCCTGCTAGAGAGGGTTTTCATCGAATGGTTCTGCTGGCTGTTTTGTTTCTTTTCAGTAAATTCATAAGGCAAATCTGACTGGGAAAGCATGCAAAGGGCATCACTGGAAACTTCCCTACGGGACTGAAGCCAAATGTAGTGGAATGCAGTGGTTCATGGATTTGGCAGTAAAGACTGACAAGTGCACCCAGGCATGCAGTTTGTGTACACTCTTTGGAGAGTGCCAAATGGCCACAATTGGTACAATCCAACTGCAGATTTTATGACACTGCAGCTGAGCCTTTAATATCTACTTCTTCACAGATTTATTTATTTATTTTAGTTTGTTTGTTTTCAAGAAGTATATAGCAGCCTATTACAAAATACTATCAGGCTTGTTTCCTCTTGCGATTGCAAAATGTTCATGAAAAAGGAAAAAAAAATAATAGTGCTCTCATCTGTACTTCATCCAAATACAGGCACTTCATTACTGTTCAGATCTATGTTTTCATTGCTTTTCCTGTGTACCCAATGAATTCATCTGATCTATCATTAAATATTTCACTGTGATTCTTGAGCTAGGAGCTTAGCTGCTTTACTTAGTCTTCTGTGTAAATCGCCATCCTCTTCCTTCTCAAATTGCCTCTCCCTTCATGGACCATAGAAGATGGCTTTTAGGTATTTCATTTAAGTCAGGTGGGCTGAATATGGGCCTGACACCCACCCAGTAAAACCATGGGTGCCGTCTCTCTCTCTTATTGATAGCCCTCGCACCAGAATAAAATCTCCTTTTGAATTCAATAAAATCACGTTTTATTAATCCATGTACAAATGAGAATAGGAACTGGTCTGCAAATGTTGAATTATTCATTGTATGTCTCCTGCAGGGCTTTCTAAGATACCCAGTATCTTTGATCTATGACATCATTAGTTGTGAAAGCCAAGTGGAGACATTCTACAACTGAAATGTAAATTCCCAGATATGACCTGAAACATAAATTCCAGTAATATTCCTCCTCCAGGTGATCTCTTATTTCATATAAAACCCAGTTTAACAAATGGTCGCCACCCCCCACTGCCATCAGCACTGTGAAATTTGAAAGCAACGATGCAAAAGTAAGTGCTGGTGCATTGTGCTTAGTTATAGCAGCAGTGAATGATTTCCAGAAGTTGATTATTCTTGGATGAATGATTTTCTTAGCTCTAGTACATCCAGGATTGCTGAAGTATAACTTAGTTTTGCTGCTATGATAGACAACTAAGCAAATGTTATGCCTCAGTGATACATCAGTCTGTGGTGGTGAAACTCATTTCGCACATTGCAGCAGATATGTTCTCTGATGTTTTTTGACATTGATGTTTTATTCCTGCATGGTGTACATATTCATCAGATCACATGGTTTGGAAGAGGAAAAGCCAAAATGGAATTTAATACCTTTAAATCTGATCCAAAGTCTTCTAAGAGGTTTCCAAAAAAAAGAATGTACATGTATTGCCAGGAGACAATGGTTGCAGAAGTAACGCTCCTTTTTGATAGTAGAACATGCGAAAAGCAAACAACACCAAATTCATTCTTCATGGCAGCCAGCTAACTTCAGTGGACTTTTCAGAAGACTGAAATTAGTCCTAAACGTTAAAGCTAATGTAGCTACCAATGCATCTGTCTGTTAGCTGGTCAGTAGGGTTACTAACTAATGTGAGAAAACTCTCACGCTTAGTTTCTCACACTAAGATGACCAGGAAGTATTGGTTCATCCAGAAAATTCAAGTAACCTCTTTTAGATTTGACAAATTAGCTGAATCTTTTGTGTTTGAAGCCACCCTCCGAAATGAAGACCAATTCTCAATGTTCATCCCTAAATTCTGAAATAAATGTGGGGAGAATTATTAAAGAAGTTTAACTGAGTAGAAGCCAAAATTGCTATTTCCAGAAGAATTTGGGAATGGATTTTCAAAGAGGTTTGGGTAACTAGAGACCGTGAATGGGACATGTGGCCTGCTCACCAGCAGGCAGCATTCCTTAGTGCTTTCTGAAGCTCCCATGGAAATAGGAGCTCTTGAAGGGCATGGATGCAGCAAGGTGCTGCCACTTAAAAGATGATTCAGTCAGAGTGCAACCTTCACAGATGGTGGATGAGGCAGATGCACAGTGCCTGTTGAAGTCATCTGAGATCCTAGGAAATACCTAGCACAGATACTGTGGTGTCTTAATAGTTGTGTAAACCCACAGCACTCGGTTTTATGCTTGTTGGAAGTCAATGGGATTTGGCTCTCAGGATCTCAACTTGTGGGTTGGTAGTTTATTTTGTTGGTTTTGGTTTTGGTTGGTTGTTTGGTTTCTGTGGCCTTTATTTTTTTAAACCATTTTACTGGATTTTTTTAAAACATAGTCCAGGGCACATTGTTATCCATTAAGGTTGGAACCTGCCAAGACCAGATCCTAATGTGATTACTTAGACAAAAGTATCATTGAAGTTCTGGAGTTTTGCCCAAATTAGGACTTCAGTGTCCAGCCCTTGGTCTTTTCTGTCATCAGCAGTCATAATGAGGTTATTTGTTAGTGTTCTCAGCTAAATAGTATCTAACAACAAATCATCCCACTCGCTTGACAGAACAAAATATGTTTTCATGTTAAATATGTTCTTCAAAATTACAAGCACTGTTTACACCCAGGAAATTGCTTCATTTGTAGCAATTTCCTTTTCTTTAATTCCATTTCCAATTCCCATTATGAAACTCCCAGGCATGTAGTATGGCCCAATAAATAGGTGGAGTAGGACCAGAAAGAAGGAAATACCTGCCCTTTCGTACATTTTACTCCCATTTAGGGGAGGAAAGTGAAAGAAACATATACAGAAATCCCAAATGTAGGCAGTTAATATAATTAGCAGTAAGATTAGCAGTTGATTAACACCTTTTTTTTTGACTTTTCCCTATCTCCTTTTACAACCAGATATGAACGGAATATTACAGCTGATAAACTCATAGGCCTTCTAATGTGAAAATTCCAGTGCAATTTATGAAACTACGCCCCTCAGCTCAGCTACAAACAGGGAAATATCACTCTACTCAGGTTTCGGATGGAGGAGAAGCTGTGTGGCAGCAAACTTTTCTCTAAGGCATGTGCCCAGTCAGTAACAGAGCTGCGAGTGAATGCAAGCCAGCTGGATCCCACCCCATGTTTTATTCCATTTACATACTTCCTACTTTAGGATAGAAAATGTCCCCATCAGGACTGTGGGAGGCAGTTCTGTGTGTAAGGCCGCAGGGCCCTGTGGTTACCCAGACCTGTCTGCGGCGGGGCACAGCCACGGCTGGCTTCGCCCCCTGCCCTGGGACACCGGGGCACCTCCAGGGTGCTTCCCTTCCGCTGCCACTGGGACAATGCTGTTGGCAACCTGCAGGTTCCCAGACCCAGGGTAGGAGGTTGTCTGTTTAAAAACTAGGTAGGAGCATTGCCTTTGCTTTGTTTAGAGTGTGATTACATGAGCACAAGTATTATTAGCACAAGTGTCGGCAGCAACTGAAAGGTGGTAACAAAGAGCATTGCTGGGCAGGGAGGAGCAGCGTGTTTAACACAGAGACAGGCACTGGCATGGAAGTGCAAGAGCCAGAACAAACATAAGAAAAAAGAAGTTGATATATATTTTTCTTCCTTGATAACAGAACTGGTTTAGCAGATTAGGGAATCAGAATGCTAGGAATTACTTTCCTAAGGAGAGTTCAATGGAGTTGCATGATAGCCCACCTCTCCATACTCTCTAGCCCTGTTTCTGCAGCTGTCCTTTAGTACTAAATTCCAGCTTCCCTCCACTTTAGGAAACACTCTTGTTTCTATTGAGAAATGTCTTCTGGTACAATGTCGCTGGGAGCTTCATGTCCATGTTTATAACAGGGTGTGTAGCTCTTTAGCTTCCTACAAATAGAGTGAGATATGATTGCAAATCCGAATGTGCTAAAGGAATGGGAATTTTTTTTTTTCACAGCCATATCATCTTCAATGTGTTTCCTTCTCAGCCTTCTTCATCTGCCCATCAGCTTCCCCGCAGCCCCCGTTGCAATCAAGAGGGTGTTTTCCCTTTGAGATCTCTTAGCAAATGTTATTACTATTATGTGAGCTCTGAGGTGAGTACTTACTCTTAAGCACTGATGCAAACAGCACAGCTTTGTTCAGCCTCATAAATTTGGCTCAGTGTTTGCAATTAAGAGATAGCTAATGAAATTGGAAAAAAAGGAAGAAAAAAAACATGGTTACCCTCAATGAGATTCTCACAGTAGAGCATTGAGTTCAGAAATGACATTTCAACTTAGTGTTTTCCATCAATTTTTCTGTAAATAGAGCTGATTAAATCCAGCTCCTGCAAATAGAAAATACAAGTGTTCTTTTACTCTTCCTGCTCTTATAATTCACATAGTCAAATGTCAAATCCTAGGATTTTTGTAGGAGGTTGGCTTTAGACACCAGTTTCTCTAGCTAATTGCATACAAAGGACTGTGGTGACATTCTGGCTTCAGTTGTTCTCCCTGGTGCTCTACAAGCCCTGCTTCGCCTGGCATTGTTGCTGGCAAATACAGATTGATGAGGCCAATTTCAAGCTACTATTTGTTGAGGTTTTCTTGCTCTCTATTCCCCAATCTCTTTATGTGCTAAAGAAGTTGGAAAACATTGGGAAAATACTACCACAAAAGTACTAATCACCATTAATGTAGGGGAAAAAGATATATGCTGCAGACTTCTCGTCCATCTCCCATGCTTAAGAAGATATCCATCTGTCCTGTATGTGTTCTGGGTGGCACTTTTTTTTCTTTTTTTCTTTTTGTAAGAAAATTGCCCAAAGTATGTATTTTGCATTATATTCAATGCTTTATATACTTATTTTCCTCTGTTTCCAAAAACATACAAACAAAAACAAACACTTAAGCATTTTCACTTTGAAGATTCCAAAGACTTCTGTTTGTGCTACAAAATTTACTAGAGTTTTAGTAGTTGAAATGTTAACCATGCATTGTTAAAGTCAGAGAGACGATGTTTATTAGGGTCATATACCTAGGCTGTCCACCAGAATATTTATCTTTTAATACAAGGGACTAATGCAACCAAGGGTATATCTGGCAACCTGGCATACATGACCAAATAGTTCTGTGCTCATGTACAGTTGTGTTGCCTGAGTATGACTTTCAGCACAAGTTTCCTGCAAAGCTGGATTTGTACCTTTGACTAAATAGCTTAAGACCTTTGCCATTTTTCTGCTGTACCCCAGTGCAGGAGTTGTCAATAAGAAGAAACTTGCTGGGAAATGAGCCATCAGCAAGTGAAAAGAGTAAGGCAGCTCTTCAGTAGAATAAAAAAGATCATTCTAGGGCACTTACAAGGTGTTTATAAGCAAATTTGGAGAGGTTAACTAGTTTGTAAAATGTCCCTTGGCCATTGAAAATAAATAAATAAAAAATACAGTTATTAATGGATTTTTCCAAAAACACATTACTGAATCACTAAGTAACATGTAATCAAGAGCCAAAAATATATTTCAAGTGCCGTGATTAATTATCAGACATCCTAACCGTATTTTGTTAGAATTGAACTTGAAAACTTTCACAGCCAAACTCTATGTCTGCAGCTGTGGTAATCCTATCCAGGATTTCATTGGTGTCAGTCTTGTATTTCAGTAAAAACATTTATAGTCTTGGATACTAAGGCTTTGCATAATTGAGCTTGTCTAATTAATCTCATGATTGAAGTGACTTTTAGAAACTGAGGTATGTCATTTATCTATTTTATATAGGTTACATGCTTAAAGTAATGAGACTTTCTTAAAGCATTTCAAACATACTACAGATGGTAATATAAGTTACCAGTATATCTTGGGAGCCACAGCAAAGAGCTTAAACATTACGTGGTGTTCTGTCTCAGGTGCAGTTCTGCATTGTATTGTGTAAGAATACTACATGATACAATACTGCTCAGGTGCAGTATCGTGTAAGGAAGGAGAGTGTCCAGTTACATTCTGTATTCTGTTATCATCAGCTCACCTTTATCCCTTGTTGTATTTTATTCTGTGGTTTATGCCCTGCTACGGGTTCTATGCAAGTCACAGTAAAATTATAGATTTGAAAGCATCTTTTTTTCTTTTGAAAACACCATGCATATTAATTCCTGCGTCTTCCAAAAATAATAGTCTCACTCAAATGCAAAGCATTCACTGCTAATGTCAGATCTGGTACATTTACAGATGCCACAATTTTATCAGTCTAAATTCAGATGAATCTAAATTCAGATTCTAGACTGATCTAGAAAAACACAATAATGAAAAACAATTTTCAATATGCTCATGTAACACACGGTCTTTTCTTTTATCACAAAAATATAGTATGCAAGCAACCTTGTAGGGCTTTGAGGCCAATAGTGAGTAGTCTTGAGCTAAACATCAGTTTTAAAACAAAATATTTTTTAATATTTATCGTGAGAAACTCAAAGCTCTCACTTAAGGTGAAGGTTGACTGTAATGAAGCCACTGGAAATGATATAGGCAAAGAAAAGTATTTCTCTGTGCATCACATTTTTTTATTCTCCTTTTAATTGTTTTACTTATTTTTTGCAATTATGAGAAAACATTTCTGTCTGCCTCCTTAAATGAAAGCCAAGAGGATGTAAATAAAGCATTTGAAGAGGCCTGAGGCCATGGGGATTTGGTGGGTTTTTGGCACAGGTGCTCCTGGGTGCAGGTGGAAACCTTCTTCGCTGCCTCAACTGTGTTTCAAAATGGGGGTTTCCAGGGCTGGGCAAGTATCTCCAGTGCTCGGGGCAGGCTCAACCCAGCAGCTGATGTCTTCCTGTGGTGAGTAACCAGCCTTCATTTTGGTGGTGGTAGAGCAAACGTGTCCTACAGGTGGTTTTCTGGCTGAGCTCTGCCTTTCAGAGAAAGGGTTTGATTGTCAGATACTCTTTTGAGTTAGAAATGATTGCCAAATTCTGCAGTCTAGTCCATCCTTATTTACCCATATTTACCTGTAGCTTAGTCAACTGTTAACTAAATCTGAACTCTTATACCTCAGCCTGTTGAGAGTGAAAATAAAGCAGAGGTATTGGGTTATTCAGTATTATAGGTTTTTTTTTTTTGTTTTTTTTTTTTCCAGTTTTGTTAGGTTAGGTATCTGTAGTTTTGAGAAGCTCTCTGCTCTGGTTACTTTGAACGCTTAGATTATGCAACATACAACTCTCATCCTTTAAGAGGAAAAACAACAATTGTGAGAGTCATGGTCAGCTAACGGCAGTGGTTAAGTCATTTCACTCTGTGTGTGAAGGGAGAGAGGTCTCTGTGCTGAGCCTTTTCTTATGTTTCTGGTCTTTTGCCATGTAATGATGCTTGGAAACAGCTCATGTGAAGACTGAAGTGCTGTTCTTTGCTTCTCTGCTTTACGGTTATGGAGATCTGCATAGTTTCTGAAGTGACATAGTCAGAAAAGAGTTAATTTTCAATGTAATCTGGCTTTTTTGAGATTTTATCTGTTGTTTTGAAGGTCTCTTCTTGGATAATGATGCCTCTTTTTCCTGGTTTCTGCATATGTACTGTTCTTAGTGTCTGGGAGTTATAAATCCATGTATGTCCTGTGTGTATTCTGGGATTTTTATTTAGTTGTGAGTTGGTTTTGTTTCTTTGTTTGTTTCTTTGTTTTTCTCTTCTGTGAAGTGTAGCTCTTTGCCCATGCTCTGACTGGTGACTGTTAAGATTAAGCAACCTCACAGCATTAGAGGGTATCTCAGATCTTTTTATCCTGCTCCTGTGCTTTTTCTTCTTCAGGACAGTTTGAGATTCCTTCCCTGTACTGTGCCTTTGCTTGGCTCCAACCTTTCTTTAATATATTATTTACTATTGAGAACAGGCAAGGCAGCAAATGAAATAGCTGTGCCTTGTTTTTTTAAAAAAATAATATAAATATATATATTTTTTTTTTTTGCCTGCTTGCTGTCTTTTCTCTGATCCAACAGCCTCTTCTTTGATGTAATAAGCTTTGTCCTCTTCTTTGAACCAACAGGGGTCTGCATGCAACTTTTTTAAAATATTGATGTTAAACAACCACAAAGCAATTAAGTTTGGGTAGCCCTACCATGGCATATAATCTGTGCTTTGATGTGTCAGTGCTGCCCATGATAAACGTATGTTCTATTTTCTCGAAATAACAGAGCTGATGTGTATTGGCACTCATGCTTACGTTCTTGTGCTTTGGTGTTAATAGCAGATTGTGAAGCCAGTGACTGCATCAGGTGCTGTTCTGCATCAGTTACTCCTGAAGAAGTTTATCAGCCTTTGCATACCACTTTAGTAGATGTTTAAGGTCGTACAGACTTCCTATAGTCATTCCTAAAACTTCCCAAGTAGGTATCTATACTTTTTTTTTTTTTAATCTGGTTCTTGTATACAATACATGAACATATGAAAGACTTATTTAAAGTTACTTTCAGTGGAAAACAACACCAGATCAAAAAGTCATCTCTGTGAAGAGAGGTTAATTTTGAAGCATTCCTAACAGGCCTGAAAATAGATTTGAGTGCAATCCAGTGAAACCAACACAAATCCTCTATTGACTCAGGATAGCCTTTAATTTGACTGCAGATTTCTATCTAGTACCACAGAGAAGTATAATTTGCTCTAGCTTTTCTCATGTTGCAATTCTTTACTAGTCAGACTAGTTGTTCTACCTGGTTAAACTTCTGGCACATATTTCATGAGCAATGTAGAAGGTCCTTATTGCTGTTCTAAAAATATAATGTATTCAACGATCTTAATCCAAAAATGCAAGACACTACAGGTCTTTTTTCATTACTGAATTGTGGTAGGTATTGCTGAATCTAGTTCAAACAATTACTATTCAATTTCATGGCTGCAGGCTATGTAATAACCTGGAAATATAGTTTTCACTCTGATCAGTCACGTGAGAAATATCTGTTTACTGTTGCATACCCTTAAGCATCCTTATTCATCCATATATTCTTTCTGACAGTTGTATGCTTTCACCACTGTATTATGGAAGGAGTTAAGCCATGGCTCATTATTTTGTTAGGCAGCATCTTATCAATGTTCAATTGAAGATGCACCCAAAGACAACCTCTGAGACGGATCAGCTAGGTCATAACATTCGACCTGGTATGTGGCAACTGGAGGAGTTGTGTTGGTTTGTCATCTTCAAAATTTGATGGGATTTTCTTGTTCTGTTTTCAAATAATTTCATAAGGAATAGGAGAAAATGGTGAAAGGAAAAAATTATTAGACCCAAAAATGGACTTTTATTTTTGGCCTAAAGTTATACTGACTTTTTTTGTTTGTTTCTAAAGCCTCCACCTTATGGGCATGGAAAGTGCAGCATAAGCTTATCCACAGGTGAAGATCAGTGCCTTTTTTGGAGACGACAGCTGCATGCTATAGTCTATAGAAGTGGGCTTAAAAAGAACAGTTAGGCAAGGTGTGGGCAAGGAAGTTGTATTAATATAAGTCAAAAGGCAAGAAAGGGAAGAAGTCTCCTAAAAGAATTTTAAGGCTCGCATAGTTCTTTGTGGAACATATGAGAAGTTCTTGATGAAATCTCTTTACATTTATCTTAGATTAGCTTTACTATTTTCATTATGTATAGATAGTACAAAACATTACATAAAGACAAAAAAAAATCTGAGAGATGATGGGCAGGCTGAAAGAGGAAGGAGTTCAGATTTTGTCTGTTAATCTCAAAGCCTAATCCTGCTGTGAAAATGCACCGTTTCATGCAAAGGAAGCAATCCTAGTAGAGTGACTGCTGCCAAATTAGCTTTCCTGCTTTGAGGAAAGAAGGCTGTAACTTGTGGCAATGAGAAGGATCTCTTTGTAGATCACAGGAAGCAGAGGATTATCTTCGTTAAGGTCAAGAAGTAGACTGTCCTATTAATTACATTTTTACTTTGGAGGTGTGGATGTAGAATTTAAATAATGCTAACGAATCATGTAAGAAAAAATCATTTTAAGAGCTCAGGAAGATTAAAACTGCATTAACACCTATTGAATACCTATGTTCAGTGGCTGTATCGAGTGACACAGTGTCACTGTGTTGTTGAATGTTACACTGTGAGGTTGAAGACCCAGTGCTGTTTCAAAATCTATCATGAGCTAGTAAGGTAACTACAGATAAATCTTTCCATGTGTCTGTGCTCTATAGATTTGCTTACCAGTAAATGGGGTAGTGATGCTTAATTCTCTTTTAAAACTCTTTTAAAATCTGTGATCGTGGATGTAGAGCCGTCTCCAAACTGTTACGTTTTTCTTTTTTTTTTTGTCTTTATTAAATGTGCAACTTCTTGGAAGTGCTTTCTCTCTGGTCGTATTGTGTGTTGACCTACTGCTGCTTTGATTCAATTCAGGTAATCTGCAATCTTCTGACACTGAGCTAATGAGGGCTGACCTGTTCTTTAACCTTTACTTGATGCCATTGATGACTGGTCATGATTAATTG
This sequence comes from Anser cygnoides, assembly GCF_040182565.1. NCBI lineage: Eukaryota > Metazoa > Chordata > Aves > Anseriformes > Anatidae > Anser > Anser cygnoides. The sequence continues at coordinate 22,089,306 of NC_089882.1, forward strand.
CCTGGTCACGACTTAATTGCCTGGTCACTGTCTTAACTGCACAAACTCATCTCTAAGCTACCTTCAGCGGGACAAATGGCACTCTTCCAAAAAAGAACTTCCACAAAATACCAGGAAACATTGAGTATTTCTGTGTGTGTGTGTGTATATTTGTGTGTGTGTGTGTATATATATATATTTATTTATTTTAATCTGAGAGTTTGTATGAAAGTTTAACACAAAGGAAACTTTATGTATGTACCAGCTGAACACATGTACTCAAATGAGCTACTTTTCTTGCAGAGAGCGTGTAATAAAGGAAGAGAGCAGATAGACTCCAAAGTAGATCTTCATAACTAGTGGTTTTCTCTTCAAATATGAACTGTGAAAATTGGCTGTAGCACTCCCTATGATTATAGCTTTGCCTACTACAAATTTCACTAACATTTGGTTGGGAGAGAAATAGCAATTACGCAACATGCAGGTGCCCTGATAGCACTTAAAGGTGTGTTGATGAAGTAAACAGCCCTGCAGGATCAATTTTCCCATATTTCAAAGTGGAGTATGTATTCTCTAAATCTGCTGATGCTGAAAGATGCATCTCTTCACATGTCCAAATCTCAGTGCCAAACAACTACAGAGAATACCAGCAAAGGAGTGACCTTGTTATATTTCTTGGAGACTGTGCTCTAATGTGTTGTGCAAAGGTAAACAAACACCATAGCTTGCTATAAAAATGCTCCATGCTCATCATTAGTGCAAGGATTTAGACTGTTGATAGGACGAATATGAAGAATTCTCATTTGTGTTTTATCTGTGGATCTGCATAGAAACTGTTAGAGAGATTACAGCATGGGAATGGGGGAAGGTAATGATATTCTCTATGCTGCTTCTACATCACTTTTTTAATAAATACAGAATGCAGAACCAATTCAGGTCCAGCTTGTGCAATTTGAATATTACCTTACAGTGTGCTCGTATGAAATTCTTGTGTAATGAAGTATCCCCTCCCTACAGAAGATTAACCTCTGAGTTACTGTATGTGACCCAAAAAGAGCAGAGAAGCTACCTTCTGTTGTTCTCCCTCTATCTCCTGAGACATCCTGATTGTTCTCTGTAGTGCAGACTTCATTGTTTTACATCTAGCATCTCAGACAAGTTGCTATCTTATGCCAATCTAGATCTTTATGGATCTTTTTTGCTCTGTGGCTATGTCTGTAAGCATATCCACTTCCTGATTATACTATTATCTTCCTCCTCTTTGGTGTTGAAAACGGTTCAGTTTTGCAGACTGTAATCAGACGTAGGAAGTAACAAAACTGAAGTTCTGCTGTGAACAGCACCAACTGAATCCCTAAAGGACTCTTCAACACAAAGACCACAGCTAGATTTTGATAGTTTTGAGTTTCTGAAAGCAACTTATGATTTTACACCAAAATTGGTAAATATTTCAGCAAAGAAGTGTTGTAACTCTTGTTCTGAAGTAACTTTTTTTTTAATGAAATATTTAAGCCACCCAAATAGAGATCTTTTATCTCAAGTGCACTTCAACTCATTTACCACACAATTTTTCAACCAGAAAAATGGAAATAAAGCTATTGGTAAAATGGGCGGTAAAATGGGGGCGTCCTATGAACAATGTATGCATGAAGATGGTGCTGTGCACTTACTGAGTCCTTCCAATATACTGTGCTGGTTTCTGAATTTAAATTGAATTTAGAATACCTGGTTTCAAGACAACCAAATACATTGGTAGACAGAAGAGGGCACTCTTCAGGAGGCCTTCTGTAATAGACAGTGAACAAGAGGAGTTGTCAAGGCTGGGAGTCTGGCACAGGGCTAGCTTTTACCAAAAGTGGACAGGAGAACTGGGGAAGGTATGGGGCAAGGTGAGCCTGGGGCTGGGCAAGTAAGACAAGGAGCCCTGTTCCAGTTCAGAGGTGTACATGAAGGACTTCTCTCAACTGGAATAGCTTTGAGAAGATGATGTGGGTGCATTCAGAAAAAATGGTTAACTGTATTTACTCAGAAAAGTCACAAGCTGGCTTTTCTTTTTTTTTCTTTTTCTTTGTGTGTGTGTGTGGAGGGTGGAAGGCATTCCTTTTACTACTGATATTTGTTAATGTGAAAAATTACTGAGCTTGTGGGTGAGCTCCTCTTGAGCTTCCGCTTGTGGTTGTTGAAGAATATAAGCAACAACAATGAAAAACTGTTGACAATCCATTAAGGATAATTCATAAGGTGATTGTAAGATGATGATTCTAGTTTGTTGGTTTCTTTTTCACTTTTTTTTTTTGCCTCTCAGGAGGAAATATGATAGTGTGGCTGTGCGACTTCTGGGTTAGCCGTAGCTCATGCCCAGCTAGCTCCAAGTACAAGTCCTTCTTCACAGGCCCGTGACTTCTGCACCATCAGACCAACACACCTGAAAATGCATCCTCAACAATGGTGCTTGAGCTCCCAACTGGTTGCTGGGGGATGTGAGAGGAGAGGGGAATCTCATGTTATAGTGGGTCCAGGAAACCACAAGGTTGTTATTTTTAGGTCACCTGTGTTGCAAATTTGGTGCAGAAAGTAATTGTTTGAAGTAAAACAAAAAGATACTATTTAGGGAATTGATTTTAGGGTTGGTAGTTTGTTTTGTTTTGTTTTGTTTTTTTGTTTGTTTTTTTTTTGACCTTTTCCTCCCCCTCCAACCTCTGTATGCCGTATTAATAGTTACGAAAATTTGAAGTTGCTTTGTGTTTGGTTTTGGTTTTGCATTTCCTTAAAGGAGGATGCTCAGTCTACTCCCTTCTCAAGCCTGATCAAGCCTTTTATTTGATCCCAAATAGCCCAGGTTTTCAGTTTATAGAATTAGGAATAAAGGATTCATATGCCATTTAAAATGCAGGTTCCTTCTCATTCAGAAGTGTTTGGCATTTACACTTCTTATTTAAACATGTTAAAGCGCTTCCATTATTAAATTCTGCTTGAGGGAACCAATGAGGGAGAAGAAATTTGGCATAAATCCCAGTGCAATTTGGAGGTGAAGGACTGAGGATGCTCACTATCCTATTGAATGACAGCAATTAAAATTAATGAAAAATCACTGCATAACACCCACCACTTGACATATTTCCTCAGGTGTTTTTTGCAAAAACCTGAGAGACCTGTGGCTTGGGTCTTTGAAGTTCTCCCACCCCTCCTCCATTTCACCTTTGCTTTCATATTTATAGATAGATAATTGAACAAATATTCTGAGGAAAATGTTTATTACTTAAGACTCTTTCATCTTAAGTAACTTAAGTTTTATTCTAAGATGACTCTGTAAAATTGCAGTTTTGCATAGATGGAAGAGTCAGAATTTGAGGGATAGACCTATCCTTCTCTAGCCTTGTAGAGACTGTGTGCTCCTGGGGATCAACTGTGTGCACCCCAGGAGAGTTGGTCAAGGAGTGGATACAGCAGCACTAGTTGGGGTTCGGGTGTGAAGGAGAGGGGGAAAAAAAGGTAATAGAAGTATCTTCATATTTCTGGGGCAAGGGAGATGATGAAGAGAGAAACATGTCTCAAATGGGTCAAGAAACAGGCAGAGGAAAAAACACATTTTTCAGCAGAAACAAAGCCATTTCTGGCTGTCTTAAGTGCAGCCATTCTGCAAAAGCCCACCAGGGCTGCAGGTGAAGAAAAGTCTCTCCTGACTCCTGTTCTTCACAAGCTTGACCTGGGGGCAATGGGGGTTTCCTAGGCAGAATGAAAACAGGATCCTATTATCCTTCAAATAGAAGAATCGACATGATGATTTGAGAACTACCTTAAGGTGGCATTATCTGTGGATGAATCCTTATGTAATTATTTCTTTATTTGTTTAACAAAATATTTCTTTAATGAAACAATTTCAGACGTTGACCAAGTTGCTCAGAGACAGCAACCAGAAGTGGAAAGTTCATCCCAGTGTACCCCAACCAAAGAGCTGGTTTTGCTGTTTTGCGTGTTAGATGCATAGATCTGGTTTCTTTTTGTTATTCATGTTTTTTTCCTTTTTTCATTGACCAAGAATAACTTACTCTGAGGACCTTTCTCTCATCTGCAGCAAAGATGAGTTTGGTGATACACCTGTGACATTTCTATCTCTTCTAATGGTTACAAACCCTTGGATAAGGTGGTATCTGTGCTGGTTTAGGAGTCTGGCATGGAAGGAATTTTCAGTTGGGGTTATCGAAATGTAGATATCAAGCATCTTCTTATTTCCACCTCACAGTACCATTTGTCTATGGGTATGGATTCCCTTCAGGATGAAGTAAACTTCCTGACTTTTTTTTTTCAATACAAATATACTTACGAGAAAATTCTGATCTATTTGTGCTTATTTTTTTTCTTGCTGGGTAAAAATAAACGTCCATTTATTAGATGTTTACCTCAAAGTTTTCAATGACTTGAAGAGACACTAAAACATTTTCTTGAATTAGCAAAGCATGTAACATACAAAATCTTGATAATTTGCACTCACAGTGTTCATTGAACAGTCCAAGTCTTTACCCTAAGGAAAGAGAAAGAAGTTGTTTTTGTCCTTGACGGTACTTATTGTGAGTTATCCTTTGGTTTTTGTCATTTTGAAAATAAGCAATGAAGAAAACTCACTCAGCAAGTAGTAAAAACAGCAACAAATGTTTACCCTTTGGGATATGTACTCTGGAGAGAACTCCCCACCCAAAATGTGCAGACACTTCAAGGTCTATGTGTACAAGTTTAACTTGACTTGGAGTGCAGGCATTCAGCCAATTAAGAATTTTTTTTTTGAGGTTAACTTTTTTTTTTCCTTCTAGCAGGTTAATAAGTTATCCATGAAGCTACAGAAGCATCAGAACTGGAGTTCAGTAAATCTGTTATTAAATCTCTAAAATAAACATTGAGAACTAGAGAAAAGAAATTGCTATGCAAAAGATTTGAGTAGTATTATGATTTCCCTCTTCCTCACCCTTGGAACATATTGCTTGATCTATCATGAGACTGTAATTTCTGTCCTGAAGAAGGATATGTATGTGGGTGCCTTTGGGTTCTACTATCTATTTTCTTTCTGACAGCAGTGAGTTGCCTTTCTGTCTTTATTAGTCCTCAGTGTTTATTAATAACCAGAATTTTGGGCAAGACTTCTATGTTACTTTCATTACAATGAAACCTGGTTCTAGTGAAGTTGATAGGAACTCTGTCACTGGGTTAATGAAGCCAGGCTTTTAGCTTTGCAATGCATGTTTTCTTCTAATATGCAACGGAAAAAGTGATTCAAGCATACTCCCTTCAGCTCTTTCCCCAGCAATATTTGAGTTCCATGTCAGCTACTTTGTGCCTTTTCTATGTTGACTTTACGATCTGAATTAGAGCAGGTTGAATAAGAACGTTGTCCAGCAGTCATTCACGTTTTTGCAAATATACACATGAACTTCGTGTAATTTATTGGGCTGTGTTATCCTCACTTGGGAGTTTTTGGACAATGGTTAGTTGTTGATGTGGACATTGACTAATGAAATATTGTTTGTCTGGAAGTCTATAGCAGAAAGTGTCAAACCTATGACAGCAGTATGAACACACCCATAGTCTGTAAACACTTCCGGATAGGGACTCCTAGATTTCATGGAACCGAATAAACCATGGTCTAAGACATACGAATCTGCTTTTTTCCGGGCATATGTATGACTGCCTGATAAATGCTTCCAGGAAAAAGTTTAAACAACTTGCGCTCCCAGACCTATTCAATAGAAAGTTTGGTTTTTCTTTAGTTAGTTCTGGAATTAAATTTTCAGCCGCCATTCTTGCTTGTTAGATTTTGTTTCTTCCTGTCTCGTCTTCTAGCTTTTATGACCACTTATTTATAGGTTTGTTTCTTCCAGGCGGTTAAATTGATCTTTAATTTTATTTCATGACCACAGAGGAAAACAGCACAAGCTTGAGCAAGTTTGGAGGCAGTCAGGTATTGTCTGCACTTTCCTGAGGCTAAACAGACCTTTACTTTAGTGTCTTGGCTGCTGAAGTGTGCTTTTCTAAGGAAGAGGATGTTGAAGGAAATCTAGGTGATTTGTTCTTTTATTAGTTTAAACGAGAATAAAGACATGTTGGTCACTCAGCTGTGTGTGTCCATTGCAGAGTACAGATATGTGCTTGGTTACTGATCTCAGTTGAGTCAGCCTCAGAGTATACGAGTGGGTGTGGAAAGACCAGGAGAAAAATAATAATAATAATAATAAACACCTCTTGGTGGCAGAACAAGCTATCACTGTGAGTCAGGGCTCTGACCTCCAAGGTTTGTTTTGGGATTAGAAGTCAAGATAGTTATAGATATATTTTATGTCAGGACCTAAGGCCTTGTTGTTACCTAAAATGCGGTTTTACTCTAAAGACCAGTGGATTATAGTGACGGTGTTAGAGAGGATTGTGCAGTTTCAAGCTGTTGAAGAGGAAAATGAGGCTGACAAGCACCTGAACAATGATTGTTCCTAATGCAATGGGATTTGCCTTTACTTGCCAGGCAGCTGTTTCACAGATGCAGAGATGCAACATTATTTTGGTTTTGCTAGTGATCCCAATACTTTGGTGAATGGGATTTGCCACTTTGTTCCTATGCCTTGAGCAACTGTCAAGTTTTCAAAAGGAAATTGCTGTACTACAGTTTTAATTTCCACCTTTTAAATAGTTTTTCATCTTCATTTTCTTTGCTTTCATGGAATGGAGCAAATCATTACTTTTAAAATACACGACAGTTTCTTCACAGACAAGGAGGGTAAGGCACTCGGCAATGTGACAAGTCCCTCCACCAGGTTGCTTGATGATTTGGAAAGTACCACACCAGATGGCTACATTATGCAGCTGAGAATTCTAGTACTCTTCCAGAGTCCCAGTACTTGACTTTGTAATTTAGTGTTCATGGAAGGTATGTATATTTTACATGTGAGAGGTACTCCTTTATACTGCATTACAGAGTTCAGTCTCTGTTGAAGGCTGATCTTGCAATGCTAGATTTTTCCTCTCCCTCTCCTCAATATGTATGCACTTGTTGGGTGCTTCTATTGGAAATTATTTTTCCGTGTGTTCAGTAAATTCTCCCCAACTACAGTGACTTTCAGGAATTGTCCTCTTGGTCAAATGTCAGTAGACTGTGATTACAGCCTCCACTGCATGTTACCAGAGACAGGATAACTAAAATATGTTTATTTCCCATGCTGGAATGTCTTGTGGAGTTAATATTGTGTATGACTTGGGCTAGAATAATAGGGGCTCCTGTCACTTGTCTATTCTGCTGCTCTTTCTGTGGATTCTTCTGGGAAAGGTTTATCACCTCAGGACATCCTGAATCGTGGCACATGACCCGAGTGTGGAGCTGTTCACCAAAGCTTGCAACACTAATATAGGAAATGCATGAAAAAAATGCTAGAAGACCAATTTGAAACAAATGAAAATGGCAATATTTCCCTACGCAGCAAGTAGTGATCTTCTGCCCAAAGCAACAGTGTAGACAAGGAGCACTGACTCTTTTTAAAAAGGCAAAGAGAAATTCATGGACAAGCCACTGGGGACAAGGCAGGGATGTCTCCTTAACAGCCTTAATACAAAAGTCTTATACAAAAGTTGTGGATGTCAGGGATGTGCAAGGGGAATGGCCTGCGCGAAGTGGCTGGGCTTGCATATTTTGTCCAAGTAACGTATGGATAATATCAAGTGAAACCTAACATCAGTCAGACCCATCGGGCATTTCATGCCTTCTACTGGTGGCTCTGTACCTCAAGTCTGAATTTCTGTGGCTTTTGCCTGCCAGAGACTGAAACTCTGAGTAACAAGCACTGCAATATTACTTACGTCGAATCATTAAGGTGGGAAAAGACCTCCAAGATCATCTGGTCCAACTGTCCCCCTACCACCAATATCACCCATTAAACCATGTCCCTAAATAGCACATACCTACATGTTGTAGATCAGTCAAGCAAATAGCTAAGCAGGACTTGTCTATAGGCCTGGACACCAGGTGTTAACAAGAGGCAAAGAGGGAGACAACTTTAGATTCTTATAAGCTATTATAGAACATCCCCTAATTCTTCAGCTTTGATAGAAAAAAAACTCCAAAGCTTTCCTAGCAGAGCAAGTTGTTGCTGCTTTGTCATCTTCACGGGTTGTGGTGTTTTTTGTTTGGCTGTTTTTTTTTTTGTTTTATTTCAAATTTGAAAACAGTTTTTGAGAATGACCATAACGGCATTAAGATCTCCACCACAGTATGTGACAAGCACCCCTTTTCTCTTGTCATGCCAGTGGGAAAAATATAAAGGGAGACTTCCACATATGAACTGATTCCAGTGAAATTATTGGATGCAAAAACTTGGGATTTAATATCAGTTTTATTCAGTGTTTTTTTGTTTGTTTTTGTTTTGTTTTTGTGTTTGTTTGTCTGTTTTTTTCTCCAGGCTGAGTGCAGTAATGAAGCATGGGATACGTTACATAAAATTTTACAGGATTTATATTGCCCAGGTTAGAGAAATAGACCTTACATAGTATTGACTTTTTCTTTGTTTCTTTCTTATCAAGTTTCAAGCATTTTTGAGGGTTTGGCAACAGTCCCTAATCCCTGAAGCTCTAAATGATTTATCACCTTACTGTACACGCATTGAAATAACCGTGTGCCAGCTGCATTGCGTGCTCTGCTGTGGCATTCCTGCTCCTCACTCCAAAAGCGTATGTGCATAGGCAGAGGCACACCAAGGGCTGTGCATCCAGGTCACTTATCTTTGGGAAGTTTACTGTTCTAAAAACTGTGGGTTTAGATGGGCACATTCAGGAAACCAATTTGTACAGCAGGGATAGATGTCTCTCTTCAAAGTCATTCTAAGATTACTGCAACTGTTTGTTGACTGTATGTGGTGTCTGTGGGTGCTGTTGGGTACATACCCAGCATAGCTATTCTGCTACCTCCAGAGGAGATGGCTGCAGAGCATTTCCTTCCAGCTTCTCTTTCTGGACTTTCTGGTGGTTTACTTAACCAGTAGTAGCTCTTGGTCGTTTCTGTATTATCACCGATTTAAAACAATGGGAAAAGTATGTCTTTTTTTTTAATAATAAATCAAGTTTTCCTGGATTTTTTTTCCTCTCATCTTTTCCAGACTGTCTTTTATCAGGAAGCTCTCCAATAGAGGTTCTGCCCCAAGTCAAAGTCCTGGCTCAGTACTTCCTGGCCATGCCTGAGCCTATTACATGTCCGCAGAGTCTTTCTGCAAACAAATTAAATTCTCCTTCTCCTTATCTAGAAATCCTAGAACCTTTAATTTTTTTTTCTTCACATTTTTCCTGCCTATCTCCAGAGGATGTTAAAACAAGTCTGTCTGAGGGCTTTTTAGGGCACAGTGTACAGAAGTGGCAGGTGCGCCTTTAGATGTAATAGGAGCAAAACTGGTTTGAAAAAATAGCACAGGACAAGTGAATTGTTGTGGGGGAAAAGTTGTTTGCTTTACTTGTACAAGGGGATTAAACTAAAAGAGTGCTGTCACCCAAATGAAAACCTTGTCCCTTCCCCTACACCTCATTTTGGAGGATACTTCAGAAAATGTTATGTAAAAGTTGTTTTTCTGTTACCTCTCTTCATTTTGAAAAGGTGAGGAGTTTTCTTCCATGCCTCTTCTGCAGGCTTTACCAATGTATGTCAGCATGCTGTTGCTTACCAGCTTTGGAAAAGTTTCTTGCCCTCAGAATCTAGTATTGCAGATACTAAAAGGGCTGCATCTTTGTTTGGCTTTTTAGTCTCACCTATTACATAGCTCATCTCCTCTTCTGCCCTCAAAAATACCTGTCTGTACTGTACAACAGCTCCCCCTCTTTTTTTTTTTTTTATTTTCTTACTGCTGAATTCTGACCATACACCCAGGTCTGCTTAAGACAACTATTATGGAATTGGTCCAAAAAATAGACAGATATAACCAGCAAAAATTTTATTGGCACAAGGGGATCTGGTTTAAAAATATAAATGAAGATTCCTCTACCAGTGGTAGTTAACTCCAGGGTTTTATCAGCTGTATTAATTTTCTACTCTGCTAGAACTGTGAAGAGATCAAAAGTTTAATGACCAGTGGGGCCTGAATTGTAATGCATTATCTTGCTTCTCTTAAAAATATTGCAAAACCAGAAAATGTTTTTAACGTTACATGATGTGCCATTAGTCAAAATGCAGCCCTTAATAAACTTGCACTCTGCAGGATTGAGTGGTGGTGGCAAAGGAAACATTACACTGCTTATGTCAATGCACCCCCAGACTAAAAGCTTGCAAGAAATCCTGGAGCTGATGGCATTAGGATCTTTGCCAGATTCATTTTAGTTTCTGCTCCTAGGTCTCTTGCATTCACATACATTGTTTCATCTTTTGGACATTGTAAGCCTTCTCAGAATAAGGAAGAAAAAATAATTAAAAAAAAAAAGCAGAATTTTATATTAAGGGTTCCATGGCATGTTGTTGGTACATAGCTAGACTAGCTGGTTGAAAACACAGTTTAAATAGTTTGAATGGATGCATCTAAGTTGGTTTTGTACTGGGAGCATTTCTTTCGTGATGTCATACATTCCTGGGTCCATGATCAAGATGTTCTTTTTGAAGATAGTGAAAGAAAGACACCTATCTATACCTAACAGTTCAGACCAAGACTGGCACTTCCTGTGAGGGTGACACTGTCTATATTGCATCCTCTGGGACGTCAGAAGGCTAATACTGCAGCATGGTGACCAAAATTGTTGGATCTCTTCCTTGTTCTGTCAATCGTATGCTCTAAAGAGAACTTGAATGTCTCTGCATGTCAGTTAATTCTCCTCTGCCTTCTCTTAAGCTGACTTCCTGTGTCAGGGAAATGGAGCGCACAAACTCTCATAGCTATCGCTTGCAAAAGAGCCTATAAGTTAGCTCTTTGGGACAGAGACTGGGCCTTGGGTTGTCTTGTGCAATGCTGTGTGAGTTTATGTACTTGATGAATTTTTAATAAGTAGAAGAGCAGTTTGTGGGAAGGATGTATACTATAGCTAATGCTGCACTTTGCCTATTTTTAGGAAAACACTTGCTCATTTACAGTTGTAGCAATCAGGGACAAATATTCTCCGTCAATGCACAAATTTAAAAAATGTTAATGTGTTGGTCTTGATTCTGATGTCATCTGGGCAGGTGCTGCTCTGAAATAGCTTGATTGAAGTTAAAGAGTAAATCTGATCAAAGATGACATCAAAAGCAGTATAATCTATAAAGCCATTTTGCCTGCATGTAGAACAGATTGGTTTGCAGGAAAAGAAGAGAGCAGTATTGAATTACATTAAATTGTTGTCAGTATATTAGCAGTATAACCAAACCTCACTTCTGGATTTTCTAAAGTGACAAGGGGAGGGAAATGGATTGCATTTCTAACAAGAAGGGTTGGTTTTGAAATTATTGATGGAGACTTTTTCTACAGCAAGGTCCAATATATTTCTGAGATTCTTGATGGGTAAAAAATCAGAATTTGGTTATGAGTGGGATTGCTGGTGATAGTCTTCACAGCTGACTCACACTGCAGCTGGCACATTAAGGGAAGCTGACGCGTTTTGAGTGCAGGGAGACAAAATTACTGATCTAAGGGGTAAGAGCACTGATTTTGCATTCTCAGGGTATGCAAAATAACTATCCCTGGAGGAATGCATGATGAGGGTGAATATGACAACCTTTTCCTGTCATATTTTCTTGCTCTGTACCTACACCCACTCTTGCACAATTACCTGCTTTACATTATTAGTCCTTCTCACTCTTTTGACCATCTGCATGAGCTGAGCGGATCTCCGAGTCGAGGAGATTCTGCAGAACTGCAGATTTAGAGCATGGTGAGATCAGAATGCAGAATACCACAACGCTTCAGGCAATGGTTTTAGTAGTGAAAATCACACAGATAAATAAGTCTTTCCTGTTTCGTGTTAAGGATTGGTATTGGTTAAACAGTGAGGAGGAGAAAAGTCAGCAATGCAGAGCAGCCTTAGAACTGAGGCAAGGGAATGCTCACACTGCGTGTTGCCATCTAGTGGAGCTGGTGAATTTTCAGTGTGCCTGCTAATACGTTGCTGCCCCTTAATGTTTGATTTAAAAAGGCTGATTTCAAATATGCACTTTTTTTTATTGTCGGTTTTTTTTCCCATCTGTTCAGTGCAATACCAACCGACTTCAGTTCTAAAGCAAAATTTGAAATAAAATAGAGACATCTTGGTTGTGCATTTGTTAACTTGTATTTTAATTTTCAACACGCTCATTATATTATTTCTTTAAATATCACTTGTCTCTGTGAAGTGAGGATACACAGGTTGGGGGGGGGGGGGATTCTGTGGGGAGATATTTTTGTCTCAAGCTTTCCAATATGTAAATGTACTCTCTCAAACATACTAAAATACCACAAGTACATATGCTTTCAATACAGACTTGAGTGGGAATCAGGAACATGTATCAGTATGTGGATTAGTATCCTGATCACCTTTGAGTAAGAAAGCTTGAATGCTCTGGCTTTGACTTTTAGTCCTTCACACAGGTAGAAATTAATTTCCCAGGCTGGAAGATGCTGGGGCTGAGAAGAACTGTTTGGAAGTTGGGCTTTAAAAAAAAAAAAAAAAAAAAAAAAAAAAAAAAAAGGAAAGAAAGAAAGAGAGTGGAATTTCCTCATTTCTATGTTGTATTGTCACCAAAAAAAAAAAAATCAGAGGTACGAGATAAAACCGAGAATGTTGTATAGCTGTTGTTGTATGTTTCTTCTGCTTAGTTTGTTCATATTTAAGAAAGCCTGTTTTGTAACAAAGGTGTGGTAATTCTTAGGATGAGCCTCTGCTCAAGGCAAATATGCAAAATTCATTTAAACGTTTTCAACTAGAAGACTTAATATTTCAGATCCAATTTCCCTGGTCCTGTCTACAACATGAGAAAGAGAGGGGCAGGCAGTGACTGTTACTCTTTTCTTCCACTCTTGCAGAAAGAGAGCAACTATGGACAGAATAAAGATATAGCTTTAGGCTGGGCTTTCATCCTGTAACAGGAATGGATAGACTTCAGGGATTTTTTTTAGTTATTATTTCGTATATGCTATATGTTTTCTGTGTTCAGAGACTTATGACAACATTGAGATGACCATATACGTTTGAGGAGAGTCTTTGGACAAGCTTATTTGGCAAGGAACACTTTAAATAAGACAGTGACAGTAATTCATCATAAAATAAGCCCTGTTCAAAAGTGTATTTTAAAATAAAATTTTTGAGCAGAGCATGCTCAGAAGAGTTTGCTTATTGAAGACGAACTCTTTGTAGAACAAGGCAAATTCAATAAGTACTGGATGTGGCTGAAGTTAACACTGAGTAAATATTACAAAGAATTAAAATGTAAAACCAAGGTGGGCAAAAAGGTGCTGTCATCTACAGCAATCACACATTTAAGGTCTGTTCCTTCTCCCTCTGATGCTTGTAACAAAACATTCATTAACATTTCAAAGCTAGTTTTGAATTCTTTAAGTACTTCTGTTCTTCTAAGTGTAGCTGCCTGCACATACAAAAGTCCCAGTGACTGATGGCAGTACTAAATTTCATAAGTTCTTTTCAGGCAAAAAGGTGAAGAAGAATAAATCTTCCCTAGAAGAAGCCTTATTCTAACTTCCCAATTCCTGGACACCTTCACAGAAATTAGCTTAGAAGCCTCGGTAATTGCTGTTAAGTAGCTGCAAGCCTCAGCCACAAACATGCTTGGTTGACTACCCCTTGGTCTGGCTGGCAGATACTGCTATTGAGACATCATGGGTTTGACATAACCATTGCAACTTTCTTCCAGTGCACTTGGTGTCTGCAACAACTTGGTTGTACTGTGAGAAGGCCCTGTGCCAGGTCCTTTGTTCCAAATGAAGGATCTAAGCCATTTAATGTTTCTAAAACACGCCTAGAAATCAATAGAGGGGATTAGAAAATCAAATCTATTCAAGTTCAGTGTAGAGCCATAAGGGTTGAAAAAGTGTCAAAGTGTGCTATGAGTCAAACCTGGTGATGAAGGCTCAGAGCAAACCTTAGGAAAAGCAGAGTACAAGCCAGAGCCCATGCTGGCATGAACCTGTTTGGTTCTGAGTTAGCTGAAGAATGCAGACTAACACCAGCTAACACCTGAGCAGAAAGTCTTGGCTTTCTAGTATGAGAGAGCAGTGTTCAATTTATTAACCTATAAACCCCAAATCAACCAAAATTTCATCTCCGTGCAGGAAAATAAACCAAAAATCTCTCTTGAACTTCTAACTCTCAGGTAACTCTAGATTTGATCTTTTTACTCTCTGTCCATTCCTGCAACATAAATTGCTTGTACAAGGAGAAAAGGAGGAATAGTATTTAGAAAAAAAAAAAAACAGAAAGCAAGCTCTCCAAGCAGAAACTGGGAGGTATTATCAAAGAGAGAGAGAATTTGATGACCGTATGAATTAACTTACTTTCCAGAACAGCAGTGTCAAAAACAAGCCTCTCCTATAAATGGAGACCATTGTAAATGGACTGCATGAACCAAGGTAAATCTGTTAGTAAAGACAGAGCTGAAGAAGTGAGGAGCTTCTCTTAATAGTTTGGAACTGCATCCTCAAAGAAGAAATCCAACTTGGTTTCTACATCTGAGCTCCAGTTTCTAAGGCTGTGCTGAACGTGACATAGAAGTAGGAGCTGGAAGAGGAGAGGAAGGGTGTTTTTGTTGTTGTTTTTTTAAACTTGTAAAGTCTCTCAACTTGGAAATGACTTAATCAAAATCCATATTTATTATATTGCAGCTAAAGATGGTCAAAATATCACACTTCCTGTCCCCTGAAAGAATCTCTGAATGGGAGTTTCAACCAAGATACAGATTTAAACTGAAGACAGGTGGATGCTCAGTTGGGGCTTTTATTGAAGAAGTTCTCAGGACCAATTCTGCAGAGCTTTTCTGCTCTTATGCTTTCAGCTTGAACCCTTGTCTCCTACATTCTAGTCAAACATGTGCAGCAGTAGGGATGTCCTCAGAGAGGAAAGTATTCTGCCAAGAACTTCTATGGGTTTTGTGGGGAAAGAATTGGGGGTAGAGGGGGAGCCTATACTGGTTACTTCCTGACTGTTTTGTCTTATTAGTATTCTGAAAGTTTATCGTTTGATCTATTTTAGATCAAAGAGAAGATGTGAAAACACTCCTAGAAATCCTTTTTCACTGTTTTGTTATTTTATTCCCTTTTTTTTTTTTTTTCCTCCTTCCCCTTAGTTACTGTGTGGTCAACCTTGACGGGCTTTTAATGCTCTGCCAGATTCTCTGGGAGGCGCAGAGACCATCCTCGTAATGGATGTATGATGTAATTATATTTCAGCATCCTCTAAATTGTCCCTTCTACCACCACAATGCTCATATGTACATGCAGTTAAAAATTTTGCATTGTGCATACGTACTTAACAAGGATGTGGCCGTAAGCTATCAGAGGGGGCCAAGACAGACAGTATCACAAAGCTTTTGATAGTCAGAGCTGACTGGTGAACGAATGTTTCTCACTGGTCTTGTTAAATAATTTCTCTAAGGTAGTAATTAAATCTTCTTGCTTTCCTCATTCTACTACAGTACTAAGTGACCAGAAATAAGAAAATAAGAATAATCGGGGGGGGGGGGGGGGGGGGGGGGGGGGGAAAAAAAAAAAAAAAAAGAAAAGAAAGCCCTTCAGGACTTTAAGAGTTGTCCTTTTAACCTGCACTTTCAACACCTAGCTTTAGTAAGGCTTTGGTGCAACAAAGGCTGATGACTGATCCTTCTGCTGTCGCACTGTGTGGTGCTGATCCCCGCCTACCCGTCAGCAAGCTACTGCTTATATAAAAGCAAAAAAGCTTTACAAACTTGTTTGTTTTTGAAACTAGAAACATGTTCTTTCGACTCTCAGTTTACAAACTGCAGCTCAGCATTAGTCACGGAGCTAAAGGGGGGTACGTGGAGCACTTGACACTACAAATTGCAAGAAAGAACTGAAAGCTCTATTTCTATTGGAAGTGTTACTGCATTTTCCTCATCTGAGCTTGCAGAGGTTTTTATGCTGTGATTGGCTGGAAATCAGGAGTCGGGGGCATACACTTACCTTGGAATTGCGTACTCTCTAGTAGCATTTTGTGTTGATGTATGTTCTTGAATCACGATGTTTGTATTCGCAGAGCTCAGGGAGTCAGTGTTCTGGGCTTAGACTGTCTCCTTTGTTGTGTTTGCGTCGATTTACAGTTCATAACTTGCCCTTGTTTAGAAATAGTCTTTAGAACGTACACATGCGCTGTTCACCCAGAAGCAAAAGTCCAAATAGGTTATTTTGAACAAACAAGGCATTGTCTTTGAGAATATATTATCTTTCCTGAGAAGTAGCATTACTATAAGGAAGCAAAAAACAGCTTGTACGGGGCGGGATACTGCTTATAGTTACTGAGCAGCTGGATACAAGCTCATTTGATAACCGCTCTGACTCTTACTGAATGTAAATGTTCACCTGTAACAGAGTTAATTCTGTGTCCTAAAGTCCCCAGTTAACTTAATGGTGTAATCTGTGTGCCTAAATGAATTCATGAAGGCCACTGGTAATTTCCCTTGGATGAAGACCATTGAAGACCCAGCTCTTCATGGTGGCTTTTAGGAAATAGTTTAAATGTTTGATAATGATGATTTTTTTTTTATTATTTTTTTTTTGCCTAATTATTCATTCTGCAAGTGAATCTTTCAAGCGAAAACTGAAAAACAAAACAGGTGTGTTTTGGGATAGAGCAAAAGACAAAACTACTTAAGCTGAAGAAAATACAGTTTTTTTTAATGGCTTAAAAAAAAAATCCTGCAGTAGCAATTATGGAATGAACCACTAGAACATGACTCCAGGCAGAGTGACAGTAGATAAAGGAAGCCAGATGGCTTTTAGTCTGATCAGGCCCGAGCAGGGTTGTAGGAAGTCTTTCTGCAAGAGCAGCAAGCCAGTGTGTGTGGTGCTGGGTCCCCTTTCAGTCCCGAGGCTGTGACCACACAAGTAAATTGCGAATGCCCACGTTTTGAGCAGGGAAGAGCACTGTCACTTACAGACACCCCAGTTACCTGCACCGTCGGTTACTCACACTTGTGCTGTATGGCTTTGTTTTCTTTTCAAGGCAGCTCCCTGGATTTTGGTCATATGGAATTACAGGTGATTTAAAGCCTAGGTTGACCTATTTGGATATGCTACAGCTCAAAGAAATACAGGACTTTAAAAAATTTAAAAATACTGATGTGTCACTTCTGTATATTTCTATGCTACCTTTCACTTTTTTGTGATAGCTTAACAGAAAAAGAGACTCCCTGATGTGAATTTTCAGTGATTAAAACAAAACAAAAAGAAGTCCCAAGAATTGTCTCTTAATTAAAGAGGCTATAAATCAAGGTATGGAGGTAACTTTCTGCATCTCAGCTTTCTGCATTAGTTCTTTGATCTTCACATGCAGATGTTCAGCCCAATGCCACGGTCGAGTCCAGCACCGGCCGACCCCTGAGTCCATGTCACCGGCTGCAGGTCTGCCCAGTGCCCCGTGCCCTCTGCCCCAAGCAGCACCAGCCTCCTGCAGCTGCGAAGAGAAGCACGAGGGCTGCCCCATTGTGACCCGACAGCGGGCTTGAGCATGATCTGAGCTTACAGGGTTGGGGTTTTTTGTGATTTCCATGGCTTCTTACTCCACTTGAGCTGGGTTTATCTCATCAGGTGTAACACACTCTGATCTTAGGCCAGGGAGGCTGTTCTTACACTCCAGTGGCCTGCATAGCCTGAAAAAGACTAAGGCATTTTAATCAAATAGCTCCTCCTGCCCCAAGTGCCTATTGTTGCTTATAACAAAATAGAAGCAGAGTAGTGCTGAACATATGTATTATGTTCTGTACTGCAGCAAAGTAAAATAAATGATGCTTACAGTGTAAGCAGGTAATAACATCTCCCAGACAGAAGTGTTCCTGTGTTAATCATGTCTGACTTCTCTAACTCACTTGTTTCTCCCAACCAAAAAGCAGGTTGATGAAATTGTGACAAATGGTTCCACACTTAATGAAATAAAAATTATATTCCATCTTTTTTCCCCAGTCCCTTGCGCCAAGAACACTTGGAATGAATTGTATGGCCATGTTTGTAGGCTTCCTCAGCCTGAACTTTTTAATGGAATTCCTCTTAAACTTGTCTCTAATATGTGTCTTGTTCCTGCTCCTTTCCTTTGCACAGTATAATGGATTCTTTAAGCTTTGAAAGTGAGTTGTTGTGGCCTAAAGTAACAAATCAGTTTTGGAATGCATGCTGTCTGTTGTAAATGATTTGGGGGTAATAAATTTTCTGGTACAAAGCAATAGGCAGCGTTTTCATAATGTTGAACAGTTTAGACTTGTCTTGCAGGGAACAATGTCGCTAAAGCAGTGCGCTGGTTCCAACTATTTGTTATTACAAAAGACATTTTTTTCTTCCTTAAGGTAGAATCCTCATCAGATTTCATGCTTTGCTGTAACTTGTTTTATTTCATATGTTACACAAATAAAAATATGTGAGCACAGTTGTGTATCTGTTCCATCTTTTAATGCAGACTTTTTTTAGGCTGCTTAGGAAAGCTTGTACATGTTACCTTTTATACTAAAGGCCTATTGAAGTGTATTTGATTGCTTTCAGAACTTTTGATTTACTACATTTGAGTCTTAAAATCTGAAAATCAAGACAACTGTGCAGAGCCCTGTTACCTTAAATTTAACTTGATTTTTTTTTTTTGGCACTCTCTAGGTTCTCTCCTTGACACACATGCAGATAGCAGTTTCTAGAACTTTCCCTGCTAAGGACAAACAGGGGACAAATTTTGGGTGCTCCAGAAAACTCCCAGGTTAGAAATGGATTTTAGTAAAACTAGATGTGAAATAATTATCAACAGAAACAAACTCTTCCACTTTTCCATTCCAGTATCTGACTCATGGGTACTGGGTGTTGCGCAAGCTATGTGAAGCCTGGTGTCTTTATCGGACTATCGTGTTCTAATGATTGCAGTGCAAGGAAAAAAAAAAGACTTCCTCCATATCCAGCAGTGAGTAACTTTCCTTTACTGACTCTCCCTTCACACCTCCTTGCTTGCTGCAATGCTGTAGGGTACCAGACTAGAGAGACACCATCAAAGTACCTTCTCATTGCAAACAAGACTAAAGGAGTTTCAAGGTCTTCTGTGTTAGGTGCTTGCATTGCGAGTCCCAGTGTTATTCTCACTTACCTACAGTTTTGGACTTTATTTTACCTCCTGTATCAAAAACCTTAATGGGGTGATTCCAAAAGTGAAAACTGATAACTAAACCAAATCATTGGGAATAAGAAAACATTTGACAGAAAAATGCAAGCAATGGTAGGTATTTGTTTAACAATAGTTTAGCAGGTGTTTACAAAGCCACTATGTTATTTTGGGAGGAAATACTATTATCAGCTGTTTTTTGCTCTAAGTTGAAACGAACTTCTAAGCTGAAAGCGAAATGAAAGGTGGCTGTGAAGAGGCTGGTATCAGTGAATACTCTTTGGATGATAGCTGCAGGAAGCAAAAGGAGGCAAGGAGCAATATCTGGCCGAGTGCAACGAGTCAACTTTCTCTTCTTCCTGAGAGCACTGGGAACAAAATTAATTCTGACTGTACTTTAGTCTAATATTACAGTATTGCTGTCGAGTCATTGAACATCCTACTGATTGCTCTTACTTCTGAGCAGGAAAAACTGATGATGTGTTGATATATTGGGATGGTGGAGTACTTGCTCCTCGAACAAGAAATACCAGCAGTGCTAAAAAGACAGTATAGCAGCGTCTCTAGATGCTAGACGTCCAGGTGCTTCCAAAGAGTCAAGCAACAAACTCTGTGGGCTATTCCTACTGAGGAAAGTGATGTAGTATTCTGTTTCTTACCCCTTCCCCAGCTTTGGGACAACTGGGAAGTTCTGGAGTTGCACCAAGATTTTGTCATTCAGTTTGCATGTACTTAGTATAAAAGAAACCATAGACCTGCTAGATGGAGCACATCACATAAAGAAATATGTGATTTATGCATTTGAATAAATGAATGTTTGTGTCAGCCAACAAATGTGGCTTCAAGGAAAATAACACCTAGGTATAAGTTCTGTATGACATGACAAGCTTTGTTAATCAGGTATAGAGTAGGAAATACCTGTTCGTTGTGGGTAGGGTGTTCCATGATTATAAGGGAACTGGGAGGAATTTGTGCATTTGAGATGCATCTGCTTACATTTGACCTCTGCCTGTAAGCTAGGAAATAATCATTGAGAAGTGTGTTTCTAAGGAGACCTTACTAGGCTTGACCTATGCTACTTCACTTTTATCGTTACTTTAGAAAGAAAAGAAAGACTGAGAAATGTTTGATGCGGAGGACAGCCCATTGCTGAGAGCCAGCTGAACTGACTGGAGACAGTCTCTAACTGTGAAAGTAGCTTACAGTTTGTTGGCAGTTGCATTAAATTCCCCATAATAGAAAATTTTAAAGAAAATATGGCTATGGTGACATATTTTACTGTACATGAAGTTGAAATTTGTATGGGAAACTTACTGGCGAATAGAATAGCGAGAGCTCTGTCTGTTGTGGTTGCAGTTACGCAACTGATGTCTTCTATCTGGTGATAGCTGTGTGTACAAGTATTGTGTTTGGTTAGCCAGACAACAGCGATAGCGCAGACGTGTTGAAGACTGACAGTAACAGCACTTCAGCTGTGAAAGCTTTCTGAATGGCCACTGCAATCTGTAGCACATGTAGTATCTGGGGCTGCCTTCCCATGAGTCAAGAGGGTCACTGAACAGATAGGCAGGAGGTCTTGGTTAGTCACAGGAGAGGTGGTGTTTGCTTCTGTTTGAGAACAGGGCTGAGCTCACCAGCACGATGTGTTGGCTGCTCTCTGCAGTTGGTCTGAGTCCAGCTCTCAGGCGAGACAGACACAGCCAGAGTTTGCCATTTAAGGGTTGCCTAACCAGGCTCTTAGCTGAGGATGAAGAAGAAGAGCTGTCTTTGTTGGGCTGCAAAAGCCCAGGAATATCTTCATAAAAAGGATATAACAGTCCTCTCGTTGTCTATTGCACTTCCCTGCGTGTACTTTTTTGTGGTCCAGAGTGACCGCTTACCTGACTGATCTTTCCCTTTCTCTGTGATTACTTTTGTTTTTGGCATAGCCTGTTATTCTTAGGAGTGAAAATAAGTGTCCAAGAGGGCAGAAGCGGTCAGTCTGAACAGGAGGGATCTGGCTGCTGTATGGTGCAGGTGAGGTTGTATTGCACTGGACCAAGCCATAGGAGGTGGGAGGCAAAACCCACCTAGCTGTCTCTTCCTCACCTGCTGTCCTTTCTTCTTCCACTTCTCCCCCCACATTTGGTCCCAAAAGGTGTTATTCCAGGCATGGGACTCTCGCTTCTTATTTCTAAGATGCAAGTATGCCTTAGTATGAAGGGAGAAGGGACACTACCTAGCATTAACATCACAGGTGACTACATTTGCAAGGGATCAGATTAGCTGTTGGAACTCTCTCTCCCTAGGCCCATATTTCTCTGTCCTTTAGTCATTTTCCTTTCTTAGAAACCAGGAGCTCTATGGCCACTCAGGAAATTAACTTACTTATTGATCTTTCTGAGAGCTTAGGGATGTAATTCTGTCTTTATTACATCAGATTTTAGAAGATATTTTTGAACAGTGGCAAAAGCATAGAAGTTGCAGGAAAAAAAGAAAAAGCTCTCTTTTGGGAAAAACAAACAAACAACAAAAAACAGCAGAAATTTCTCACATCTCTGACCCAGGTCTATGCAGATAATCAAATCAGTATACATGCATAAAAAGAGAGGAATAAATTTAGGAACTTGTAACAAAGCTGATAGTAGGATCAATTTACAAGTTTCAGTTTTTCCATGTTTTACCTCACAAGAAGAAGTAT
The DNA here is from genome assembly GCF_040182565.1 of Anser cygnoides. Classification (NCBI taxonomy): domain Eukaryota; kingdom Metazoa; phylum Chordata; class Aves; order Anseriformes; family Anatidae; genus Anser; species Anser cygnoides. The sequence goes on from NC_089882.1 coordinate 22,111,225, forward strand.
AGGGTTTATTGTGCTGTTTTTATTTCTGCAGCATATTTTGAAATCTACTAACCTTTATCATTCACCTTTGTAGCCTAAAACTTGACTTGGCAGCTCATGAGGTTTTCCATGAAATTGCTTAAGGTGTTCCCTTAACAGCCTGCACTAGTTTTCATACAGCAACAGTCTTATTCTCTTTTCCCAAGAACAACAATGGGATGTGTGACTTCCACAAACAGCAGCAGCAAAAATGGGCCCTGAACCTGTAATGATCAAATCTAAAACAATTAAGTTAGATCAGTTGGGTTACATCATGAGAAAAAATGAGTAGTGGTGATATGTTCTTTGCAATTTATGCTCTTAACTCTTTTTCCAAATTTCCAGTATCCTGTAGTGAGAATTTCTAATGCTTAAAGCAAACGTTCATATATACTGCAGATACTTGATTTTGCTGAGACAAATTTCCTCGGATGCTATTAAAAGTAGCTATTTCTAAATTAAGCTGGATTTGATGGGTTAATAAATGAAAGAAGCAGTGACTGAGTGCTTGACTTGGGTTTCCAACTGACTTCTAGGTAAACTTGGGTAATCAATTAATCAGATTAAAAGATCAAAACAATCAAAACTGAATTTTCTTGAGGATTTATTTTTTCAAAACTTACCCCAGGTTTCTTAAAATACCTTCTCAATACAGGAAGTGAAATTAGGCCTGGCTCAAGAAGAGGTAATACCACAAAAATTTTCGTCACACACAGTTAAAACTCACTTTGGCATAACAGAAAACATTGAGGCTTACAAGAAATGAAAGAACAAGATGCAGTGATGGTGATGAGTTTTTTTCCTTATTAAAGCATCAGCAGATATGTGTATTGCGTTCCCAAAAGGCAAAGGATTCCAACCTTATTATAATGTAGCTTCAATGTGACGCTGTCAGATCTCAGAAGTGAGAAAAAGCAGAAGACAGTCTGTCACACTGACATTTCTGTTTCCACATTTTCCTTATCACTGAGTAAAGAATGTATTTTTTTCATTTACACCTACCTGTAACTTCATGTAGCACAACCAACCTTTCATGCATTAAAAAGGAGTAGAGGTGTCATGCTAATGATATGTTCCTTTTTCTGCCTTTTGAAGGGCAATTTAAATTGTCTTCCTGAAGCATGGCTTGCATTAGTGATGCTCAAATGTATGCATGTAAGTACTGTAAATGGACACAGTGTAGGAGTTAAGGTATTTCTTTCCTCAAGATTTAGCAGTGATTTTTTTTTGTCTTATTGAAATACAAATTGCCATGTCTGTTTAAATTTGAAGTGTGGGTTGTTCTTATTAGCACCTCTAGCCTGAAGTCTTTTCATATTCAAATGACTTAAGCGTTACAAGGATTACACATTAGTTGCATTTTAAAAGAATGGGCTGAAGGGCTTGTTTCAGCTGTTCATTGTTCATTTGAGAATATAGTAAGTGTGTTTATTTTTTAAACCATATTTCATCTTCTCATATTTTGGTAGAGAAACAGGAAAATGCAGGTAAAATTTAGGCCTAGTGTTAACTTAGATGGATTATCCTGTATTTTGATCTTTCTTTTACCCTCATATTGGCTAAATATTTAAAGAATAATTGAGCAGGAATGGCTGACTACTTCATTTAAGGATTTTTTTTTCCTTTTTTATTGATATATCTGCTTGGCTTTAGAAAAAAGCCCACCTGTAAATAGATATTTGATGCCTGAGTGGCATCTTTATAGATTTTTGTAAGTGTATGTTCACATACTAAATAAGTTTTTGTCTTCTCAAAATACGCACAGTGCAGCTTTAGAAGAGTGTTAAGATCTGCACTCAGCATGTGATTCTGGAGTCCATCAGCAGTGCTTGGACTAACTGTATGATTAAATGCTTTCAAGAAAGCTTTCAAAAGTGCAATAGCTCCATGCATTACTTTGATATGTAGTCTACATACAGTTCAGAGAATGTTGTGGCTACAGAAGCCACTAAAAATGTCAAATTACTTAAAATTTTTGGATGAAGCAAATATCATGACCCCATGATTTAAGGATCTTTGAATACCAGAGCCTCTTCAGTGGTTTTAGGATTTAGAGCATACAGAGAGGAACAGTGCAACATGTTAGCTGCAGAAAACTTTTCATACTGACGTGAAGATCAGCGTGCCTGTAACATGGGACCAGCTTTCATACTCCCATATAATTACTGAGCTATTTTGTGAATCGGCAAAGTAACTAAACTTCTTGTGAAGACTTCAGATGGCCAAACAAAGTCCTGTCAACACCATGTTCCGCTCCCATTCCATTGCTTAATCTTTCTGACATCACTGAAAAGAAGGTTTCCCAGAGGCATGCTTTACAATGCAGAGAGCTTCCATTTGTATCCTTTTCCCACCTAAACTTATTTATCGTTCACTCATCTTTAATCTTCATACTTTAAAATTAGTTAGAGATGTTTTTGAGGAATCACTCTTCTTGCATTAGTGCTGAACTAGTTGTCCTCCCAGAACATTTGAAAAAGCAGCTATCGTGCTAATAGCATTCATTATAAAAGAGCCAAAGAGAATTAGATAGATTAGAAATTTCTTCAAATGCAGTTATTTCCTTTTTGCATGCAAGGTGCTGGGGTTTATTTCCCCCCACAAACAGAGCAATTTTAGGGTGGCTGGGGTGGGAGGTGGTGTTCTATTGTTTTCCTGCAAATATTACTCAAAGTATTCTTGGGAATGAATTTGGCTTCGTGGATTGTTTCTTTGCCAATGCTTGAAGTAATTCACCAAATACCTTTCAAGAAACCATAAAACATAATTTTACCATAATGACTCTGAGCCAAGATGGAGAATAGAGATATAAACCTTTGAAAATAAGCACATGCTATTGCCATTTTCGCATTGAATAGGCTTTTATTCTTTCTTTTCCTTTGGAAGAATGTTTATCATTCATGGTGACATCCCCACCGATGACTCTTTGCTGCTCCTGCCAGCCTTATCGGCTCATGCAGGTAGCCTCAATAGCTGATGTATTTCTCAGCCCACAGCCCTGCATGGTAGTGCTGCTTGGGTCCGCTTGCACCAGGCCAGTGCTAGGATAAGTGCTCCTAGATAAGGAGCAGAGGGCTGGGGAGGAAGACCCTTTACTGAAAGAAACCCAGATAAAAGGCAATTCCTACTGTCAGCCTTATGCTGCAGTCTCACTCTTGTCCCAAGGCTGTATTTGTGTCCATCGTAAGATGTGATGTACCGTACCACATGGCAACAGGCGCTGTCTGCGCTCTTCATCAGACCTAGCATCCCGCTTGTTGAACACGTGGGAGGGCTGCATCATTTGTCACCTGTGTAGTAAAACATAGTTTTGTACAGTGGAGTTGCTTGTAACACAGAAAATCTGAGATAATAAAGATATAATAGTATTTTTCTAACAGCCAGGTGCTGTCTTGGGAAGACTGGGAGAAGAGATTAAAGAGCTGGTAGATAAACTCATGGATGGTGGGTCTGCTTTGGGTGGTTTAAACAGGACAATGTAGATAAGACTTTTGACATGGGTCATCTCCAAAATGTGAGTTGCCGTAGATGAGGATCTACTAGATAATAATCCTAAGATAATTATTTTGTTCCCGGTACGTCCCCTCCCTGAATTACTTAACATTTGCTTCTGGCAACTTTTGTAGGTGGAATATTGTGCTAATGGACACGTCTCTGCTTTGACTACTGATGGCACTGAGTTAACTGAGAAAATAGATTTGTAGCAGAAATATGATGCTTTCCTAAGTCACTGGGGAAAAAAAAATCCAACAAATGTTATTCTGAGAACATTTATGGGGTATAAGCACAGGAAAAAAACTCTCTTTATCACTTTGCCAAGTGCACATGCTTTAACATCACAAAATTTGTGGTAGTTGGAGTTTTCACATGTATAAACATCTTGTTTCTTAAAGATGGGTGTTTGCCAGCTTGTACAGAATACTGGAAGAAAGGGAGAAGAAACTCTAGCTGGCAATGGAAAGTGTGTGGCAACAGGAAAAACTCATCCCTTAGCTGGCTTGCTGTCACAGTGCGCTGCTTAGAGAGCAAGAGCGCTGGCTGCACTTGTCTGTGTCTTTATACGAAGCAGCTGGTGTCAAAATGACTTCTTATGTGATATCACCTGGATCTCCTATTTAATGTGTTTTGAAAACCCTCCTTTTCTTCCTACCTTTTATGTTATGTGGTAGTCTTATCCAAAGATTCCCTGGTGATAAAGGTATTGTTAGCTGGTTACTGCAGAAGCAGAAAATGAGACAGAGGTGACATCGTGATTTGGGATCGGCAATTTCAAGTAACGTGGCTGGGCTCTGTTCTCAGTGAGATCTCTCAAAGAAGCTACAGGATTTACAGGACTGTCATGTCAAATCACACAAAAGATTTTCTTGGGATGTGAGATCCTAACCCATCTTCTGATTTTTGCCAGGAATGGAGAAGAGCAAGTTTTGGAGAGGGAAAGCAAGGGTAAATTAAAAGGAGAAAAAATTACCTCCCAATATTGGCTTAAAAAACAAGCCTTGGGTTCAAACTTTGGGCAGAGGTTCAAGACAGTTCTTTATCTAAACCAGCTCACCTAACCCTGGTTATCGGTGTGCTCCTTGTAGGCACGAGTTAGTATATAGCCAAAGGGAAGAATCTTCCCGGTTAAAACATACCAAGGAACTTGCCTCAGCTAGTTACAGTAGTTGAAAGAATTTATTTATTTATTTTTAGACTTCACTGACGCTTTTCACTGAAGTCTTTTTTTTTTTTTTCCCCCAAACATACATCTTACAGTTTTTATGGGACTTTTTTAGTCTGTTTTGGACTCCTGAGGCTTTCCATTTTCTTAGCTTGCAAGCAGGACTCCCACAGCTTTTGTCTATTGCAATACATATTCTGCAAAAAAGCATGTGCCTTGAGTGTTTCGGTGACCTTGCATTTTATTTGCAGACTGTGGTTAACTCTTATTTGTATAATTCATGGGAAGTACTAAAAGAAAAGGGTGCTGTAGATTTTTTTTTCCTACTACAGCACCCTGCCCTGAAAAAACAATAGAAGTAAAATGAAGCATTTATAGAAAAAAAAAATAGCCATCTGTCCAAACACTGCTCAGTTTTTTGTCCAAAGGCTATTTTACTGAATTTGGTGTTGAGTATTTGTCTGTGCACCTGTGGTTGCACACAAGGACACTTTTTTTCTTCCTTAGATAAATATTTGTACAGGAGATACTTGCACTTAATACTGCTTATTTTCATTTTGTTTTAGTGAAAATATTAATATTAAAACAGAATAGGACAGAAATACGATGCAGCTCATCTACATGTAGCAGGTCCATCTGCTTCTCGAGATTAACATGTTTCACTGATTAGTCACTGCAGAGCTTCCCTAACCTAGAGGAGCCTGTAGCTGTAGGCTACTGGCAGCCTTACTGTGGAACAGGGCTGGCCTCAGGGGACCTAGGAAACAGCAAGTGTTTTACCTCCTCCCTTTCTGGGGCAGTCAGGCATGCAGCAGCCCTTCCTCTAAACCCTTGTTCAGTATGTTTGCTGCACATGAACCACTCGTTGGGTTTGAATGAGATGGAATTCTTAGAGGTCGAATATATTGCAGTGCTATACTTTGTGATGTCACAGAACTCTGCAAACATCACCTGCCAGGTCATCCAAAATGGGGGCTGAATTGGCAGGCTTGCCACTTTGGCTTGTTGTTTGGGCACCTCGTGCTGCTAGGACAACATCAGGGTTTGCACCTGGGCCTTGCTGTTTGCTCCAGCAGTATTGCAGTGGGAAGGTATTGTGATCGAACGCATGTAGCCTTACCCAACCCTGAATAGGGGGCTGGCCCTTGCTGGTCATTCCTTCAGTCCTGCAGTGCTCTAGAAAATAGGAAATAAGTCCTTTATCCCTTTCTGTTGTGACTACAGAAATCTTGCTGGATGTCTTCTAAGGATAAAGGACATCCTTAACAAATGAGTTGCAGATGGAGCTTGTTCCGCTTTGTCATGAAGGGTGATTTAACAAAGTGAAATCTCGATAAAATTCAGTTCAGTGGTTTGAAATTGAATTGCAGACCTAAAAGAAAAGCTGTACTGGAATAGACTTTAAATTCTGTTTTTTTTTTGTTTGTTTGTTTGTTTGTTTTTGTTGTTGTTGTTGTTTTGTTGCACAATGTTCTGCTTCATTTGTAATTTATGGCCTATCAGAAGAGAGGTGAATTTTCTTGCACTGCTTTGCTTTATGAATTTGGTGATTCTGCAGAATTATTATATGCATTGCAAATAATTTAAGTCCTTTTTTTAGTAGTGCAGTGTTCATTCTTGGAAACGAGCAACAAATAGCACATCTAACAATATAATACTTATACTGGGAATAAAGCAACCTCTGTAACACCATAAAGTATCAATGCTTAGTGATTATTTCCTTTATGTTCCATGAATTTCTATTTTTTGTTGCTGCCCAAGACTATATCCAGTTTATTCCAAATTACCTAACCTGCTGTTCCTGTATAGTAGTCTGCTTTTAAGCAATTCTTAATCTTTCCTTTTCTTGTGCTGTCATCTCTGAGTGCTCTTCCTACAATGATTAGAAACCTTCTTCACCCTTTAGGAATGGTATACGGTCACAAACAATATATTCAGATGAAAGGGAAATACTTGACCAGCATGTCTTAGCGGCTCTTTGATCTCCTTGCGGAAGGCTGGTGCATCTTCCAGCCATCCTTTTCAGACGGTGAACAAGTGAAACATTGTTTTGTTGGGGCAGAGAGGTCTGCATACTTCACATAGAACGGAAAACACTGACCACCTTCTATAGGCTGCACTGGAAGGAAAATTTAGAAATTAAGATGGGGTGGGGTGGGGCGGGCAAGATAGTCATGCTGCTGTTAATTAATTGCCCAGCCAGTCCTGGGGGCTGGTTCTGGGGGTGTAAGAGAGGTATTTGTGTGTGTGCAATATATTTATTTATTAGTTTCACAAAGGAAAACATTGTTTTTCTTGAACTAAACTGCCAGAGAACAGGACACTCAGTGCAGTTTGAGACAACTACCAACAGCAAAATGATGGAAGGGCTTCAGTTTGAGGTGGTAATTTTCTTCATTTTAAAAATGTGCTGTCTCTGTGAGTTTGTTTTTTAGGAAATTAACTGAAAAACATTGTTTGCATTTACAGCAGAAGCTCCTCATGGCCTGCCTGTCCAGAAGACAAATATCTATTAGTTCAGATTATGCTGAATTCGTGCTGTGATAGCTTGTGTATTAAGCGATTCCAAAGTATTTTATGAACACTTGGTTTTTTTGTTTGTTTAAGATGCTTGACAGGACAAGAAGGACATAGTCATTGTTCCACTTGACAGTTGAGTCAGCACTAGGATATAGGGTCTTGTCAAAGCCTCCCAAAATTGAAAACCTTCAAATTATTGGACTTAGAATTTAAGCCTGAGTAGTGTGGTCAAGGTCATAGAGAAAGCTCACGATAAGTTGACAGTAGCCCATGAATCCTGATTCCAGGATTCGCATCTAAAATGCCAGTTTATGCTGCTTTGAGAAAGCCATGTAATTATCATACTTAAAATTGCAGCTGGTCAAATGCATGAACCAAGCAGACCTGTCAAAGGCATTTGGCAGGCAATTTGCCAACACCCATTTCCATAGTCTCCTATAACATGGGAAAAAAATGTGTTTCCATTCCCTGTATAAACCCTAAGCTGCAAGCTTCTCAGTCTTGACTTTTGTTCGTTCTTGCCAAAGGATGGAGGCAAACAGAGTTCTCAGTTGTGTTTTGTTTTTCCCTAAACCTGCCATGCCTATATGATAGAGGCTGTCTAACTTCCATACATTTTGAGGTGCTGGTTATGCTGATAGTGAGCAAATAATAATTTTAGCATAATGAATACATGCTGATAGACAGATAAATCTTTTTCTTGGATTTTTGCATACTTAAGAATCTGGCCCCACTCCCATTCCATTGAGAGCAGATGAGATGCCTGTAAGATTAGTCCCATATTAATGACTACAGAACATTATGTCATATAGATGTATAACAAAAGATTGTGTCATATAGGTTCTTAAAAAAAAAAAAAAAAAAACATGGTTAACTTCCTAAGGCAGTGTTTAAAAACCTGTTGGTTCAGCAGATCTTGCACTAGCATAAACACTTTTTTCTGCTCTTTAAAACGTTTGCATTACTGAAATGCTGATTGATTTCTGCTATGCTATTGTCCAACATAAGACCTTCTGAAAATAGTGTGATATTGTTTTCCCTCTACTTCTTTTGAAGTAGTTACAAAATGTAGAGATGAAACAAGATATTGTAAAATGCAATTTAGATAGATTCTCCCTGATCCGGAGGTAATGAAAGGGATGCTGTTTATGGTCTCAAGAGAAATAGAAAAGTTTGGGCAGTATGCATGACACAGTTTGTAAGCTATATCCAGAGCATCAAATACCCAAAAGCTAGTCAAGAATGACTCAGCCTACTGACGGTTATTCCAGGTCAAAACACAACAGATATCCTAAAGCAAAGTGATTTTGTATTAATGTGTATGCTAACACTGTATGTGCACGTAGGCACACGAAGGAAAAGATTGTTTTCTAGAAAGGTTCAATGTATAGTTATATCTAAGATTAGAGCTCACGATGGATGTCTTCAGAATATTGCTATCGTGTTACTCTCTCCATCAATCATATTGTTTTTGCAACTACTTTGAAAATGAAGATCTACCAATTAAAATGACAAACAGGGCGGTAAACAGATCTTAAGGGAAGTTGCTATATTGCTGATCAGTGAGAGCAACCACCATTAAGTCTGAGATCCACTGTGCTGCTCTAGAACCAGAGTTTCTGCTGCATTGGTTCTGACTGCAAACTCATCCAGCGTGAAACCGCAGCCAACACGAGACCTGGAAGTATACGGACCCTTCTCTTTTATTTAAAATATTGCACCCATGAACTAAGCATCAAGCAGTAAACATGAGAGACTTCTACTGCTTGTAAAACCTTTAGGCAACTATTGTAAGCACTCCAGAAGGTGTCTTGAAATATTAAGCCATTTAATTTTTGTAATTTACTCTCTCAAATCAAATTCTGTTTTACCTCATTTATTGTGGAAATAATCAGGGACTTCTTCCTTAGAATCATCCAAAAAGCTGCTAGCAGCTGCTAGCAACTGCCAGTCATCTCTCGCAGAGTTCATATTAGCAACAAATAATTGAATTTCGTATCTTTTGCCACATAATTGCAACAACAAAAAAGCCCCCCCAAAAAAAAAACCTACAACCTACCTTAAAAGGTGGGGGAGGGCAAAAATGGATGCATAATTGAAGAGACAATCCCTGTCTCGCACATGTAGTGACAAGCTTTACGTGACTTTTATTGCAATAATTACTGTATCCTGCTGATCAGGAATAATTATCATTACCATGGCAACTTCATACAGAAAGAGTGATTGGGGGTGGGACAGGGTAGAACAGTTCCTTGAGAGCAGCGTTCAACATACTCATCTGGTGCGGTTTTGTGTGTGTCTTTGAAATATTAACATTCATGCTCTGTTTTTTTAATGGGGGATGCTGCAGCAGCATACAAGCCCAACTGTTGTGTACGTACTTGCACTTTAAAGCTGCTCATTTTTCCATTTCGAGTTCAGACGCACAGAGTCCAAAGAGTCTAGATTGAAAGAATTGCATCTTCTCTGTGCGCGTGCTGCCCTTCATCTCATTGAGGCAGACAAAATGAAATTCTCTGCATGTTGCTAATTAAGGTGAGGAGACTTAGCTGAATTTTTGCTTGCTGTGCATCCATACTAGATCCCTTTTTAGTGACATACATGTACATTTATTTCTGTATTTGGCCAGTGTTTGTTTTCTTGAAACCTTCTCTCCTCATGATTTCTTGCAGCATACAGTGCATGTTGATTTTTCATTTTTTATAGTAGCATTTCACCTGTGCAGAGATAATACTGTTCCAAAAGCACTTTTCAGGCTATTTTCAAGTTAAAAATAATAATTTGAAGAATATCAGGCAACCTGGACACTTGTGATCCATTTTTCAAAAATCAGTCTTTAATTTTATTCTTTAGTATATAAAACATACAACAACCATCTTAATCGTTTAAATGGACAATGAAAACAATTCATAAAGTGAAGATTATGCAGTATGAGTTCATAATGAGAACTTATGGCATTCCAGGACAACGATATATCTTCACTGAAGATTCCAAACTCCTGATTTCAAGAGTTAAGAAAACACAGACCCAATGTTTTGGAAAAACTAGAAAAAGATTTAAGATACATGGCCAGTTTGCAACATGAGTCTTTCCAGTCCTGAGGGCATAGTCAGTTGGACTAGTTCACTGTGGGTACTGTCAAAATAACTACTTGTGGGGAAGGACTGAGATGAAGACATTGTTTGGCATTCTGAAATCTTGAATTTCAGTACCTTGTCTGCATGTGTACCTGCTGTCTGAGGTTTTCTTAGTGACACCAGATTGCGTCATGGAGTGATTTGTTGGTGGGAGCGAAGGAGCTTTTTCTCTCCCACTCTGAGAGGGGCTTTTCCCTTTTTGTACTGAGATATACCTTTTCTCAGTACCAAATTAAATTGGGTCAGTTATGATGCCGTGGATGTTAAGTGAAGGCTATGTCTCAGCCTTGTAGGTGGGTAATGGACCAATCTGCAGAAGTGGACAGTGTGTAGATAGCTCTTGTTAAGTTGGCTTGTCATTGATGCTATAGCTAGAGGAGTGACAGCCCTGTCCTTCAGAGCTTCTGAGTCCTGTCCCAAAGCATCTAGGTGTGTGGGTAGAGTGAACTTCTGGCACCACAGGAGTTGCTTTATTTTGTTTGCTTGTCTTTCTTTTTCTTTTGTGCCTTGTTTCTTCACTCTCTCAATCCTTTAAAGAAAGATGTGGTGTGAGGTGCGTGTCTACCCTGAGAGATCAAGTGTATCCTGTTTCAGGACAGAATTTCATAGCCTGTCTCAGGAAAAAAACAAAATAGAGTAATGTAACTCACGGCTTCACCAGCTGATAAGTGAAGGGAATGTTTTAGGATTCCTCTGAAGCAGTAAAGTAAGTCTACAGTGACTTAGGTCTGGCTGGGTGTCAGCGGTCCTTATTATTACGCTGTCATGGATGTGACTCGAAGCTCCCACAGCTCAAGTGCTCAGAAGACAGTATTTTTAGTCAGCCCACTGGAACATTCTGTTGGGTATTGACTTTTGGCTTTGTATCAAATTAAAGCATCAGTGTACACATGGCCCAGTACTCTCCTTCTGCTTCCTCTTGTTCCTTGGCAGTGCGTATAACTACTGAAGAAGAGGCTCCAAATACAGCATTCTCATGCTGCTTGCATCCTTTTGATATCCATCTCTCTCTGCTTGTTTAAGAATAAGTTCTCTTTTCCCACAAACAAAAGGGCCTGAATTAGCGAGCAAGCTGAGTGTTGGGCAGAGGATGCAAGGACTGCAAGGGATGTCCCCATGAGCAGGAATGCAGTAAATCTCAGATAAAAGTGAAGGCACAGAGCTTCTGTATCCACCTTTTCTCAGCTTTTTTTTTTTTTCCTTCTTCCCCATATGCTCTTTTCCTTCCCTCAGTCCTGTAGAAGCAACATTAGAATTATGGCAGTGCACAGCCCCAGGGAGTGAAGTTCACTGAACAGACAGCAGCAGCCCTTTGGCACCTCGCACCCATGCTCTTTTACTACTGCTCTTACCAGCCCATCTCCCCTTGCTCTGCTTCCTAAGATTTGTTTGCAAATGTTGGGGTCTGACAGACACTCAGGATTCAAGCTCCTGTTTCTTTTTTTCTGGCACTCAGTTCCATGGCCAAGAAATGACTGGTGTGACTGATTCAAAATTACACTGCTCTCAATGCTTATTGAAATCTTTCATCTCCCTGTCACTTACTTCTCGTTGTACTGCCTCTAGGTTTGTGTGTGGCCTCTAAAGCACTTTTAAAGTAGTAGTCCTAATCTGTAAATCGGATTTTTATTTATTTATTTATTTACTTTTTGTGGAGTGGAACTGCCAAATGAGGCCCATGGAGTGCTATAGCAGACAGCAAGATGCAGGGTGCAGCTTGGTGTCCTCTGCAAGCCATCAGTGGCAAGGCTGGGGTTGTAGCACCCTCCTGCTGCTCAGAAATGCTGCTCTCAGCCTGGAGATGCCCACGTAGGACCCCAGGTGCCCTGACTGGGCAACAGCGCTTGAGCATCCTGGTGGCAGCATGCTGCTCTTTTTGGTTAGTTGTTTGTGCCAAATCTAAAACTCAAGTGCTCCTTTTGTCGTCAGTTTAAACAGTAAAACAGTTCTCAGACTGGGTTGTGGTAGAGGCCCTTTAAATGAAAAGCGAGTTTGTCTCAGGCTTTGAAATCTGACAAAATGCAGTTTTCATCACATAAATCAAAAGCAGTTGTTTCTTCTAGAAGCTGTTTTCCTGTCAAAAGGTAAACATGGAACTACTAGGGAAGGCAAGATGAGCAGGGGGGGGGGGGGGGGGTTCTTCATGTTAAGGGTCTTAACAGTGTATGAAACACTGTCCTGTAGAACTTGATATGCTCTGAACATAAAGTTCCATAGAGCAAAAGTGTTTTTTCAGCTTTAATAATACCAGGGTTCTTATGTATAAGGCTGTCTCTCTCCGTCCAGAAAATTACCGATGAGGACAAATATAGGATCATTTATGTTCTCTACTAGATACAGGAACATCTACTTTTTAACACATCAAGTTTGATGTGAAAGTTTATGCTCACCACACAGCTGATAGTACATCACTGGAGAAGTCACATCACACTGGGCTGTAGCAGCTTCTGTGGCAAGTGAAGTTACTCAGTTACATTTGGATGGCTTTGACCTGAGTTTTATAACACAACCAGAAGTTGTGGGCCACAGGCAGAAGGCACAGACGAGCGGGTGGAGTTCAGGGCCCGGGGGGTGTAAGAGGACAGGATACATGATCAGAATGGGCCCTTTTGTTTCTAGCAGCTTCTAGTTTTAGCTACTGTGTCCTGACAAATCAGTAATAATTTTGCTTATAGCTTTTCTAAGTAATACGCTTACGGGCTGATAAGTTTTGAATTGAAATAATTTTGGTTTCTGCACTTTGTCTTGGTTTTCCACTTGTTATTCTAACTACTGGACACTACAATGACAGCAAGAAATGTTTGGAGAGTGTGACCAAATATCACATAATTAAGCAATTTGACATTGGAATGCAGAAAACAAAATGTAACAGTAAAAGACTGGTCTAGATTTCATCTGCTCAAAGTAATAATAAAGACATCAGCAGGGAAATCAGTCATGCACATATATTATTTGTGTGCACTTAAGTTGGACAGATAGGATAATGGATGTGGTATACACCAGATGTTACATTTCCTGAAAATAGATATGTTAAAGGAGCTCACAAGTGGTTGTCAATGCCCCTTTCATTACCCCATCAGTCTAAATTTATCCAGTTGAAATAAACATCTTAGTTAGTCTGAACTTGGGCTTCACCTTTAAATTTTCTGTGCTACTTTTGCATACACAAGATAATAGTTGTTAAACTTTTACATGCTACAGTATAGTTTCTCAAACCCTCCTTTAACAGGTTAAAAAGATAGCATCTTTCTTGATGCCACAGTTTAAAACAAGAACAAATGCCAAATAGGCATACCAGTGGTTAAAGCACAGTGAAGGCCCACACTTTCATAATAATTTTATCTTGTGCACTGAAACACACAGAAATAACGTTCTAACTGCATGCACAACTAGCTTGTAGGTGGAGTTGTTAGTGCCCAGAAATGGCTGTTACAAGTCACTCACTTATGGAAATTCCTACCATGAATATACACATAGCTGTAGCAGATTTCCATAGGGTGTTTTTTGTTGTTTCCTGTGGAGCTTGCACTGAAAACTTTCACAATATCTTTGATGTATTATAATAAATCTCCTGCTGAGTGGTGGGTTTTTCTTGTTTGTTTTTTTGTTTTGTTTGTTTGTTTGTTTTAGTTGTGGGTTTGGATTTTGTTTGTTGGCTTTTTTTGGTCTCATTTTTTGTTGCTGTTGTCCTGTGTTTTGGTTTGGTTTGTTCTTTTTTTTTAGGTACCTTTATGTTTTGTAAATCAAGTGCAGGCTTTTCAGTGGAGCTGAAATGGGCTTTAGCACTGGCTGGCACGGTACATCATGTCATGTCCTGGGCACGGTACATCATGTCATGTCCTGTTCACGAGAATAGACGTTCCCATCCCAGGCAGCTGGGGCTGTGTCTGGTTGTGAAGTCGTGTACAGTCATCACAGAATGTAACGGGACATCAGTATGTTTGCTTCTTTGGCTGTTTATATAGTACTAGTTCATACTCAGACAAATTTCCTTCTTGCTAGAAGGAAGTTTAGAAAGGAAGTGTCTCCAGAAGGGACTAAGTTGGAGAGTAATTCAATGTTCAGATAAGTCCTGTTTTTAGGAAATATTTCTCTCTCAGAATCCATTAATAAAGAACTTGAGTATTTTATCCTGTAGAATATCATTGTTCTAGCAGTTGAGACACGCTTCTTTACGAAGCTATACAGCCTTTCGCTGAAGCTTTGCACACACAAAAAGAAAATTGAAATGTTTTTAGAGAGAACATCTTAAAAAGAAAGCTAATAAATTCTACTGAAAGCACAGGTAATCTCAAAACTAAAAAGCACATTGTAATGTACGAGATAGTTACAGAGGTAGTAGTTTTTCACACATTTTTTTTTAAAAAAAAAAAGGTAAATAAGGAATAACAAAGTGCACTTTTTTCAGTATCACATAAAAATGGCAGCTCAGCAACCCACTGCATAAAGCACTAGAAGCACACACTAGCATTTACACAGAGAATTATGGAAAAAGATGTCTTAAAGTAGGTAGTTGTTTCTGTATGTAACTTATTGCGTGAAAGTGAGTTTTGAGCATTCACAACTGTACTTATTTCCTACAGTGACTATTGCCCCACTGACAATAGTGGGATCATACTAATTTCAGTGAACTCACGGTCCAATCTCTAATGTAAAAACCCTTCCACTCTTATCTGGGGGAGGGAAGGAATTTGTGTTCCTGTTGACCATTGTTTTCAACACCAGGAATCCTTTATTAAAAATGCTAGCCAAGAGGGGCAATGAGCTTCAGTTATCTGACCTTCTGAGCAATCGTCTTCTCATTTTAACATTTAATCTGATAAGGAATTGCCTGCTGTTGACATCAGATTGATAGAGGATGCTGTACTTTGACATTATTTCCATGTGTTTGACATCTAAATGGCATTCAGCTCTGGTCCAAGGAAAAAGATGTCTTGGGCCCTGAATAGTATTGATGCTGGTATTATCAGAGTCTTTGGGGATGCTGAGAAGTACTTCACTGGACTATGGAATAGGAGGTGAATAAAGGAGGACTCTGAAAAGGAAGTACATGTGAGCTGGACGGGGTCTTTGGAGTGTGTGGAATGCACTCGTCAGCAGTTATTTTTGTGCCAATATGTTAGATAAGTGTTACTGTTTACATACCAATTTGCTCTGTTATTTAATAATTCCTGTAGTAACCAGGGCAATGGTTCTATCACGTGATATGCTCATTACTCCAAAGATACAAATCTTCATAAAGGAACTTCATTTCATCAGGTTACGTAGATGCTTGGAGAATTTACAGCATTTCTTAGGCAGATAATAGGCCCTGTAAATGAACAAGAGCAACCCAGGCTTAAGACTTGGTCAGAACCCCTGTGGAAGGTACTAAAAAGTCTTCCCACTGACTAGACTGGATTTGGATCTGATTTTAAGGTCTGCTTAAAAAAACCAAACTCTTTATTTTTTTTGCTGCTTTCATTCATATGTATCTGGACAGAAGCACCTGGGCAAGATACAACTCTGCATATATAGGCAGAATAGTAGAGACAAAGATTTTTCTTTGAAATCATTGTGAAGACCATGGTACAGGATGAGGGGAAAGAGAGAGTGACTTCTGAACTTTCATTTCTCATGGTGTATTTTCTTGGAATAAAAGACCTCCCATACCAGTAAAAGTGATCTCTGGTTACTTGCCTTTGAAGCCTGTGAAAATCATGGTATCTACTCTGATTGTACAGAGAAATAGTGGCTTCCAGAGATTCACCTTGGAGATTTTTAATTGTATCATTTCTACAGCAAAACACATTAAATTAAAAAAAAAAAAAAAAAAAACTCTTACTGTTCAGGTTGTTTTAGAAGGGGGAAGTAGAGCTAAAACATGACAGGAGAGCAGAACATTTGGCTTGAGGAGTATTAATAAAGATCAGCATCTGCAGTTTGAATAAAAGTCTGTGCAAGTTAGGGTGAGAAGCAGTGCAGTTGGAATAGTTTATATGTCAGGAGATTGAATTTATCTTAATTCCATCTGTCAATAAATGGTGGACACAGAACTGTCAGGCTAGGCAGCAATGACTTACCAAGAGGGACTGCGCTCTCCAGCACTGCTGGATCTCTCAGTCACGATTCTGTAAGTTTTATGTGAAAGGGAAATGCAAAATATTGGGCTCAGTGCAAGAATCTGTTAGTGAAAACCTAAATCCTGATATTAAAGGGTTTTATTACATTACTCTATGCTTGTATTTGGATTTTGTGCTCTAGCTTTTATGTGCTGTGTGACCTAGCTAAGAGTGTGTGCTGTGGCAGCAATAGCTATGTTTGCAGATTCTTGCTGAATAATTTGCTGACATACCATAGATAGATATCTCCCAGACAGTTAAAACTTGATTTCAGTGTATCAAAGCAAATTAGCCAACTACTTATATTAAAGAGATAAGCTACTTAATAGGTCTAAAGTTTTTTTTTTTTTTTACGCCTTTTTGATAGGGGTGATAATTCTGGAAGTCAAAAGCTTCCATATAATCAGTGGAAGAACTTCATAACGATTGAAAGCAAAGACTTTGTGTAGCATTTACAGTGCATAGCATGACTGTGTGCTGAAACTGCTGCAGCGGGCTGCCTCACATGCATGTGCAACTTACAGTAGTACAGGTCATTTTGATAGCAATATAGAAAATATGCTGTCCAAGGGAAAGGTAGGAAAGACGAACATAAAAGCTCAAAAAATCAAGAGGTTCAGGATTCTAAATTCTATGCAATCTGTGAAGAAATATGTCTTCAGAGCAAAAGAGAATGGGGAAGCAGCTCTATAATTACCCCAATCAGATAGTATGCCAACAAAAAAGGAACAATTAGTGATGTTTCCCAGTCAATAGATATTTGTCCTTAACTGAGTGATCTATTGCAGAGATATGTAATTAGGACTACGTAATAATAGGTTTGGTAACTCTATCCCTGTCAAAAAGGGAAGAAAATCCATCCTATTGATAATTGCAGGTTTCTCTGTGTCTCACTTCTTTCCAACCTCTTTTCTCCCTCACCAGATTCTTTAAACAAGTTTGGCTTTTGGTTCACCATATTTTAGTCTGAGTCATTGCAATTAACCCCCCAAAACAGAGAAAGAGTTAGCCATATAATTCAGAAAAAAGTTCCTACCTCGTAAGATGCGAGTGAGTGGAAGCTCAAAAAAAAAAAAAATTTAAAGTCCTGTTTGGTGTGTTTGGTGTCTTTTTTTGGGGGGGGGGGGAGGGGGGGGGCATGGAGGGATACAAGAATTACTTTTTGGGACCTAGGTGGTACTGTAGGAAATAGAAACAGTGTGGCCTGATGGAAGAAATACTTCATCCTAGCTGTTTGCCTTGTGCTGTATGTCACTGTGTGCTGAATGTCACCGGGAAATAGTACAAGGTTTGAGATTAAGTTATCTTGCTGATATAAAGAAAACATCTTCTCTGATCTTTTGCTATCTTAGCAAATGCTTTGGTTAAATAAAGATGTAATACTGCCAATGAAATATTCCTTCTGCAAAAATATAAAAAGCTTTTCAAGCAGAAGGACTCTGGTCCCAGTTGATGCATAGCCAAAGACTACATAATTTGCATGTAAACTGATGACATGATGGCAGATATTTCATTGCTTAGAAAAAATCCTGAATGGCAGATGACATTGAACATACAAGAAGTGTCTTGAAGCCTTCTGTAAATATATGTGCACAGGAAGAACTCTCTACATGATTTTTTTTAGAGTCTAGATGTCATAAGAGTTGACAACTTTAGCAACTGAATGCCTGAGTTCATAAATGTTTGAATAAAAGTGATGCAGGTTTCTCTAGCTGTCAACTTCAGTGAAGTTGTGTGTTATACCTAGGACTTTGTCTGCAATACGATTTTAAAATTAAAGCACCAGAGTAAAAACTGGAAGAGGATGATGCCAATTCATGGGTAAAGAACTTAACTGCTTTTCCCAGGAATAATAACCATTTTGCTGTGCCCTGGTGACAGGGATGAGCTGCATGGCACCTTGAGCTCCTTGAGGTCAGCAGGATGCTCTACTGAAAAATTTAAGAAAGCTATCTTCTAACTGTAAATATACCATCCAAAAAGAAGTTACAGAGCCTGGTAATAACTACTATTCTTTTGGAGGAAATTGCTCCTGCTGCAAGTTGTACTTGATAGACACAAGTTATATGTAGGCAGGTTTACCGCTTGCTTATGTTGGAGTTCTTGGCACCTCTTCTTATGCTGTCCATGGGAGACAGGCCTGAAACGCACCAGCTTCATACCTGAATTCATCCCATGCTGATAGTGTGCAACAGATGAAGTGTGGTAACTTCAGCATGCTTTTTAGTGATGTTTCTGTACGCACGTTATATGCAACCCCCCCTCAAAACGTGCACACAAACAACACCACAACAACAAAAACAACTTTTGGTGGCAGTTTGTTTTAGTAGTTTGAAAAAAATAAAACAACTATTGCAATATCCGGACTTCATTCACTTTCTGCTTCATAGTTGAGACTCACATACAGCCCAGGTTGTATGGTATTCCATGACCTGGAAGGTAGGAGGTGCTCCCAGATGTGAACGTGCTACTCTGTATCATGTTAATGGTGGTGGTGGTCTACTGCCCCAACCTTGTCCACTCCGGTACTGGGGAAGCAAAGTCTGTTGACTTCTCTTGGTATTCATGGAAAAAGGTGTCAGAGGAAGCCATTGGTAGTACACGTGTATCGGTGCTACAAATCACCTGAGTTGTGCCGCATATTCTTCAGCACCATCTACTGGTGCTGTTTTTTGAGTATTAATAGATATTTGAGCACTTTAGTGAGAGAGCAACTTGTCTGCCTATATCTAAAACCTTAGCCTGCATCTGCAGTTTTCCTAAGCAAGGCCAGGTTAGTGAAACTAAAATCTGTGCTTGTTACATTACAAGCTAGAAATCTGACTTGAAGGGAAAGAAGACCCTGCATTTGTATTGCTCTTGCCAGTGAGTTTCTTCCTATTCCAGAAATAACATCTCATTTTTACTTTGAGGAAGACACGAGGCCAACTATAAATAAGTAAAAACCTCAAACAATGTCAGATTTCGAGCAAAAGTCAATTTTCACCTCTGCAGATCCACAGGCAACTGGTAATGCAAGGGACCTCAGGAGGCCCTGTATGCCACTCTCTTCTTTCAGAATACAATTAATCTTCAGCGCTTTTCAGTCTGACTGTGAGATTACGAACAAAACAAGCAAGGAGTTTCATGTAAGTCCTACCGTGATTAGGAGCTGAAGCCAGCTGTTTGTTGTAGCACGTACAAGCTCTGCCAGGCTGCTGGTTGGTAGGTTTGCCTGCTGGGTGCCATAGCTGCATCACACGTTACTAATACTTCCATAAAAGTCCAGCTCTAGCACTGATTGCAACACATGCTGGGGATTCAGCAATCCCCATTGTATGTATTCACTGTCTCGTTCATTTTGTATCTGTTTTGCGATCTTTTTACTAAAGAATAGCAATTGACATTACATTTCTGCACGTAGAAAACAGTCATGAGAGTTGCAGGTTGATATATCTAAAGGAGATTATTGGCCAGTTATGACTTGCTTTGCCCCCCCCCCCCCCCCCTTTTTTTTTTTAACACATTCTGGTAATATGGTAATAGTATATACTCAAAGCAAATAGATATTTTCACTTTTCTAATCTGCCATTGACTCGGGTTTATCCCAATATGTTCTTTTAACTACAAGTGTCATCTGTCAACATCTCAAGGGGTTTGTTTGTTTGTTTGTGCTTACATAACAATCTAATAAGTGAGGTTTTTTTCTAATGCTAGTATAGGAAAGCTTGTTAAACAAGGTGCAAAATTACACTGGCATTAAGACAAAAATCAACTCTTCAAAAATTTAAAGAACAAGATAGACTTCCAGCTATGACCTAAGTCTTTCCTGAAAAGATTGATTACAAATTAAACAACTTTACAGTGGCTTCCAAAATAAATTATGTAAAGTTAACAAATTGTATTCAAGTTATACGAAGTGGCAGATAAAAATGAAGCATAGGGGTTTCTATTCACATATTAATTTGCATTTTGACTCTTAGCTTACCTCTACATTAGCAGTCAGATTGTTGTAAGTTTGAAGCCAGTAGCTGCCGGCTGTTTTCAAGAGGGGCATTAGACCTCCTGTTATATGACCCAGGAGCTAGGATTTCCCCTGGCAGGGGCTGCATTCCCAGAGAAGTACCCGGTTGTGTTGGGCATCTTCAAAATGTGATTTCAGATATACATAGCAATGGAGATGCAACTGAATTCACTAATATCCAGCAGCACGGTGATTTTAGCTGCCTGAAAGCAGTTTAGGACTTCCTAAATTTGTTCAAATAAGCAAGCATCATCTTTCAGAAAATTACCTACAGAATTCAATATAGATAATTAGAAGACAGATCATATAAACAGCATAATAGTGTACCTTTCATCCCATAATCTTTGTCCCTCCGGTGCTCATAGATAACTGACTAAAAACAACCATAACTGACTCAAATCTTTTCAGAGAAAACCAGGATCTTTGTTCCTAGGGCTATTTCTTCCTTTTTTTCTTTTGTCACCAAAAAGAAGTAAGCCAAGAATAATATTCTTATGAATTCCCAAACTTCTTGCTATGAATGTAATTCCTTCCATTACTACAAAGATAACAATCTATACTTGCTCTCCTACTGTCAGCAGTAAAGCTCACCTCTGAAGCATTGCAGCCTGCAGAGATAAAATTTTGCCATCTTGCTCCACAATTCATACCTTGTTTCTCCAAACAGGCAATGGCTTACTTGAAGAAGCTGCTTTTTCAAGTGTGTTCTGTGCAGACGTTGCATTTTCAAGTGTGTTCACTTTGCTATTGATTTTTTTTTCCTTGTAAATTATTTGTGACCTAAGAAAAACAACCAAACTAGTAGTCTTGTAATAGCCTGCAGCCTCAGTTCCACCTAATGGCATCTCGATCTTTCCTTTGCTATGCATATTCACATGTTTAAGTTCTATAAAAACTGTTCTGTTCTGTCCTCTGACTTTGGGATTCCAGTTGGTAGGTTAGTTCCAGTGGTTCTTCTTGATGGGAGGGTCTTGCATTGATTGCATCTCCTAGCAGATATTCGGCTTGACACTGAAATTCTGGGAGTAACATTTGGCAATGCATACAGCATGAAAGGGAGTGGAAAGATCCAGTAGAGTTCAAAGAAAGAATAAAGCGGTTGCAACTCCTTCAAGTTCAGATTGGTCTGTCAGCTTCTGGTTGCTGTTTATTGTATGTTCTCTCTTCTTTTCCTATTCTGCTTTCTTTGTTTTTGATATAAAATTTGCACTACATGCAGAAAATAATGCAGGGGTATTTATAGAGAAGGCGCATTGATAAGAAGCTGATCAACAGTTGATGTCATCATTTCCTTCAGCTTCTACTTAAGCTTTACAAGTACACTACTCCAAATAAGCCATGCTGTGGTGAAGTTCTCTCTGACATACCATCGTAATGTTCTGTTGACTGTAACACAATATGGAAATCATGAGAAAATCTGCAGGACAACATATAATCTTGGAGAACTGGGGAAACGCTTTTTAACACCCAGTTGAAGGAATATTTGTTGTCTGTTTTTACATGTGAAGAAACTGAGTTAATATAAATGTTGTTCTTTCAAGTGGAGCACATGCATCAAATCTTGCCCTGGCATGACAAGGAACAGCATCTTCCACCTGAAGTGGACGTTGCTACATGTAGCCCAGCTGAGTTTAGTGTGTGCTGTAAGGTATTCTTGTTCATTGAAAGTTTCTAGGGAGAAATAGAGAAATAGAAAAATGCTGACTTTACAGAGTGAGAACTCATACAAAGCAATGCTAAAAGCCTCCAGGGAGCATCTATCAAAGCCTGTAACCTTGCTGACTGTTTACTGTTTAGGGTTTTCTGCTATTGCTCTATGTAGGGTCTTCCACTTCCAATCTTTTTTCCCTTTTTTTTCCATTTTTTTTTCCTTTACTGTCAACATCCCAAGACAATTTCTACAAGGACCCTGATCCTTTTGTGGTTAGAACTCATCTCTGTGTGTGTGTGTGTGTGTCACCAATATATAGAAACAGATAGATGGAACAGCTTGCAATGGGGTGAGCTGTAGAGAAAGCTACTGAGATGAAAGAAGGGTTACCAGACTGCAAATATCACAGTTCAGACATTTTTGTAGTGTTAACATGCCCTTAAGTTCAGTTGGCACATCTCTGTTAGTCTTCCAGTATTTTTCTAGTAAGTTCCTATGCACAACATTGAGGAACAAGTGATGCATGGTTTTGTTTTTTGTTTGTTTCAGGTTTTTTATTATTATTATTTATTTATTTATTAGGATTTATAATTAACTGGGTGTTGGCTTTTTGTTATTGTTTTCTGTGAGCTTTCTGGAAAGGTCAATGCTGCTATTTCAGGTGGTGAATTGTAGAAAATGGAGAAACATATGAGACAGCTTTGGTCTTGGTCTGGTAGGGTTCACTTGCCTGCCTGCCGACTGGGTTACCTCCCTGAAGTGCAGAGCACCACTTCACTTAAGCTGGAAAACCCTGAGTACTGTCATGCCTGAGTACTTTATGGGACTTGAGATACTGTGAGACCTTCATGAGAAATAGTGGCCTGTGATCTGTCTGCTTTGGGGGAAGGAGTATGCAGTACCACTGCCTTCGAGGCACTCCAGGCCACTGAAGTTTGTAGGTCATAACCTTTGCTGTGCAGTGGGCATTACCTATTTGTAACCCAGACTAGGGTCAGGAAGTAAAATCTAATCATTTGGTAGGCACCAACTTTCTCACTGGAGTCAGAAGATGGTTGTTAGAGTGAGTTACGACTGTTTTCAATAATAGAAATCTCCACCCCTTCCAAAGAGGGAAAAAATAAGACAACTGCTCTTGCACTTGCCACCCCAATATTTCTTGAAGGTGAAAGCATTTACTGTGAAGTGAACGGAATCTTAGGCTCTCTCCCCCCAGCTGTGTGCAACTATAACCAAAATAACTGCAAGTAAAATAATTAGCTGCTGGTGTACTGGAGGTTGTTGGGTGCCAACTCCAAAGTTCTGCCAGTGCCAATGCCAAATTTTTGTTTATTTATTTTCTTTCTTTTTTTTTAATAAAGAAATATTTGTGTGAATTTTAAACTGAGCCTCTGAAACAATTAAGTAGAGCTGAACAAGTTCATAAAACAAAGACTAATGACAAGTCCCCCACGCTGCTTGGCTGTGTGCCCCCATTGATTGACTCTTAGAATGTTACAGGTGTTAAGTTGGTATTTTTCATTAGCTGCGATGAAATATGAGAATCTCTTACCATACCCTCTGTTCAGTTCTGCCTTATTCTTGTAAGCAAAGCTACTCAATCATTACAAGAAATCATTATTTATTTGTGAGTAGGAAAGAATCGAGGTTACTCCACAAATTCTAGTCCTCCCATAGTAGCTGAATTCCTTTCACCATTCACCTTTTCACTATATATTATTGAAGTTTTCTTAACCATAGAGGAAAGGCTAAATGTGTAAATAATGCCCTTGTAGACAAGGGGGAAACACCAGGTTTGTTTACAACAAAAGTTTTTCCTTAATTACTTTTCACTCTGTTTTTCTTCCATGTGTGAATCAACTGTAGATTGTATGCAAGTACCAGTTAGAAGATTAGGTTTTAGCAAAGCATGTTCTAGTGTCCACCTTAAATTTTATTTAGAATAACTTGAAACAATGCTGTGGAAATAACCCTGAAGGCAACTACATGTGAAGTCATTTATCACCAAAAAAAATGTGAGGAATGCTGAAAATAAAGTTAACGTTCATAGTCATATTTTCATTTTTTAACCTGTAGTGCTGGAAGGCATTTTTCTTCATCCTCTAAGCATTTTCCTTCCTTTTCATTCTTTTTGTTTGATACCAAAACTCTTCTTGTATCAAAAAAATAAAATAGATCTTATTTCTCAAGAAGTAAGAAATGTGTAAATGTAAGAATAAAACCAGCTATCTTCCCATTTTCCCTCACCTGCCCCTAGCCAGAGGTTTTGTTGCTGCCTTGTGACACATCAAAAGTAAGCTTGTACGCAAAGGTCTAAATTGTCAGAGCACAGCCTGTTCCTGTTACTTGTCACGGCATAAATGCAGATTGGGGTGTGTGTGTTCGCAGTTGCAGGAGTCCAACGCAGAGAAGTGATGGGACAGTAACATACCTTTAGTCTACATACACGATAGCAGTTTTGTTTTGCAGCTGGCAGCTAGCTCAACAGTCTGTAGAGTTTGTGTTATTCTTTTATTAGCTCAAAAAATGGGAGAGCGCCCCAGGGCAAAGAGGGTATTTTTTGTTGGTGGTGGTTTGGTTTGGTTTTTTTTTTTTCAAATTTTGTTGTTGTTGTTTGTTTTAATGTGATTTTGCTTACAAGAATTGCTGCTGTTAAGTGGCTAATTGTTAATAGTCACTTACTCTTTGAGTGTGTGCATGTGTCTAGTTGTGCATCCTAGCTTATCGACAAGACACTTCCTTTCCTTTTAATCTCCTAAATCCACTCCAAACTGGATGGAGGAGAAGTACATTCTAGTCTGCTTGGTGTATATATAGTTGCCAAGTATGTTCTGAACTGTGTAGAAGTAGCACGGATGCAAGTAAAATCAGCGGTAGGAGGAGGCGTAATATCAAGCTGAGTGGAACACGAAGGACAAGGAGCGGGGGGGGGATGGGACTGAAACCTTGTGAAACTGCAGTGATTTGATTTGAAATGAGTGTGAGCAGTAACCACAGGCACCAAGCCGCTTTTTAGGAGCGGTGGCTCTTCCAGCTGGGCATGCGGTGTTAAAGTGAAGCTTGCCATGTGCTCTCCTTGCCGCAAGGCTGGCGCAGAGAGACGCTGCAGCCTAGGGCTGTGATGCAGTGGCTGAAGAATAGAAAATTGGTTGTGCAGCCGTGAAGGCGGAATTACAAATCAGAAAGCCTCAGGACTGAGATTCCACAGGAGCAGAGTTTAATTACAACAAGCTCTCTCAAGCATTACTACACAACTTGTAGTGATACGCACAATATTAATATATGCTAACAGGCTGCTATACAAGTTGTTCTACCATTTGGCAATAACATTTCAGAAACCTTTTTTACTGACTGAGCTCTCTTGTAAGGAGCCAGCTGAGGAGAACTTCATGTGGCTCAGAGGGCTGGCTGAGCCACCTGTGATGGCATCTTGTCTGTGACTACGGCTTTTAATCTTTATGATAATAGAGCTCGCTAACAAGAGACACTGAAAAACTGTTCAGTTGTTTCTGTTCAGGATTACTAGGTATGTCTGAAGAGTGCAAAGCAGTAGCTGAAAAACTAGTGGCTTATAGAAAGCTTGAACTGACTGCGTTCCAAGTCAAACACAATAAGCGGTAAACCCGATGGAATGTGAAAGAAAATTCATACCTTAGTGAACCATAAACAGAATCACTGATGATAAAATTTAATCAAAACGTAACATTGCCTTCGGGATTCAGATCCAGTGTCTTTTGATGATTAGCAGGATTATCAAATGTAGATGCTCTGTTGAATACCATAATGTTGTAATGTTGCACTCTATGGAACATCAATGCCAGAAATAATTTAACACCTGCACATAAATCATTTTGCAATTATCTTTTGGGAATTATTTTATCTTAATCTTTTTATTTTGTTCCAAATAAAATTAGAGAGGAACACTGAAAGATGACACTAGGTGAAACAGAGGAAGGATAGGAGCACTGTCAGGTTATATAAACTAAGCTAAATGTCTGTTTTCCATTATTTAATTTTTAGATTGACATGCAGCTTTGGCTAAGGATTGTGAAACAGAATTGGTTTGTGTGTATGTGAATAGAGTTAATTAAATTAAACTTTTAGCAACAGCAATATTGAAAATCTATGTTCTGCACACTTTAGCATTAAGAAGAGGGATATTAAGGGTGGAAAACCTTGAGCCTGTTGATCCTCCTTTCCCTAAAGCAAAACAGCCATTTAATTTTGGGACTTAGAAAATTATCAGACAGAAGTTACAAAAAACTATTCTCTGATCAGGGAACAGAAAAGAGACAAACTTAATTCTTCGTAACACTAAGAGGAGCTGGGAGTATAAAACCCCCGTGCAATAAGAGAAGGATCACCGCCCCGGGTAACCTTTCAAAGTGGTGCTGAGTGAGGCATTGATGTTAATGGAAACTGTGTGGCTAAATCCCCTACCTAGTGCTTTGAAAGCCTAACCCCCAATTTAAGAAGCATATAATGATGGACCATATTTGTAGAACTATATAGGATAGAAATAAATTATTACATTTCAGTGAACTTTTTTTTTTGATCAGCTTTGTTTCAGCACTGTTTTGAAAGCTAATTCTTCTAACCTTATTGCAAATAACTATCTATTTTCTGCTCTGAATAATCACTGTAGTAAAATCTATAAGTGCTTAATAACCACATTAATGGTAAGAAAGTAAACTGCAAAATTGGCAGTATAGGTAGATTCCATTTTATATTATGCCACAAAAGTGACAAAATGCCTCACCTGGAGACTAGCATACTCCTAAAAGAAAAATTTTAGATTTCTCTAGTCTATTTACTATTACATATAGCCTATTTACTAATTTTCAAACTTTGCCATTCCAGGCAAAGTTAAATTAGCTGTGTAACAAATACTGTGAGTTCTCACAATTAAATGTCCTTTCTGGAGGTAAGGAGGCTGCTCCTAGGTGGCTAGCACAGCCTTTATCTTACCATTGTGTTTTCTGTTGTAGAACTTTGACCAAACTTACACATTTTCAAAGGTGAAAAAAACTAAGCAGTTTTTGTGCCATTTAGCAATTTATTTTCACAGAATCACAGAATCGTCTAGGTTGGAAGAGACCTCCAAGATCATCTAGTCCAACCTCTGACCTAACACTAACAAGTCCTCCACTAAACCATATCACTAAGCTCAACATCTAAACGTCTCTTAAAGACCTCCAAGGATGGTGACTCAACCACTTCCCTGGGCAGCCCATTCCAATGCCTAACAACCCTTTCAGTAAAGAAGTTCTTCCTATTATCCAACCTAAACCTCCCCTGGCACAACTTTAGCCCATTCCCCCTCGTCCTGTCACCAGGCACGTGGGAGAATAGACCAATCCCTACCTCGCTACAGCCTCCTTTAAGGTACCTGTAGAGAGCAATAAGGTCGCCCCTGAGCCTCCTCTTCTCCAGGTTGAACAATCCCAGTTCCCTCAGCCGCTCCTCGTAAGACTTGTTCTCCAGACCCCTCACCAGCCTCATCGCCCTTCTCTGGACCCTCTCGAGCACCTTGACGTCCTTCTTGTAGCAAGGGGCCCAAAACTGAACACAGTACTCGAGGTGCGGCCTCACCAGAGCTGAGTACAGGGGGACAATCACTTCCCTAGCCCTGCTGGCCGCGCTGCTTCTTATACAAGCCAGGATGCTGTTGGCCTTGGCCACCTGAGCACAGTGCTGGCTCATATTCAGCCGACTATCAACCATACTCCCAGGTCCTTCTCTGCCAGGCAGCTTTCCAGCCACTCATCTCCCAGCCTGTAGCGCTGCTTGGGGTTGTTACTCCCCAGGTGCAGGACCCGGCACTTGGCCTTGTTGAATTTCATACAGTTGCCTCAGCCCATCGCTCAGCCTATCCAGATCCTCCTGCAGAGCCTTCCTACCCACGAGCAGATCGACACACGCACCTACCTTGGTGTCGTCTGCAAACTTACTGAGGGTGCACTCAATCCCCTCATCCAGATCATCGATAAAGATATTGAAGAGGACTGGCCCCAGTACTGAGACCTGGGGGACTCCACTAGTGACCGGCCTCCAACTGGATTTGACTCCATTCACCACAACTCTTTTGGGCCCGGCTATCAAGCCAGTTTTTAACCCAATGAAGCGTACGCCAGTCCAAGCCACGAGCAGCCAGTTTTTTTGAGGAGAATGTTGTGGGAAACGGTGTCAAAAGCCTTACTGAAGTCAAGGTAGACCACACCCACAGCCTTTCCCTCATCCACTAAGCGTGTCACTTTGTCATAGAAGGAGATCAGGTTTGTCAAGCAGGACCTGCCCTTCATAAACCCATGCTGACTGGGCCTGATCGCCTGGTTGCCCTGTAAGTGCCGCGTGATGACACTCAAGATAATCTGCTCCACGAGCTTCCCTGGCACTGAGGTCAAACTAACAGGCCTATAGTTCCCCGGGTCTACCCTCCAGCCCTTCTTGTAGATGGGCGTCACATTTGCTAGCCGCCAGTCGACTGGGACCTCCCCTGATAGCCAGGACTGCTGATAAATGATGGAAAGCGGCTTGGCCAGCTCCCCCGCCAGTTCTCTCAGTACCCTCGGGTGGATCCCATCCGGCCTCATCGACTTGCGTACATCCAAGTGCAGGTCGCCAACCATTTCCTCGTGGATAGTGAGGGCCACATCCTGCTCCCCATCCCCTTCCACCAGCTCAGGGTACTGGGTATCCAGAGAATAAATGGTTTTGCCGCTAAAGACTGAGGCAAAGAAGGCATTAAGCACCTCAGCTTTTTCCTCATCCCTTGTAACTAAGTTTCCCCCCACATCCAGTAAAGGATGGAGATTCTCCTTAGTCCTCCTTTTGGTGCTGATGTATTTGTAAAAACATTTTTTGTTATCTTTAACCGCAGTAGCCAAATTGAGCTCCAGATGAGCTTTGGCCCTTCGATTTTTGTCCCTGCACAGCCTTGCAACAGCCTTATAGTCCTCGTGAGTGGCCCGCCCTCTTTTCCAAAGATTATAAACACTCTTTTTTCTCCTAAGCTCGAACCACAACTCTCTGTTCAGCCAGGCCGGTCTTCTTCCGCGCCGGCTCGTCTTTGGGCACGTGGGTACAGACCGCTCCTGAGCCATTAAGATTTCCTTCTTGAAGAATGCCCAGCCTTCCTGGGCTCATCTGCCCTTCAGAACCACCTCCCAAGGGACTCTGCCAACCAGCGTCCTGAACAGCTCAAAGTCAGCCCTCCGGAAGTCCAAGACAGCCGTTTTACTGGTCCCCTTCTTGGCTTCACCAAGAATAGAGAATTCTACCATTTCGTGGTCACTCTGCCCAAGACAGCTCTCGACCACCACATCTCCCACCAGTCCGTCACTGTTTGTGAACAGAAGGTTTAGCGGGGCACCTCCCTTGGTAGGCTCTCTAACCAGCTGCGTCAGGAAGCTATCTTCCACGCTCTCCAGAAACCTCCTAGACTGCTTTCTCTGGGCTGTGTTGTGCTTCCAGGATATGTCTGGGAAGTTGAAGTCCCCCACGAGAACAAGCGCTGACGATTTCGCAACTTCTGCCAGCTGCCTGTAGAACTCCTCATCTGTCTCCTCATCTTAGTTTGGCGGTCTATAACAGACCCCCACCAGGATGCTTGCCTTGTTGGCCTTCCCTCTGATCCTAACCCACAGAGACTCAACTTTATCATTCCCAGCCTCAAGTTGCACAACATCAAAACACTCTCTAATATAGAGAGCCACACCACCACCCCTTCTGTGCTGCCTGTCCCTTCTGAAGAGCCTATAGCCAGACATTGCAGCACTCCAGTCATGAGAGTGGTCCCACCATGTTTCCGTGATGGCAACCAAGCCATAGCCTGCCTGCTGCACGATGGCTTCCAGCTCCTCTTGTTTGTTAACCATGCTGCGTGCATTAGTATAGATGCACTTCAGCCGGGCCATTGCCTTCTCCCCCAGCCTTGCCATTGTTCCCCCTGGCACAGCTCCAACAAGCCTTATTTCAGCCCCATCCCCCTTCTTACCTAGTTTAAAGCCCTCTCAATGAGCCCTGCCAATAATAATTTTATTATTATTTCTTCCTAGAATATTTCCATCAAAGTGTCTGAGTCTTGTCTGGGAAGATGAGAAGCATGAGCTATGTTGTGGAGTGAAAAAAAGAGATTCTAGTGCTTTGTTTTGGGTTTTGTTTATTTAAGTATGGTTTTCTACTGTTAAGACTCTAATCATACATTTGCACAGGAAAGCTGATTTACAAATCTTAGCATATTTTACCTTGATTATTAAATCAAGAGATCTTAAATAATAATCCGTTTATCTAAGTCTTTCAGTAATTATTGCATAGTGTTTTCTTTTATATGGGCTATTCTGAGAAGTCTGGAGAAATATTAAAGTCATCTTTTCTTTTTTTCTGGATAGCCGTATGGCACTTATGGCAATTTCAGCACTACACGATGTCATTTCTTCTTGAGGGCCTGCTGGTGCCCTGTGCTGGACATGTGCTGAAATATTCGTCAAGTTTATGTTCATCAGCTCAGTTCTGTGCAGGTTTTAGCTGCTTTCCTTTAGAACAATTGCTTTCAACTTGTATTGAGATACAGAAGTTGATGCTTCTATGTCTTCAGACTTGGAGAAGGGTTTTGGTGTTTTAAAACTGACTTTTTCAGCTGGTCTACTGAATACCATTGTATCTCCCAAAAATGTTGTTTTGCTTGCTCTCTTAAGTACCTAGTCAATGTATTATGTGATGAAGCACAAAAATTCAACAAAAAAATCAGAAACAGGGGAGAAAAAAAAATGTACCCCTTACAAATAAATAAATAAATAAAACCAACAATAAATAAGTTACATGATAATAAAGTAAAAATTGCCAGAGCAGACTGAACAACCAATAATCAGCCTGTTAGTTGCCTCACAATGATCCTCTCTACATCCCTTAGAGGAAGGGAAGACTGTAGATTAAGGAATCTACTGTGTGCTTCTCCTGAACTCTGGACAACTTCAAGTGTTAGATCCCTTGGCTGTCATCCTCTTGAGGTTTTAACCTTTTTTTTTTTTCTTTCTTTCTTTCTTTTTTTTTTTTTTTTTTTTTAATAGTTGTGGGTATTCTATGTCATCTTAGGAAATCATCAGGGTAATTTGAAGAGAAGGCATTGATCTCAAGCTTCATGGAGCCTGAAGTGTGTTTTCTTCTGCAAGTGCCATCCTTAAGTTCTCTGACAAGGAAATACACAAGTATGGAAGATAGTGGTTTAAAACATGAGTTGTGCAACAGTCCACAGGTTGTTCCCAAGTTAAGGTAGTGTATTGGCCTGTGGTCATTCTCAGAACTGCATGCATGTGGTCTGTTTTGTACTCTGGCTTTTCCAGCCTGCTGAACTATCTCTCTGATCAGTTACAGACTTTAAAATTAAGTGTGTAATGTCAGCCTAACTCTTACTAACATAGCTTATGCAAGTCTCTCATCAGTGGTGGAAAGATTATGCTGTATTCCATATAAACTAAGAGCAGAGAAAAGCCTTTTTAATTTGAAATGGAGATTAAACTGAAGAACACTGCTGAATATGCTCTATACCAGAGTTCTTCACAGCATTAGTTAAGATATTACTTCACATTTTTCTATATCTCTTTAGGATTTTATTTCACAAAATCATAGAATCACTATGGTTGGAAAAGACCTTCAAAGATCATCTGGTTCAACCATATTTCTTTGTTACCGGATTTCTAGCATGGGTTCATTGTCAGGATTTTGTTTCCCTGCTATCACTTAACATTTTCAATAAACTTTAGAGGCACTGCAGCATGGAAAATTTGTGATTTAAGTTTGAAGGATGTCTGCCTGACCTCTGAAACATCTTTGAACAGTACTTGAGGGAGCCAGCGAAGGGAGTTAAGAATAGAACTGGAATTCCCTGAATTCCTCTCATTTGCCACTTCCTCAGGTTAGTCGCTTTCAATGTACATTTTCTCCAAGTGTTTGCTTGACTGCTGTTTTAAGTACACTATATAGGGCTCTGACAAGGGGTTCTGGCAATTTTGCATTGCAGCGTAATGCTATGCCAACCCCACCATACCAGTGCCCAGTCCTCTACCCCTTCAGTTCACAATGACTTGGCTTGCTTGAATGGATGACATGGTAAACCTAGTTTTAAAATGCCAGAAGAAACTGGAACATTTGAGGCAGTAGTGCTTGTTCTGTTAATTATGGCATGTCAATAGTCAGTTTTGATGACTGGGTGGTAACAAATAACTAAGGGGTTCTCTTCAGCTGAAAGTTTGAATACAGAATTGTAGCCTTGATTCAAGATTCCTGTTGTTCAGACGCTTCTCGTGATGACTTGCAGCTAGAACCATGTGTGCTCCACCCTCTTGAAGGAAATTAAAAGGTGGGAGAGTGGAGGGGGAAGAAGAAAAAAAAGACACAGAAAACTCTTTTTTCTTTATAAAGTGAAAGTTTAAAATTTAAAGCAAATTTTGAAAATGATCTAATTGCTGGTCTGTAAAGTGGTCACACTGCACAGCTGAATTATGAGATCCTTTATAAGTGATCATGTAGTTCCATTTAGCCATTGAAGGTGGTATTTGTATTTTTATTAACTTGGGATTTTTTTTGTAGGTTATTAGAACAAAGTAAATTATACAGAAAGACCATTTAAAACTGTGACTACATTGTTTCTGCTTTTATGCAGTTCTTGAAAGAAGTTCTATTTAAATAATGTCTAAATTAGTTGCCAGGGCTCCAGACAAGTAAGTAATTTTCTTTGGTTTGGGCTAGTATGTGCCTGTTTTATTGCTCAATTATTTTTCCTATTAATTAGCAGGCATACTCAAATTGAAATAATATTATGAAAAAAATTAGAGTTGTGTCTTGCAAGATTTCAGCAGCCATTTAGACTTAGTTATCAGTTTTAGAGTTGGGTTGATAGTGGTAGGATCTTCAAGTACTCTGCGAGGTTTCAGATGCCTTGAAGTTTATTTGAAATGCTAAGTTGTCCCTTTAAAACTTTTAATGGAAATGGTATTCCTGTTGCTGATGAGCTATGGTGTCTTCAGTTGAAATCAGCAGATAGAGACACTGGGACTGCCATTTAGGAAGTTTGCTATTCAAAGCCGGATGTATCAGTGTGCTTCCAATTGCTGCAGTACTTTTGACACAAATATTAAAGATCACAGTTGGGGGAAGTTTCTCAGCACTTAGATTTCATTGACTTTGATATACAAATAATTTTATAGAAGGAAATGAAGGCATAGGAGGATCTATTAGAACTGTTCTTGGAGAATACTTGCTGAACAGAAACACTAAGGAAGAGAAGTCACCTGCCAAATCAAAAGCAGAACTCTGTATTTAGGTGTGTGCATGCGTGTGCGTCCATGTGATGCCTTTCTATTCAGCCAGCTGTTTGTGGTCAATTTGCATACCTCAGGTATATAAAACACAACAGTTTGTTCTTGCTCCACTTTCTGCAACGTGACAGAAGGCATCAGGGCTCCTCTTGAAATACCAGCCCTTCAGAGTGATGTGCTTGGGCACCTCTGGAGTGTGTTTATACTGATTTGGCAAGTATGTGAGGCAGCAGCGAGGCAGTGAAGAGCTCTACGAAGAGCTAACAAGTTGTACAGAGGGGAGATGGGGTGACCTTACCTCGTAGTTCACCTGTGTACCACACTGAACAGAGTTGTCTTTTCAGGCTTCCTAGAAAACAGTATGACCTTTTTTCAGAAACCTGCTGGGGATCTACCAAGTAGCGGAGACTTGTTTTGTGGCCAATACTCTGCCCCCTAAGACAAGCATCCAAATACAAAGAAGCTATGGAATACCACTATCTGCGCTTTGGTTTTTCATTTGCATTCTGTTTGAGGCAAGGGAGTACACTGAGAGCCACAAACAGTTATAGACAGTAAATAGAATTTATTAGATTCTCAAGTCATTAACATTAAAGACATTTTTAGTTTCCAGCTTAAGGAAAGGTGTAAGTAAATTGCATGTAAAACATCCCTGTGTTTATTCTAGAGTGAAGTGTTGCCTCACTTGACTCCGTAAAAATGCACTCCTTGAAACAGAAAGCTAAACTGAACTGGTTTCATTTATTGCATCTGTGACAGTGTATTGCATTGCTCTCTCTCTCTTTCTCTGTCTCTTTTTTCTTAGGAGAAAATAGAAGGAAAATGCTTGATTACAGGTTAAATAGTGTGTATCCTCCAACTGTTGCACCAAATTGTTTCTTATGTGCTTAATGTACTTACTTTGAATCCAAAGCCTGAAGGTTTAACTTCGGATGCCTTGAAATGAAAGCACACTTCGATGATGAAGAAGGCATTTGCCTTCAGGTTGGGAAAAACTTAAACTAACGTCATCTCGGTGTGATTAGAGCTCATGTGTACTACTGACCTAGGGGCATGCATCAACAGGCAAGAGTCAGCAAAGACAATAAATTCATTCTCTTGCTTTGGAGAATGTAGTTATAACAAGGTGAAAATCCCTCCAACAAGAGTACATATGTGCATAGTAAAAGTCATAATTATTAAGAACCAAAGGATTAAAAAAAAAAAAAATGGGAGTGCCATTGAAGTACTTATAGTATTTAGAGTATGGGGTGTGTGCATTGACATAAAAATAAATTATTTTGAATAAACACAGAATTAAAGGTCAGTCCAAGGAGTGAGGCTTTTTTTAAGGAAATGGTATGGTGCTTATAGGCAGAGTTTGGACTTTGAGTAACTAGGATAAGTCTGGAGAACCTGGCTTTTTAAACTGCAAAACCTAGATCCTTGTGCCTATTCTTAAAGTACAGGGCATGCCTGTCAGTGCAAACTTCATCAGTTTTCCAAAGAAGGACCATCTTTTCATTTTGTGGTTGTGTGGTGGTTACACCTTGGCTGTCTACCTGGCCAGGCTAACTAGCAAAGTAACAACATTGTGCTATCTTCACGGTAGACCTGAATCATTATTTTCCTGATTCCGTTATCATACTGAAAACACATCTTTGTACAACCTGGATGTACTTTCCTGATCTTTTCCCTTTCCCTCCTTCCCACACTTCTCAGTAGTTTTTAGCAGGCATCAGACCAGCTGGAGGGGGATGAGAAGGCATCTGCTCTCTGCTGGTGGGGTGAAGGCAATTTGTTGACCTCAAACGTTGACTGTACTAGCTACAACGACTAGCTAGGTCTCATAGAAATACTGCCCTTCCTACAGAAACTTGCACTCCTGTTCCTGTGTCATAGGTAGGCATAGGTTGGCTGATTTCCTTTTCGTGTGCATAAGATGCCTGTAGTTCTCCATCAGGAATGATGCAGTGATACACATTTGTTTCCTCAGGGAAGTTTCGAAAGGGTTTTGCTAGCAGCCATGTAACAGGGAAAATTTGAGGGTTCAGGGGGGTGGAGGAAGAGCCTGGTGCTCCAGTGGAGTTGAGGCTCCTGCGTGCTCCCGATGCCCACTCAAAAGCCAGTGCAGCTCACGTAACCCATAGCAGTGCTGTCTTCCCTCAGCAGCCAGCACAGGGCCCGGCGGGAGGTGTCGGCGGGTTCAGCGGGACCTTTTCTCTCTGTAAAGCAGGCTGCTCCCGCTTTCGCAAATTTGGCAATTAACAGGCCTCACGTCTGCAAGGCCCCAGGCTGCCTCTCTTGGCAGCGCTCTCGCCCATCGGTTACTTGAAGGGAGCCCCGCGTCTCCCAGCTTGTCTCCGGCAAGCTGCCTCCAACCAGGAACCGCGAGGCTCGTCCCTGGCCAAACAGCATTTAATCTCTTCAGGCTCTTTTGAGGGCGTGGTGTGATATGAACTCCTTAAGTCATTATACCAAATGCTTTTAGAGTATGTTTTAGGATTGAGAAGTGCTATTCAGAAAGAATGCAATTATCTTCGTTGCAACTAAGGAATGACTGCATGTTCCGTGTATAAGTATACTGACAGATCCACATAATGCCTTCAACATATGTATGTCTTTATGCTCAGTGTTTTAACCCAGCCTTTTTACTTCAGATGACTCTGTAAATGAGAACATACATTTGATAAATTCTAAAACCTCTTAAACACAATTTAAGGATCTCGTATCACCAACTTTTCAAATAAGAAAACATATCATCTTTTTGATCTGTTATTTAGAAACTCAGGAGCTGGCCTTCTTACCAGAAGAATAATAGAGACTAAAAAGTTCTTAAGAAATTAAGGCAGTGATATACATCCCTACCTTTCAACAAATTGGAATATGCCAGCCTCCAAGTACATTTGTGCAAAGCCAATAAAGATGATAGTCCAATGGGTTTTATTGTAAAATAAATACCCTCACAGTTTGTACTTTGTGTATGGAAAACCAACAGCAGAGCTGTAAGAGTGGCAGCCTGAATAGTGAAGGAAGGATGGCTCAGCAGAAAAAATCACAAGATGCAACAAATGAGAACAATAATATTGATCCTTTCTAATCCAGTCTTAAAATTTCCCAAACAAGCGACCGTTTGAGGCCTGAAACTCTTTTAAACTATTGTATAGGGTGCTGTAGCAATATTGCCTTAGTGAATTTCCACTGAAAATATCTTCATACACTTCATTACTGAGAGCACTTGTAAGATGTTGTGCTGTGTTTTGGTCCCAGCTGGCTGTCCTTATTAGCATAACCTCATTAGCACTGCTGGCCATGAACTAACCGTGAGTCAGGTGAGAGGCCAGCCTGTCAGCCCCTTCCTTGGCACGCTCCCCTGAGTGCCTCAGCAGAAGCAGAGGTGGGAACGATCGCGGCACTGAGGCACCTCTGTGGAGAAGCTGCCCAAAGGCTGGTTGGCCCGGTGCAGCCCCAGGCCCTGGGCTTTGCTGCACAGCATCAGTCTGTGGGCACGGGGGTCTCCAGGGACCTCGCCAAGATGTTTTCAAAGGGGAATCTGTGATGCCAACTGGGTGCCTACAGATACTTTCTCTGGGTTAAAGCTGAGATTATCCATGCACACTTGCACTTGTGGATTGCCTGGTTAGTGTTTATAAAGACTTAAATGAGCTGAAGGAAAATGCAGCAGTAGCTGTGCAGTCCCCTAGTCACTGGTAGTCTTGGGTTTAATTGCCTTGGCCAGTAGATAAATATATTGCACTCTGGACGTTTTTGTCATACAAGTGTGTCTCATCTGTCTTTGTCTTGCTTAGCAGGAGCATATGCTGCACTCTGTTCCCTCATGTGCTACACCAGAAAGTGTTGCTTTTTACATCTCTAGATCAGTGCTGTGTATGTAGTTAGCTGGGAGAGCATCTGCCAAGCTACAGAGCTCTTCAAATGTCAGCTGGCTTCTTATCTAGCTCGGCTTTGGACATGCTTGCTCCCAGGATATATTAATTTTTAAAGTCAGATTTTTGCCATCTGTTTGAGGTTCTATCCTTTGGAATTCCTGAACCTTTTCCAAAAATGTCAACCCCACCCCAGTCAGACCTATCTTATAGGCTCCTTGCTCCATAAGGGGTTGCTAAGCCCTGTCAGGAGTGGATTTTGTTTCTTCTGCATTTTCTGTGAGACTACTCCTGTGATTGCCAGTTCCATAAGACAGTGGTTTCTTGGACCTTCTAACCAATGTAGCTAGGCTTGTTGTCACCGCACGTGTCTAATTCTGTAGATAGAGCAACATTTTCTAGTAGGTGCAATAGACTAAGATCATATTAAATGCCCGTCTTTGAAAGATGCCTAACCTCTCACTAAAGGAGACCATTTCAAATGGTCTGGCATACTAGTGTAGAGCTCTTTCAGAAATTCCTCACATCCACAACTTACCCAAGAGTCCTCAGCACACTCCCTATTATTTTTCCTTTAGTTTCAATGCTGCTTGGAGCTCCCTTGCCCTGGCGCTGTTGCTGGCCCTGTGTGATGCAGCAGCATGCTGCAGCACAGGCTGCCCCTGCTGAAGGGCCACAGTTCCTGGAGGTGACTCTGGTGCAGGGCACGGAAATAATGAATAATGCCTGTAACATCTACATGAAAATAAACCCCATAAATATGGAGGCTTTCTATCATCCTTAACTAGTGCAAGTGCATTAGATCAGGCCTGAGATGCAAACCCCCTTGAAATAAAGTGACATCTTGTGTATTTCTTCATGGTTTTTATTTGAGTACAGGGAAGATTAATAGCATCTCTCTGTGTCTGTCTCTGAGGGTTAGGATCTGTCAGTGAGCTGAAGGAATAAATGGTAGAGCTGTGGACAGAAGGTGCATTTTGGTGGCCTATTCCTGCTTCTACTCAGATAGCACCATGTGCTCGGACATGGGACTGTCGTTGATTATTCTGCCAGCCTTTGACATTATAAGTGTTTCTTGTCATGGAGAGAATTATGCTCTGCCCCCATCTTAGCCAAATACAAAAAATTGCCAGCAGGTGGCATGCAAAGGGTGCTATTTCTGATGGCTTTTTGCTTTGGTGGGGTTTTCCCTTAAAAGTAAAATAAGATAGAAATGGGAGCTCAAAAGATGGTAATGTGAAAATGCCCTCTGCTGATTACTGCTGAAGCATTGATAAGAAGAACAGACCCTCCTTACTTCTCCCTCTGAAGAAGTGTTACAAAACACGTTCCCATTTGAGGAACCCATCGCAGAGCTCTGGAGCTAGCGTCTTTCTGCCTGGAGGAGCTGGAGACGCGGCATGCTGTTGTGGTGCTGGCCCTTGCCTTTCGGTGCTGTGCTATTGACAGCAGCACTCGACTTCTGCATGACGGCTGGCAAGAATGACAGAAAATACAAGGCACTTTGTTTTGCGGTGCCATTCCAAATTTTTCTGTGACAACAGGTCAACAGGCTGGCCTACTGCCATTGGGAAAATTAGGTTTGGATGAAAGAAATAGTATTTTTTGTTTGTAGCCTTATTACAAATGTCTGGGTTTAAGAAACTTCTGCTTCTCCCACATTAGCGCTCTAGACAAATCTTGAACTACCTTTGTGGCAGGCCCTAACAAACGCTGTCACTTTGACCTAATCCACTTTTCTGCACAGCTGTGCTAAAGTCACCTTTAGTTTTATCACATTTTAATGCAAACAAGGCCGGAAGGGTGCTTGTTTGGATTGAAGAAGCTGTGACAATTCATCTGAATGGGAACTTCAGTAACTGGGAAGAAAAATGTGACAGGGAGCTTTATCACTGCATTGTACACAACAATCTGAAAATTATTGCTTCTTTAGGGGCCTATTCTCTCCTTGAGGCCTAGCACAGTCTATGCTAAGCAGCTAGACAGAACTGTGAATGGTTTGCCAGTCCTAAAGACAGATTTTAATTCCATTGTTTGTGGGTATCCCTGACTTTCCTAAGAGGATTCAAAGACTGCAGAACAAGGCAGCCAACATAAGACTTCGGTCGATCGTTAAAATTCAAATAGAAAATAACTCTCTCCTCAGCACTCCAAAATTGGTCAAACTCCAATGATGTTTGCTTTCAAAATTTGTTGAGTTCACTCAAAACTAAGTGAACTTGCAAAATGTGCTTTGATAAGCTGGTTTTAAAAAGTTTGCTTAAATACTAATTTCCCATAACAGTGTGAATAAAGTGGGCAGGAAAGATATTTCTTTTTAAAACGTGGAAATTAGCATAGTAAGAGGAGCATTTTAGAAATTATATATATGAACATTTACCAAATATGGGCAAATATTTATATAGTCACAGGTCATGTTTGTACAATTTTTTTTTTTTATACTTCAGTTAAATTCCAGGGGAAACAGGGCAAGTGCTTTATCTCAGACTTGGGTAAAGCTACTGCAAACTGTATATTCAGAGTATTTGCAGAACAGAGTTGAATGAATCCTCCTTGAGACTACAGAGTAAAACCTTAGGTAGAGTGGGAAATAGGGGATTCAGTCTCCTAGGAGACAGCAAACTGCAGCTCAGTGGGATCAGCGCAGGGCTGCCTGCCTGCCTGACTCTGCTGTCTCATGGCTGTGAGTTGAATTGGCAAAGCAGTGTGCAATGGGAAGAGCCTGCTGCATCTTACGGCAGCAAAAAGCCTCTCCAGGAACTTGCACACCTGCCTGGCTGCTGGAAAATATCAAGTGAAACTCATTCAGGAGATGGACATCTTCCGTTCAGGGTGAAATCTTACACAGATATGAAAATAGCACTTTGGCACAAATATTAGGAATATACTTGTACTTACCTAATGCTAACTTCTTGTAGCTGGAACAAATTCAGGATCAGTGCAGACAAATATATATGCATAGTTGAAAAAAGCCTTCCTCTTAATTCAAACACAAACAGTTAAACACGGATTCAAGGACCAAGCCACCCACTGTCCCCCGATAACTCGGCACTTGCTGTGGCAAAGAGCACTGAAAGATGAGATTTGTGCACAGCCTGCTCCCTCGTCCCCTTGGTTGATAAGACTGCAAACCATGGTGAATAATGGCAGCACGAAAAATCAAAAGTCATCGGGAAATTCTGCTGTCAAACAGAAAGGATGGCATCTGCCCAAGCCACTTTTGGTGACCATACCTGCTTGAGAACAAGTAGCTGTTAGATTCCGTCTCTTGAACCTGCAGTGTGTGCAGTGGCTGGAAAATACTTCATTGTGAAAAGTGGCTTTTGTGTCTTTTTTTCTTTTGACGGGAATATATATTTTGAGCTTTTATAGTCCTAAATAATAACAGCAATTTAGAGCAGAGTAAATCCCTGGTTATTTTGGGAAGCCATGTGCTTTCTGGGACACACAAGACAGCGAGTTGGTACCAAAGGCCTTGGAGGAAGCTCTCATTAGGAACAACAGTGAAACCCAACAGCGGTTTTTCTGACAGAAACCTGTGCCTTTCATCACCTGGACCTGAGGAGGCAGCTGGATGTTGCCAGAGAGGCCGCTAAAGCAAGAGCAGCTGCAGAAGGCGCGGGCAGCCCGGCCGGCGGTGGACAGCTCCTCAGCGGGCCTGCGGACAGATCCTGTCCTACCCAGCAGCGCCTCAGGAGGGGCCAAGATCCCCACGCTGCCACCCGAGCTCTGGCCAGCACCCCAGCTGGAGCAAATCGGATTAGTTTTATCAATATCTAGCCAGTTTTATCACACAGCGGTATCAGGGCACAACTTTCTGTAAGAAACGGGCTGCTTC
This sequence comes from Anser cygnoides, assembly GCF_040182565.1. Taxonomy (NCBI): domain Eukaryota; kingdom Metazoa; phylum Chordata; class Aves; order Anseriformes; family Anatidae; genus Anser; species Anser cygnoides. The sequence goes on from NC_089882.1 coordinate 22,152,334, forward strand.
TGCCTGGGTCCTTTGAATTTTACCAAAGGCACATGCACTCCTGCAGAGGTTGGCTCTTTTCTCCAGGGAGTTGCATGCACCTCAGCCCTACCCACTATCTACATTAAACTACACAACCTTCCTCACTATACTGGAAATGCAATTATAATTATCTTTAATTGTTATAACTTCTCTGCCAAGACTTGTCCGCAGTGTTGCAATTGCTGCACCATAAATACCTTTCAATTCTTTTCTTTGCATCTTCTTACCACTTTCCCCAATACTTGCTCATCACCTTTCTGAAATAGCACAACAGCACATCCTTAACTTTCCACATCTTAAAAAAAAAAAAAAAAAAAAAAAGGCAAGAAAGAAGCTTAAAGTATCCACTAATTACTTGCAGGTTAGCCCGGGTATTTACAAAGTGGCAAAATGTGAAGGGGGCAGGTAAGGCTATAGTATTGGGCAAGGTCTCATCCAAAAACAAAACAAAGACTAAAAAACCTATAACACTACAAGCCCCCTCTATTTCCTTATACAGGAATTTCCTTATACAGGAATATTCCTCTATTTCCTTATACAGGAATTTCAGGTTGATCTCACCTTAGCACTGCTATCCATTTATAATTGGGCACTTTCCAGGGAAGGAAAAAAAATGATCTTTCCCTTTCTCCTTCCATACCCACCTGCCTCATGCTGATAGTAATTATACTGGGTAAGTTAGTAAATTCTTAAGCTGAGGTCTGCTCCTGTGCTCAGTGCAACTCTAATGGATCTGGTTATACCCACATACTCTCACACTACTCTACGCTCAAACCACTGTCACGGACTCCAGTGCAAGATAATTAACCACAAAGTGAGTTATATGTCCCAAGCTGAAAACATAATGAAAATCAAGGTCAATTACCCTCTTGTAGGAGACTAGGAAAAATCTTCTCCATATTAGCCTTCCAATTCTCTTCAAAACTGCAGTTTTTAATGTTTAGTAGGATTATACCTTTAAAAAGGAAGTTTTAAATCTTTTGACTTAAGAAGTAACGAGTGGTCTTTATACTGATTTTTACTCTGTTGTGGTTTGTTGTTGTTTTGTTTTTAACAGGTGGAGATAGACTCCAGAAAGAGAAAGAATAAAATTCTTCTCCTAATTCATTATTGACATGTTACAGAAATTGGGACTTATTCCTGGGATTATAGGGTTGTAGAGGTAATTTCTGGCAAACCTCAACAATTTATGGGAATCAGCTTTGAAGGATTAGATCTTTGGGCAGTGCCAGAGCTGCTCTTCCAGAAAGTCTTTCTTTGATTACTTGGAATTAAAGCCTGCAGGTTTGGGCCAAAAGCAGGAGTATAATAAAAGTCACGTTCAATGATATTTGAGATCGGGGGTGGATCAGATAAGAGGAGCATCTGTACACTTTGCATCAATGAGGAAATTCCATTTAATTAGGGATCGTGATCTTTTTATTTGTGTTTTGTTAGGGGTGATGTTTTAGATTTCATAGAATGCATTTCATGGCATTGTCGTTATGGAAAAAAAATAGCTTCTGTCTACACAATTGTGATCTAATATATATAAACACATTATTTTTCAAATTGCTAGTCCTGTCTATAGATCAGGTCATTACATTCATGAAGATAAGTGATAGGGTCTGAAACTCTCACTGGGATACCAGAAACAATTCTGCTGCTTGGGGTCAGGGAAAATTATTTTTTGTTTAGAGGCCAAAATACTCTTGCAGTCTTGCGCTCTGTGCAATTACAAACTGGTGTCCAGGAAACTCATCTTGCAAAGGTCGAAGAAGAATATCATTAGCTCTTGTCAGAAAGGACTGTGTTGGGCACTACCATTTTAAAAAAGAAAAATTCAAATGTGGAAAGATAAATGACCTGGGGGATAACAGCAGCACTGGTTCTTGAAACACATCTGCAGTTTTACCATAAAAATTCTTTCATCGTCCTGCTGCTGGGACTGAGGCCAGCTGAGAGCTGGTTAACTTTTGTGAAGCTCGACATGGGGCATTTGCAGTGTCTGTTTTGTGCTAGCTGGTGTATGAAATTCTGACAAAATGCACTTTTCTGAAAAACTGGCAATATCGCATTATACCCGTTGTGTCTGCATACCATCACATGCCTAAGATGTTTTAGTTTGGATTGCAGAGCTCACTACTTGTGCCTGTTGTTGCATTTTCAACGTTATTGCTTTCTAGCAGATGAAGAACATTAGCAGTTTTTGGCTCATGGTTATACTTCTCTTACTCTTACAGCATTGCTCTACTCTGAGTTTCATCCCATGGTTTTTTCACCCCTCACAGCCTGCTTCCCTAATTCTGCTTTATTCCCAGCATCTCCTTCCTGCGCTTCTATGCTGCTAGGAGTGAGCGTGTTTGCTTTGCCAGTGGCTTCCTTTCCTCTGTCCAAGGTAGGCTTCCTTAACTTTCCCAGCTTCAGCCTAGACAGTCCCACCTCCCAGTCATCCAGTTCATGTTCCGCACTCAAAATCTGCTTGATTACTACCGTTAACTTTGCTCCATCAGGATCCGACATTACAGCCTTACTGTGCTGGCCTATTTGTTAAACCCTTACCCTTCACTGTTTGAACTTCCTTACCCGTTTCATATTCTCCAGATCTCCAAATGGTATCAGGGATTCTGTCTCTTCTCACCCACTTTTGCACTGTTCATATTTTAAACCTCCCCTGCTGCCATCTCATTTTCACAGCAGTGTATACTTTTCTCTGTCATTGTAAAGCAATCTGCCTCTCACTTCACTTGCTTTAAAGTGCTTCCATTTCATCCCAGTTTTCTCCAGTGCTTCAGGTTCAAGCTAGCAATGTAAAAACTGAAGTGATCAACAAAAATAATCTTTTCACCCCAGCATCGTGTTGCTTCCCATCAGCAACCTGACTGTTTCTTGAGAAAGCCCCTCTGCACCTGTCTGCTGGGGAAACATGTTACATTCACAAGCAGCACACCTCTGTACAAGTTTATCTCCTTTTTCTGGTCCCTTCTGCAGAGACGTCTATATTAAAAAGACGATTTGAAGATGGTTAGGCAGGTAGCTAGCTAAGACTATTTTCAGTATTAATTGCGAATGTGTCATAAACATGTCTCCAGCTCTTCAATTCAGTCCTTCCATGCGCTTACACCTGATTTTCAGATTTTAAGCTTTCCTGAGAGGAATCTATGGCCACATATTTAGAAAAATGGGGCTGTTGGTTGTATACATAAAAGCCTAATTCTATGGAGCCTTATTGTATGTAATATTGTACAATATATGCAGATGGAAATAGAAGTTTTGGTCTGCTTTCCCTTCAGCTTTAGTTTGGTTTAGTGCCACTGCGCTTGTTTGTCAGCTGCAAGATCCTGTAGCAAATGAAACATTCCCTACTCGTGCAATAGTTTTCTCTCTGGAGAGTAAGGAAATAAACTTTTGTTTTCGTTTTGCTGTTGGACTGTAGATGCTCTTTGCTCATCTCTTGTGTAACTGCACAATTCAGGGAAGCAAGAGAGTATTTTGAGGAGAAATGAAACTGAATGTGCATATTACCTCTTTTCCATATTTTGACTTTTACAGATGGAAGTATGAAGTTGTTGTAGTTAGGGTGATCCTGGATATTATTAGTGATAAATACTGTCCTGGGACCAGCCCTGACAGATTGCTGAACAGTAATTATGAGGGTTTTGGAAATGTCTTTGCAGAATTAAATCTTAAGCATTTGAGAAACCAGACACCATCTCTTTACTGAACTGGCTTGGTATTCTTGTGGGGAACTTTCTATTAATGGACACTGTTCTGGTGCTGTTACGCAGCTCTGATGCTCTTATGTACTCACTCTCTTCTGCTCTGCATGCTTATGTTGAAAACAAGCAGTGTGCTTTTCCCATAGTTTGTAAATGTAGCTTTGTGTAGTACTCCTTACGAGTACATTGATTCATGGCCTAGAATCCATAAGCAAAAAATTTTTCCATTCGATAAATAATGTAATTTAGTTAAAAAAAAAAAAAAAAAGTAAGTCAGTGGGATAAATACAGATGCTCACATGATTTTCCTTTTACTAATTTTCTAAGTACTTTTTAGTATAGCTAACCTTCTTACTGTTAGTTGGATGTAACTACACTGTAGCTGAAGTGACCCATGATACGGCATGCTGACAGGGTTGGTTTTACAGTCCCATGTTCAGAGGTTTACTGAGCCTTTTAGTAGATATACAACAGTTCAGTCTCAGAAGGTGTTCATCTGTTCTTCAATTATCTGTTGGCTTATTTTTTTTTAAGTACAGTTGCCATACATATGCTTCCTTTAAACTTTTCTAAAGGAAAAACAAAATTTTCATGGATATCATGGAAGTTAATTTGAAATTTAAATTAATTCAGATGTTTCAATGTTGACATCAATGTTCATTAAATGTCTTCAAGTATTAAGAAACTGGAATGAAGCTGTTTTGCTCAAGATATCATATCTTAAGAGGAGCCATATTGTATTTGTTGTGTCCATTACAATAAGCAAATAGACCTGCATTTCAGATAAAATATTATTTTGAGTTATTTTTCTATATAAAATATAGAAAATAAATGGAAAAATATTCTGATAAGCATCGTACTGAAAGGGGCATGATAATCTGGATTTCTGTTGTCCTTCTTGGGCTGAATTACTATAGCTATACTGTCCATCCTATGATGCCAAGTGAATCTTGTTGTATGAACCTGTTGTTACTTTGGTTTGTCCCTTTTGTTTTTAACTTTTGAAAGCTCAAAGTAAAGCAGTACCTGAGGGTGGGGGATCATGTTTGGGGCTTGTTGGCTGGTTTGTTTATTTATTTATGTATTTTCCAGGGATCTGTCTGTCTCTGTGCTGCACACTTGTGTGGTAGCTGCGTAGCGTAACTGGAGATTAATATTCTGGAAACCACAACTTATGATAGCTGCGATCGCACAAGTATCAGCTGACAATACTGTGTCACATTTTATTTCAAAGAAGTAGCGGTAACAATGGCTTATAGTAATAACAGTAATGCTCCTTTCCCTGGGGGAAAGGCAGAGAATGCTATCTTGCCACATGATCTCATTTCTTTTAAGCTTTGCACTAACCGCTGACATATCGCATAAATGCCTCCTTTATTACCTGCCAGTGATTGTCTTCTGTATTGGGAATAGCCTCCGGAACCCACGTCCACATGCCAGCAAAGTGCTTCGCTTACTCCATGTGAATTTGTCTCTGTCTGGCGCTCCGTGAGGCCCCTTTATACACCTGAGCATCCTGACTACCTCGGGTAGCCTAAATTACACTGCCTATGAAAGGGCTTTGTTCAGGTGCCTCAGTGGAACTGGGACTGGGAGTTGGCACAAGCTGGGGCTATGTTTCTGTATTTGCCAAGTGAGTAATTTGCCATTTTAGTTAGGGGTTGGGTTTTTTAAGTGGTGTCCAGCTAGTAATGTAGTCTGGCCACACATCTCTGCAAGCATTCTGGTTCTTATCATTTCGGTTGCTTTTAAACAAAAGCAGCATTCAGTCATATCACTCCCCTTATCAGCTTGCTAGCAGATAAGATAGTTATTTTTCAAATTGCCTCTCTCTCCAGTTTTAAATAGACCTATATAGATACTTTTCAATCATTTTAGTCTGCAGATACTTGTTTCAAATAAATAGAAATATATATTCCGTTTTATGTGGCTATTTATCCAAACTCCATTTCCATTCAGACAAAGCATATTCTCTGTCTTTCATTACATCATGCTTTAACCTGTTCTGTTCAGCCCTGCTTAAATTAAATGCAGGGGAGAAAGTAGCCTGCCAGTCAGTGACCATTTTCCTTCAGTGGTGAATTTTAGTCTGCTGCATGCACATCTACTCGGGCTAGAATGTCACTGGTAGAACGGGCAGAGGGTACCATTTTCCTTCAGGTTCTTTTTCCTTTATTTCTCTGCAGTTTACCATTTTGAAAGGGCTGCTAATTATTAGGTACTCTAAGCACAGGAAAGGACTAAGCTCTTCAATAATTTTGTGCTTTGCAGATAAGTATTTTTTCTGATGGTAATGAATATAGCAATGGTAATGACATGTTGTTGTGCCTGTTAGCTGTTCCTGTTTGCTGCACAGCTTTCTCCCCAGCATCAGCCCTCCGGGCCTCTAAAGTCCCACAGGTCCTTCTCTCTGTTTCTGCTCTTCCAGCCAAGCCTGGACGCAGTTTTGCTGGAGTCCATTAACACAGCTTTCCACGTGGCTGGGACATAAGTTGGTTGTTCACCACTGTCTTGGTTTTGATTGCCTTGCGGCTCCTGCTGGCATTGCCTCTGACTTGCATCCCACCTGCGTGGGACCTCCTCGATCCCCACTCATGGTTCCCTCTAACGCCGCTCAGCCCCTGGGTCACAGAGCTGGCAGGAACCTGATTCACACATGGCTTCTCATGGCTTTGCCCACAGAGCAGTGCAAACATTGCCAAATGTCACTTTATTTTTTCTTGCCGAAAACACTTTGTAACTAACAAATTGCATCTTTGCAAACCAATGTCAAAATATTCTTTTAGCAGGGCTGGGGATCTGCAGCCTTTTCTCTGGGCTATAATTTTGTGTGAGCTATTTGGGTTTCAGATAGCAAACCACACAGCCTTACTAGTGAGGTACCATTAACAGAATGAATTGCTTGAATGCTACTTTTAAATATTTGGGGACAAAACTTTAAAGGGCTTATTTTTTCCCTCAATATTACATCCGCTTTAACTCCCTCCGTATAGGCTCTTCCTGCTGAAATTAGGACCAAAGATGCACTTGTATGCTATAGTTTCAACTGCATAAATATCTACTTCACTTCTGTTGCCACTGCTCAAGCTGTCTAAACAACGGCTGTGAATGATGGTAACAACTAACATGGAATAGCCCTGGGAAAGTATAATAATGCAAACTTAGAATGGGGGCGAGGGAAATTGTCTTATTTTCTTTTCTTCAGAAACATGAACTTACTTCCCACATTTGTTTGCTTTAGTTTGCTGATTTGCCAGGTGCACGGATCCAGTAGGCCAGGGCGCACCCAAGACATTTGCCTGGATGGTTTTCTTTCCTTTTACATTGCTCTTCAGATCCTGTTGCATAAATTAACACGTCATTTTCCCACATTTGGCAATGTATGGTTAGTGGTTTAAAGTTGTTTCATTCTCTTTTGTGCTTATGTTTAATCAACAGTGTACAATGTTGGGTAGGAAGCTGGTCTCCAGCATGGAGAGTTTCATCAGAGTCACTGAGCTGTCTTGTTCTGTTGTGTATGAAACAATCGCTGCTTCCTACTGCCTGCTCATCACTGGGATGGTAGGGAGTTCTTACATCTGCAATTTGTACTCGTTTGGTACTTTAAAAATTTTTTAAATAAAGTGTGTGTTTGCTGTTGGTAATCTCAGTTTTACACTCACCAACTAGTAGGTTTTTTTTTATTTTTTCTGATCCCCGTGAAGAGTAAATACCACTAAATATCCCCACAATACAGGGATTGTTCTGTCTTCATTCCATGCAGATGTAGAGGTGAGCATGTATCATTAAGAATGCTACCACTGAAAGGAGCATCAGCATAGCCAGCTGTAGCAAGGAAGTTTTGGTTCAGTGATTAAAGAGAGGAGCTGAGAGTCAGGACTCCTGACTGACACAGTTTTATTTTTGGAGAAGAGACTGAAGCTGTCTGATTTAGCTAAAATTCTGCTAATTTGCACTTAAGGGGTGGCTGGTTCTTATGCAGCTGATTTTTATCCTTTCAGTCGTTACTGTTACTTTGCATTTATAAATACCGTTGGCTGACGTAAGTATTGTCAGCATCACAATTTTGAATGATTGCAAAGTGGTTGTCCCTTCGCTGAGGACTGCATTCCTTCCCTGAGCTTCGCAAGTGCCTTTGGTTGGCTTGCAGTGGAGGATGAAGAGCTGGAAGATTAGAGTGTCTGTCCCTTGTGCTTTCAAAACGAATTTTCATTCAGTAGTGGCTAAAGCTGGTGGACAGATGGCTTCAAAAAGCCCTTTAACTAATACGTGTTGCCAGCCCTACATCCTCTCTTCTGTTAAACATTTCATTCATTATGCAGTTTCAAGAAACAGTGAGAGCCAACTCTTTCTGCCAGCGTCACCCCTGCACGTAACTCCCCCTTCATTCCAAAGAGCTGTCAAGAGGCATTTTTCTTCGAAAGGATGGCAATCTAAGTCTTGCTACAATCAGCTTCTGCAGAGGAAGGGCCTGCATTCAGCCAGAGCTCTAGCATTTGCTGAGATGGAATTTAAAAGAGAAGAAGTGAGAGGAGAGAAAATCTCAAAGGGTGTCAGAGGGCTCAAACAGCTTCGTTAGGTAGCATGTGTTGTATGGACTATGTTTTACAGATCCAGCTCAGTGAGCACAAAGAGAGAGCCTCAGATGCTGTGTGTAGGTTACCAACAAGGGAAAAGAGAAATGAAAATAACGCTGCAGCTTTTCCATTCTACAAGAGCTTCTTAATGGCTTTGAGTAATTAGAGAGTGCAGAGCAAAAGTGGCTATTTTTCATTCCAAGTCCCATTTTAATTCAGCTCAAAGTCACCTGTTGGTAGACGAGAAGAGGAGAAACAACCAACTGCGGGTTCTGCCTCTGTTAAGTGTCAGAATTGCTTCCCTTAAAAATGCAAGGAATGAGAGCTCCTCTGGGGACGGCGCTCTCGGCCTCGGCAAACAGCTCGGCTGCTGGGCGGCGGGCACGGTGGTGCCTGGGGCAGAGCACGCCGTGCTCCAGCACGCTGCCTCGCCGGGTGCTGAGCTCTGGGCCATCTGAGGCTGTTCCAGGTGCTCTGAATAGCTTGAGTGTGCCTGCATCTTGTTTCACTAGAATTTAAGGTATTCAGAAAAACTTCTAATGAGGATGTGCTAATTTTAGCCAGTGCCAAAAGGTCTCAGAAACCATGTGTTCAGGACAAAAGGCTGGGATATGGAAGGATGGTTTGTGGCTCTGTTCTCCAAGCACGCAGCGCCATGAAGGCTCAGGTTCATCGGGGGGAGCCACCAGGTACGCCAAGACCCTCTGCTCTCACCCATAGGGAGAGAAAAATTCTGGGTTTTACCCCAAAAAGGAATGAAAACCGTATTTCTTTTCATATGTGTCTTCGTTCCTTTATGCATACACGTCTAATATTGGTGTGCTTTGGACTTCCTTGATAACATGATGGCCCTGCTACCTTTCTTCTAAAGGGAATGGAAGCAGTGAGGGAGGGAAGGAAAAACAGAATCTGAATTCTGATATTCTCTGTGTGTATCTGTTTGTTGTTGATCTTCCTGTGAAGTATAAAACATTTTAGAGTAACTTCAGTCATTCAAAGTAAATGGGAATAGAGACAGGAAGAGGAAATGCATTTATTATTTCAAAACACATCTCAAGCTCCTTTAAATTCAAGGAATTTAAAGCATTCAAGTTTTCTGGCTGCCTCGTATGAGGAGAAAGGATAGGAATTTTCCCCCAATCATAATAAGATTTCCTTAAGTTGCAAGAATTTTTTTTAAGTGTTTACAAATCAAAGTCAGTTAACTGCTCACTTGAAAATCTCTAAATGGTCTGGTATTGCTAGTGCACAGATTGTGAATACATGTGAAAAGTAGTTTAGCAGATTAATTTTGACTCCAGTCATGACTTGCAATTACCCTCACTGAAATCTTGATATGTGGGGCTTTGCAGGCAGAATGCATATGTTTTCAGTGGGACTTCTGTGTTTTACGTGGTGTGAAGGCTTCTGCTCTTCTAGAAATCAGTCTTTGAGCACCAAATTCATGCTTCTGTACATTTCATGAAATTTAGAATTTAAATCCAAGGCTTCATTTCATACATCACTCATTTTAGAGGAGGTGAAATATATGCATTCTTTACTGGCAAAATCAGCTTATCTGTCTTACACCAGTTAATAACTTGGGACATTCTGATTCTTCACTGTAATGTGCATTTGCTCCAAGTTTGTTTCCAAATCCCTGTAACGCAAAATGAAGGGAAGTGCTTTTAGTGACAACTCGATGGAAGTTTGCTTAAGTGACAAATTTGAAGCAATAACAGAACTCAAAATACCTTTTTGATACCTTTTTGATACCTTATTCTGTGCTTTACACACAAACTCAGTCTTAATTTTTGGTTTGGTTATATAAGCAGTAGTTGTCTCCTTGTCCCAGCTCCTTCCCACTGGAGGAGCACAAAATTACATATGCAGTTTCTAAATACGAAATCTGGTCAATTAAAACATTTCTGAAATCTGCCTCCCTTTACGGATGATGTACAAACGAGAGATAGCTCAGCGCTGTGGAAATTCTCACAAGCTGGCAGGGGAACATTTCATCTAAGAATTCTGAAAAAAAGCTTGCAGGCTCCAAGATAGCAGGGAGTGTAAACTCTCCAAGCTAGCTGTGATAAAAAGATGCTGCCAAAAGTTACATAGTGAAAGACTGAATAAAATTCATCCACTTGTAAAAAAAAAAAAAAAAAAAAAAAGAATTATATCAGCTTACAGGAGCAATAAGATGAGCTGGTGTTCTGGATCTGAGCTGGTGTTCTGGATCTGTAGCAGTTGTATGAGTTAGACCTGTTTAGCATAGCTGTCCACATAACCCCACTAGCTTTAATTGTCTTTGTTTCAATGAACATAGACCAAATATGACCAACCTCTTCCCTTGAACAACAGAATGAACTTTGATTAGTGTTTGTGTACTCAAGGAAGTAAATATGTCAACTATCCAAACAACGTTTTCATCGTGAAGAAGTGCAACCCTGTCCAGAAGTGTTCTGCACAAGCAAATTGTGAACACCACCACCACTAACAAAGCTGGGATACAGCAGCATGCTTTCAACAGCTCAGCCACCAAAAAGACTGCTGCTCCATCCTCTAAGTAGGGAAACTACATAATCTGGGGGGAGAATATGGGGGACAGAAATGCTGGGAGAGAAAGTTCAGAGGGAACCCAGAAAGGAGAACCTGAGAGTCTGTGAGGGACCCCAACATCCTGCACCATGATTTGGGACAATCTTTCCAACAAATAGAAAAGTGGGAGAACCCTGAGGTAACCCCACAACCCAAGACTGCACTCAGCACGGCTGGTGCCACTGCACTGACCTGCCAGACTCTCTTCCTGGACCTCATTGCCTCTCCCATGGAAAAGGGGAGTAGTGTAATTCATAAAATTGTGTACATCTGGGATTAGAGCGTTTTGGTATCCAAATCCATTTAGTCTCCAAACTGTAATGCAGTCTTAAACCATGACAGGACTCAAGTGACAAGCCAGAAGAATGCTTCCATGGAGACTGTAGGTAGCACCTTGAAAATATCTCAGATGCTATTGTGATTTCACAGTTACTGACTGCTGATGTTAAAGATTTCATGGAAACGAATAATGACGTGTTGTGGGGAAAATGTGAAGATATTTAAGGAATTTTTAAAGGGTAGAAACCCACGAATTTCTACAAAGACTACTCTGTTTTGTCATAAACTGTAACTTTTTTGTTTGTTTTTGTCTGATGGAACTCAAAATTGTCAGCATAATGTGTAAAGTCAGAAAGGATCCATTCTTCCTGTCACCAAGACTCTTCTGAATTGTAAGCTAGTGTGAGTCTAGGTGTAAGCTGCGAGATGGGGAACGAGCAGGAGGAGGTTTCTGTTATTGAAATGCATGTGGCCACTGAGATCAAAAGAGGTTTTGAATGGTTTCACAAGTGACAGAGTGAATAGGGAGTGATTTGGCAAAGAAGCCATCGGAAGGGTCAGTTCGAAAGGACCCAGTCATTCCGTGTTCCTGGATTAAATCAGAGCAAAGGAAAGACAATGGAATCCAAGAAAAGACCAAAATGTTTAAATGATGGAAGATAATCTGTTCTGAGCCAAATCCTGCATTCCAAAACACCCAGCCTGAATCTGAATTATCTTTAGTTCACAACAGCATTAGTCAAGGACTTCATATGCGTTCATATGCAGGACAATATCAAGGACAGCTTCAGAATTTTTGCCCAACTGGCTCGGCTCAGTTTCAGGACAGATGAAAACTGTGAAATGGCTATGTGCTAACTTGGTCTACAAAAATTGGGTTGGGGCGTTCAAAGAGCTTCTTGTGCTGTTCTAATATTTTGGATGATTTTCTCAAACTCGCAAGCACAGAAGGAGTTAAATGAAAGTGCTTAGGCTCTGCTGTGGAACTGTATCAAATACATGGGTCTACATCACACCAGAGCACAGTCCAGATCACTGCAACTCTGGCACATCTGTATGAATGACCATAATTAAGTAGTCTAGTACAAATCTCTTGCCAGCAGGTACTGAGATATATATTTAGGTAAACACAAGGGTATTGCAAAATGAAATTGCTGGACTTGCTGTTGACGCAGTCATGGTTCTTCCCTGCTCAGACTTGACCTTACCCTTTATAAAGAATACTGACAATTCAGTATTCTTATTCAGTAGGGGGGAATTGTTTGTTTGTTTTCAGGGAGTGAAAAATTCTTTCTGCTAAAGAATTCTGTAACCTGAACAAGTAGTCTGATGGGAGTCAGCTGATCATGGTTATAAGGTATGTGTCTCCACTCTTCCTGCATGGATGTACAGATCTTCATGTTACTTGCTTCACAGCTATGTTTTCATTTATAAACTGAAACACCCACCTTGTAAATCCTATTTGTAATGCTTTATAGCTCAGAGCATGAGACAATATGTTCTAAATCATGAAATAATAGGCCCACCACAAAAATGCAAACCTCAGTAGTATAATTATCATGTAATGACATTTGACTGTGTGAATTCAGCTTCCCTGTATAATACATGCCTTAGTGACTGAGGTTGTAATTTAGTTTTTAATACTGTGTGTTTTGTGAGGATTTTTTTTTCTTTTTTTGGGGAGGAGGGAGGAGGTATTTACTGTTCTTGCATCATTAAATGTGGCAGAACGTCACTTGATTGCATTCCTCAGTTGGTCAAACTCCTCCGAAACTTCAGTCCACTAAATTGAGTTGAAATACTCATGTTTTAATAAGCAATTGTAAGAATGGACTACAGAGTTATTCCAAATAACCCACAGAAGGAATAAATGTGTTTTCTCTCCTACATTGGTATGAATACTACTCTTGAAGGAAGAAAATTATCTCATAACATACAAATCTACTAGGAGGAAGTCCTCAATGTAATACATTAATGTAAATTATAATAATTACTGAGGAATAATTTAAGGTACAATGCACTTGTTAACGTTCAGTCATTCAGTAATCCTACCTGTCTTTGACTTTTTTAGTTAATGTATTTAATTGCCAAAGCAATAGCTGAAAAAGGAGGGAATCAATTTAACTTAATTACCTCAAAGTATTATCCTACTAATACCTCAGGCAATCCAAGAAGGTACCTGCCATGCTAAGACTACTATGGAAAGGGAATGGGGCTAGCCTAGAAACAGCTCAGGATGTCTGGGCCTTCAGGAAGGTGGAGAAGGGAAGCAGCGTGCAGGGGAGAAGGAGCTGTTGGGGTCTGCCAGGAATGATAAATGCCAAGGCGAGGGGCCTGTGACTCAGGGATAGCTTCAGAGCAGTACGTGGTGGCGATATTGCTTGCAGGTGCTTAAAATACAAAGGTCAGTGGTATTTCCTACAGCACACAACTGAGCAGCCAGCAGCGTGCACTCCCTCTCTTTGTTGTGGTCTGAAACTTGAGTGACTCTGGGCAGTGAGCAGTTCGGAGGACCTTCTGATGTCCTGCCGGTCACCTTTAGCGTTTGGAAGAAAAAAGGAAGCGAGCTGGGTAACTCAGCCACTGGGGAGGGTTCCTGTATTTGTTCCTGCATTCCTCTAACTGTCATAGCTCTGCACTTCCCTGGTGTAACGTAGCCTGAAGGTAGCCTTAACCCCTCCTGGGTCTTACTGCACCCAAGTACCCTGTTTACTGGCAGCATGATCTGACCTGGCATGTTTGAAAGCAGAATGCTTTCCTTTATATTGGTGTTGATAAATGTTTCCAGGAAGCTCAAAAAGGAAAAAAAATCTTTCCCAAGAGAATGACATGTTTAAGATCACTCATGTTGCGATGTAGGTGTGTTGCCATGTGGGTTTAAATATTGTTTTATGTAGGTAAGGTGCTGGCTATTTTAGTAATAATAAGACATATCATTTGCATGACCATAAATCTCAGTGGAAGGATCAAGAGGTATTTGGGTGCTCAGCCTTACTGTGAAATAGTGAAGTTGTAGTATTTCTTTGCTTGAGACATCCGGGAACGATTACACATGTTGCAGAAATTATCTTAGTAGTTGATTGTCTCATTTGAACACATATGAAATGCTAATCTGTGAAATGACCCAATCCCCATTCATCACTTCAAACTGCATAAATCCAGCTCATAACCTTCAACAAGATGCAAGTCAGACAACAGAGCAGGATTTCAGCAGTCTTGTCTCTGGAAAACCAAAGACAAATCTTGGTAACAAAACCAAGACAGTTAAGAACAACCTTCTAATAATTAACGTTCTTGAACAAACTAGCAAGGAATTAGATGAGTAAGCAGATGTGTAGCTGAGTCAATAATGACTTTTTGTTTAAGTAACTATATCACCTTTTAGAAGGTCTAATACAGTATTGGCGTGTCATTGACTCATAGATAAGCATATTGGAAACAAAGAACAGATTTTATCAGTTATCTGTTTATCCAGAATCTTTACTGGATTGAATTTACCTGGTTCAGTATGATCAGGCAGTGAATGGTGAGATGGTACAAGGGAGAATGAAGAAATAAGGGGAGAGGAAGTGGTATAAGAAATACAAAAGTAATGGAGAGGAGAAGAGAAAGGAATGGATGAGAATCCCAGTTGTAAATGCAATCTGTTTGCATGGATTGCTGCTACCTGTTAATTTTGTTCTCAGCTTTTCAAAGGGAGAAATTTATTCTCTGTGGCTTATTTGCTTGTTAGATTCTTTTGTGTGTGTATATATAAACAAAATAAACAATCTAGAACTTGGTTATCTGAGGAGTGAGAAGCTGCCTGCACCTTCTTTTCTTTCAGCAGCAGCTCACCAGAGTGAAAAGCAGCTCTATGCTATGTTAACTGAACAGTAAAAGAACAACCTTGTTAAAAATAATAAATAAATAAATAAATAAAGTTTGGGACCCAGTTGTTTCTCCATACTCTTCCATTTCGGGATTTCTCTCATTCTATAGTATGTGCTTAAACAAATTGCTGGTGTCCTGAAACATTGTTGTAATCCGACAACTGTGCATGCATTTGATGTAAGTGCTGCGTTTATCCCTACTTACTGCAGGTCCTGCTGTGCTATATCTCAGAAGAATGCTAACTTTCTGAGATCTAGTGCCATGGATTGGACTCTGATGTCAAATAACCTTTCTGTAATGAAGATGATACCACTCTTAGCATACAAGCTAATAGCCATACAACATTCAGGACTAAATTTACTATGGGTGCACACCACCACCAGTGGTAAAACAAAAATTTTATTGTCCACTGAAATTTCTGTGTAGATTTTAGATTGTTATAGGTGATACTCGCTATAGATATGATATAACCATATGAAGTCAAATTTAAGAGCTACTGAATATCTTGTTCTGGTATTGAATGTCTTCGGGAGAGCAGAAAAATCTGTATGGTTCTTTTAACTTCTGCTTTTGATTGAAATCAATCCTCTCTGTCAGGTGACTAAAAGCCCAAGAAAAGAACATGTTGTGGTCAGAAATACGCTTTGTGGACACTACTGGTTTTGCTCATCAGAGTTTCATTTTTAAGCAAATATCCATAGAAAAGGTGACTGGAATGTCAACGACAACAAGAATTCTCAGGGATTTACCTCTTTATCCAGATTCACATCTAGGGCTGAAGCAGGAGGAGTGTTGCCTGCGGTGGCTGCCTTGCTCCATTAGTCACTACTCTTTTGCTGGGACGGAGGGGAGATGGAGAAACTATTATTTGATTTTCTTGTGAAACAAGGTTTTGCTGATTAAGGTAGGTCTGCTGGGATAATAGGAAATAGGCTTTGGGGCGTAGAACAGAAGAACAGTGTGTCTGTAAGTGTGCTTGGGGCACATTTGGTTCTGCAACTTGTTAGCATCCATTAGTGGGACCTGTCTCTCTTTCCAGCAACCCAAACTCTGCATCTTCATTTGTTTCTTATTTTATTTGATTAGATGAATATAAATCATTCTCTTATTCAGCAAGAATGAAAATGATATTCCTCAATAGAGGGATGTATATTGGCTTTAGGAGTGGAAGAGCTACCAAAGGACCTCCCCAAGT
The DNA here is from genome assembly GCF_040182565.1 of Anser cygnoides. Classification (NCBI taxonomy): domain Eukaryota; kingdom Metazoa; phylum Chordata; class Aves; order Anseriformes; family Anatidae; genus Anser; species Anser cygnoides. The sequence goes on from NC_089882.1 coordinate 22,168,554, forward strand.
CATTCCAGTAAGGTTAGGAATTCTTGCTCCTTGTTGGCTCTCTCACTGCTTCTCGATTCTCGGGCCGTCTGATGCGCAGCTAAAATGCCAACCATCACCACCCTGTGAAAGGTCTCAGGGAGGCTTCCCCACCACCAGGCATTCATTCTTCCCAGCCAACACAGAAGTAGCACATGCGTGGTGCTCTCCTGACACATCACTGTTTACAGCTCCTTGAGGCAGGTTCCTAATGGCGTTATTGCAGAGAGCTGCTGCATGCTCCGCTACTGCAGCAAGGAGCAGCTAGCGTGGCCATGCTAAATGATCAATAGGAATGAGTTTTCAAGGGTTTCTCAATGTCAGGCATGAACTTAGAAATGCATTTGTATGTGTGAAAAAGCTGAATTCTCACTACACAGTGCAACACTGCCTAATGCCCCCAAAATACAGGTCTTTATACTGATACAAAAGGAGCTGGGTTTCAGGGATTTTCTTTGTGACAGAGCTGTGTCTTTTGCTCTTGAAGACAAAAATTGTGACCCCAGTCCTATGCTATTGGTTGTGGCCTTTTTTTATGCAATAGTCCCACTGGGTGAGACCAAAATTTATTTGGTGATTCTGCCCACAAATCCTTTCAGAGAATTTGAAAGTGACAGCAGCAATCATTGGTACAGCGGTATATCTAATTGTGAAAGCATTTTGCCAAAGTACCTGTTCATTGGGTATTTTGTCAGTGTTAATCTCTCCATCGCTGCTGGTATTTCAGAGCACTTGTAATGCACAGCCTGGCTAAAACACAAGCTCGGTGCAGAAAGCTGCTCACAAGAGCGAGCTTGTTGGCTAGAGTTCCCTGAGAGAAACTCCAAGGTGCCTTTGTAATGTAACCTTATTAATGACAGAAACTGAGTCAAAGGAAAGTATTGCGAGCCACCGAGGTTAACCAATATGCCACTTAAATATAACTGTAGTTTGTGTTATCTGTAACTGAAGAAGGTCATGGGATCTGTCGTTTGCAGCGGGAGTTTGCGGTGCCAACAAATTAGCATCAGAAGCTCTGGCTTGGCATACAGAGCAGGGCAATAACTGCAGCCTCCAAAAACTTCTCAGGAGAGCTGCGAACAGAGAGGAACAAGCTCCCTCGAGCTTGTGATCTTACTGTCAGTAGTTACAACAGCCCAGCTCTTGTTGCCAGCCTTAATGTACTGAGAAGCTGTCAGCCGAGCCTTAGGAAGCCAGCGGCAGAGATGGCACTGCCGAGCCGGCAGTGGGAAAGCAAACCCCACACGGTGCACACCTGGGTGGAGGAGCACTGGGGCTGGGCTCCGGGAGCCAGCAGGCATCTCAGTGCTGCTCTGCGCTGTGCGGGCTTGCAGGAGGGCAGCAGTGGGGCAAGCCCAGAAGCAGAAGGGCTTCCGAGAGGGTAGCAAAGAAAACCAATTTGCTTTGAGAGTAATGAATTAAAGTGCTTTTGCCCTTTCTTAACAAGACTGGCTAAGAAGGAGCAAAAAGGGAGAAGGCAATGTCTCCCTCTTCTTCCCCTCCCCTTTGCAAAATCCTACATGCCCTTTTGGCAGATATCCATCATTCACTTAATGTGTCCTGCTGAAATCAATTCGTGTGTCAGGATTTGGAGAGCTAGGCCAAAATTTGTTTGCTGATCCCATTCACGGATCACTCGAGGATTCATAAAGGTTAGCAAAAAAAAATAATCCAATTCATTCAATTTACTGTGTAATGTGATGCATTACAAAATGACAGATTCCAACAGAAAGGAGGAAAAGTCCATTTGTCCAAACCAACTAGCACAAAGTCCCCCGGCAGCTCCAAGCACATGCAGTTCCATGGGAGGGGATTTGCCTCCTTTGGCAACTGAAAAAAAACGCCCTCTTTATAGGGAAAAACTGTGCCCAGCTCGGTGGGGGCTTGGGGCTCAACCACGGCTCCAGAGGAGCTGCACAGTGCTGGGGCTGGATTGGGAGTGTGAGAAGGAGCACGGCACAGCAAGAGCAGTGCCCTCAGCCGCCAGGCCAGGCTGGCACCCTGAGCCAAAGGCAGCTCCGTCTCCCTGCTGTCTGTGGGTGGGCGAGTGCTTCTGTCTCTGGATTTCTCCTGGGCCGTGCATGGAGGACAACTCCCAGTGCATGCCCCATCAGAGCAGGGGGAGCTTGGTCCTCCAGCTACATGTTTTTGTGTCTTAGACAACCTGTGGAATGACTTCTGGTTTGGGATTCCCTGGAGTCTGTCTGAACTGACACATTCAGCTAACTTAGCATAAAACTCCTTCTGTGTCATAAAATTTGAAGGGGTATGTGGGGTGAAGAGAGAAACAAAAACTCTGTCCAAGTACCCACAAGTGTCTGCGCATGAGAAGTGCTCTGGATACAGGTATGAGCTGACTTGGCAGCAGCTGGCATGCTGAGAGATTTCGCTTTCTGCTGTTGCAACAGATACAAGTAGGACCTTGCTTCTTAAAATTATTTTTAATTAAAACACAATTAAATGCATTAAATAGAAAGCAGTTTTCTGTAATCTCATGTTTCAATAAAAAGGTTTGCTAGAAATGTCAGCCAGCAGAGTGCTCAGGAATGTGTACGCTCAACCACCACCACCCTTCTTGCTTTTGTAGGTTCGGGCAGCCACAGCTTTGTGCAGCGTGCTGGGCTGGGAGATTTGGGCTGTATTCACTCTGTTGGAAGTCTCACCAACCATGTTAACCTACTCGCGGGCTGATAAGCTGTTTTATAGCCTCCCTGTATGTAGTTCGTCTGGTAAATAGTGGGGGGCATGATGTCACGCTTGCTTGAAGCAATTTGTTGAGTTGTAAATATCACTGATCAATTCCTGTGACTGAATCCTCTGACCTTGGGTGTGATCCACGACAGTGCTGACTTTAATGTATTTTCTAGCCTTAGCAGAAGTACTTTTAGCTGCCCTTTCCCATTAACTTCCCATCTCACTAATAAAATACTAAGAGAATTATATTCACCACTTCTGCCAAATTTAACCGGAAACGATTCTGACTCAGGAGTATGAAATGCTGCACGTTGACAGGTTGGGTCTCCTGCTAGGACTGGCAGCCACCTCCTCAGTCCCATCTTAAAGCCAAACGTACCTTACAGTCCAAGGTCATTTGGCCACAGTTCCAAACTTAAATTTAAGGGACTTTCTAGTCACACCCAAGGCAGCCCAGAGAACAAGACCCTGTATGTGGCTCGGTTTTATTGTGAGACTCCCCCAGCTATAAAGCTTCCTTCTTCGAGCCCTGAGTCTGTTCCTGCCCTCCCCTGGACTTGCATGTAAGCACTTCTGAAAATGTTTGGTATTTGTTTCCATTTCATCGTCTCCTGAAGGAGGAAAAATACTTTACTGAGTGATTTTATAGGTTTTTGGAGGGGATGATTGAGATGGGACACAGCAACTACCTGACAGGAAGGGTATTTGCACTTAGGATTTTCCTCCTTATATTTGAAGTGATTCCAGTGATACAGACTCACATCCTATTAAACAAATTGTTTTTACATTGTAGATCCTGGGTCAAACACCTGGGTAGAGCAACTGATTTGGCCATGTTTCTGTGACTCAGGGCTGCTGAGCCCTGACACTATTGCAGTGTTATGTTCTTGGACATGGTATTTCAAGTAAGGGCAAGAGCTTGAAGAGCAGAACGTCATCTGCCAGAACATCTTTCTGTAGTGACATGAGAAATGTCTGCATGTTTGGTTTTACTTCTAGACATGTAATAGGGTGCAGGTACAGTCAGCATCAGATGCAGCCTTTTAGGAGTCTCGATCTCTGTAGTCCCCATGGAGATTTTACACTTCCAGTTCTCTGTTCTGGGATTTAACTGGCTTGCTCGCTCCAGCAAAAATCCTCATTACTTTGCAACATCATGCTGAAAAATCTGTGTTGTAACACTGTCTTACATCTTTCCCTGTACTGCTGATGTAGCTTCAGCATCTCTAAGTCTCCCAGCAGTTTAATTTCAACTGTCTTGGCACCGTAGCTTTCAGCAGATGCATCAGGCTCATTTTTGTGCTGCGAACCTGAAGGGCAGAAGTGCTGCTCTTAGTCTGTGCCGGGTGAGGTGGGTGGCGAGGAAGCGCAGGCAATGGCCAACAAAGTTGTTGGAAAGTTTGTTCGCTAGAATCCGAACTTCAGGCAAATAGTACATGCTGGCTGTAATTTAAATTCAATCAATATTCAGTTAAAAAATAAATAGAAAGCTTTTTAGATCGGTGATGTAAGGGAATGTTGGTTCAAGGAAGTAATTACATATTATGTAGAAAAAGTCAATTTAAGTTCTCAATAATTTACTTAAGTGATTTACTTGACTGATGTGTTGTCTTGACCCAATAGGGCAGAGTAGCAGACACTAACTTATGGCACAGTTCCAGCAAAAGCAGCCGTTGTTACTGTCCTACATAAATCATTAGCTACTGTCTCATTCCAGGTGTACACAGGTGCTATTTAAAAAAAAAAAAAAAAAGTGATAAATTTTATGTTTGTAAACATAACTCTGTCAAAACTAATCCTGTTTCTGGCAGATGAAGATGTTATCCATACCTCTTGGTAAGGCAATACGCATTTTCAGGAAATAAAGCTCCTAGGGTGTAATTAGCTCCAAATGGCAGTCCACGGGGTCGTAGGGATACGTGCTGTGTTTTAGCTGGGTAGCTGTGAAGGAACCTGCCCTCTCTGCCAGTCTGGCACATGGCCATGGGGGACAGCTGAAGAGGCGGCTGGGTGCGTGTGCCACCCGCCGAGCACAGCGGCGCCAGGTCGAGCTGGCGCAGCCTCCTCCGCCTCTCGCTCCGGGCTGCCATCAGACACTGGTGGCTTTTTAAGGATGCTCTTTGGACTTTTCCCAGATTGCATACAGTACGTGTGGAAGACGGGGATTTCAATTTGTAGTCATGACAACGATGCTGGCGAATATTGCCTTCCTCTTTGCTTGCCGTACCTGTGATACAGAGGGACCTTTTAAAATTACCTTTTGTGCTGTGTTCTGTCTATAAGTTGAGAGTGAACTTTAGCCTTTGAAATGATGAAACCCTGAATGAGTCACTTTGGGTAGATGTGCTGCTGAAGTTGGTGTTGAACTTCAGCAGGCCTAAAAGAATCAGCCCTGAGCCCCATGCTCCTTCCAGATGGATGCGAGACCAGGTGAAACCTGAACTTAACCTGCTGCTCAGCTACATTAGGAAGTCTGCCTGCATTCCTGTGCGAAGTTGGGAAAGTATTGGGAAAGTATGGTGAGACCATGCTGAAAATCTTTGAGCTACCCATTAATCCCCTGTTGTACCCCTGCTTCCCTTTCATATACTTGGTTTCCTGGGCACTTGCAGCAGCAGTGCTAGGGCATGCCTCCTCCCAGCTCAGAGAAGCAGGCTCAGACATGGGCATCAGGTGGGGCTTCCCCCAGCTCCCAGTTTCTGAACGCAGTTTTCAGCTGCCGCTTCTGAAGCTCTGACTGCATTGCAAACTTAAAAAAAAAAAATGCATCGGAAAAACTTAAAAATTTTCTTCAAAAAAATTTGAAGAAAATTCTTTTTTTAAAAAAATGCTTTGGAATATAATTCAGCTAGTGCTAATTCAGCATCAGTGCTAGTGTTTGTGTTCTCCCTTTAGTTTCCATGCAATGAAGGCTATCAGCTGTAGCACAAATACCTCTGGAAGAAGCAGAAAGCTCAGGATTGAGGAGAAACAGATATATGGTAGTTGGATAAGGGGGGGTAAGCAACAAAATACAGGTGCATTCTTCCTTTAAAAATGTGATTTTGCATTCATAATATGAAAATGCCTTTTAAAACGTAACCAAACTGGGGCCCACAAGACCCAGTAAGTCACTACAGGGTGGGAGACTGTAGCTGCTTAGAATATAGCAAAAATGTCTACTGAGGGTTTTCCACATACATTCTTCCAGTAATCAGTAGCTTAAAATTTCTTGAGCTCGGTTATGTAACTAGATCATTAGATTAATGTTCGGGACCTATTTACTGTGACAGAAAAACAATACCCCTATGATCTACCATGAGGTGGTTTTAGATTTCTAACTCCAACAGAAAGTGTGGTTGATAAACTTGCAGTTAAATTAACCTGATATCCCTGAAATAATAGTAGTATTTGGTGCTCTACAGATGAGAATAGATGTTTAATTTAGTTCTCATGGAATTAATCTGAATTTCAGTCCTTTCAGATCTTCGTTCTCTTCATACAGCCTATAAATACAACAGACATTGCTTATGTCATTAGTCTCTTAATGTTATAAACATTTAATGAAGTTAAATTTGAAGTACAACACATTGTAAAATCGATCTGATCTTGCTGGGGAGACAAAGGGAAGAAAATTGAGTCATTTGGAAAACAAATTAAGAATTATATTCACTTAACTTTGAGGTGGATGAAAAATTATGATCAAGACAGATAGACCCCTTCTATTTCTAAAGAAAGCCGGGACTGGGACCAGAGGAAGCCTCTCGCTGTGTTAGCTGCCATACTACATATATTAACAGCACTGTCAGCGGCAGGCAGCCTGACATGAATCACTTGGGAGATGACAAGCGGTGCTTTCCTAGAAATCAGAGGAATTTCGCTCTCAATATTGCAGCTCGGATTCATCTTTCACAAAGCAGCTACTTTAGCAGCTGGAGATTGCAGTGCTTTTGGCGATACATCTTCACTACAGCGTCCATCGGTAACTTCTCACGGGGACCTTCACCTGCTCCCGGTGTTGCTCCCATTTCCTCAGGCACGGCCTTCACTGCTTGGCTCTCAAGCACGCTGCTGCATCCTTTGGCTAGAGGACAAAGCTATTCCTCCCAGAAATGCCAGCAAATGCTTTCCTGTAATTGGCTTTCTAAGGAATACGTTGGAGCGTAAGCTGCTCTCACCTCCTTCCGAATCGGGAGCTAGGGACTTTACTGGCAGCCCAGCCGGCTTCCTAGCATGGTTTAGCAGCACCTAGCATCTCCTAAAATGCTCAGTGGGAAGAAAAGCAATAAATAAGAATAAATAAAACCCTATTAGCAAAGGATTACTGTGTAAAAATCCAAGACAATGAACAGGAAAAGTGAAGGGGTAACGGACACGTTAAAATGCTGTGGACAACAAGTTGCTCAGAGGAAAGTGTATTTGTTCTTTCTTTTTAAAACTCATTATTTATTTTCTCTTTTCTTCAGGCTTAATGTCTCACTAATGAATTCCAGGGGGATTTTTGAATCATGGTGATATCATGGGTTAAACCCCTCTCTACTTTTTGAATGTAAATTCTTCTTGACGTTCTTACTTATTGCAGAGCATTGACTTCTTTCCTACAACAAAACCAAACGCTATTTGGTTTTGCATAGTTAACATTTTGCTAATGGGTAGCCAAGATTCTCTCAGCAGCTCAACAACATTTTCTAAAGCACGCTGGCGTTGTTGTAGCAACTGGTGGCTGATCTGTGAATAAAGCAGATGTCATTGTGGCAGGATAAAGACCGAATAATCTATCACCCAACCACTACCACTCCTGCCCAAACAAGTCATCAAAATGACAACTCTGATGTGTAGTCATCAGTTCACGTCTGCGTATCACCTTAACTCATCTTCTTGCAATATAAACCATCGTTATGTTATAAATGTTGGGAATTTCTCAGCCCCTCACCGTTGCCTTTCCCATGAAGAAGGCTCAGCGAGGATGTTCTGAGGCACTGATGGTTTGCCAGCTTCCTTTTAGGCTTTGATTGATTTTGCATTTTCGTCCAAGCTGGTCTGGCCTAAATAAACACAATATATATTCTGGGAAGTTTTTCTCTTTACTGCTTAATCTGAATTCAGTTCATGTGGCTTGCAACTAAAGATGGGCAAGCGTCAAAATATTCTGACCGGTACCCAAGCTGAGTACAAAAGGAGAGACAGAAACAGATAAATTGCTGTTCTAACTTCTCAGAAAGGCTTTAATCCATTTATTTATTTTTTAGCTTCTATACTCAGTCTCACAATTTGTACTTAGCAAGCACAACTCATTGACCCGAGTGAGTCACCTCACGTCCCCCTTCTTTGGTGATGGAAAACACCATGCAGTAGCACTTCCCTGTTAAATGTTTTCCATTGGAATATTTGTTCACTTTTTTTGTTTTCAGTGATGAAGCATCACAGAAACTTGTCCCTGCTTTATGGAGACCCGCAGCTGTTGCAGTGAGTTTCAGCTTGCCAGAAGCTATTTGTACCAGCCGTGGCACTGCTCTCCGCATCTTCTGACTTAAAAAGCCTGCTCTCCGCTACCTGCTTTGCCACACATCTTTGTTAATCATTTGACTTAAGGAGACAAAACATAAGACCAGGTTTCTATGATTTCCCTGGTGTATGACTCATACTTATTGTGGAGGCTATATTAATTACTGTGTGCTTAACATTTAATGAGTCTAAGAGGAAGGAGTCTCCTCACTTCAGCTATATACAACGTGCAGTGAGCCTACTACATGCAGTGAATACTTTTCTAAAACACTAAAATCTGCATACATATTTTATAAATGGAGGCAAATCAGACACTGCTTGAGTTCCCCAAAACAGCATGGCAAAAGCTGAGAAATCTGGGCCGTAGTCCTAATTCTTTCACAGACTTCCTTTGTGCCCACCAGTCCACCCTCTTGTGCTTTGTGTCCTGACTTCCTGTCTGTTTATGAGGATAATAGCAGCTGACTAAGGCCAGGCTCAGTGCAGAACATTTGCACAACCTCACACCACAGCATTATTGAAGGCCAAAAGGAATTATCCTGATTTTATTTTTTTTTTTTGAAGATATGCAAAACCAACTTTTGTGGTGATAAATTATACACTTTCAGTTGTGTGTGATGGCATTATGGTCAAACTCTACTGCCTGTACTGCATCTTCTCCATCCCTGTCTGTTGACTTCTAGTTAATAGCCTCTGTAGTTTAAAACAGTTCTGATCAAATTGAAACAATTTCCAAATGCAGCTATATATGGACAGTTGTGTAGCCCATAGTATATATTTCTGTGAACCCACTTATAAAAGAAAAGTTTCTGGGAAATAAATTGAGCACAAGAAGCAACTCACAAAAAGTTCCCTTTGCTGACTCAATGGAATAGATGTTTGGTTTTTGCCTGAGCCAAATGCAATTGCACGATGAGCTGTGTGACAACTAGGCAGCCCAAGCTTGTGCTAAAATCTGTCCATTCAGCTAAGCCGGCCTTCCCTGGTAGACTCAGTAAGAAGCCTTCCATGCACTGACATTTTCTGGGATTTTCCTTCCTATGTGCTTCTGTTTTCCAAAGTTTTTCTGGGCTGCACCCTATCTGTAACAGGCCATTGGTTTCTTTATCATTCAAGTTGATTTCATTTATTCTGTAGGTACTACAGGGCCCAGATTAAGCATCATCTCTGGTGCAATTCCTGTGCAGTCACTTTTAAATTGATGGGTTTGCCTGACAGAGAACAAAACTTAGCACTCCCTTCACACGTTTTGCTACAATTCGTTATAAAACTTTAGCCAATTACAGAACACTTGTTCTGGTCCACTCTTTGTTTTAAATAACTACCGGTGTAGGTTTATCAATAATTCTTACACGGTGTATTAGGGAGGTGTGGTGTATTGGATGTGGAATAATTCCAGATTTCTTTTATCAGTCTGAAAAATTAGAGATGTGTTGTGAGAGGATGAATGATTTTGGTGCTGAGCATACTGCTTCTCTATGGTATTGTAGCTCATGTATGGACAGAAAATCATGATACACAAGCCACCAGTGACTGGGGGTGGATCAGAGAGATTATAAACACTACAGAGAGCTAAAAGTCCAAGTACTGGGAGAGAATAAAATAACAGGCATGTAAGTGCTGCAGTCAGACATGCTAGTGAAAAGCAAAAAGTGAAGCACTGCAGTACCAAAGTTGTGCGTAATGCAGTGTTCCTGAGGAAAAACTGCTGTGCATTCTTGAAAACTAGAGGTGGGCAAGGTTTTATACGCTGCTAGCTTGGGGCTAGTGACATACTGCTAGTGAATTGTTTGTATCAACAGCCACAAAACTAACTGTAGATCTGGTATGATATATACAACTTATTTTTTGGTACAGGGAAAGGATACGAGCTAGCACTGGAAATACAAAAACTAAGGTTACTAGAGCTAAGAGAATTTGGCTATGTGCTAATAATCACAGGTAACTGGTACAATTTTGATACCATTCTCTTCATCTCATTTTTGTTTTTTTGTGCATGCAATCCTGGAAACATTTCCCTAAAGTAAATATAATCTCATCTTGTCCCAGAGATCTGAAATCCAATTACAAGGCAGGAATATTCCCTAACAAGAGTTTGATACAGCGATTTCTTTGACAAAAATACAAGATCAAGGTCAGGAATTATGTGAACCTGAGAGAACCAGTAGTAAATATATTGGCTGCGCTTAAAAGTGTGATTTCTCTGGAAGTTGTTTCTGGCCCCCCGGTTGCAAATGACAGTATATGCTATTGATGAATCTATGAATATGTAAAAACAAAAGGGAAAAATCAGTTCTTCCCTAAAACTCCAAAGCACCAAAAGAAGCCTTTAAGGTTTTACAGCATCATCTCAGAACAAGGTAAGAGAATCACAAAGTTCTGGTATCCCTCTTCATACTCCTGGAGTCTTTGAGATCCAAGTACACATTTTAACTTAATCATATTATTGTTTGTTTCCAGACAAATGATTCTCTTAATTTTTGTTCAAGAGTAAAATGCCTGCCTTTGAGGAATTCTTGGTACAATTTTGACTAAAAGAACATAAATTAGGTTAGCCAGCTAGGTCAGTTTTCATGGTAAGAGCTATTCAAGGTAACCATGAATTGGTTAATAACCATGAATAACCATTTTGGAGTAAGATGAGCTTCATTGTCTGCCGTGCTGTGTGATAAAATTACTGTACCTGGTTCCATCTGGGACATTAAAGCACTGACCCAGGTGGTACCCCAGCTGGTTGACAGCAGCAGTACATCACTTTTAGCTACCCCTGACTCTGCAGGTAAACCACTGAGTCCGCAGTTTAGTCCCACCAACAAGAGCTGGAGGGCTTGTTGTCCAGCTGGGCTTCTTGGGGTTACAAGCTGGGGGCAAGGGACTGTATTAGTAAATATTCTTATTGTGGATATTCACAGTGCATTCTTCCTGATATCTATAATAATGATAAATGTAAAAATGGTGTAAAAAAATACTTATGTAGAATCTTCATGTGAATATGTTCACCCTGATTGACATCTCTGATGGTTCTGTATTCAACAAATTGCTGTTAAAGTGTGGTCAGTTGTGTAATCCACAAGGTAATTCATTAACAGCTTTGCATAAAATGATGAGTGTCCATTATTTTCCTTTTCTGAGTAACTATGTACCCTTACAATAACTTTACCAAATGAGTCACTTAAGAATACATTTTAAGGATGATTTTCATTTAATTATCACTTTTGAAAGACATATCTCCACTGGGTTTGTGCATACATGGCAAAGAAAACTTAATCATTGACTGATTCATGTTTTGGGTAGATACTTCAAATATTCAAGCTAATTGTATTCAAGTTGGTTCTCCTTTAAAAAAAGGCCAAAAGGTAAAATCCTTAAAACTTACTTAGAAATCCCAATGTGGAGCTGTATCATTTCCATGAATCAGGGTCTGAATAAGGAAGTGAGATTTCGTAAATGATAGTTTCCCAACTTGTAATTGTGTTTGTTCTCTTACTCTTCCTACTCCTCTCACTCTTCCTGCTTCTTGAATGCATGTTTCATTTAAAAGCCTCTGCTAGGTTATTAATGTGGCCAGCAATCCAGCACTTCCCTTGGTTAGCGGAGATGAAAAGATATATTTTCTTTTGAGAGCTGTATTGTTCTGCAGTTGTGTGCATTTCAGTCCCATTGTGTGGTTCTTCACCGAGTCAAAACAGAGCTCTTCTATCCCTGAGGACAAAGAACAAACTGTTGTTGGGGGGCAGAATATCTACAAAATCATAAATCTTTCTCCCTCTCCTGTTTATTCTTCATGCTATCCAAGCACTTTTAGGGAATGGCCAATTAACTCCAGACTCATGGCAGGTTCTTATGGGCCAGATTCCTCTTATCTAAGAGGATGCAACCAAATTTCCAAATATTTTCTAGTTGAATGCAGCATTTGTTTTTCCTTGCCCTTTAATTTATAAGTAAATAATAGATAATTTATAGTTATCATAAATTGATATCTCAATTATCAATAAAATTGAAATTTTCTCTAAGCAATGCACAGATCACCAGCAGTATTGTAAAATATTGGGCAAGTGTGTACCAAATTAATTTTACCACACATCCAGTTCTTTATTACATGAGTAAAACTGTTTAAAGATATTTGTCTTTCAAGAATTAATCTGATCACTGGCCATTGCACATCATTGCGTATTGAAATACATGGGAAGCAGAAATTGTACAGATGGTTTTCCTATAGTAAAACATGCTGTGAAAGTAATAATTTGTAAAATAGCTATAATCAGTGAAGAAAACACACTTTTGTTGATGGTATTATATCCACTATTTTTTTTAAAAAATTACAAACTGAGGGGGAGGGATTCCAAAGTCAAACGTTAGAACTGAGCTATTTAACCACAACATAGTGTTGTAATTAACATCCATACTGTATGTACTTCATTGCATTTTATTTCCTGTCATTTCTCGATGCATGGTATTTAGAAGAACTAAAAGCAGTGACTCAATTCCAAGAAAAAAATGCTTTTATATTCCTTTATATTGACAAGTCATATGTTCGAATGTACGTTATGTTAATAATTTTTTTGGATATCTCATGCTGGTGTCTGAATTACATAAAAATTATATGATGTGTTAAGTGGCAGGTCTGCAAAGAAACTCTATATTTAATCCCAATTATGCAGGATCAGGTACTGCTTGGGCTTGTGTTCTTACATGAACATATGCAAGAAGTGAGTCTGAAAAAATGCCGTCGCATTCAGGCAGCTTCCAAAAGGTCAGGCTATTAGGCTGAAACTTTGCAGCATCTCTGTAGTACTTCTGGTTGTCTTTTTCTCAGAAAGTTTGCTAACAGTTTTCTCCACTTTCGCAGTCCTAAGTGGGATTTTGCCTCAGCAAGATGATTGGACCCAAGATATATCTGTATCGCCTATTTCTTGTAATGCTTGCTCTTATCTAGAGGAGTCAGTGAATGCACTGTGTGCTGGCTACTGGTTTGCTTCCTTTACTGATGCCTCTGTAAAGGCATGAGGTCCTGTCATGGGGAAACAGGGAAGAATCTGGTCTGTCCCTGTTAGAGCATACAGTATCATCTGTAGCTCTGCGCCATCTTTCTTACCCAATGAAAAACAACATTAAACTTGGATTATTTTTTTATCAGCCACAAAAGAATCCAGCAGGAAGAACAGAATGAATCCAAAAACAGAAAAACATTTGCCCCTCAAATATCCAGAGAAATTAGCAGTGATGAAAAAGGAAATACTGTAAAGGGAACACAAGAAGGTTTAACTGAGCTCTGAAAAACAAATGAGCAGTCTTTAAATTTGTCTATTTTTTTTGTTTTTGTTTTTTGATTGTGGGTTGTTGTTGGTTTTTTGTTTGTTTGTTTGTTTTGTTTGGGTTTTTTTGAGCTCTGGCCTTTTGGGAATAATGTAAATGCCAAAAAGAGCTGGACAAAAAGTAAGCGTTGTATCCTATCTATGAGAATCAGACGACGTGTATCATGCTAGTTGTTACAGTCACAGTCTACAGTCTTCACTGATTAAAATCAAATTTGACAGTAACACAATATAGAGGCTTAACTGACAGCACACACAGCACATTTGCTAGTCATAATGCCAGAGTTTAATGACTGATGCATGTGGGAAGCTAATTTGGATTTTTTTTCCTGAATGGGATAAATGAGCATCCAGTTAATGCCAATCATGAATTCAAGCCATGTGACAAGATTGATGCTACATACCCTGTTCTTGTTTTGCATATTCTGCAAAATGAACTGCAGGAAAAGAGCCAGTTTGTACACACATCCGGAGACAAAGTTCAATCTGCTTTCTGACACATCCACCAACTGCAGCTGAATGTATCCAGCTTGCTGCTATGTCCACAAACTAATTACCCTTTCTCTGTTAAATAGCCTAAGAATTACAAATTGTATGCCTGTTTTGAGAAAAAGTACAGGTTGAACAAGCAGACGAAGTATAAATAAAATATTTATATAAAAATAGTCTCTTACAAAATATACTCTCTTATCCTATGGTTGATTTTCCAAAAGATGGAAGTTTGTCTGGAGTTTCTTATTTTTAGACATATTTCAAACAGGATTTTATTAATGCTTCTTTCTTTAATTAAAGAAAAAAAATGGTAAAGATTTGCATCCCCTACCACTTGACTTTTGTTCCAGACAACTAGCAGCAAACAGGAAAAAATAAAAAATAAAAACAAGAAAAAAACCAGTGTGTTTGTGTATGTACATATATATAAAGATGCCAGCTTTTGCACTTAAACATCTAGTACTGTAGAACACATCCTGCAAGTCCAACTAGTAGAAATATCCTAGTTAAGAATAATATATACAGCTCCAGTTTTTCCTTGCTGTTTCTACAAAATTATTCCACAAAGAAAGCAAGCTATCTACTTTAATTGCAGAATAGTTCCAAAAATGTTGGTAGAGTTCTTTTTAATTAAATAAATTAATATTAGTTTTATCTGAATAAATTGTTAAATATTGCTATTATTATGCCCAAGTGTCCCAAATCCCTGTGCTAAATCTGCAGCACACACACACACAAAATGCAGATAAAGCAGTGTCTACAGAACATGTCAACAGTTCTACTCGCTGTAGCAAGTGGTATGAAGTGAAAAGATGGGCAAGACCGGCAGAAGCTTTTCACAAGTGTAGAAGCCTAAATGTGTGTCATCCGCACACTCACACGGGCACTTCACGATAGGGCACTGTCCATCCCATCCTGTGCAAAGCCCATGGCTGAGGATTTTTCCCCTACCCCATCCTGCTCCTTATACACACAAGTTTTTGACCATCTTTTTTTTTTTTCATTTTTTTTTTTCCAAACCAAGTTCATTGCCATGCTCAGAGATTTTTCTCTGGTGTCTCTTCCCAAGGCAGTCAATGCTTCTTGCTCCAGAGGTACAGATTAACTGAATGATCTCATCTCTCTGATTTGTGTGTCAGGGGGTTGGGGGGGGGGGGGGGGGGTGTTTGTTTTTTGTTTCTTGGCTGACTTTCTTAAGAGTCTGAAATGTGTATCCACATAAGCAATGAAACATGAGAAGAAAAGACAGGGATCCATTCATCAGAGTTTCTTCTGGGAGAGCAGATCTTTGCTACAGTCTCGTGTTGAGCGCATGTGCAAATGTACTCGCGGCCAGGGACACAGCCAGCCTGCCCAGCCACGTACTCATTTACAGGTATATACTTCTGTTCTTTCACTGCATGTGTTGCATTTAACATAGCAGCACCAATGAAATTTGCAGTTGCACTGCCACACTCTCGAGTACTGGTGCGTGTTGTAACCTCGCCCACAACACATCAGGTCGCAGCCGTTGGACTGCTGGGCTGTCTTGTTGCACATCCTCCCCTGTGTTCCCACGCTGCCAGTGACGGGGTCTTCTTCACAATAATTGGGAGATTTTTCTATGTACACTAAATCTGTATCCATGGGTTTGCGATAAGAAAGTGGCTTCTTTATTTTGAGGAAGGTCGGACGCTTGTTGCGACTTGCCCTCACTGGTTCGACCTGAACTGCTTCGTTGTATTTGTCCTTAAGGATGTAGCCCAGCTCCCGGAACTTAGGCAGGGTTGTCCAGCATGTCTTAGTGGTACAGGATCCCGAGACCCCATGGCACTTGCACTCTAACTTCATGTTTTCTTCCAGAATCTGGATTTGGAAGAACAAAGAATGATGCATTAATAAAAACTAAACACTTCAAAAAAAAAAAAAAAAAGAGGTTTATCTGATGCATATTGAATAACAGTCACAGAGGGGTTTGCTCTCCAGTATTAGCTGTCACCAGGCACGGGCCAGGTTCCCACCAGAGCTATGGGCTTTGCTTGCCTGGTGATGCAGTTGTCCCAGGTAGCAAATGCTTACGGGTATCAGCTAAGTTCTGCCTCCAAAGTTTGCACTTTGAGTTAAACAGGGAACGTGAGTGCCTAATTTCACAGACTGTAGACCAAGTGTAAATTGGGATCCTCATTACAGCTTTTCTTCACCTTGCCTTGTACAGCGCTTCAGATTCTTCTGTCTTCCAATTTTTGCATTTGGCAGTGAAATGAGGACCTTGCAGAAAATCACACCTTTACTATGGCAGCCTTACACAAAATGCCACATGCAGAATGCTTTGAAAGTTCAATAATAGATACTAGAACTTGATTTTTGTAAATAGAGATGCCAAATTAAACTGCATTTCTGTTCTTTGGCCTGAAAATGGCATAAGCTGGTGTAAGATATGAACAAGCAGATAAACTCTATCAATGCTCATCCTCCTGTTGGTGTCACGTTAATCAACAGCGTAGAGCAGACTATTATTTAGTTATGCAATCATCGTCTGTTCTAAATGTTGCAAGTTAATGCTGCAGTTTGAAATCTAAGTATTATTTCAGTATACCACAGCCTTACATTCTTTGCCATATGTATACAGTATACCCCAGTCTTTCCATTTTTTCCTAAAGCATTTTGCTCTCCTCTCTCACATGGGTAATGGAGCATACAAAATACCTGGGCTACTCTGCCAAAAAACTGGCTTTGTCTTAAAGCATAAGGTGTAAGAGTAAAGAGGAGGAATTGCTTTCATGTTTTGTCATCAATTCTGGTTAAGAATTTTCCACCTCCTTAGTACCATAAAAGCTTCTCAATCACATCATCTTGGCTCCACCCTGTATCACGTTCTCTTCTTTGTAGGGTCTTCTCATGTTTAAGGCTGAGTTGTCACTGCTTTCCTTTTGATGATAACAAGCTTCATATTCCCTTCAGCCTTCACATCCCTTGAAACTTCAGCCCTGTATCTTCTCTCTCCTGCTGTTTCTTTACCAGCCCCAGTCCTTGCCAGCTAACCCTGGAGACCAGCTTAGTCCCTGCTGTCTGACCCAAGCACTAGAGCTGACCTCACTTAGCAGCTACAGTGTTAATGCTAGAAAAAATACTAATTGATAGAATAATTCCAGCAATTAATTTCTCACTGGTGTTGGCTTGAAAAGATAATAATAATTCTTCTGATTACAGTCTGCCTAGCCTGGCAGATAGCAGCAGTGGGAAGACCAGCCGGGGGATTATCTGGGTTCAGGGAGTGCCCACATCATTTTTCCCCTGAGAATCCTCAGCTGATCTGTGCAACCCCAAACCTGGGCAGCCTGGAAGGCTGGAGGGAGGTCAGCAATGTGGAAATTTGGATTAACCCTTTTCTGTAACCCCCCACTTTTGTTTTTTGGACATTAGGAAAGCTTACCGTGCAGACACCAGCTGTTGCTGAACAGGACAGTCTGCCCTGAAGGAGCCAGGTCCAGCTCAAAAGGCTAGACATGCGCTGGGACTTCAGGTCTAAAATCTCAGCATAAGAGACTGAGTGGCTAGGAGTAAGAGTACCTCTGAGGTTGTGCGGCCAGCAGATCGTATGCAGCACACTAACACTGGTGAATGCAACTCCATCCTACTTGTGGAAGCCTTAAAATAGGCAATGTAGAGGCTGCATGTAGTAGCTTATTACTCTCGCACCTTTTGGTCATGAGCCTGTTCCCATGTCATCTAGGCACAGTAATCGGTATTGCTTAACTTTAGGGTAGTTCACACCTGTTTTTTTTATTCACTGTTCCTTCTCTGCCATTTTTAAATGAAAAACTGGATTTCAAAGGCATTTAAATGGCTTTGGTTTTATTTTAGTCCATTGCTGATGTGTCAGTACATGTGGTCTGAAGACGAGATTAAAACCCCTAGAAAGTATAGGTCCAAGGTTTTGACAGGTGTGAACTTAGCCTATATTATGTCACAGTTTGTGCTACTGTTTTAAAATTAAATTTTCAAGCAAACTATCCATCCAGTGACTTTCCAAAAACCGAGATGTGAGAAACTTTGATATTCAGATCTACATCTTAACTTGCAGTTCTGCTCAAATTTTGGCTTACATTTTGCATTATCTTGTTATCTTGAGTTTCTCTCTCAGCCACTGCATACTTCTTTTATTGCTCACTCATTCATAAGGTAGTACTCTTAGAAGATAAATGAGGAGACAGAAAAGGAGTTATAGCACAGAAACCGGAAAAATAACATAAATTCTTTTAGCCTCATTTGTACTTTTTTTAAAGCCCTCTTTTTTTAATTTGAAACTAGCTGGGGATACATTTCTCAGCCCTAATTCAATCACTGCTCTCATTCAAGTGGCTGGCCTTATATCTGGTACGATGTTCAAACTTGCAACAAAATATTTCTAACATCAGGATCTGCCAGATTGACTTGAAACATTAATACAAAATACATCATGACTTAGTGTCATCTATCCAGGTAGGGCTTTTCTCTGAAGTGTAAATAGCCTAAATTGCCTTTTGGTTTATTTCATTAACATCCCATTTACAGACAGCGATCTCTAAGAGAAGGAATATTTTCCCCCAGAAAGAGCTGAGCAAGCGGCTGGAGCAGTTCAGCAATGGGGCAGCCACGTGTCACGTACTTGCCTCTTGCTCTGGGTGACGTGATGCCAACCCGGACAAGCATCTGGATTTCTGGCCTCCCTCAGCTATGGCCAGGCATGAGTAGTTAGGGTAAAAACATCTGGCTTTGCCTGAAGATGAGACATTTGACCAATATTAGTTGAGTCCAAGTATTAGGGGTACTTTTTAGATGACCAGAAACATTTGAAAGTGTGAGCAGAGGATGGACAGATGGATGAGAAAGATTTTTCTTTAAATGCTGTGCCACATTTATTGTTCTCTTTCTCTCTCTCTCTCTCTCTCTCTCTAGCACTTTCTAAGATGTTCTGACTAACTTTCTGTTTTCTCTTGCCCTACTGGGGTTGCATTTCTATTGCACTGTGCTGAAATCACTCCAACACATCTGCCTAGTTTGGGCCCACTGCACTCTGCTATCAGACTTTCCCTTCCATTTCTGCCTTTTCCAGCCCAGCCTCCCTACTGTTAGCTCACAAACCCTTTTGTTGCCTCTGTTCTTGTACATACGTCCTCTTTGCAGTTGCTCTCTTTCCATGTAGTGTTTTACAAATTTAGCCAGAGATGAATTGAATCCTGTGGCCTTTAGAAAATAGACTGCATGTAATCTGAACCATCTATCCTCAGCAAAAGGCTGCAATGCTGATTTGATAGTTTTATTGCACGGTGATATCAGGTGCTTGCAGAGTATTCTCTGGGTAAGGACTGGGGGCCTGGGCCTTCCCCTTGGTTTCCATGAGCCAAAAGAAGTGCTCTACCCCTTCACTTCAACACGTGGTCTGTGTTAAAAACAGGAAACACCCCGAACCTTTTGAGTATTTGTTTCTTCAAAGGTTTTAGCAAGCAGCTCATACTTTTTACATTAGATTAAAGCTTTATATATGTTATAGACTGATCTTCCTAAAATGTAAGAGCTTGAAGAGCACAAAATGTAAAATCTAGAACCTCTGTTTCTTACCAAAAGACCATATCCTGCTCCATTAGCCATAGAGGGTAAATCTATATGCACCATTGAATGCTCTGAACTGGATTAGATGCTAACAAAGAACTGGAGTTCGTTTAACTTTGTCCACTTTTTCTTTGAGTTCCTATAGTAAACTGTCAGTACTTGTTTCTCTGTGTCTCCTTTGCCATTAGCCTCTGGGAAATAGTTTGTGTGAAGAGAACTTGCTCTGGCTCTCTCTGTTGATGTTATCTTCAGATATAGTACCTTTGGGCAGTGCCATAAGGAACATAACATGTTTTTTCTTTGCCTTTAGTTTTGCAGAAAATGTAAAGGGTGTATCACGTGAGGGTGGCAAGCTGCAGCCCTGAAGAGCCCTTTGAGCAGCCTGCGAGCTGCACAGGCTCAGGTGCCAAATGCAGAGGTTGTTCGCATGGTCACAAAGTCCTCTACTATTGGTCAGGGAAAACACAACCATTGGCTAAAAGCTGTGAATTTTTCATTACAGAGAACAAGGCAGGACTTGGAGAGTGGTCACAACATTTCTGTGGGCTGCAGAGGCCATTGAGGAGAGGCAAGCCTGCCCCATTCAACTTGCGGCAGACGAGGATTTATGATTTATATCATTTTCAAGAAGGCAATTGTAACTATAAAACAAAGCTCCTCAAACTTCAGGAAAAATGTTAGAGGGCTGCTTGGTTTTCTTTTGCAAAAGGATTCACTTAGTAAAAATATTGTTTTAAGCTAATGTAATAAAGACTACTTCTATCTAAAATAAATAGAAAATTACACTGCCACTTGTTTTATTCAAGTGTGACAGTAATCTCAAAATGATACTACCTTTTAAATAATTTGTGGGACTGTCTTAACACCAAAACTCTGAAACTAAATAAGAAAATAGCAATAACACTTGGTGCCTTTTGACTTGAAAACAAAAATTAACATGAGAGAGCATAAAAGAGGAAATGATGCCATTTAATGACAAACCCTGTGAAACCTTGTAATGTAAGAAACAGCATATTGAAAAAGTACCAAAATGCAAATCTGAAATTAGGAAAGACATATCTAAACAGAAAAGTTTATTTCCCATCAGTGGAAGTCCACTAGCGATATTAATAGAGCTGTTGTAAAAAGTGTTTTGCATAAATATGATATATTTTGCATTGATATCCTATGGCAAACTAATTGTGGATGAGTCTGGAACTGCTTGTGTCCCATATTAAGCGTGACTCACTCCAGCTAATCTTTCATATTTCAGTTGAATGTATTATGAAGGCCTTATTAAGCACAGTTAAATGATGTTTCTTCCTCGCATTTTTTCATTAGTTAAACTGTGCAAAAAGCAATGTCTGAAGTTGAAGTCAACATCAAACAAATTTGTTATGCTGAGCAGTGCGAGTCCTGACTATCTCAAAAATACTACTACTACTGGCAGGTTAAACCATTTTTCCCATTACAAAAATTTTTCTGTTCCAAATAAAAAATGGCTGGGAAATCACCATAGCATATGACCTATACCAATTAAATCACAATTGTGTTTTCCTACAAACAGATGTCTAAAGAAGATCATGCAAGATATTGGTCTGAGGACTAATTACGAAGATAGACAAGAGAATGCTGATAAATGACAGAATGCTAGAAACATGCCAGGTTGTACAGAGTACAAACATCTACCTTCAATAATAGATATCCAAATTTTAACTAATTGGAATTCTGATTGTAATTCCCTAAAAAATGAAGAGTTCATGAACTTTGCTCTCTCATTAGTTTAACTTTTGTGCAGTATTTCTGACTTTTCTTTATGCTGCCACAAAGCAGGAGGTTCCTTACCATTCTTTATAAGTTTCATAATTATTAGTAATAGTATTTCTACCTTGGAATATTAGTTGTCCTTTACTTCAGCTTTATAAAGAACCTGACCATATGCAGCAACTATTCTCCAAGTGCAGCTTCTATTTTCACAATATATCAAATGAGTAAAGAAAAAATAGTTAGTTGTTCAGTATAGTCACACTGTTCATGTACTATTCTCAGCACATGTAAACTGATTTTCTTCTCTTTCCCTTGGTAAGTCACATTACTCAATTTAGAGGGCAGAAGACCGAATACCCTTCAGGGACCAAAAAACAAGCAGCAGTAGAAGAACAAATCTTACAAGATGTTTTCAGAATTGTTAGTCTGAAGAACATTTGGACATAGGATAGGAAGGGGACCACAGTTTTTTAACAAAAAGATTTAATGAGACAGATTCTCATACTATATAATAATGCTCAAGTTAAACCACAAGGCATGGCTCTTGCCTTTTTTCAAATTGTAGGAACTTCTATGTGTAATAAAACAAGGTGTCATAGTCCTTCAGCTTTCTGCCACTGAGGGGTTCTAGGAGAAAACCTTATATCCTATTGTAGCTGCTCCCAGGATAAACTTCTGCCAAAACCATCTCATCTTTGCAAATGTAACTAGGAAAGGGGATTCCATGTATGCAGCTCAGAGTATCTTGCTTGCTCATTCCTCAGTATTTTTCTCAGACACGTCTGCAAATCTAATCATGGCCACCTGAAAGTCAAATAAGGTTCTTCAGTTTTTATTTATCTTCATCAATAATACCTTGCAGAGGTAGCAGGCACCATGTGGCAACACCTGATGTTAATAGCTCAGCAAAATCTGATATGGACTTGAAAAGAATGATACACAAAGAAATCTACACTGCCACGTCAGACAGTCCCTCCTCGGAGCAGGTCTCATGCCAGGTATTCTCTTCTCTCTCACCCCCTCCCTTTCGCGTCGTATCTGATAACAGCTACAAGCTTGTAGTCTGTGGGATTCCTTGCCTTTTTACGTCTCTCACGAACAGATTCCTGTTTTCCCCAGAGAGAAAGTACCTGCACCCTTGTCTCTCTCTATGGTCACCAAAATGTAAAACGAAACCATTAATTCATGAGCTGGAACCGTGAGCTTCAGGTTGAGTTTCACATGCTCTTAAGGGATATGGTTTGTGACAAAGTTTTCTGTGTACTAACAAACACAAAACCGTCTTCCCCACCTTTCCTTCTGTTAGCAGGAAATACTGTTATAAAAGTTTTTCTCAACTATGAATTACCAAACTAATGCTTTGATAAGATTTTATACGAGGAAGTGGACTTAAAATATTATGTTCCTCCTGCACTATTGGAAAATAAGTTGTGAGATTGGGGGTTCATAGCGTGGGACTTTTTGTTTTCTGAGTTGCTAATGACAAACACTCTGTACTTGAAAGCTGGCTTGAGAGTTTACTGAGTGGTTACTGCTCTGGTGCCTTCTTGGTACGTCTGTCTGCAAGACTGGTCTGACTTGCGTTTTGTTTCTGTAGATTTTTCTATTTAAAAGCAAGGCAAATATTTTAACAGAAAAAAAATGGAAATAATTTGAAAACATAACTGTCAAAGTGTTTGATAAAATACTTGCTTTTTTAAAAAATAACTCTTGGAAGACCCATTATCACCTAGATTAGACTGGATCGGTGTAGGGCCAAGTAGGTGTCATCATGTACGAAGTTTAAAAATCAGTCATAAAAAACAGTTCTGAAAAAAATATATATTTTTTTAATATGCTTTCACCTACAATTATTGGAATATAGTTGAATTGTCTTAGGGTCATTCAACAAGTTAATTTATATTTCCTATTTGTATAAGTGAAAGCATGACTTCCTAGTTCCAGACTGAAATAGGATTGTGAGATTAAGGGAAAACTTATCTAGGATCAGTATTTGCTGCTGTCCAAGCAAAACTGACACTGTGGATACGATGGATTATAGCTTGTGAAATACTGAATAGTCATGTCTAGTCTACCTGGGTACTTTGTACAATGAAGCTAAAATAGACTGGAAAAGGGGATGATGGTGTTACAGAATTACAGATAGAGTTGTTGGTTGTGTTATCTAATTCACCTTCTTATCACTACATGAGTTGTCTATAGTACGTATCTTCCTCTCCAAAAAGATATTGGGCAGTATGTTCATGCCAAAAGTGAATAAAAAGGATGATCAAGGCGTTTTGAAAATGAAGCAACAGCATGATGTTCACTGACACCAAGATGATTTACAAAGAAAATGAGACAGCAATTTTTCTGGATTTGGGCATGTTATCAACATAAAATTTATTCTTATATCATATCTACCTTCCTTACATTCTGGTCACAAACTAAAAATCACTCCAAAAAATACTGTTGCTTCTGAAACAGGCTTCTCTAAAGCAGTGATCTGTGCAGTATTGTATCATGTATTATAAAGATGATGAATGTCCATTGTTAAAAATACCATTTTGCCTAATTCTACTTCAGTCTAGGATCTCAGTGTATGGATCAGAGACTAATGAAGTGAATGAAAGCTTGACAGCGATACATGCAGGCCTGGACCTCTTCAAAGTAATTATAGTTCTCCTAGCATCCTATATCCTATGAATCTGTTTTTAGTTTTGATCTTGGGATGGTGATCTTCATCCATATTCTGTGCTTCAATGAATCAAGCTGTCGTTAAAATGTAGGATGAGCTGCTTTTAAAAAAAATACATTGCACATAGAGTTTATATTTTAGCATGCTAGTTCTGAAGTAATTTGGAGGTACTCCCAGGTAAGGTGAACTAAAACTTATTTGCACTCCTCAGTTTGAGGACACAATGGGTTAAAGTCTTGGGGGTTATTCAAGTTCTGTTACAGCCTTGCTCTGCTAGGCAGGGATGTCAATGCTGTCTTTTGCTTTGGGCTGTCTCATGGAGCCTGAGTCATACTTCACTGCTGTGGTAAAAAATGTAGGGAAAACAGGAAATGACACAACTTAAATCCATCCTTGTCATAGTTAATGTACACAGTGAAGGATGGTACAGAGTTGAGTCATTCCCACTAAACTTCATCTTCTATGTAACTCTCCCCACTGGTAGTGAAACGCTCAAATGAAGTGGTGCTGGCATTGTATAGTAAAGAATTGGGAGCAACCAGGTAGAGCATTTTGACAAATGCTTGAGCTGTCTAGAGAAAAGTTTCCAGAGTGTGATAGAAACCAAAAGAACAGCCTTACTTGTTCCAGACAACTCATCAGAAAACACCTCTTGTCCTAAACTAATAAAGCCAGGTGCTGGCAAGAACACTAGTTGCAAAATAATATCACTTCATATCGCTTCCAAACATTTTAACCAATAGCCACACACAGTTAATTATAGGTTCATTTAGTTACATACCACACCATGAGAGTTAACCCTTAGGTACTCAGCAAATAATACTATGCAAGGCATATTTCTCATGCTTCAAAACATAAATTTCAGTTCTCTAAGCCAGCATTTTTAGTAAACAGTAGATGTTTTTACTCTCCCTCAAGCTTTTCAGGTGATTTCAAAGTACTTCTACAGTAATGTCTCAGTACCGTCTTTATAAAAAAGTATTTCCTAGCTTAACTTCTTCAGGAACTCCTTCAGACTCCCTCAAAAAGAAGCACCAGTTACCTTCATGTTTGATTCACAGGAAGACATCTCTGTGTCAAAATATTCACAGGATAATAAAATAACATGCTTTTGGTTATAACAAGAATTAGGATATTCTTGTGGAAGTCATTTTTCCATAAAGACGGCTTTCAAATTAAGTTATATACATAAGAGTTTTCCCCCTCCAGTTGCAGTTGGGACAATAGATCCGCGGTTCCATGTTTTCAAATAGCTTCCACTTATCAGAGATAAGATCCTACCAGCAGAGCCTATCTCTGTAGCCTAGCAGCTGCCAAGATTAACATGCCCCAAGAACAGGCCAAGAATTTTAACACAGAGCTTCTGGCCTGTTGTCAATGAACATTTCCTCCAATACAGAAGAACGTGAAATTTCCTAATTTTACATACAACGCCCAGTGCAGTCTAAGCAAACCTCTTTGGCTTTGTGTCTTGCTTACCTGGCATATTAGATTTTCTTCTTTTCATTCTAACAGGTATTTTAGCAATAGCCAAAGCTTTCATTTTACAAGTGAGCAATCACATATTAAAAGAAATTCACTTTTAAGGTGTGTCATATTGATGGAAGTAATTCCCCTCAGCCAGCTCACTCTCCAGACCAGGCATAGCTGTTGCTCTTTGTTAAGAAATCTGTCTGTTTACTATTTATAGATGAGTTAAGGAGAAATATCCAACAATTACATTAATAGTTCCTCTTAATAAGCCACTTATGTTATATTCATTGAGCCTGAATATCAAGACTGATGTTTTTACAAAAGGTTAATCTGTTGCTGTAGGTCTTTAGTTCAGAAGGTCATAGGATGCCTGTAATAACAGCTTGTAAACACCAGCTTCACTTGTTTGTAAACCCATCAATAACAAACCATGCATGTGTGTGTTAATCAGATATTAATTTTATCGCTCTCTTTAAGGGGAACCTTAATATAAAGTATAACTCCATTAAAGAGAATTCAAGAAATCTTAATGCTATGCTATTCTTTAGTAGAGTTATTTGGATCTGTAATGTTCTGGAAAACATTTTAAGATTACACCTTCTAGCCTAAATTTGCTGCAACTACAGCAAGGCAAACTTCTCAGACCAATTTCCAGAGAAAATGAAGCTTAAGTGCTCAGTTGGTGTCTGTCTCCCACCTGCTTCTCATGTCCCATTGGTAACAGCTGAACCTTTTTAGTAATTTCAACCAAATATGACAAAGGGTAGAGATTGTGAAGTAACTTCTGTGAAAATAAAAGATCACAGGGAGAAGACAGATCCTATAAATGCTCCACGTGGCAGTGTGAATGCTCATGTTGTTAGACCTCAGGCAGTTCACAAAGAGTTTGCCATCAGCAATAACACATGCTTTTGCAGGAGGGCATCTCCACTGTTGCATTGTTTATGTTTTTTGTTTGTTTGTTTAATCATTTCCTTTTTTAACTGAGGTCTTGATCAAAGCCTTTTGGACACATTTTTGACTCCTTATTGAACTTCTTTATTTATACATTAACTATTGTACCATCTCAATAGATAATAGTTTTATGGCTGCAGGACTTATATACCCAAAGGTAACAGTATGTTATGACTCAATTAAAAACTCACGTTTGAGTAGTCTTGTAAGAGCATACATAGTTGTACTCATAACTGTGTGTGGTCTTATATTTAGTATAAGATCTAGTATGCTTAAGGCAAGGCTAGTTTCCCTAGTAGGCCACCAGCTGACACTACAAAGAGAACCTACAACTGGAGCACTAGCAATAAATGTTGGCTTAGATGTTACTTTGAGTTTGCAAATACTGACGCTTTCCTTCTGTCTGTCCCAGGGGAGCAAATGCAGTCCATTAGGTGCAGCTCACTTTTAAGTACCAGAAGGATCGGGGTCATTTCAATAACCGGTTCTAATGCAAATGAATACTAGTGCCTTTTGGCACTAATTGACCATGCAGAGCCAAACATCCTCTCTGCAATTACCTGAAACCCTCATCCTTTAATAGATCCATGCTACACTCTTCCAGTACCAAAACAGGCCTTGTTTGTGTCCTTGGACTAAAAGGTTGTTCTTTATTTAATCGATTATTTAATTGTTTACTTCAAAATACCTGGAAGTTCTTTCCATTAAAGCAAAAGTCTGTTCCATTTGTACAGCAAACGCTAGCAATTATTGCTTTCGGTGAGTGTTTCAGGGCTTTGTAACTTCAGAGTATTCTGTAACCAAGTGTCTAATATAGCATTTGGACCAAACCTTGGTTTAACTTCCATCTTTACCAAAACCTGTCCTATGCATTGCTCCAAGTGTCTCTACTTAGCCTACCTATGTGAGTTCATGTTACTGACTCATCATTGCAAGGCTCTTGGAAATGTTTCTGCAGATACTTTCAGCGCACACTCTAGAGGTTTGGGTCATTTGGGTTGTTAAGTACAGAAGATTCCAGCTTCTGTCCCCATTGACACAGCACTGTCACAGAAATTCAACCACATAAACCTAGAGCTGTGTAGTGTGAATGGGTATGCTTTGTCAGAGATGTAATGAATGAGACTGCATTGTGCAAGTTCTCCAACATAATTCAGTGTAAACTTTGCGTAGCAGAAACACTGCTTGCTTGTGTATGAAGATTGTTCTTAGTGAATAGCCTTGCTGGGCCGTTAGTGTCTCGCTAACTTGGCCAGTGACTGTTTTCTGTAGTTTTAAATGCCTAAAATATGCAGACAGAAGTGTCTAGCTTTATGCAAGTAAATCAGTCTTAGGTTTGGAAAATTAAATTTGAAGTGTGACAGATGTCATCTGGTGAATACAGGAGCGGCAGAACTGTGCTCATCAGCTATTTCTGAAAATTTGTCAACAACTTAATCCTATATCTAGTCATGAATTTAAAAAAAATGGATTCTGATTTAATTTCTCAGTAAAACATTGAAAAATACAAGTTAAATAATACAAGGAAAAAAAGCCATGTTCACAGGTCAGACTTCAGGTCAATAGATGCTGTGTTTTCTCTTTGTCATGACTTTTATTACATGATCAACGTAAAGTTTACAATACTCAAACACAGCAAGTATTTGCTTTAAAGTTATTACGCTTTGACAACTGCATTTGTTTCAAATTAGTACGTTTGTTAAGAAATGAGGGCTTTGTTCTGCAACGTGAGAGACTGAAGGCTCTACCAAAGGTCTCAACGAAAGGTGCTGCAAACAGTGCGAGTCTTTCAGGGAGACCCAAATAACCTATACAGCAACTGTTTTGTCTAGATGATGTTTCTTCCTGAGTTCTGCATGACAGGTGTATGCACAGTAGGAAATGTTGCTAACTGTCCAAAGTGAAAGACTGAATTACCTTAGAAAATGTCCAAAAATGTGGGCCCCATTCAGTGGCTTTGCTGAGCAAATTAATCATTAGAGCAAACATCTAATTATTTCAGTTATAAAAGGTGGATGACACTGAATTTGGAATTTGAGATCTTTGTTATTTATTAATAGACCCTGGCCCTCAGTCCCAGCTATCTTTGTCAGCAGCATGAAAGATTGTCAGCTCTGGTAATCATATACATGAAATGCGTGTTTTGCTTATAATGCCAGAATCCTCTAAAATTGCAACTGCGAGTAAGTGATAGCATTTATCATTCCCTAATCTTCAGCGTAAATCAGGAATTCAGTTTTCAACCACATAAGATATAAGAGGGAGTTAAAAGCCAAAATACAAGTAGGACCATGTATCACAATTTCTGATTAGCTCGAAGTGGAGGACAAGTGGAATGAAAATTCCTTCTTGCGGATTACAGTTCTTGTGCAGTCCAATTCCCTCTCATAATTTAGACTAACATTAATGTTCCCTTTATCTTTACTCTGGGTTGTTGAGAAGATGCAGAGCTTGTCTCTCAAGTTTGGTCTTGTTTTAAGACTATTATCTAAAAAACACAGGAAAGCCATAAAATAGAACTTTGATCCTTTCAAATACAAACAAAATACTGTAAGAGTGCAAAGATGTGTATTTTTTTTCACACCTAGCAAAATTGCCCAGCAGCATCTTGTCGCGCCCTGCAAACACCCAGTAGGGATTCAATTTTTGTAATCATTCAACTCTGTCCTGTGCTCCCACCAACCTCAATGGGAGTTTTCCCATTCAGGGAGCTGGACTTCCTCCAAATTCAGTGTTTGGCCTTTCTGGAAATCCCACTCCCCCCAACAAAGGCATGGTGAAGAAGCTGCCAGGAAAGATTTTGCTGCAGCTTACTCGCCTTTTCGAATTGCACCAAACCCCTGCTGCGGTGCCAGGCCTTGGGGCTGGGGTGCTCACAGAGTAGGAAGGTCCTTTGAGCAAGAGGGCAGTGACACACAGGAGCCATAGGGTCGGACAGGACTGGGCAACCTCGGATAACGTGCTCTGTAAGTGGACGGCCCTTCCCTTTGCCTGTACCTTAAAGCCATGTTAGTTTGCGATGTTTTGAAGGCTTTTTTACTTACTGCTTCCATTCACGGCCACATGTACAGGCCACATGTGCAAACCTTCTCCTAAGCCTTCTCCTTCTGGTCTAATCTGGGCAAAATGTTGTATTGCTTAATTAAGCAAGCTAGCTACTAGGACCTTCTAAACAGACACTTTTGGTGTACCTAACATCAGATTTTCTAGATGTCGTGTAACATTTTAGCAGTGGAGCAGCATTTTGTGGTTGCTGTTGTTAAGACTGCTATTGCTTTGTGAGTAGTAGTGCTGTGTGTTGCATTGGCTGAAGATTATTTTTGCTGGTGATTTTGGCATTATCTCTGTTACTGACTGCTCTCTTCACTTGTGCCATTGCTGTGCCCCATTCTCCTCCATCAAGCTCCGTGTTAAGGTGTCTAGCAGCCTCATCTATCAAAGGTCTAAATGCAGCTGTAGCTGAAGTCTGTCAGACATGCTACTGCCAGTAACAACAGGGGGCATCTACCCACTGACAGTCTGAGCTCCCCCTTTGCCTAAGGGAGCCTAATTCTGGACGTTTCTTCAGGCAAGAAACCTTGAAAAGTGCTCAAGCAGTTGCATGTTGCAGGTGCAGCACCGTGCTAAGCGTTGTGTTTGTTGCTGCTATGTGCTCAACACACCTGTTGATGCTGGAGATCCACTGAGAGAGCAGTAAGGGGAGCTGGATGTAAATGAACAAGATCTTACGTGGGCATGACAGCCAGCCCTGGGTGTCTTTCACTCTCCAGGATCCGAACTTGTAACTAGACAGGGAAAGTTATTCCTGAAAAATGCTTTCCAACTTCTAGCCACTCTAAATCAGGAATGTACCACAGCTGCAATTATTTCAGTAGAGGTTAGTATCCAAATATAAAGAGGAAAATCGTTCATCAGTTTTGCATTTAAAGAGCATCTCTCGCATTAAAAACTAGAAGCTTCTGAATACAAAAATCAGGAACGTTTCTGTGGCTGTGCCAAAACAAAAAGCGAAAAACAGTTGGAAAATAATAAGCATGATTGCAAGGGCACTGTTAGGTTCTGGGCGTCAAGAAACATGTGGCTGTGCTGCTGATGCTATAATATCACTTGATTGCTGGTGCCAGGAGTATCAGGGCAGCCTCACCCAGTTCTGTTCTGCTCAAAGCTGGTCTCCTAGACTCTCTGGAGTCTATGGTAATTTTCAGCAGCTCCAGACACAGGCGAGCTTTATTCTGGTGTGTATGTGCCATTAGAGACATTCTTTCTGGTGGAGTTGTGGGGCAGCTGAATACAGAAGTGCATGGTTTTGGTTACTATCAGCCAGTTGTGCTGCGTGCAGAAATCACTTGGGGCCAAATTCGGCTGGTGTATGGATGTGGGTAGGAAACGTTTGGCCCTGCTGTGGGACCCATGTCCTCCTGGCAAACCAACCGTGCCCTGCTAGCACTGCACTAGCCAGGCACTAAGCATCCCTGGTCGTCTTCTGGGAACAGAAATCCCACCTGGAGCCGCTGGGCTGCCAAGGTGCCCCCAGGAGGCTGGAGCCAGCCCTGGGCACAGCCCAGAGCCCCAGGCTGCCCTCCCTCGCTGCTGGACCCAGTCCTGGGCACCAGCAGGAGCGGGGCCATGTTTTCGTGCACATGGAGGCTTAACTCAGGCAGAACTATTAAACCTCCAGAATTTCACTCCTATATTCAGGAAAATGCTAAAATGCTTGGTGTAGCCTCTTTTATTAGCCTGTTTTCTAGTGTGCTAGTGCTTACAGACTTTCAAAAGTTTCATCTGCAAGAGCTTGTGTTCTGCTCTGCTTCTTGTCGTCAGGCTAATAGGTTAGTTAAAGGAAAACATATCCTGAAGCAGAAATAGCTGTCTCGTCTAGAGGACAGTTAAATTCTTGCAGTGGCGTGGTGATCTCACACTATGCAAGCAGGGAAGTTCTGTGGCAGCAATCTCCTTCTGAGGTCAGGGATGCTAGCAAGAAAAGGGAGGAGTATCAGAAAAGTAGGCTTTACAGAATGGCTTGGTAAAACTCCTGAACTCTGTGTTTTCCAAGTGCCTGTGTTTCACCTCAACGTTATTGCAGCCTTCCCTAAAGGATAAAATGGTAAACACTTCGGTTTGTTATGATCATTGCTTGCTCCACTTTAGAAACACCTCCTGGTTTCTGGTAGTTTTGCTTGGTATTTGCAGCAACCCTGTTAGGCATGTTTGGAACTCCTACAAGCCCTCGAGCTGAACGGGAAAGCTGAAATGCTACAGATTCAGAGGGTGAAGATGCATTGCAAAGTTAGTGCACCTATGTATGCCTCCAAAGAGAGATGCTGAATAAAAATCCACCTTGATGTGCTCTTGAATTGCAAAAGCCTTCTAATGCAGCCTGTGCCCATGATTTATAACAATGACTCATAATATTGCATTATACTTAATATGATGTAACGCTGATGCAAGATGCCATTCGTGGAATTTCAATGTCACAGAGAAAAAGAGAGGAGAGAGCAATCTGGTCATGTACCTTGCCGTGCTGTCAAAATGAAAAGTATCCAGCCAAAATAGGTAGAGCCTTTCAGTACCTGCTTTGCTATTTTAAC
Organism: Anser cygnoides; assembly: GCF_040182565.1. Taxonomy (NCBI): domain Eukaryota; kingdom Metazoa; phylum Chordata; class Aves; order Anseriformes; family Anatidae; genus Anser; species Anser cygnoides. The sequence continues at coordinate 22,200,566 of NC_089882.1, forward strand.
AGAATAACTGGAAGAATAACATTTTTATTTCCTGGAGCATAAATATCTCTCAGACATACGTTATTGTGTTACTTACAGTAATTTAATTAACTTTGTACTTGAGAAGACAAATTTGCTAACAGACAACTCAGTCTTGCAATTATAACCCCTCACATGGAAGTTTGCAGGGCAAATCAGGATTATGCCTTTAAATTAATTCAAGCTTTATCTCTCTTTTCTGACCCAGCTGTTACGAATTCTCCTCCTGTTCTCCCTGTACTGCTTGCTTCTTCCTGCAGTGAATCAGCATTTCAGGAAATACTAATTTAAAGAGGAAAGACACCCTAGACTCCATTTCTGGAGGTCAGAAATAGCAGCTCTCCAATAGGTTTGACAAATGATGTGAGGCTTCTTGGGCTGCTTGGGGCCAGTTCTGTAGGGTGTATGCAACCCCTGCTTTGAACTCTGCCCCTTCCCCTCCGAGTGGCCGGGGAAGTTTGAAGTCACGCGTATGTACTACAAAGCAGAGCCCGGGCAGCTTGGGGATAGCTGCTGGCCCTAGACGGGGAGAAATGGAGAGCTAGAGCCCCGTCTGCTTTATAACAGTAAGGAAAACTGTTACCTGCCTCACCCCAGCAGCAGAGGCACCACGGGTGCTCATTCTGCAGGAGCCTTTGGCACCTCTGGCCCTAGTCTGGCTCCTGGGGGTGCTGACACTGCTCACGCTGAGCCAGGTGGGTGCCCAGCTCGCTGCCTCCTGAGTGTGTGCACCAGCACGTTTTCAGCATTGCACTAGAAGGCTGTTCAGGAAAGGGAAAAGCAGCACGTTTTTGTGTGTGTGTGTTTGTTTTTGTTTGTTTTTTTGTTTTTGTTTGTTTGTTTTTTCTGTCTATGGCCACTAAAATCCTCCACACCTGACATGGCCAATTTTCATTTAACTTCTAGGAGCTGGCAGATGCTCGTGCTATTGCTCTGGCAGGGTCAGGTATTCAGTAGGTTGGGAGAGACTGTTGTTGACACCACGGGCAGCAGAGGTAAAACAAGACTATTAAAGTGGAAAGTCTTGAATTGAGACCTCCAAAAAGTCTGGATCACTTTTCCTGGTGTCTCTTTGTTGGTTTACACCATGAAGTCCTTCCCATGCCCAGTTTCCCTGGCAAGCCCAGCTGCTCTGCCTCCTGCAGAGCAAAGTCTGTCATCTCTTGCTCACCAAGATGGGACAGATGAATTGACTGGTGACAACTAGATACCAATATGTGTTTGATTCACTAGGGTGCATCCTGAATTACCTGCATCTGGTGTCATCCTAAAAAAGTACCTTTTCACAGGTCAGCTGTGAGCACCTGGGGGAGTGGAGCACAGCACACAGTGCTGTTTCACATTCCAAGACCAAAGAAGCAGAAGGGGCTGACTTCTGAACAAAGTAGCGGTGCCTACAGGTGAAGATAACAAATCAATGAGAACTGAACATCCAGTTTATTTTTGGAAGCCCAGTAGGTGCCAGTCTGTCTCCTAGGTGCATAAATATCATCAAAAACCTAGCCATGGGCAAGTAAAACTAGACAAGAATTTATAGCCCAGAGGAAAGCCACCAAGAATAGATTGTGCAGAGGCTGATAAGATCCATATTGCTCCAAAAGGGAGAGTACCACCTCAAAACAAGACAGTCTTTGTTGTGAAAGGGTTAGGTTGTGAGACCCAGCTTGCCAAATATCTGTAATGGCCTCCCTCTGCCAATTGTCTGTAAATAGTATGATCTTTCACATGAGAGCAAAGCCTGAAAGGAACCTCTCTAGCAAAAACAACATTTATTCATTCTCTGCAGGTTGGTGGAGTAACATGCCTCTTCTCAGTCATGTTACTCTTTTTTCCCTGAAGATTTCCAACAGAGATTTGTTCAAACAAAGATCAGTAATTTTGCTCTGTAAGGGATGCAAGAAGAAGCGTAGAAATATCTCTATATCAGAACAGTTCCTGAGCCTGCTGGAGAAATGGCAGATCGCCAGAGATAGCACAGCCACTGTTCTCCCAGATAATGCGCAGAGCTGAATCTTCCAGGCATATTCTTTTAGGACAGCAAATTGTGCACATCTAGGTGAGAAACACAAGGAGCTCACGTCCTCCGAGGAGGCTGCTGAATGCTCTGCCTTCCCACCAGCCACCTCCAGGGCCTCCTCCACCCTACTGCATATCTGGATGATAATGGAGCCAAAGATACAATGAAATACTAAAAGGAACTTTATTTTTTTGTCTATATCTTTGAGCATCACATTTGAAATAATTTTCCAAGACAGAAGCTACTTCCATCTGTATTTGCAGTCCTCGTAGGCTGGTGTGTCATTTCTTGGGAATGTTTTACTGACGTCACCTACCAAATAAAAGCAGACCTTTCAGGAAAGTAGCTCTCCCACAAAGGTGAAACTCCTGTGCTGTTATTCATTCCTGTGGATTTGTGCTTGTCTAGCAGAGCAGACTGTGGGCCTTGATGTCCTACCAGTCTCTTCAGTATGCGCCTTTGTGCTACCAGAAGCCAAGTAATAAAGTCAGTGAGTCTGAGATAATTTGATTCACAAATATTAAAGGTCAGTCCTTGAGTTATGCTCAGAGTTCTGTGCTAATTCTGCTAGAGTTTTGAAGTACCGTGTTTGCACCAGAGAGCAAGACCCGGGCAGTTGGGATATTGGGCAGTGTAAAACCCATAATCTGACCTATAAAACTCCTACAGCGACACAAAACAAAAAAGAAAAGGTTAGGCTTTTGTTTGGGTTGGAAATGGCTTTTCTTCAATACCATCTGCTTGGCTGCAGAACATGTACCTAAGTGGAGATGTCTCAGAGCCTACAGGTAATTACCACAACAAAAATAGTATCCACAAATTAAAGGCTCTTCCTAACTTCCTTCTCCCATTTGCTTCTAAGTCACACTAACATAATGCTGCAATGAGGATTAATGCACAGGGCTGCGAACAGTGGCGAAGGCAAAACGGAGAGCTAGGAGAGCGGGAGGAAGCACGCTCACTGGGGAGATGAGATCAGCAAAGGGTAACTCCCATGCTCGCTGCTCGAGGCCGTGCTGGATGGGGACACAGCCATCGCCTGGCTGCTCTGGCTGGGCTAAGGCAGAGCCCCCGGCCCTGGCACTGCTGCGAGGTGTGCGGCACAGCCCGGCCTGCACGCCTCAGAGCAGCACAGGTCAGGCTGGCTCTTGCGGCTGCCACCGACCATCAGCAAGCCTGCTGACCAGAGAGCTGGTGCAGTCGGTTCCCAGAGTCACCAGGAAATGTGTGTGCTGGAGGCTGCTGAACCCGTCTTCCCCAGCAGTAGCTGCTCACAGCTACCCGCTCCCAGGCGTGGGGAAGGGGTGGGAGTGCTTCTGTGCAAAGCAATCAGCCCCGTGCCTAACACTGAGTCAGTCTGCAGTCGGCTTGCTAAAGTATTTTTCTCCTTGTAGAGGTAGTCCTCACACAAAGAGCAAGGTTTAAACAGTTGGTTTGAAAATGATCCCTTTTCAAATGAGTGAGAAGTTCATGTCTGAACCTGACGGGAATCCCACTCACCCACAAGGTAGCAGGCGAGCGTTTTATCGTCAGAACCATTTGACTTTCCAGATAAAATGTTTGTTTGCTTTTTCTTTTTACAACTGCAAAGAGTAACATTTAGACAAATATTTGACGGACAGATGGCCCAACAAGCTTGTATAACTTCCAAAGGTGCCTACTTGTCTACGGTACCGTGCCGCCGGCATCGCGGCGGACAGCAGTGCTGGCAAAGGGTCCGACCCGGTGCCAGGCCGCAGGTGGCCGCGGCGGGGAGCGGGGCACTTACCTTCCTCCCGGCCTCGTTGTTGTGCAGGTTCATGAGCGTCCGCGCATTTTGCTTAATTTCCCGGGCATCCACAAAGACTTTGGCGAACCCTATCCCATATCTGATGTCAGCAGAGCAGCCTCCCCATTTCCATCCTTCCTCCTTGTGGTACTGTCCTTGTTTTTCTTTGTCACAACCGCAGTCGCTCAGGTTTCCCTGCGTGCAGGCAGCTGTGATCGCATGGGCTACTCCAGCAGCAATGATGGCATACGTGAACGCCGCTTCTCTGCTACCTGAAATTAAAACAGTGCTGTAAATGCATGGTGCAACATGGTGACATGAGTCAGAAAAAGACAGGCAAGTTCCTGCAGTGCAAACATCAGAAGGCTATTATTAGAAGTGCTGTAAATCTGCAAGCATAAGCAGGTCTCTACTCTCCTAAGTATTGATTTTTGTGGATGTTCACTGTCTGGAATGATAGCTCTCTGTGAGGCAGCAGGAGATAAAGTATTATTTAGACAACTTCATGTATATATTTCCAAATGGTATTAGAAGTAGTCAAACTAAACTATCCATAACAAAGGAGAGGTGGCAAATGCTCTAGCTCAAGGAGAACAAACAAACAAACAAACAAAATAGAAAGAAAGAAAAAAGAAAGAAAAAGAAAAAACTAAGAAGAAAATAGGTGGAGCTGAGGGGTGAAATTGCTAAAACAACCAGTTTCAGCCTTTTTCAAAATCAGCTCAGAAATATGACTTTGTTTAGAAATTTAATTTTACACTAAAATTGTTTTTACAGGAAAATACTTTTAGAAATATTTTTCTGAAAATACTTTAGCTCAACTGAAGCATGTTTTTCAAGTCATAGGTGACACTGTTTTCAACACTGACATTTGCACAGACTCAAGGAAATAGCTTTTTTTTAATCTCAGAATTTTTCCAAGGATGGGAAAATAATAGTCCTGACCTTTTGTAGGTATCATGCCAAAAGCCAGGTGAAGTAACAGCCTCACCAGAGGGCCATGAGGAAGTGATTAAGCCAGTATTATTCTGTGCAATATGGCTATAAAGGCAGGTGTGCGTTTGTTTGGGGGAGGAGGGATTCTCACTTTAAATCTATAATTTAATTGATTTTCTTGAAGCTTCAATGCATTTTGGTGTGTGGACTTCCCATGTGTGGAGCCTATGGGATCTGTGAGGCCTTTGGAAGCTGTTCTGCTCAGAGAGGGTCCCTCCAAAACACACCAAGGTTTCCAGAGGTTGCTAATGGATATCTCACAGCCCATTGAAAATTGCCAGATGTCGCAGACATCTACCCCTACTCTTATTTCTCCGATGGCTATCAATACAGTCAGGATCAGGCTCTTATTACGATAGGGCAGAGGGAAGATCAATTTCCCTTCTCCAAACACCTGCCAGTTGAGTTCTGGCAGACTTCAACTGCTGGCAGTAGTGTGCTATCCGTGCACAAGCACATTTCTGCTGTTTATTGGAATTCACCAAAAATAATCACTCAGAAAAGAAATCTTACAACCACTTCATTATCGGCCACATACCTTTCATATATATGAAATTCTGAATTTCTGTACTTGTCATTAAGGTTCTTTTAATGAAAAATATTCACTTCCTTATGGCAAGGAAGTAAAATGGAAAACAAATGACACTCAAGATCTGTTAAGAGGCAACTTCGTGCCCTTTTATTGGCAGAGGTAATATTCCCATTTACACTGCTATGCGCTGTGTTTATAATGGAACTTGTAGTCCAGAACTAGATGCTCTCAAAGGATTTCTTGTTTTCCCTTATTAAAAATCAGTCATAAAATGTTGAATTGTTGTGACTGTGGACTTTGCGTATGAGGCTTTCTAGAACTAGGGGGTTATATGAAAATCTGAATGTGGGATAGAAATCCCTGGCTTTAAGTGTATTCAAGTAGTACTCTGCGTGCCCCTGTGCCAGCTGCATGGGGAGACCAGAGGCAGCCCAGAGTGAATCCACAGGGACCAGCTAGGGCATCTTAGTCGTTCTTCTCCAGCTTATCCTCAACTACATCCTCACTATTTTAAGTACAGCACTATGAAAAATGCCCTGATAAACAGAAGAGGGTACAATAAATAGTCCCAGTTTCTCCACTCAGAGGGTTCCTCCCTGAAGAGGCAATGTTTTATGCCAGGTTTCTGTTTCACGGAGTAGCAAGAGTGGGACAGCACCAAAAATAAATATATTTTGAGTAGAAATTTGCATTTGGTTCTGTTTTTCCTTCAGATGGAGTATTTCTAATCTAGTACAAGTTGTTTTCAAGATAGAGAATAAAAAAAACACCGGGAAATTATTTTAAGTCTACATTGTAAAGTCGAAGCTGCTGTTTTGTTTCTTAGAGGGAAGCAAAATACAATATAGAGGATATAAAACCAGCACAGTCAGGAACAGAATCCATTATCAAGCTTTATCTTAAAACATTTTCACAAGTTACTTCATAAATCGGTCTTGCTTGAGGAAAAAGTGCGGCAGCTTTTCCAAACTAGAAGTTAGTAGATTACAAGGTAAACAAAGCAAGAGTCTGGAGGAGTCGAGCCAGGTGGGAAGCACCTTGGCACTTGTGCGGTATTGATAAAGTGGCACAGGCTTGTCACGTCTGCATTAAGCTATCTGCTTTCCATAAATGATTCACCTTTTTAAGCTTCTGTAGCTCACACAAGTGTCAGCACGTAGGGTAGGGGTAGGCATAGTTCATTCTGAACATCTTTTGTGGCGCCGTTTTACATACCAAAACAGTATAAGATTTTTGTAACAAAATGTGGAAAACATGAGAACGTGTGTTTTCCTGCCACTTTTAGATTACAAATACGACTGCTGTTCTTCTGATTTCAGCAGGCAGCTGAAGTGCCTGAAGGATTAAGAATTATTTAAAAAAATAATTTTAAAAAGTAAATAATAATTTCAAAATGCATATAACAACAGATCTGTTTATCTTTGTGGATGATCAGTACAAACCATGATCCTAGATGCTGATTCAATGTAAGTGCTTTGTGAAGGCTTTTCCAGCCAGCGCCATGCAAGGGTGCACCTAAAACCACTTGTGATGGGTAAACTGTCAAAATGAAGCAGGATGGCTGCCTGGGATGTAAAGGAGCTGTGGAGGAAGGTGAGAGGTGGCTACACCTGTGTGAGAACTGTGATGTGTACTTCCCCTGGTATTTGATGGAGGTGCAACTCATTTACAGGTGCCCCTCCCATTGCACTACTGTCTGCAGGGCGAACCCTGCTGATACTCCCAAAGTGCTGGGGAGTATCACACCTCTAGTGTCAGCCTTGCAGCAGCTGATGAAAAGACAGAGAAAGCAAAGGGGAAGAAGGGAATCCCCAAACCCGTCTGTGAGAGCTGTCCCTTCAGCTCCCAGACGACATAGCTTTTCCGTAGTCTGGACTGAGCAGAGGCTGAGCACAGCCCTGAGCTGAACTCCAAGCGTTAGGGACATGGGAACGGGGGCTGGCAGGCTCTCAGAGCCTGCTCCCGTCATTTACAAGGCTGGGGATCCGACAGGGCTTTCCAACCACGGCAGCATGCCCAGGTATAAGCACTGTGTTAGCAGAAGTGATGTTCAAGCTCAGTGCAGATGCGCTGGGGCTGGCAGGGCAGTGGCACCCCTGCTCCCAAGCCACCAGTGCCACCCCTCAGCACTTGGCTGGGCCGTGGGGTGTGGGCGCTGACGGCTGCCTGGCTCTGCTCCTCCATCCAGACCAGTCCAAACAAGTGCTTCAGTGCTGGACGAACACAGAGGCTTTTCTTGGCGGGTTGGACACAAATATCTCCCTGCTCTTTCTATTTTTTCTGGACTTACATAATGTATGCATTGTGTCCATGGCAAAAAAAAATTCCCAGTCCCCCACGGAGCAGTGTGTTGCAGCTCTGTTTGCTTTGATGGCGGGTAGCTTGGCATCCCCGACTTCCTGCAGCTCTGCAACTCCACTCTTCCCATGCAAATTGTCCTTCACAGCACTGAGTCCTGTCTTTAGCCCCTGCACTGGGTGGCACAAGACAATCCCAAGCGCTCTCACTGAGATCTGCACTGTCAGACACGACCACCGGGTGTCAGAAGGCAGGGGTGAAGATTATCACAAGTGAAAATGTAAATATTACCAGCACAGGTGGCTCCCCTGTCACTGAACATAACTATATGGAACTCATACATAGCTTGGAGCATTAATCCTGCAAGCGTTCACATGAACATCTTTGCTCTTGTGTTTAAGTGTTGGCAGGATTGGGCTTTGGCTGGTCAGCAAGCGCCTGTGTACTGGCTGCAAGGAGGGCTCTGCATCCTGGTATTAATTCAGCCAGCTTAAATTTTTTACGTTTAATCTGAAAATGTCAACAATTTATTAAAAACTTTGTTCATGTTGATTACAAATGAGAACTTGGATTTAAAAAGAAGCAAAATAACTTGGTGGAGCATCAGAAATAGGGCATAAGCCTGCAAGATACAGAGCAGATTTGATTTCAGGAAGGCAGCAAGTGCTCAGCCATTTGGTACCTCTCAGGATCTAAGCGTGTTGCTAAACAGCTTGGCCCCTCTCATAAATTGACTGAGCTGTGAAATGAAAAAGACAAATTTCTATTTATCTCACCTGAAAACCTGGGTTATATTTTCTGCTATTTAAAGCCAAAGGGTCAAAGAGGGAGTTATCTGCAGTGACATGAGCTGAAATATGATTGTGAAAATATAAAGATGGAAAATACAACGTACCTTGCCAATTATGTGCCATAGCTAGCATTACTTCACATCCCTCTATAGAGGTCATAACTCATACCTAGTTAGAACGAAGAACAGAACTCTTCCTCTGCCTGCTTTGGGGTGTGCCGTCTCCTTTTTTGGTAGACTATGTATGGTCTTGGAGTTGTTTTTAATTTGGGGGTTGTTTTTTTTGGTTGGTTGGTTGTTGTTTTTTTTCGTTTGTTTTGTTTTGTAATTTTTCTTTAACCTAGCATGTGTGATTAATAAAAATAGTCGCTTAAAAAATCATTGAAATATCCCCCTTCCATTTTTCTCCTCCCTCCTGTACTGGCTCAGAGTTTTGAGGGGTTTGTACCGTCTTGAAACAAAATGACTTCCCTATAAAAATTGGCAGTACCTTCTCTGAAAAGATTAGCACCCATACATTAAATTAGTAGAGTTGCTCTAAAAAACATTTGAGACTTTGGGGGGTTAGTCACTGTTTCATCACCACAGGAAATTCTTAGACAGAAAGCAGCCCAGATATAGTGACTTTTTTTTTTTTTTAATACCCTCTTTAAGCTTGTAAAGTTACTACTCAATGTACATACACTGCAAAAAATCACAGCAAGTATTCTGGAGCTCAAATGATGGTTTCCCCTTTTCAGATGGCTTTGATCCCTCCACGCCAGTGCGTTGCTTCGGAAAAGCCCACATACTGACCCTGCAGTAGGAGAGAGCTCTTCTATCTTTCTAGTGAAATGTAATCTTTTTCTTTCTCTGAAACATGTACTCACAAGACACATCTGAAGGCAGGTATGAAAACCTTCTGATGGGAATTCCAACTACAGTGACCTTGGGGCAATGTTTTATCTTACTGTGACAGTCCCTGCTTAGAAAGATTGACTTTTTGGCATAGAGCAGCATGCTGGGTTTGGATGTTCAGGCCATATTTCAGCCTAGCCTCTATTTTGCCTGCAAATAACTGTTCTTGTGCAAGATATTTACATTGAAAAGTGGTTGTAAGGGTTGGAAGCTTACCACGGAAATGCAAATCCTGGCCCTACTTGAGTAGATAACAAGACTCCTGTTAATTACAGCAGTATTTCTTTTCTGTATATCTCAGGGTTTTCTTAACACCGCTGATCAGAATTTATCACTCTCTCTTCTAGATATTGGCCACGCAGCACAGTGCAGCACCACTTAGAGCATGTGCAATATGAAAACGACAAGCATTTTCATGTTGTTTTGCCTGTGGTTATTTCCCTGGTCTGCTATTTTGTAATTCAGAGAGAATCAGACTGTTTAAAACCTGACACAACAGACTACACCAGTACTTAAAATCAAAAAAGCTCTAGACAATGATTGAACATGGAAACCCGTTTTGAACACACCTGTACTAGGATCTTTTCAAAAGTTTTTTGTCTTTATAACAATAACAAAATTAGATTTTACAGTGTTATGTATCTTTTAGCTAGACCAGACCAGGCTACATAGGAGAACGAGCTAGAACTCGTTCTCTTTGCACATGAGCAAAGGAGATGCTTCCCAACTGGTAGCTACTGAGCAAGCCTGTTAGAGACTGACTTGTGGGATGGTTGTCATTTGTTTCAGTGAGAGTGGAAATGTCCCCTCTTCCTTCACGCTGTTGAAGGCACAGCAGGAAAGCTTGTTTTAATATAGGGAAAGTAAATCACTGCTGAATTTGGACCAGTGAGCAGTGCAGAGCTAAATTTGGAGTGTATAAGGGAAAGTTAACAGCCTCTTCAGTTCTAAGGTGTACGTCTGGTTACATCTGCAGTGATCCCTGAGTCCAGGCAAGTGCACAGTGCTGGGCTGCCTGCTGCACTCGGAATTTTTAAGGGCAGTTTGTTCACGTAGATTCTTCTTTTGCTTTCAGCTTTACTGGCATGAGTAATGTCAGATGGGTGGAGGTATCAAGGGGGTTATACTGAAAAGCTGTCAATGTAAAAGAAACCAAAAAGTGATGGATTTTAGTAAGACCTGGTTGAATACTTGGCTGAAACCAGTTTTGCTGTAATGTTCTTCAGGGACCACTACATATCTTTGTAGCCCTCAGATGATCCCCTTCATCCTCTCCCATGCTGGGTCCATGACAGCTTCTGCAAGGCTGCACTGCCTTTCTTCTCAGAGATCTGCACTGAAATGAGCTTCCACTTCACTGTATCGCTTTGTAGAGATGCAGTCAAATAGTTTGTATTATTTCTACTTGGAAATTTTTCCTCTGAGTCTCATTGAATAGTGACAGTGAAGCTCCATTGTGACAAAAGGACAATTTTGTATTTTTGCCCTCTAGATGCCATGAAACGTATGGGTATCCTGAAGTAATTATTTGAGATAGTTACGCCCTGCTTGTACCTTGGCTTAACACTGCCACAACTTGTGAAGTTCCTGCTGACCACCTGGCTGCACGCTGCAGGATGCGCTTTGCCATAGCACCTGCTCTTTCTGTGGTCCACCAGAGCCCAGATCTGATGGTCTGATCCTGTCAAAGGCTCCTCTGGTTGCTCGGATGTACAGGCTTGAAGCACAAGGGGTGGGTGGGGGTTCTTTGGCCTATCTTGCTTCAAAACCTGGGGTTTTGATTGCAGCTGGCTTTGGGAACAGAAGTGCTGACCACCGTAACAAATGTGTTTGGTTTTAAAAGTGTCCATAATTGCCATGTTGCATCATCTCCATGGTTATTTTAAAAAATCTCTTTGTGACTTTACATTATTAATAAGGTTTCTACAGAATTGTCTAGAAAAAAAAAATCCTTGTGTTAATCTTGTTTGCAGTTTTATAATTTCCTGCTGTAACTGGACCAAACCTAGAGCAAACTGGTGTCATTTTTACTGCTATTTCTCTTCATGTTGTCGGCACTACTGTCACCAGCTGTCACGATAAGATATCCACAGCGTATCAGTAGGGAAGAATCTCTCTTTTGAAGGACAAACCAGATAAAATGACACAAGAAACAGAGTGTATATGCTGTGCACTGGTTGGAAGCAGGCTATAATGAGTTGGGACACTCAGTCGGTGATCACAAATCGGCTGTACAAAGCATGGATGAGTTTAAATGATTGCAAGCTCTACAACTACATTATCACTGGGAGACAGGTTAAATGTAAATTTGTTAAAATACATACCCACACATGCTACAGAGAAGAAAAGGAAAATTTTGTTTGATGCTTTCCTTCTACAGACTTCAAAGTGTTTCCCCAAGGCTAGTAGCCCTGTTGCCATTTTGAAGAAAGGGAAAAGAGAAAAAGAGAGGAGGAAAGGAGAGTGACAGGGTCCTTCAACCCCACATCAGCAGAGCCACTGGGAGAAATTAGGCCTCCTGAATCACCCCGCAGTGTCAATGAGAGAATTTAAATAATTTGGGTGCATTTGCACAACATTCGTAAACTAGATCACCCAGTAAAAAAGGCAATGAAACCTGTTTTCAAAGAGACTTAGCTTGGTGTGCCATCAAAATCATGGGCTGGGAAATAGTTCCCAAGAATATGTGGTATCCAGGGTAACTTATTTGTATGGGCTAACACACGCAAATCCTATTAGCATAAGAGTTACTTAAGCACATCCTCCCAAATTGATATTAGAATTTGCCGGTTGCACGCGCTCAGCAGCGCAGCGGCAAGGCAAGCCGCATTACTGTCATTCTGAAGTCATCCCTTAATCATAGAGCAAGCGCAGCAGTGCCGCTTGAGTCCGAGCGCCGCTGCCTAACAGGGAAAGAGGAATGAGGTCATGTAGCCCCCGACTCCATCGCCTGTGGCCAGACAAAGGTGCCCTGCAAGCTTCCAGGGGATCACTGTAAGGATGCGACTGAGCGGGAAATATAACCAGCCTCTGAAGGCTATAAAAGTACCAATGCGCTGCTGTTTGAATAGTATATTGCAATACACGCTGTGTCAGAGGACTGAGAAGCTAAAGCTGTTGCTATTAATTTAAAAAAATGGCAAGGGTACAGTATCTTTACCCTAATGGTGACCCGGTTTGTTCTTCTGCACACTAAGCATCAAATACATCCGATAGGGTATACAGCTCTTTCTGTCACACTCTCTCCTGTTTGGGGTAAGGGATATTGGCCTGATCTCCTGTTTCTGGACACCACATGTGAATTCTAGCTTTGTGGCATGCAGGTGTTACCTTTTTAACCAGAATCAAGTACTAGTCCCTGTTCTGTGAATGGTAACCCAGAGCACACCCCGACATAGAGATCTTAGGGGAGGAGAGGGAAATCAAGGAAAGCTGCTTTTTCCTAACAGCCACAGAAAGACGAGCTGTGTCAGATATTCTAGGTGTCTGTACATGCCGATAGACAAGAAGAGAGGAACAAGGAGACAACCTGAACCGAGCAGTTACACTGTAGTATTTTATGACAGTTGAGGGCCCGAGTATTTTTATCCTTGAGACACCATTGCATATCTTACATGCATGTAGGATATACTATTGCTGATCTCAGAACCTGTATGATTTTTTTGAAGGTTATTTTAAAATGTAAATGCCGAAGCTGTTTAAATTTGAAGTTTTTGCTTATTCTTCGAACAACTTTTATAATTTGGATGATATTCAACACTCGACTCTGCTCTGAAACCAGCGATGAATTTGCGCTATCCGTCTTAGCATCGTAATGGGTAGATAGAACGTATTAAGAGTTATCACCTCAAAGACAGATCAAAGTCTACTTCCTTTAATATTGACTTTCTTTAAAAGGACCTAAATATAACCCGCTAGCTAAATAATTCAATTTTGGGAGGGGTAGAGGAACTGAGTGCATGTTTATACAACAGACCACAATAACTCTGCACTTTCATGATTTGTTGGAGAATAAATCCTTCTCACATTTTGTGCTTAAGGAAATGTTACTCTTAGGCTAAATTAGCCCAAACCTGTAAGCCATCCAAATGGACTCTTCACTGACATAAGTGGCAAACACTTGCATGGATTGCTGACAGGAACAGCCCAGCTCAAGGAATAGAAACAATGAGCTAATCTGAGCAAATGGTCCATTTTCAGATGTTTCACAATGTCGCGCAGTGTGGTTTTCACATACCCTACTTGACTCACTGTGTTTGATTATCAAAGGTGTTGAAAGACCTGTTGCTCACACTGGACATTAAAATTTAATTGGTTTGTTCTCTTTCTGCTCCTTAAATGCCTCAAGTTATTGGAAAATACGCATATCAACATGCACACGTGATAAAATGACGTTCAGTTAATGCCAAGCATTCTTGGGCTTTCCCAAGCAGAGTGGCAACACTGTCTGTCTCCATGAGAATGCGAGGAATGGGGTACTAGGGCCAGGTCCTGCCATTTGTCCACACACAACTAAATGGTGCCTGGAAGCCAGTCCAGTTCAGAGGGTTTCCCCATAAGCTGGAAGCCAGGCATAGCTGTTGTTTGGGGTTCTCATGAAACACCCATGTTTTCTATTACACTGAGGGTTGTTTGACTGTTTTTGTGGTTTTCCTATCTACCTTCCAGGTGGGGAGGAGGCAGAGAGACCTGAAGGCTGGAAACCACAGGTCCCAGCTTCACCTTCTGGACATGGAACAGCATACTGTGAGTGATCAGCTTTCAACTACAGCTCTAAAAATTGCTATAGCGTTCTTTGGAAAACTCTTTCCCTTTCTCTTTAAGTGCCGTGGAATCAACAAACATTGAGTAAGCTCTGCTACTGTGTGTTCCGCAGTCCAAGGGCATGAGAGTTTCAACCTCAGCTCCGTTTCCTCAAATGTGTTCATCATTATTGATGCCAGTTTAGTTAAGAATTTCAATATACTTTGTACTGCAAAAAATGGAAGCTGGAAATGGGATCTTCTGACTGTTAGTTGGAACAATCCGTTTGTAAATGCCCTGACATCTCAATTTGCAGCACACCCCTTCTTCCTGGTGGGAGAGGGGTCACTACAGTAGTTACTACAGAGCAATTGTTCTATGCGGTGTGTGACTGCTGGACCTCCATCCTAACAGGTACAAAGATCAGGCAGTATCACTGTTGATGTTTCTACATCCAGACATGTAATTCAAACGCCACTCAGCATTCAGTCTCTGAGTACTGCCTTTAACCTTGTTCACATCCTTAAGTACACAGACACAAGCGGTGTGCACAAAATGCCCCTTCCCAGCGCCCCGTGGCCCCCCGTGTGCCCCTTTTCAGTGTCATGCGGGTGGGAGCCGGCAGTAGCTAGCGGAAAGGCAACGTACCCACTTTCAGCTCCTTCCCGAAGACGGTCCTCTCTCCCAGGGCTGAGCAGTTCCAGCGCCCGTTGCGAAACTGGAACTGGCACTCGTTGATGCCCATCTGGGACCCTTCCCCGATGACGATAATCGCGTCGGGCCTGCTCTGGCAGATCGCCCGCTGCCGGGGGGCAAGCCCCGGGATCTTGTTACAGATGATGCTGGCTCCCAGGGCCACCACCGAGGAAAATCCCCTGCAACGACAAGAGACCAAAGGTGGCCGGGGGGAGGCTCGGCACGGAGGCAGATGCGGCAACACCCCGTGGGGCCGGCTCCGGCAGGTGCCCCCGGCAAGCAGCCGCCTTTTCCCCCTGCCTCTTCCCTCTCCCTGTCTCTCCCTCCGCAGCCCGAGCAGAGATAAGGAGCACGTGGGCTCCTGCCAAAACGGGACTCAACTTCCTCATTCGTCAATGAAAGCGCAGGCAACAGCGGTGCGTGCCCGGGCACAGGCAGCGGGCAGGGGGGGCTTCGCCTCCCGTCCAGCAGACGGAACGAGGACGAGAGCCCGAGCCCCTTGCCCCCGGCCGCGCCGCTTCCCCGGAGCCGAGCGCACCTGGCCCGGCCCGGAGATGCTGCGGGACCGGAGGGGACCCGCTGTGTCCCCTCGGTGGCCCAGGGACATCGGGGGGCGGGGGGGGGAGCGCGGAGGTCGCCAGCGACAGGTGGCTGCGGGAGCCGGCCGGGACGGGGGCGGCCGCGGTACCCCGAGCCGGGCACGGAGAAGGGGCTGCGGACAGCCCCGGGTGTCCCACCCAGTTACCGGGTGTCCCCCCAAATTCCGGGTGTCCCCCTGCCCCCAGGTGTCCCCCCCGCCGGGGCCGCGCATCGCCGGGGCCGCCGCCTTGCCCCGCGGAGGCTGCGCCCCCAAGGGTCGGTAAGGCGCGGGGGCTCTACCTGCCTCTTAAAAAATAATCGTGATCACCAGCATCGGGTGGTTTTTTTTTTTTTTTGAGACTTCCCGAGTTAAATAGTAACACGTCTGGGCAGGTTGGGCTGAGGGCTAGAGAGAGCGCAATTGTTATAAAAGGAGAAAAAAAAAAAAAAAAAAAAAAAAAGTTACTTACCCGATCTTGATATACACAATCCCCAGGCTCAGGAAGATGTGGAAAATCCAGCGCCTTGTTTTCCTGTTCATATTCCCAGCTTGCCGTGGCTCAGCCCAACATGCGAAATGATGCCCGGGGTGCGCTCCGGGTGCCGCCGGGTCAAGGCAGCGCGGCCGAGCGGGGCAGCCCCCGCCGCAGCCCCCGCCGCCCGCCGCCGCCGCTGCGCGCTGGGGACCCCCCGGGGGCGCTCACCATGGCCCTCGGCCGGGGCTCTCCGCACCGCCCGTCCGCCGGCTCTGCCCCTCTCGCCTGCTCTTTTTCCCTCTAGCCCGGATTTGTATGCCTGTCACACGTAGCGCTTTATTGCCGGCGATGTATGGGGCCGCGGGATCCTCCCGAGCGCCGGCGGCTCCGGGCGCTCCCCCCAGGTTCAATGTTAACTATCTCCCTCGCTCGCGCTCTCTTTTTTTTTTTTTTTTTTTTCCTCCCTTTCTCTCTTCTTCAGCTACTTGGGCGTGTTCTCCAAAGGAGGGAGTTGTCCAGCCGGGGGGGAAGAAAGGCGGGGGAGGTGGGAAGCAGGGTAACAAGAAATGGCAAACGGATCACCTGCCGGCGAGGAGGCTCACAGCGATCCCCCCCGGGCGGAGAGCTCGGCTCCTCCTGCGGGCACGGCCCGGGGGCAGGCGGCGGGGACCCCGCGGGGTGGCGGCGGGGGGCGCCCCCGGGGCTGCACCGACGGGGCGCCCGGCTGGCCCCGGGGTGCCGGGCGGCATGGGGCCGCCGTGCTGGGACCGGGACCGGCACCGGGACCAGCACCGGGGCCGGGACCAGCACCGCTGCTGCGCGCCGGCCGGCACCGGGAGGGGACCGAAGTTGAACGGCGCGGTTGTCGCCTGCTCCCGGGGCCGCGCAGCACCTGGGGCCGGTTTTATGCGTTCGCTCCGGCCCCGACGCTCCTCCCCCGGCTCTGCCTCCCCGCATGCAACGTGCCGCTTCTCTCCCGGGCTTTGCCCAGCCGAGAGCAGCCGGCGGTGCGGGGCGAGCCCCCGGCACCCGCAGCATCCCCGGCGGCGTCGGGGGCACGGAAAATCCCCCGCGTTGCCTGCGCGCCCCTGGAGCGCCTTTCCCACTTATTTTGCCATCGGTTCCGCCGCGGGCAGGGATGGGGCTGTGGAGCCCCGAGGGGCGGAGCGGGGAACGGGCCGGGACCAGGTGGCTGCGGGACGCGGCCGGCTCCGGCCCCACGGGATGCGCAGGCGGGGGGGGCACCGGGGGCGGCCGAGAGGAGTATCCCCGCTCCGCGTTGCGGGAATTTGCGCGGATACGATGACTATTTTATTATCCACTTGAAATATTTCAAACAGGGAGGTTACCTAAATGATAACAGGGGTGTGGTGCTGGAATTGTTCTGCTGATAGTGTTTTGCTGAAAACAAAACAAAAAGAAAACAATAAAACGTGCCCGGGATCCGCGCCGGAGAGCTGCTCTGAAGCCCCCCGGGCCGAGGGGCGGCCCCGGTGCGCCCCAAACCGGGGGGACAAAGCGGGGGCGGCCGCCGGGATGCGCAGAGGGGCAGGGGGGTCCTGGCGACCCTGTCGCTGGTGACAATAGGGGCAGGGAGGGGGGTCTCCACTACCTCCTCCTCCTCGTCCCCCCGTGCCCCTCTCCCCCTGTCTCCCCGTGCCTCCCGGCACACCGGCTGGCTTCCCATCACCTTTACGCCCCGCAGCCCTCCCTGGGGAGGGGGCGGCCGGCCCGGGGCCGCCTGCGGAAAGCGGAACGCGGTGGGGCGGGGGGGAGGGGCTGGAGGCAGAGCCCCCCCGGGGGCGGCGGAGGGCGCCCGGCCGCGGGCAGGTGGGGCGGGCAGCCCGGCGACACCCGCACAGACTTTGTCGCGGCGACACCTGGCGGGCACGGCGCGGAGCGGCAGCCGCGGCCCCGGCACCTGCGGGCGGCCTCCGGGGCTCCGCGGCCTCCCCGGCCCCGCAGCCTCCGGGGAGCGAGGGGCGGCCCCGGGCGCACAGGTTGCTGAGGGTTTCAGGCAGCCGCGGGGATGTCTGAATGGGAAATAAATCCCAGGCGTAGGGCACAGCCTCGTGGGGTGGGAGGGAACCCCCCGAAAAGGAGGTAAGAGGGAGGCAGAAAGGCGTTATTCCAAGTTGCATCTATCTATCTGTCATCTTCTTAGATCAGCGAGGAACACGCTGTGTTGAGACCAAAAGTGAGCCCAGCCCTGAGATCGTGCTGGGACAGGCACCCAGCGCTGTGCACCGGCACAGGCATTGCGGCAGCTGTGCGTGTGGGGAAGCAGTAGAACAGGTGGGTCATAACCAGAGATTGTCAGGGAACGGTGTGCTGTGCACACAGCATGCTCCAGCAGCAAATACCCACTGAGATGTTCGTCAAGCTCTTTGAGGTATCCAGGCCAGCAGTTCGGGCACAGAGGGATCGTCCAGCATGAGGCAGCAATATAACACACATTTGTTCTCAGTTCTGTGAGGGAACATTGACGTGCTCCGTGCACTGTCCACCTTGCACATCAAGCTGATGTTTTCCAGGTGGCCTTATCGCTCCCATCGGTCACAAAAGCACGTATTTTGCCCGTGCAGATGTGTGAATGAAGGTCTGCATTTTTTGCTCGGTACAATGACGCCCTCATCCACCACTCAGGCTCCTAAGTGTTAGGGCAAAGCAAAGCAAAATGCTGCAAGTGGGCCATGGAGCTGCTACTGAAGAGGCATCAGTGACAGATGGGGGGGGCGATAGGCATGGGAGCTGCATTTTCTCTTGCTTTTAGTGCAATTGGTCACATTGGTTCAATAGCCCTTGAGCAGAAATGGGCACAAACAGGCTCAGGAGTCCCATTCTGAAACAAAACCTGCTTTCCAAAGAACAAATCCACTCCCAAAGTTAACCTCTGAACGCCAAAAATACTGGGATATCATCTTAAATGTGCCTCAGAATTTCAGCCCACATTCCCTGCTATGGTGATCTGTCACACCAAGCATTGCTTGTGAGCTCTCTAGGCTGCAGTTTTGCTTTTTCTGTATTTCTGGTGCTGTAGCTATGGTTGTTTTGTCTGACCCAACTTCAACAGGTTGACTGTTTAACACAGCATAGGGTAGGTCAAGGCTAAGTAGATTGTTGTCTTAAGGTTCAGTAAGAGCAGAAAATGGCAAAGCCTCCTCAAAAAACGAAGATAAATAATTTACTGAACTAATCAATGACTTTCTCTTACTCTGTTCCTAAAAAAAATTGTGACCTAGATATGTGTGAGTGTGTGTGTGCGTGTGCACATGCGCATGTGCAGCATACATAAAATAACATTCCAGTGCAGATTACAGGTAGGTAGTTTGTCTTGTTTGGCAAAGTTTCTAAAACATTTTGATTACCATTTAAAGTGTTTGTAGACCTTAAATGGTCCTTGCAACCATGTGGTCTTCATGGTGGTCCATGGTAACTAATATTTACCTACCACCTGTTTTACAGTCCATACGTACCCAGATTTCTTTTTTGACCTTCTATTTACTACCTTTTAATTTCTGCACAACAAAATCAGAGTGAGGCATTAAAACAGATTATTCTATTTCTCTTAACAGCATAGCAATGAGTTACAGGACGTTTGGTAAATTAACACAACAATTAGAAATTCATGACAGAAAAGTAGGAATTGGGAAATTGCCTTTGGAAATTAAAATGAACTTGGAACCATGGTCTTCAAGGGGTTAAAAAGAAATCCCAGCACTCCTGACTTACAAGAAGCTGTCTGCAGGTGAAAATCCAGCTCTTAGCAGTAACCGACCAGCACTGTGTCTGGGACTGAACTTGGACAGTCAGAACCAGCCTGCTCCTTTCGTAACGTAAGGAAGCAATAACCAGCATTTCTGTTAGCTGTGAGGATCCCCTGGGTTTTGTCATTTGGTGCACTGACAAATGGGTAGAAGTCAGAGGGTTTTCCCTGTTTTTTTAAGCCAACGTAACCAGGGCTGTGTGGTGCTCTTGTAGGGATTTAGAAACGATCTTTCTTACAGTGCCAGATGTTCTCCTTTTGATAATGCAGTCCTTTTATCCAGCACTTAAAAGGACTCTGCGGTCTCAAAACCTAGACAGTTGTTGCAAGTCCACAAAGCCAACGTAGCTGCCAACACCATCAGACGGTGGCAGACCCGTTCCAAATGCATTTGACTCTACAAGGGAGGGAGCTGAATGCATCTGGGAGACTCAGACCCACCACCCCCGGGGATCCTCCCGGCGCAGCAGCCTCTGGAGCAGGTACGGGGCAGCCCAGCGGGCACGGGGCAGCCTGGGGAGCCAGGGGCAGCCTGGGGGGCTAGGGGCGGCTCTCGCAGAGACTCAGGGAGGTGAGAACCAGGCGGGCGGCTCTGCAGGCCTGAAATCACCACGTCCTGAATGCACGCAGTGCAGAGACCGGCCAGCCCGGCTTACTGCCCAGCCAAGCAGATGCCGCACTACACCCACCCAGAAGAGGGGAAACTGGGAGAGCATTTTGTCCCAGGCTGTGCGGAAGTAGGGCTGGTGTGCAGCAGTTTCTGTCTCCCAGCCTGCCCTGAGCGATGCGGCCAGCCTGCCCTGAGCGATGCGGCCTGCCTGCCTCTCATGAGATGCTCGCTGCTATGAGGAAACATACCCTGAAGGAGAGCAAATAGTTTTATTCTAGATATGATCTGTTCGCTCTCACCTTTTACTACCCGATTCTTTATTTAGCAGCAGCAACTTTCTTCTGAACAAAGGCCAGGCCCAAGTTACACCCTTGAACCATCCATCACTTGTTGCCACAATGGTGTTTCTATTGTTAATTGTTTGTCAGGGTTGCTTTTTGGGGTTAGGCAGTGCAATGATTTAGAGGCTAGCTAATCAGCTCTGAAAATATATTCTCAAAATAAATTATATTCTAGAAAGAACAAGAAGCTCCAAAAGCCTGTAGGTCTCGATGCAATCCTTCTGGACTTTTGGACTCCGCTCACGAGGCCAGAACTGGACCCTGTGGTTTCCTCCAGCTGAATGGATTCACGGCTGCTCCTGCTCTCTGCACCGAGCGAGGTGAGTGAAGCTACGGGGGGAAGTTTGCACAGTGCCTGTCTGCTCAGTGTGTGGCTCTGGTCAAGGTTATTAATGTCTCATTTTTCATAAACATAAAGAAACACAAGAAAAATATCCACGTAAAACAAAAAAGAAAGGTTGTCTTTTTTTTTTTCTTTAAGATGGCCTCTGATAACATGAATTCACAAGGGAGAATGTGGTTAAAAGCCCATTTTGTAACTAGATCCTAGATGCACATACCATCAATACTCCAACTCTGGCTCCCTTTTATCAGGCTAATCATAGCTGCACAGTTTTGTTGTCAAAACATCTCCTGTAAAAGTCAGACCAGAGAGTCCTTTCAGTAGCAGAAATGTGAGCTTAATATACCAACACTCCCTGTATTACGAATCTCCTAAGTCCTAAAAGGGTGCTTAAAAATACACAATAAATATAAATAACATTCACAAAGCCAGTTTATTTCCTGGGTCCTTCCTCGCCTGCTCCCCAATATATCATATCACTGGCAACCACGGTAACTTCTCGGTTTACAGATGCATCCGCAGGCCTGCCAGACGAGCACTAAACAGCCTGCTGCAGAGTTTTGCTCCAAGAGCAGCCAGTGACGTAGGAGCTGCGGCAGGTCAGGGCGCAGGAAGGGCGAGAGCCGCCCTCGCTGCCGGGCCGGGTTTCCAGGATGGGTCTCGGCTGGCTGCGAGCGCTCGTGGCAACACAGGGGCAACACGTGCCCTGCGATCGGTCACCCCGTGATGGGCTTGGTGATGCAAAGCTGGGTCTGGCGAGCTCAGGACCGGGCGCTGGGGAATCTGGAGGGGGTTTGCAACCTGTGAGAGGGAAACCCCAATCCCCAGACCCATGGGCGGGGGGCTCCAGGTGGAACCAGGCTGGTGGTGGCCTCAGGGGTTAACGCGAGCCAGCAGGCAGAAGTGGTTCGGGTGGGCAGGTGTACCTGGGAGCTAATTACCTGCAGCTTCCACAGATAGTAACTGACGGGCTCAGAGCTTTATAAGAGCTGGAGCTGGCAGGAGCTAGTTTGTTAAAAACTGCTGGAAGTTTTGAGGGGTAAGGAAAACATTGCAGTGTTTATGTTTCTGTGTTTTAAGTGTCTGCCAGCTTGGAAGATGCACTTTTTTTATGGTGACAGTGTAGAGCTGTGTCTGTGTGCAAGCACTTATTGCTGTAGTCTCTGCGGTGTCTGCTGGTTTTTAGAGCTGGATGTGGCTGAAGGAGCTCTAAAACTAAGGTCTGTAAGCCCAGGTTTTCTCAGAGCTTAGGTTTGCTTGAACTCTTGAATACAAGTATGCAGAAAAGAATACTTTACATTAAAGGCAAACTAATACCTTGATGAAGCTGCTCTAAGCTTGAACTGCTGACTTGCACCTGGCTATGTTTGGGGAGAAAGTTGTCTTCAGGTTTTGGGTCTTAGTCAAGGATGTTTCCCTAGGTAAAGATGTGATCCTCACCTTGTTGAGTGTTTAATAAAAAATAAATAAATAAAAAGTAGAATTCAGGGGCTGTTTATCCACTGTTTTGAAACTTTCTCAAAGTTGTTCTTTTGTTTGTTTGCTTTCTCACTGTGCTGTCTCAAGGACTGGGTAACTCTGTTGCTGCACCTTGAGGGGCTTCCTCTGCCCCTCCAGGTGCGTGTGCACACCTCAGTCCTGATGGGGGCTGCGTCCCACAACAGATCTGTCTTCAGGCTGCACGTGGCCACGGGCTGCAGCTTCCTGGGACCATCTTGACAGTTTGGAGTTTGGACCCTGCAGTTGTTGCACATACCAGAGAAGGAGCTAATGATTAATGCACATGAAGTAAGCTGCTCTCTCAGACAGTAATCCTTAATGGCATTAGCAGGATTGTTAGAAGCAGACATATCCTGCCAGTTGCTTTGAGCTAAGTACATGAATCCCCCTGGTCTGTATGTCCTGTGGTCAAGTGATGTGAAAGTGCCACTGGGTGCCAGTTGCACCACCACCACGTGGGCACCTCCAGTTCTACAACAGCTCATTTTTTCTCTTTTGATCTCTTGTCCCCTGACAGGTATAAACATGGCTACTTGTTCAGAGGGATGCTACTCATCCAGGCATCTTTGTTGTTACTTTTTTCTTTCCTGCATAGTTTCTCTAGGAGATTTTCCTGATTCTACCCTCATATCAAACGTAGTGGGGCATATGTTGTATTTGAAAAAAATAATACTCCCTGTTTGTCAGAATGTGCACTTAAGCAGATACTACTTTTGTCTTTTTTTTAAGGAAAAAATTACATTTCCTTTCTATATTTATTAATGGACACTGAGGTGAAATGATGAACTGGCAGAGCAGATTATCTGTTGCCAAAGGAAGGTCTTAAGCACCATGGATCTGATCCAGCAAATGTGACAGTCCTCCAGAGAGCTACAGATGATGCTAAGGAAGAGGAGAACTTGACAGCTTTGGAAATACCAAGTCTACAGAGAGGTGGAGTAGCAATAGCACACATGGAGGGATAAGAGATGTGTTTTAAAACTGGATGTCAAACACGTATCTTGGTTAGCCGTGGCCAGCCAGTGCTGAATATGTGAGTCCTGCTAGTATATCTTCAGGTACCAAAACCTGCTGGATGCTAGTGATTTGCAACAGAATATGCTGAGCTCTGACAACTGTTCATAGTGCTGGGGCAACGAGCTGAGGAGACGGGTGAGATGGAGCTGTACCTGATGCCAGTCACTGCAAAAGTAAGGCAGGCTTTTTGTTGGACAGAGTGCCTGTGTGCACAGTGATGTGCAAAGCAGATAGCACGTGTGGCTGGGTGGAGAGCAGCAGCGTGGACAACAAGGGTGTTGTCTATTCCCTGAATGTGCACAGGGCGGAGTCACAAAAATTGTGTATGGGAAGGGGTAACAAATAGCATGAGGAAATCATGTGGAGATCAGGGGAAGCAAACTCATGTTCATGGCAGGAAGGAGAGAAAGGGTGGAGAAAATGGAATGATGGGGAGGAAGGCACAGAAAGACACAGGTCTACTTTTTGTTCTGATGAAGGCTGACCTTGGATGCATCTGTAAATTTGACAATCAGAAGAAGAAATCTTGAAGCTATCACTGCTAGCAATGAGTCTAATATTACTAAAATTATAGCTGTAATTAAAATAATGGAACTGAAAACCTGTCTCCTCCAAAAGGAAGTTCCCTTTCCCCCTCCATTCAAAGGTTTGAAATGGTTTTTTACAAGGCTGATGTCAAGATGTCACTAGAAATGTGGGAGGGCATGGTGATATCATGGTGTGAGAGACAGTTATGAGCAAGGCACATAAACTTTATGAAATATATTGTAACTTTTCTCCCTTCCGTTTTAGCCATTGCCTAGACTGTAACCATAAAACTGTTCTTAAAATAGCACTGCAGGTTTTTTTTAAAAAAAAAAAAGGAAGAGTACTGAACTAGATTTACTTATTTATTTTCAGCCAACTTGTTCAAACAGTCTTTGTTAATAGGAGAACTTCAGGGGGATTCTGTGGATCCTAAGAAAGGGAATTGTATTGTGGCTATTGGGGCTTTTACTAATAATTTCCTGTCTTCCTGCAAAGTCAGGAACTTCTTTCTATCTACCTATGCACAGAAGTTTATGTCAAACTGCAAGGCAAAATAGGTTTGCATTCAACATTTACTCTAAATTATGTAAACAAGATTAACTGATCTGTCTAAAAGCATGTTCATGGAAGATGCTTGAATAGGCTAGGTCATGCTCTGGAAATGTTGCTTGCACAGACACTTCAAGCACATCTGTGGAGCAGAGGCCTGCTAATGCTTTCACAATGGTCCACTCAGTCTTGCAGTTGTTCCCAAGCAGTAACTGTGGAGTAAAAAAATTAAAGGTATAAAATATGTAGTTGTAAACTGTTGAGTGTCTAATGATAGCAAAGACAACTGATTGAGTCTTTGTGTTTGATACAGTTGAGAAGATGTAACACAGAGATGAATCAGTTCTTAGGCCATGAGACTTAGGGACTCATTGGAACTGTCTGGCTGGGTTTTAGTAGTTCTGCCTTCACTGGTTTCAGCCAAGCTTGCTGCCTTAAGCCAGATGAACAGCCATGGCACAGGAAGCTAATGCTTCTTTGTGCACTTAGAGGGTTGCATAGCAATGCTGCCTTGTACTCCTATGCTGCCACAGAGATGTTGCTGTCTGAGACCAGAGCCAGAGGTGGGGTTGTCTCTCTAACAGCCAGGTGAGGACACTCATCAGCTTGAATTAGTAGTTCTAGTGTCAATCTACCAAAATTGTTAGCTTTTCTGATAAGCTTCATGTGCCGATCTGATGCCTCCATATAGTCACAGAGAATAACCAACTACTTGGTGTCTGCTCTCTGAGCTGGAAATGACTTCCAGACATAACCTGATCCACGAGTTAAGGTTAAAATAGCTTTCCACCTGTGTTCTCGTTGGTCTGGTTCAAGTGTGTGCTCTTGTCAGTGAGGGTGTTTGCTGTGCTGCTCATCAAGTGAAGGCCTGGAAAGGGCACCAACTTTCACTGACATGTTTCTGGGAAGCATTCTGGGAAACATGGCCAGGGCGTGTAAGTGCATATAAACTCCACAGGCAGCTCAGCAGTATATGCTCTTGCGAAATGACTTTCACATGGACCAGAGAGTAAGGGCCATTTGCAAGGTGTCAGCATTGTGCTTGCACTAAGCAGGGGTTGCAGACTGAAATGACCTTAGGAGGGTTTACGTGTTTGATAAAGGATATGTGATAGGATGAGATTGCAACACTTCACAAGTCAGGACTTCCTGATAGGTTTATACCTATCTATTCAATAGGATGGCATTCTGCAGTGTCATCTACAAATGCGGAACATGGATTTCATCCCAAAAAAACATTATCGAGTAGAAGATGAGTGTGGAAGATAAAGGAGTAAAAAAGGAACCATGTTGGTCAGTATGGTAGGCAGCTGCTGGCAAGTAGGACACTACAGTATTAAGAAGTGTAGGAGAAGAACAAAGTGCTTCTGCAAGTATTCATAGGGAGTCCTAAGCAGAAATTCAGCACCCAGAAAGAAGGACGCTTCCTCGGAAATAAGACGGTGAGGCATAAAGACCAATGTAGCAAACCATCCTTACAACAGCTTTTTATTTGAAAAGTAAAGTCAAGTGACTTATGCTTGATGTGAAGTTGATTGATCACATGACATGAGTGCAAAAAGGATGAGGCTATGTCAAAATGACAGTGAGGAGACGAAATCTGCTGCAGAATACGAGACTGGTGTGAGCAAAGCAAGGGTGAAGCTGGCAGTCTAACAAAGGCATTATGTGGTGACAGTTCAGCCAAGTGGATAATTGCCACTTCTCAGGATCCTATGCAGAAAGTCTTCAAGAGAATTAAACCTTGTGTGGAGGTTTAATAAAGAAGGCATTAGAGAGGTTGGAGGCTGTAATTTGTTGTGGGGTGTCATGTTGTCAGCAGTGCGAAAAGGTGGGGGTGGATGGAGGCATGGCTAGGAGCCTCATTTCAGCCAGGAAGAACCAGAGTTACATGTAGATCTAAATAAGAGATGACCTCTGAGAAGGATACTTCTTATTGTAATAATCTAATAATTATTTAATAGAGAGGACAAGTCTGAAGCTGAGCAGTGAACCAGAAGTTGCCTCTGTGGAGGCAGTCATTGACTTTGTGCATGGAGATGAGTTTTTTGGTATTTTGTTTTTTTTTTCTCCCCTGGAAATGGGATAGTAAGGTGAAAGAGACCAGGATCTGTTCAAGCCTGGTGAGAAAGACCCATTAGCAAGTGTCCAGAATCCAGAAGAATGCAGAACAAGATCTCAAGAGTTTGATCTTCAGTAAATGAAGAGGGATAAAGGTGAAGTATGTGAGTAAGAAGATGTGACAGATATTAGCCAGAGAAGTTTAGGTAAGATGTGAGGGGCAGGAACTTCTGAAGGAACATCAGGATACTATAAACAGCAGTGAGCTATGAGATGGAGTTGTGTCCAGAAGGGCAAGAAGAAAATCAAGGATTTTTGGGGTGCATTTTAAGGAAAGGATGTGCTAAAGGATATTAGTGAGGAGGAAATTAAAGAATATCTTAATTAACCTTAACCATTTTCATTTAAAATAGGGTGAAGGAAAGTGAGAGTGCCCTGTTGGAAGGGAGGACAGACCAGTGCTCTACCACAGAGACAAGGAAAATCCGTCACTCATAGTTCTTGGGAGAACAGGGGAGCCAGGAAAAGCAAGTGGTTGACAAGTCAGAATTTGCATCAGTGAGAGCTGCAGATATACTTCTTCAGATTCAGCTGGATCTCCCAGCTGCTTAGTTGGGAAGGGGACAATAAGGAGAGGCAGAAAGAATGAATTTGTTGTATTAATAGCTTTGGGGGGGAAAAAGGAGGAAAATAAAAATTGAAATGAGTAGTTAGTAGGCCAGACTCTGGGTAGATAGTCTAGACTGGACTGGAATGAAGCTTGAAAGAAAATCAGCAACTTCCAAATGGAGGAAAGGACAGGGAGGAGAGGTCTGCAAACAGACGAGGAAAGAAAAACTAATTGAATTGTCTGGATGAGCAGTGATCAGAGGGGGAATCTGCAGAGTGGAGAGGTGAGGAAGAGCAGTGCTAGGTGAAAAACAGCAGATTAACCATTTCAGAGTGACTGAAAGAGTCAAATGAGGTCTGCAGGTCAGCTGGAGGCCCAAGCAGGCAGAATTGGCAGTATAGGAAACTGGTTGGGTCATCGAGTCAGAACCTGACACCACCAAGAGTGGATGTGGGCATCGGGGACAAGAAGAAAGCTTTGGCTTGAGCATGGAGGATGAGGAGAGGCTGGGCACAGAGTAGAAGAGGCAAATAAGGAGAGAGAAAGGGCTTGGAAGCAGTGGGGAGAGGAGGGACCCCCAGAAACTTGTTCCTGATCCAGGGAGCTCAGAAAAAGGAAGATCTTCAGGAGAGTAAGGGAGCACAGGTGAGGTCCTGAGAGCTGCGGGTGGCTGGGGTGAGCCCAGAAACAGCCAGGAGGGGAAAGAAATTTGGTGGAGGCAAGGGGTGGATATAGCTGGGTGGGAAGGACGGGACACCAGGAGGACAGGGACTCGATCCAGGGTTGTCAAAGGAAGGGATGAGGGGCATGGTGGGAAGAGGATAGGCTTGGCACGGAAAATGGAAGAGCATAAGGAAGATAACGAGGCCAGATGCTGCTATGAACAAAGGGTGAGGTCAGAGCAATGGCCGAGTGGCAGACAGACACATGTACAAAAACAGAAAACAAGAGGCAACTCCTGCCTGCAGCTTCTAGGTACGGTGTTTGGCTGCCTGCAGTCAAAAGTGATTGATTACAGTTAGACGTGTGCTATTTTGGCCCTCTGACTTCAGATGCTGTAATCTAAGCCCACGATGTGCTTATCCTTGGTGTGGATAATGATTCAAGTATAGGGATGATTTTGGGGGAGACATGTCAGAGAGCTTGTCCCCAAACTGCGTTTGTAATCCTGCCACTCCTCTCATCAATCATCAGGCTAATATAAAACTGGCAGCGTGCTTCCTGTTAGAGTGTTGTGAATTTTCAAAGGCAAAGTGCACTATTGTTTAATAGCCAATTATTCACTGGCATTGATAAACAGGCTCTGCTTGTGATTACTGCAGCAATTACTCACTCTCCTAATTTAGACATGAGGAAAAATTAATTCAAGCTTCCAGTTGATCATTTATATCTTTGGCTTCTGTAATACACATCACAGAGCACTGAAAACAACTCCACCATAAAGGAAACTGATCTGGTCAAATTGATAACATGTTTTACTCTGATTCTGTCGCTGAGAGGCATAACCAAGTCCAAGCTGAAGGGCTGTGGCTAAAGAGGTTTTTTTAGGCTTTGGGGGATATAAAAATATGAAAACCTTTCTGTTAAACCTTAAATTAAAAACAGAGGGGAGGGATGTTCCAGTGGTCAGGAGGGAACTCCATGTACAGCTAAACAAGCAAATAAACCAGTAGGATGTTTAAGTAATTTGACCTCACCTTCCCCCCAGACCACCCTTCAAGTGCTGATGGACCTATCTCCAAACAACAGGCATCCAAGACCTTCGGGGAAGGCTTGTGGGGAGAAATGAAGGGACGCTGGCTGCCTAGTTGAGAAGGAAGTTGCGGCAGAAGTATATAAAGCTGCTAATAGTTTTAGCGGTGGTGAATTGCAAGCATCGTGTTTGCTCTTCCTCATAATCCAGGAGCAGTGAGATGGAAAGGCATCCATGTAAAGCTGGGACAAGGAAATGCCTTTATTTATTTTAGCATTATTGCAATTACTCCACAAATTGGCTTTCTGTTGCAAAGGACACAAGAACTTTGTGGTAACTGCAAGTTCGAGCCCTCAACATCTGAGAGAGAGGGAGCAGTGCCGGGAAGCACCCTTTCCAGGCTCTGTGTCCCCCTCGGCAGAGCACTTTTGCTTTCCAGGGCTGTCTCAAGCTTGCTGCTGGCAGGCAGTCAGCTGGGCTGGGAGGAGAGCAGGAAGAGCAGTGCTTCGGCTCACCCCACTGCAAGCTGGTCGTGTGTTCCTCATCAGCACAGGCTGCCTGCGAGAAGCCTCTCCTGAGCCCAGTGAGGACCATGCACAGAGAGAGAGCAGCCGGGCACCCTTCACGGATTCCCTGCTTTTTTGTCTTCCAAATTTTGCTTTATTTACCAAAGTGTCCAGGAGGGGAGCAGGGGCACAGCACAGCCAAGGCAAGGCTCAGGCAGCTCCTGGTACTGAAGCAGACAGCAGGGAGATACTGGTAGAAAAAGCAAACGGCAGCAAAGCTTTGTCTCCCCTAGGGCTCTGACCAACACCAAGGTAGCCAGCAGTATTTAGCAAAGGTGTCAGAGTGCCAAGGTGGGAGTAAGCCCAAGGCTGGCCTGTTAACACAAATTTAACTATTCTTTCTAGTGGGAGAAAGAACAAGGCCTTTATGTTGTCCTCCTGCAGTGCGGCGAGTGCTTGACCAGCAGCAGACCAGTATTGGGACTGGACACCTGGGCAGCGTTCCTGCCTGGCCCTGCTCCCACACCACAGCCTTGCAGTGACTGTGTGTCTGGTGGGTCGTGTCCTGCCTCTCTCTGTGCTGCTGCCTCTCTTTGGGATGCTTCTGAGCTCCTCAAAGCACTGCACGTGCTGTTGGTGGGAGCTGCTAGCCACAAACCCTGTGCCCGCATGTCGCTGTAACACTGGTACAGCCATGGGAAACGCACCCGATACGCAGGTGAGCGCTGCGGCCCTGTGGTGGGGGGCTCTGGTGCTTGCCCTGGGTGCAGGGAAATGGCAAAGCTCTGACAGCTACCCTACAGCTGGGCTGAGCTGGGGCAAGAAAAGAAAACTATCGTTTGGAGCTCCTCTTATCTGAGACTATCATGCACACTCAGGAACTGTGTAATCCAGTTGCCCTGCTTCGCCAAAAGCTAAGTACTTTCTAAAGTTTATTTCCTGCCTTTATAGCAACTGTCTGTCCCTTTATTTATTTGCACTGAAAGCTACTGGTATGCTAAAAATAATTTTGGGAGCAATTATTGTTGCAGATTGTATAACAATCGCAGGCTGAAGTTGGAGTGGTTGGGAAGTGAAGGATGCATCTTTGGCCAATCTCTTACGAACTTCCATAATTCTTATTTTTATGGTCTGTGCTAAAGCATTTTCTGTTCCTCACAGCTGAGAAGAGCTGATGGCTTGCATTGTTGTTACCTTGAAAGGGCAGTTATCACAGCTAATCCACCCTCCAAGGTTTTTCCTCAGGATAATTATTGTTTCAGTGATTCATCTTGCAGACCCTGCCCTTCCTTATTCGCACAAAATATCCTGCTCCCTGCAATATTTCTGGGTCAGGCTCGTGCCACACATGTGACTTCCTCTTGGGCATGCAGACAAGAAACGATGGATTTAAAGGTCAGCCTCTGCTGGGCCGGCCAGCCTCGGCACGCCGTGTGTCACCCCCAGGACACCGCCAGGCCGGGGAACGCGCACAGGCAGCAGGGCAGGGCCGCCCTGGGCCTGGCGGGACAGGGGGACGTGGCCGCTGCTGTGCTGGAAAACCTCACTGCTCCTGTCTTTGGTGGAAAACATTATCACCAGCACATCCTGGCATGTAATTTGCCTCATTTGTTATCGTCTAGCATTGCCTTAATGCTTATGGTGCATTTCTGAGGTACTTGAAGAGGGTTGTGGTTTCTCAAGGAAACATAACTCATGGAGGGGACAGGGGAGGGAGAATCCTGAAAGGTTTTGGCACAAATTGAGTCAGTTCTTACTGAACATGAACAACATAAACCTGTGCAGGCTTTGACATGAGTTCTGCGTGGCCCAGAGGCTGCGAGGAAGGGAATATGCCCAACGGGCAGGATTACCACTCGCAAGGCCTGGGCTTGGCTGCTCCTGCTGATTTGCTGGCTGAGCTCTGTTTTCCATCCCGCTTGGGCGCAGACCACTTCGCTGGGTAGCAGGCAGGCATCACTAACAGGAGCTGTCTGATCTCGGCTTCCTTTGCAGGGCACAGAAGCAGTGCCCAAGGGGATGGTGCCAGCAGGGCCACGCTGTGGCAGGGAGGGATGGAGTCTGCACAGCCATCGCCCTCCTGGCTGCTCTGAGCTGTGCCCCTGCCTGTCTGCTTTTAACCAACCTCATCCTGTGAATCCTGAGGGGATTTCCTGCCACACATGGCCTTGTTGTTTTAAGGCTCCATTTAATCCTGTCCTTGTAACTTTCCTTCTTTCTTTTTTTCCTCCGCATTAAAACTCAAAACTCTTTTGCTTTTTTTTAATTAGGCAGTGTGTTTTAACATCCCTGTATCCATATGCTCTAACAGTAAAATGCTTTTACCGTGCACCCTTCCTGTACAGGTGGAGCACAACAGCTGTCTCCAAACATGGGTGTACAGCTTTTGGTATCAAGAAGTGAAAAGCAGCATGCACAGTGATGCCTACAAAGTGAAAACCTGTGCAAGTAGCAGCCAAAACCGATTGGTAACGCACTCCCAGTGAGTCCAACTAGCTGCCCTACCACAACTGCCAGCCCATAAACCATGGGAGGTGTGACACTCCCTCCCCCCCCCCCGGTGTTGTGTGAGGTGCTGTGTCTAGTTCAGTGAGTACCTACTGCTGAGTTTGTGGGATCATGCAGAATAAATGGGATAGAGGTGGTTCCTTGTGGCTGTTACTATTTTCAATCCCAAATTCTTTTGTACGTGATGGTAGTCTTACTACCCGATGGTATATCGTTACAAATGTTGTAACCTCTTAATCTTTTTTTCCAGAGGGGGTGGAAAAAATGAAATACTAGTGATTTTTATCCTCACATTTCCTTTAAAAAAAAAAGTTAACATAAACAGTGACCAAAATGATTTGTTTTGAAAATTCCCCCACAAGCCTATGCTTACATTTACAGTTTCTCTGAATGTTTCAGAGCAATGGTTCAAAGAACTGAGGCTTTAGTGGCAGAACAGGCTCAATCTGGTACTCCTTACCAATCTGGTACTCCTTACTTGACAGCAAAAGCTGTTAAACTCTTTGAATCAGGTTTCAGTGTATCTAAACTCCTTTTTTTTTTTTTTTTGGCACAAACAGTCCTGGAGCAGCACTTCAGAGAGCAGTTCCTGGGGCAGCAGTGCTTCTTTCAATGCCCAAACTATCAAAGCTGGGCTGTACAGCATTAAAATGAAACCATTCACCCTGTACAGGTACATCTTGTATTGATTTGTTTAGCCTTTTAAAAAAATATTATTTATTTACGACTACACAAGGCAAATAGCCAGTAAGTGTTATGGCCAGTGAAGAACGTAGAACTGCTGGGGAGGGGGCTGGGGGGGTCCCCACCCCACCCGAGGCAGCAGGCAGCTCTGTGGCAGGTGGGACAGGGGTGTTGCTGAGCCTCATTGAGCTGCATTGGGAGCATAAGTTTCTGCTTTTGTCTGTGGTCTCAACCAAATATATTGAATATTTTGGTTTGAATATGCAATAAATTTACACAGCTAGTGATTTTCAAACTTATTGTGCTATTAATTCTATTAACTCTTGCATGCAAGGCCATTGTCATGCTCATTTCACACAAGAATGCCCACTTCACTGGATCCCTGCAGCATCTTGAATGTGATTTCATGATTTTCAGCCAGGGAAGAAGAATCATCTTCGGCATACCCAACTTAAATATCAGATGGTGTCAGGCTGGCCACCAGCTGATTATACACACGTGCTAGCAAGGCACATGGCAGCAGAGAAAATAGCATTTTGCTTGGGTACTCACCTCATGGCAGCAGTTTTCAAAATGCTTAGTTGGAATTAACTGATCTTTGACACTCACAAAGGCTAATATTACCAGAACCTACAAATAAGTTTTATTTAGGGATGAGATGCAGCACTTTGAAAGATTTTGTGTGCAACTGTTGCAGGAGTTCAGAACACAAAACCATACTTCTTTTTTTTTTTAAAGCTTTGGCCATCAGCAGAAATGTGGAAACTAAACAAATCACCTCTGGAAAAATGGCATCGGTGTGTTGTGTTCTCAGAAGGCTAAAAATAGAGCTGTGCCTGGATTATCCTTTCGTCATGAAGTAGCAAACTGTAGCACTTCCTTACCAGCCCTAAAAAAAAATTTACATACAAGATGATGACGCAAAACCATATCTCGTTGGCATATCTCATCAGGTCAGCAGTGGAGGTGGAGAAATAGCGTTATTTTTAGTCTTTAACCCATTTTCCCTGACCATGTACCAGATTTGAGGAAAATGTTAGCTACCTATAAATACTGCAAATGTGCTTATTGAACCTATAGCAAGATCTAAATCACTAATCATCCTTAAGAGGGAAACTCTCTTATACATGCAGTCATTAAATGCTACTTAGTAGTGTGCCATCTAAAGGGCATGTTATTTTTCCATGTGTACACATTAAACACTCTTGAGCTTGTGGAGAATCAAACTTTTCAGTCCTATGTAATGACATTTTGTTTTTAACTTTTTTTTTTTTACTGTAGGAAAAACATCTGTCATGGCTTATCTATCAGGCAATGAATGTGTTTAGGGTGGAAAGTTGAGGTCTGTTGCTTGTACTGATGGCACAGTTACAGCCTGGAATGTGCAAGAGGTGAGAAAATCCATAAACTTCATTTTTGAGGGAAAATAAAAATATGTGAACTTAAGGCCCAAATCTGCCCTATCGTATTTATGCCCTCTAGTTCTTGTGTTGTTTTTGTTTTGTTGTTGTTCATTAGTTTTACAAACTCCTACTCCACTTTGTAAACAACTGTTGTGCCCTATCTGCTGAAAGCTAGCCTGCTCAGTATTTCACATGCTGAACCCTTTCCAACTCAGACATAGTAAACTCTGCTTGAAACACAGATGGCAGAATTGTTGTATGGAAGTATGCAAAGGTACCAGTCATTCAGGTTTTCTGTGTTTTCATATAATTAAAAATTATCTTGTGCAGAAATCTCCAGCTATTTAGGTTGCTGATCACTTTTATAAAAGCCTAGTTTAAACCACTGCAGAAAAAAAAAAGGCACATCAAGGATCTACAAGTATTTTATTGCTTCTTGATCTGTCTGAAGATAACGAAAGGAACAAAGAAATGTGGTAATTCTAAGACAATTCACTTCTGCTATTGAAGTCTCTTTGCAACTCAGAGGTCTAGTAGTCATCTATCCACTCCATCCAATTTGTACTGAATCTAAGAGTAGCATTTGATTATTTTCTGTTGCTGATTTTGATGGAGGGAACTTTGGATTGTAGAGGGACTACGCAATGATCAACCACATACTGCTGTTCATCATCAGATTTGCTGATTAGCACTTTAGACATTTTTATTTTCATTTTTGGAAGTTAGTTCCTGAACACTGTCGTCTAGGCTAGTTGCCCTAAAACTTCTAAATATTATTCAAGTGCAGCTTATTTTTGACTACTGTCACAGTTGCATATAAATGCAGTCTTAAAATGCCTGCGATATCCTTCTGTGAGTCGGTGTTGAAACGAATTGGCAGAGAAAGGTAGAAAACTTCGTGTACAGCTGTGCAATATGTAGATCCAGAAATGGGTTATGGATTTCATGGGACCATGGTGCTACTCCAAAACACGAAGGAAAAAGGAACGTGGGGAAGATTGGTGAAGGAATTTTGGTTTCTGTGTTTTAAGAGAAGTTGACTGGAAAACTGCATTGACCTGACCTGAAGTACAACAATCTGCAGTCCCTGAATGAGATCTGAAGTGCAAGCAATACAACGGATATTTTTACTTTAACAAGGTAATCTTTGGAAGGAACTACTTGGCTGTGTTTCAGAAATGCAGAAACACAATGGAGCGCGCTGAGTCACGGTAATCCAGGGGGGATGTAGGTCCAACCAGAGAAAATGCAAATTAGAAAACAAGTAGTGTTTGTTTGTTTTGAGTAAAATCTTCATTGCACACCTGAGGAGTAATTTTTGAAGTGTTTCTGAGAATTTCACATAGCCTAATTCACTTTGATGTGAACAAACAATACTGTAATAATTAACTAACAGGCACCTTACTGTTCGTGACCAGGGTGAGCAAAGGCGGTCAGGCTCCTCGCAGGCAGTACCACATCCGAAAGCCATTGCAGCCCCAGCACAGGCTCACGACGGCTGCATGCGGAGCACGCAGAGCCTGGCAGGGGCAATCTGGGCAACAGCTTGCTTCTTTTCCACATCACCATTTTCACGCTGCTCTGCTACTCACTCAGTAAACAAAGAGCCTTTCCTATCTGTGAGTAATTAAAAAAAAAAAAATTACTAATGTTTATTAATCTCTTATTATCTAAATAACTTGATTTGCATAGTAATGAGTTAGCTGTTCACCTCTTTTCAGTCACTTGTAAAAATGTACTTGGGCTCAACGTGAAATCCTGTGCAGAGATTAAGGGAAGGATTTCCATGCACTTGAGCTGAATCAAACATGCCTGTTCCTGTCAAAGGATAGCTTTCCAGAGCCTGTTGCTGGCAATTCATTCACGTAAAGTATGTCCGCAACAGAGCTTTACACACTTGATTGCAAATTTTTGTTGTGACAGTTAGCTGAAACTTTTTAATCACATCCTAATGCAATTCTTCAATCAATGCGTTTGCATTCTTCAGGTACTTATATACTCTAGTTAATTTCACACGCTATTTATTTATTCATTACTTATTCTCATGCCTAGTGCTCCAGCTGTTTAAATTACCTTTTTTCCCCCGTTGTTCTGATTAGTTTTGACCTACCTCTTTCACTTCTCTATATGAATTAGCTTGAGACTATTTTATCAGCACAGCATCTCCAGTGTTACTGTCCTAAAAGTACAGAAGTGGAGATGGCCTGGAGCAGAGAACAGTAGAAACACTGTTTTGATCACTGCCACCACCAGAATAGAGATCAGTCAGACGTGTTCAATTTCCTTATTTGCTCTGCAGTGGTAGAGTTAACTGCTAGCTTTCCTATGTTATCCACAGCAGCTGCATTTAACTTGAAACACTAATGGAAATATATTTATTGCATTTGTTCAAAACGTGAAGAACAGAGGAAAAACTGCTCTGTGCATTTGTTTCAGCAGCTATGCATCACCTGTTTCATTACCGCATATATTTTACAGCAATTTAGGCAGTATATGCCAGCTGATGAAGTATTAATCAGGATGATATTACATCAACCTCTAAAAAACAGCTTCACTTTTTTTTTTTTAGGTCAAAAAAGTCAAGTGTCAGGGAAAAACTGTGCTCAGTTGGGTTTAAAGATACATTTTAGTTTTATACACTGGGTCCTAACTAACAGCATCAATCACAGCTTAAATGGGTAGACTGTTAGTCAAAAGTACCAGCTCTTTGACATTTGTACAAATTTTGTAGGAGTTGGGAAGTTCAGACTCTACCTTGCTTTCTTATCCCTCTTCTTCTCTGCAGCACGCCCCCACCCACCTCACTTTAGGCAGCTTCTGCAGGAGGAACCAAACCACTTATGCACTGAAGATTCCAGATGTGAATCAGGCTTCGTGTGTGACAGCATTTCAGGATGCCAGGATCGATTTACCACTGTTTCACCTAGCAGTTTGTGGGTAGCTGTTGGGACTACTGCGATGACAGATACCTCTCCAAGGACACCTTATTGAAGGGAGCAGGACGTATAAGGCAATGTATGAAGGTAAGCATAAGGCACTGTATGCACGGAGTATTGAACTCCCTCACAGAACTGGAGGAACTTGGAATTGCAGACTTGATCCTTCTCTCTGCTCTGGTTTATAATCAGCTATATAATATATAATTTTATAATAATCAGCTTCACAACATTTATACAGAAGTTCTAATGTCCAATGAGGTTTTTTTCCAGTAACATTCTCCTATTTCAGTCACCAAAAATACAGTCCTTAGCAGCACTATGACTTGCAGTAGCTTTAAGGATGCTTTAATACAACAGCCTGAAATAGAATAGTTTTTAGTTTTCCAATGCATATAAACCTTCACATAGTGGTTTTAAGTGTTTGAAACAAACTAGTAGGAAAAAAAATCAAATTCCAGTAACACCATACATGCAATAAGAACAAATCTGATTTCTTGTGTTGCAACAAAACATGCATTGCTATCTGATGCTTCCAGTAATTCCTATCACAGCTCATCTTCCCAGAATGATTTCATAAAATATACAACAGCATGTTAGATGAAATCTGCTTTCTTGACTAAATCCAGCTATCTCATCTGCTGGACTCCTTAAAGCTTAGCAGGGGTCTGAAAGCCAAGCCAGGCACTGATGCTTCTGGAGTTGAAGAACTTTGTTTAGGAGTCTCAGCTGAATGTTCCCACTAAAATTCAGTTGAACCTGACACACTTGTCTGTTTTAATTGGTACATTTGAGACTTTCTTCCTCTTCCCTCTCTTTTTCTTGCACATATCAGGTATTTTATATAGACTGCTTTGTAAATCCAAGAGATGTTGCACTACCTGTCTGTACCTGTTGAGGAGTCCAGCCTGCTGGTTACCAAAAGAGACAGCAAGAGCAGCCTTTTGGAAGAGGGATGGCGTGGCATTTCAAATGACCACCATATTGGATTTGGCAATCCAGCAGTCTAAATATAAATTACTTGGAAATTCTGTGTGTTCCTAACATCTCTCTATATACATTTGACAGCAAGAGGTTTTTCTTTGCATCTGTTCCCTCTGGTTGGAAGGACGCTGGACACAAAAGCACAAAGGGAAACTAATGGTTAAGAATGCAAAACCCTTTGCCAACCAGAGCAACTCCAGCAGAGAACACCTCTTGAGCTATGGTAAAACTATTGTATGTACCTATGGTGGAGCTCTATTATCTTCTGCATAGCGTAAAGCATAGAAAAGACAAACAGCAATTCTTGTGACATTATTTTAATCAGGTGTCTGCCACAATCCTAGATCTGAGTAAGGCAGCACAGTGGAGAGAATTTTTAATGCATAAAGCTAATAGGTTGTGAGCATGGCACCAAGTGCTCAGAGTCGCATTTAGAAACATGAATATTTGCTAGTCCTGTTTTCTCTTACAATCTCAGCAGGTCTCAGGTTTCATACTATCAGGAAGATTTGAAAGCACACCTTCCTGCATGGAAGGGCACAGAACAGAAATAATTCTCCTGGGATGTGGATCAGCACTGAAGCAGTATTCTATTTTCAGAGCTCTACTGGAATGTTTCCAAGACCACCATGACACAACTACTTCAGTATGGGTGGTAAACATGTCTCTACTGCAAACTTTTCTGCACTGTTTGCTGTGCATTCTTTAACCACTGCTGTTTTAGTGGAAGGATTCTCTCTGCTGCCACCTCATCCTTGGACCTCTCTCTGAATATATGCATGGAAAAAAGCAAACAAACAATGTGCTTTGCTGAACAGATACCATTTACGAGGTGGAGCCTGCAGATAGTCAAGGTAAGAAATAATCTGATCGTTATAGGAGTGCTAAACCACAGCATAATTACTTTCTGCTTTGAGCCTTGTCACTTAATCAAGCTGCTTCCAATTACAAGGAAGTAAATGCCTGTACCTGTCATGGGTAAGGCAGTCACTAGTGGAAAGATGGAATTGGGTTAGCACCCTTAGATAAAAAACTAATTAACCAGTATTGATATTTTTTAAATGAACTGAGCATTACTGCCTTCCTCCATGGAGACATGATCAAGGCTGCTTAGTGTTGTGTAAGAGGGACTATACGGATATGGCAGAACAGATGCTGCAGTATCTCTCTCCAGCATCTGCTTATCACAATATATCGTGAAAGCACACAGACATTAATCCCAAAATTCAAGTACTTTTGCTTAAATAGCACTTGGGACTCTGCGAACAGAGGTTCTGCTTTTAACACTTTATGATCAAAGCCATATTTTTATTTTGAAAGTTGAGATTTAATTTCAGTCAAACTAATAAATTCAAAGCTACATCTACTTTCTGTTTTCCGAAGTATACTGTTAAAGAGACACAGCAGAACTGACAGCTAGTAATATCACGTTATGGTACCAGAAGGACAGAAATCTGGACATCAAGCCTCAAACATGCGTACTACACTGAACTGAACATTAACAATTTTTTATAGCTACTGCTTTTCATCTAGGACCCAAGTTGTAGTTCTCTCACAACACAGGTCTTAGAGATGTGACAGGTACAATGGGTATATCACCACTGCAGTTGCTAGCACTGATTAGTTAAGTCTTACAAAAATACGCCTTATACTTACCTATAAAATATTACGTGTGCTAAAGCTCTTAAGGCATTTTGTAATGCTAAAAGTAACTTTTCAGGGTATCTCTTTCCCCAAATCGTATCTGTTGACACCTTACCAACTGTAGTTAGACAAGAATTGAGGTGGTTAACAGTAGAGACCACCCTCCCGAAAGTCCAGACTTAGGAGCAGCAATTAAAACTTAAGCTCAGAAACCAGCTCCGGAGCAAGCAAGTTCCTGCATGTTCACCAGTATTGTTGTAAATAAGGATGCCCGCCTTTGCCAGCAGTGAAGTCCTGTCTGTATACACCAAACCTCTTTATCAAAAATCACAGTTAATGATGTTTTTTTAGTTAACTCTAATCCCAGTTAAAACTTTTGTTTAAATGTGGTCTTGACTTGATTTCAATAATATGGGTGCTATTTTCCTGTAAAATTCAGTTCTTTATTTTGGAGAAAGTAAAGTTCACTCACTACAAGAGTTGCTTAAAATGCTTTATTTTATTAAGTAAATCAAATGTGTACAAGTAAATTCATACAGAATGTTCAATACATGCATACTTAACGTCTTTATAATATCTAGGATTCTGTCTTACTGTCAGAAGTTTAAATACTGCCTGATGTGGGCCTAATATATCAATGCTGTAAGATGTTTAACACTTAAAATAGTCTCCATATCCCACAGTATAGGGTGTCTAGATGAAGCCCTACCAGAACCATCGCAGTACTGCAGTGTAATTACATTAAAAAAACCTATCAACTACTTCTTAACATACAATCCCATAACGGCCATGCAATCATTCACTCACTGAAAACTTCCCTCTTGTAGGACTGCAAGTAATCCATGACCGAGAGCACGTTTTATTGGGAGTGCCTGTACCTGCTGAGAAACCACCAGCTTTCAAGGGAGTAGTGAGCTGATCCTTGGAAACTTCAGTTTTTCAACTTAAAATCCACAAAGTCAAAGGAAAGTTGCCTGTCTGTAAGTACACAGTACTAGTACTTCAACTCTATGTTAATAAGTGTGTAACACCTCCATCCTAATTGTAAGGGAATTAGATCTCACTCTTGGAGTTTTCTTCCAAATACGGCCTTTTCTTTGCAGGCTATCACAACACTAATGTTGCTAAAATGGTATCCTGAAATGCAGCATTTCTTCATACAGAATTCCAGCTAATAGTCCTATGCTTGAGTTCAGTACCAACTATGCTGATACACCAGTTTCATTAAACCTCAATATGCTTAGAGGTCACTTCTCTTCACATGCCAAAGGTGCAGAGGTTAGGATGGAGCCAAAATGGTCCTGGTGTTATAATAAAGCCCTAAGAAAGGCAGCAGGTTGTATAGTTATCTCCTTGTGAGCAAAATCCCTGCCCTAAAACTATGCAACCTACTACCTCTTCCTAGGAGCCCAATGCTTCCTTTTTGCAGTTCTTCTTACTTAGCAGCTCTTTGCGAAGTTACCTTAGCTTACCAGCTGCTTTTGGCTTCCTGCATTTTTAGGCCAGGGCATGTCCTGTAAGTTTGCACTGTTCAGTAAGTGGTTAACCAGTTCACCGGTCCTGGCTTAAATACTCTTGAATGGCTCCATTTTCTCTCTTAATATGCTAGATTTTCAGTCCCAAAAAGCATTTTCATGCTTTTTTTCTTTTGTTGTTGCTAGAGCAAGATACTAGCTGCTCACTCTACTGCAAAAGCAGCTAGACTTGAGTACACCTAAGACTTAAGGGGGGAGAAAGAACACAGTAAGCTTTAAATCTCTTTGTTAAAAACATAACCACTTCAGAGAAAAATTACAATTCTGGATCTTGGGTGCCCAAACTTCATACCTTTACACTCCCAAACAGTTCAGGGGTGAGTTTTGGCCATTCAACGCTTTAATCTTTGTATTACATTGTTTAAGTCTCACTTGCTAGAAGAGCTAGAGAAAAATAAGCAGACATATTAATAAAGTATAACTGTAAGTTTTCCTTCCAACATCTACTAAACAACTGAAGTAGTGGAATTTTAATGCATTACAGGAATTGGGGTCTCAAGTTTGAGTCACAGTGTACGTGCGTTAGCCATCAGAACTTTTAGATTAAACACCAAACTTTTAGAATAATTTCCGGTCTATGGGGTATTCCACTCCATAGCTAGTAACAGATGCATTTTCGATATCCAGTCAGCACTGTGCCACTCACCTTGGAAGAAATGTCACAGCAGTCGAATACCATTTAGGGTTTGCACCATCCACACTGACTGTTAATCAGTGACAGAATTTACAGGATTAATTTCATACTTTACACCCCTAAACTTATTTGACAAAACTATTTTTGCTCACTTGATGTGGAAACGAATGACTGCAAAGGACCGCAGTTTGTTTTACTCCTCAGGGAAGGCAATAGATTGTATAGTTATCTCCTGAACAGGGTAAAATAACTACCCTACAACTATACAATCTACTACCTCACTCTGACAGAGAAGTGTGTACTTAAGATCTTTGCTGAAGTAGCTAACCATAGCCTCATTCTGAAGAGTATTAATATTTGATGCTTCATTTAGCAATGTTAAAGAACACAGCTTATCAGAACATCAATCATTTGTAGTTGATTACCCAACCTTAAAGGAATCAATCTATTTTTATTTTTATTCTTTAGAGGAGAAAAAATAATATAGAATGACAACCTAGATTTTTCTAAGAATTACAGAAATCTAAATGCAATTACCTGTAGGTGCTGCAGAAACATTTCTCTCCTATAAAACACATTCCAAGTATAGAAGTTCAGTAGCATCTGACATTGAACTTTAAAAGTGAAGTGTTTCCACTGTTGACCTTCTGCCACTTTAGGAAAGACAGTAGATTGTATAGTTATCTCCCAGTTGTGGGTATGACCCTAAAACTATACAACCTACTACCTCATCCCACAGTGCAGGCATCTTCAGAGGTGACATCGAAAGATGGCTGTTTTAATAGAGACAAGTTAAGCCAGCTGCAGACAGCATTACAATGGAGAATACCGATTACAGAAAAAACATTCCTCTTTCTCCCCAGTCATGCAATGAAGTTATTTTAAATGTAAATTCCTTTATTTCAAAATTTTACCAACCATTTGGTCTTAATATATTTAAACTCTAGACGCTTAGCAAGCTGTAGTAGTTACAGCAACTACAGTCATCAAACCTTTGTTACAGGAAAAGTACTGTTAGTGTTCCACAGATGTAATCTCTCATCTGAAATTAGAAAACAATGCCTATCAGAAGCATCACACACAGACCTAAATTTCTTCTTCTTTAGAACTTTAAAGTAGTAAAATCTAGGACCGTTAATAGCTCAAAGAAAATCACATACTTTCTAAAATAGTATTTTGTCGTTTTTCTGTTAGTCTGAAATGGCGTAGAGTTCTGTGCACAGGGATTCTATTATAAACAAAACTTATTAAGGCCCATACTCTGACACTTAATTGTTAAACTGCCTTACCAAAAGGCCACTTAAATATACTTTTTTTTTTAACATCAGAAACAAATGCGTTTCTCTCACTGCCCCGACAGAACCTTAAAGCCAGTATCTACATTACCATAGCTCAACATGACCTTGAAGTAAAAATCTTAAAATATTGAAATAAAAATACTTGCCAGACTGATGTGTGACTTACAATCCCCTTCTTAGCAAGGACATCTTGAGAACAGAGCTGAAGAGGAAAACTGATCGTTTTGTCAGTGTAATTTATAAGATTGCTGAAAGTGTTTACAGAAATGCACAGTTTTTCAAACATTAAATACATGTCGTACTAGTACTTCATCCCAATTCTAAGCTGAGGTTTTCAGACCAGTCATCAAACAAAGCCTTGATAGAACAAGAGCTCCTAATGCATGTTAATGTCCTTGCCAAAAAACACAACGCGTGATCCAATGCATTAATATACAAAGGGATGACGTTATTCCTTGAACGGAGAAGAAAAAAAAAGTACTTTCCAACCCCCTCAGTGCTTTACTCCAGAAACCTTTATACAAATATTGATGACAAAATTTGGTGAATCACTCTTAATATCTTTCTTGTAACTGGTTAGAAATCCCATTATTTGCTTTTGTTAACTTACATGCCTATTGGAACGCGTACTTTACCATGTACAGATGGACACAAGCAGTTGGTCTCCATGTCCAAAACAAATAAATTAGAACAGTAGCAGTGGGACAAAGTCAAATGGCTATGAAGCACTGGCACATATCACATCCTTTTTGTGAGCTCAGGCAGAGGTCCTGCTGTCAAGCAAATATTCAATGGAGTTGCTGGCAGTCCTTTCATAGTTCCTTGTTCCTACACCTAAACCTTCAACCGACAAGCAAAATTCATGTAAAGAACCAGTTCCTAAATGGAAGACACAGCCTGCTTGAGGCCTCAGTGCGGTGAGCCTAGCTACAGGGAGCATCAACTCGCTGTTCGTCACTCAGTGCTTCCATGAAGTCCAAGATCTTTAATTTCAGGTGGAACTTTAAGACAAAGCTGCTGATTTCCTACACCCAGCAAGGTATGCCAAAACCCAGAAGGTATGCCAAAAATATAAAATGTATTAAATATGCAGGGCACTTGTTAGTTACCTTTTTTTTAAATGAAGCCTGAAGGACATTAAGATGACTTTCTTATTTCACCACTTCTAGATTTAGCTAGATTAGCTAAAAACCTAACCAACTTGAGAAGATGCATCAATTTTTTTTTGTAGTTGTTTATTTCCACAGACAGTACGACTTCCCAATCAAGTTCTGTTGTAAGACATTTTAAACCATTTTCTACTGCCACCATGATATTTTCTTGTTATTTGCAGCTCCTCAATCCATAAGCATTTGTCTGCTTTCAGCTTCCTGAAACAAGAGCCATTCATCTACTCGAGGTCTGGAAGGG
Organism: Anser cygnoides; assembly: GCF_040182565.1. Lineage (NCBI taxonomy): Eukaryota > Metazoa > Chordata > Aves > Anseriformes > Anatidae > Anser > Anser cygnoides. The sequence continues at coordinate 22,244,936 of NC_089882.1, forward strand.
CTATGTGTTCCTTAAGGTCATAAATGTCCTTGAAAAAATATTTTGAATGACATCCAATTGTTAACCTGTTGTTATATACAGCAGTCTGGCTTGAGATTGATTATAAAGTGCACACAGGGCACTAGAGAAACCTCATTCTGTAACAAATATGCCTTATGAAGGATCATCACGTATCCTGTCTTTTAACTATCCAAGAAAAGCACTTTTATTGACATGACGTCACTCAGATAGGGTACCTACTATTTTTAATTTGGTTAAATGCTAGAAGGGTATAGAATTAAAAGAACCCAAGTTCTAGTCAAAATTGTCTGTTGAAAGTGTATTCACGCAAAGTCTAGCTCATTAGTGGTTTGCTTCATGTTAGTCCTGAAGTTTTGGGGTTTAAGAAGTAAACGCACAGGTTATTTCTAAGAGTTTCTAAAAACCCTATCACCTAAGTTGCATTGTCCTTTCAAGGAATGAGAGCTGCCAGGTTTCCCTGCAGGTTCGCTGTATGCCTCTTCCCTGACACGATACATCATGCTTTCCTGGCAGGCACACAAGCAGAGAAGCTTGATGTACAGCATGCTGGATAAATTATACTCCTGGCACAGCCTCTACTGACTTGGTATCATCTTAGCTTGAGGTGAATCTGTTATTGCACACAGCCCCGCTGCTGAAGTCACCGTGCTGGTGACATCATGCCTGAGCGTACAGGCAGGAGTTTCAGGGCTGGCTACCCGCACATTCTGTACTTCAGCAACAAACAGACATTTTTTTTAGCTTTTAAAAATACATAATTAACTCCTTTTCCCTTGCAGCAGCTGTGTCCAAAGGATATTTTTCCAGTCACCGTGTGCTTGTACTTAAACATCCCCGAAGCAGTGAAAGTGAAGAAAATGGCTCTACTTGTGCAACTTTCCCACAGCACCGACAGGGACGACTGAGTTTGCTGCCAAACGAGTGCACTGATGCTGCCGGCCCCAGCCAAGGGCTGAGGCCCGAGCCTGTACTCTGCTCTAACCACACGATGGAGCTCTAGCGTCTATGTTACAAGCATTAACATCAGTTCCTTGCCCCTTAACTTCATCATCTGCACTGGAGCTACACTTCAGCTCTCACCAGCTCTCGGTGAGTGCCTTTCTGCCTCATTCTCCAGCCCCCCCGAAGGCCCTGCCCATCCAGCTTCCCCGGTGGCTGCACCAAGACTTACAACTCACTTTTCCTGGGTCAGTTTTGCTGGTTTGGGGGCTGGGGATACAACAGTGTAACAAATTTAACTAGGCTTCAAATTGCTTCCCTTCAAGTGACCCTATGCTGCCATCACATACTATGTCCATACATCATCGCTCTCTCCAAAAGAGTTTAAGATTACGTAGTTACTGAAATTATAGTTTTAGATAGTGTGAACTAAAATCTCCTCTTCTGTATTCACATTTGGATTGTACCTTCCTTTTTATTAATACAGTGCTCATCTTGCCAGAGCCTTGCTCCTAATTTGCATCCAAGACAAGTGACAGTAGGAGAATCGAAATGGGCTCTAGCTTTCTGAAGTACACTTTTCAAGTTTTTGGTGTTTTTTTTTGAACTACCTGTACATGTTTGAAACCTCTGAAACAGTCCTAAACTGTATAGGAAATAAACTTTTGACAAATGCTTTATCTTCCAACTTGATTTTGTCCATTTCACAGCACAGGAGAAATAACCTAAAGCAGAAAGCGTGTTTGTAAAACCAATACTTCTTACCGTAACTTTGTTTTACTGACATCTATACGTGATATAGAGATTAACAGATGCTTTGAGGCATATAATGAATGCTATAGTACATCCTTATATGAAAAGACCATTTTGCAACTGTAAATGCGTAAACAGCTTGTTAAAATAGACTTTTATTCTAATGCTTAATTTCAACTTTAAAACTCAGAAGATAAAATTAAATGTAGCAGAAAAGTCAAAGCTGTAAGTTTAAAATAAAATAAAACTGTATGAAGATTGAAACCGAACAGGTGAAGGGCGTTGTTTTTTTCTTTGTGCCAAGTAAATTCACCTACAGTGAAACCAGGCACTGACCAAGAAAGTAAATACTGTTTAATCAGAACGTAAGCCTTGCCAAGCGAAGGCCAGAGGCCTTTTCAGGAGTTCTCCAAAACTTACAACTTAGTACCTTTATTTGGACATGGTAGTCAATTAAGCAGCAATACAATGGATTAAGCGTAAATAAATAATACCAGAATACTTGTTTGAACTGCCAAATTCTACAGAGGGGAGAAAGAACACAAGCAGTTTCAGTGCCCGCTATACTAAGATATAGATGTGCTTAAACTCTAAGCATGAGCAGCATCAAAGTCAATGCAGCTGGAAAGGGAGATGTATCCACTACAGTATCTCTTTGTATTTTTCATACAGCAGCATAAGATTAATGCCTCTGTCATCAATAACGTCTTTGACATTTCTGATTGAGACACCAGATAAGATTTTCACAAAATCTATATTCCCCATCTTATGTTTAATTGCTTTAATATAAAGTGTCCTGGTTTTAAATAATTATAACGTGAAATATTACTGGATTGTTCCATTTTCAATTATGTTTAATTTTCATTTATTTTTTCTGATTATACAGTTACAGAAAGAGTGTAAGTATCCAGAAACCACAGCTTGAAAGAAACCTGAAGTCACTGCTAACCGCTCATGCACGGAATGAAGCATACCTGCAGAAAAGTAAAGTATGTGATCATAATTAATAACTCTTGAATGTGAACAAAGAATGAACATAATGCAAATTGTAGCATCTTCTGTATGTACTCAAATTTTTACATCAGTAATAAGCCATCTCTATATAAGTGATCATAATTCTTTAGTTCTGGAATTAGACTATATAAATAAATGGTTCATATTCCTAATTTAATTCTTTCTATGCTAGTCAAAAATAAGTACTGTTAACATATTTCAGTTATACAAATTGCCTCTTGCTGTATCCATATACAGCAACACTTTTCAAAAAATAATATTAGTAATCACAATGGAGAAATAGTTTACTGTTTAATAAAGACAAATAAAAAAGCAGATGTAGTGTGTCCAAATCAGTGCGTAATCAGTGCTCCAGCGCAGAAAAAAGGTTGACTACTTACGATGGCACCACCATGGCAGAGCAGAGCACCTGCATTATTTCAGTTGACAAACCAGACTAAAGAAAAGCCTCTGGAGGCTTTTAAGCTTTTATGAATACTTTGTTAAGTATGTATACATGCACATTTATCTACATGAAGATGTTGGAAGTAGAGATTATTGAAAAATAAGCCAGTGAATGTCTTTACAGTATGTAAACTGACCTCATCTTTTGCAGACACATTAATTCTGGATCCTGTTGATTGAGAGTATGTTACATGACAGAAGAATCATTGTCATGTTCCACGTTCAGCGTACAGTATTCCCTACACAGTAGTGGGGAACGTTGGCTAAAGCCTCAGTAACGTTAGGTAATACTTCACAGTAAGAAAACGATTATCCTAAAATGTCTTATTTTCATAAATCCTTTTGAATGTATGTTTGTCAGCCAGTACTTTGGCAATAGAAATATGTATGTGAGCATGCCTCGGTTTAGCTACAGCTGCTAATGCCATGTAGGTCTCAAGGCATTTCTCAATGGAAGTCATCACTTCAATTCTTCCTGCTTCAAACAGGAATGTACGTTTATCAGTATACAGACGTGTATTTATTCACTGTATTTGTCTCTTATGATTTACTACTAGTAAGTGAGCTATGCTTTTGTTCCTACGAGGCAGGTTAATTTATCAAAATGTAGACAACTGAGGGAAAAAAGTGGAAGAAAGAGAATTTTTTTAAGCACAAAAGCTTGCTGCTATCTAACTGACGCTGCTTCAATTTACCAAAACAGTTAGTATCAGTTTTCTTCCAAAGAAGAGCAATTAAGGAAAAAATCCCTTTTACCTACTGGGAGAGCATGTTACAGACAACTTGTTTGGCTTAAAGTTTGCACGTTAATATAAATACACAAATTCAGCAAATAATCGTGCTAATACACATAAGAATGTTTTCAGGAATGGTGTTATATTAATTGCTAATATAATTAGCTACTGCCTATTATAAATCGTGGGAGCCTTTTATTTAGGAATGCAGTGTTTCCACTACTAAGCAACAGAGGAAGACACAGAATCCATTTATCAAAAGGAAGGTAAGAACAAGGATTCTCCTTGGTGGTGGTAGTAGCAGTAGTAGGGAAACAAAGCAAGTAATTTGATTTGTCTACATTTCCTTTCGCCAAGTCTCTAATCTGATTACACAAAATAACTTCTTAGTGTGACCCATAGAAATTGATGTCGCATTTCAGGACATTTGGTGAGAAGTGCAGCGGAGAAGTTGCAACCAACAATTTAGAAAAATATAAATTGCCATACAGCTGACATTTAATAAGTTCATCTTAATGAAGATGGCTACTGTAGGGCAAAAAAAAAAAAAAGTATTACTGAATTATTTTGTAAAGCTGCCTGGACTAGAAAGTTTGAGGAGTCACCACAGGTAAGCCCTAGGGTAAGTTTAGGCTATTCACATGTGAACAGCACAGGTCAACTCTGACAAGGGGAGACTCACAACTATACAACTGCTTCAGTGAAGTCCCCCTGGCAGCTGGGGATGAGAATGTACTTGAAGTAGAAAAACGATGCTCTATTTATTAAATATTCCTTAAGGAAATTAAGGAAACATTATTGTTTTTAAAAGGACAACTTCACGTTTTTGTATTCTCCTCCGCCATTAACTTTGAGCCCAGCTTATCACAGAGTAACCCCGCAGGATGATGCCGCCTCCACCACGGAGGGAGTTGGCCTCGGCGATCCTTGGGGGTCCCTTCCACCGGGGGCTGTTCTACGATTTTAACTCTCGAAGCGCGACGCCACGCGCATCTCCGAGCCAATTCCTCCACCCCGCGTAAGACCTGCGTTACGAGCAGAAGCCTGCCGGCACTGCTGCAGGGCGCCACAACGCGAAGCGGCGGCCCGGCTCCCCGCGGGCTGCGCTCCCCCCGCACGCGAGTTCCGCTGTGAGCGCCCCGCTCGGCCCCGAGGCGCGCTGGGCGGGCCGAGGCTGCCGTCGAGTGGCCCCGGGGCCGCCCCGCGCAGCACCGGCTGGCGCCGCGGCCCCGTCCCGGCCGTGCCCCCCCCCCCCCCCCGGGGCGCTCCGTGCCCGCTCCCCCGGGGCCTCCCCCCGCCGCCGCCCCCCGCCCGCACGCCCTTGCGAGCGGAAATGACGTACCCCTGCGCTGACGGCATCCGCGGCCTATCGGCGGCGGGCGGCCAGCCCGGCCCGCCAGTCAGGAGCGGCGGGGGGCGGCACTTCCGGGCCTGCCGCTGGGGGCTGGGGGGGGACGGGGGGGCGCGGGGCGGGGGCGGCCCGGGCCCGGTGAGCGCCGGCAGGGGCGGGCGCTCCGACAGACGCCCCCCGCCGGGAGGCCCCGGGAGGCGCCGCGCCCCACCCCCCACCGGCCCGTACGGCTGGGCCGGGCCCTCCGCCGCCCGCAGCGCCCGGCGGGGCCCGCGCCCGGCCCCCCCCGCTCCTCCTCCCCCCCGCCCGGCCCTGCGGTGCGACGGCTGCCCCGCGGCGCCGCCCGGTACCTGCGGCAGGGTGACCCGGAGCCACGCCGGGACCCGGATGGAGTCGCGGCCGCTCCTGCCGCCGCTCGCCGCGGGGCACCACGGGAAGGCGCGACGCGCCCCGCTCCGCCCGCACCATTGGCTGCCGGGCCGCGAGCCCCGCCCCCGGGCGCCGCCGGGCGACGCGTCCATCATCCGCCTCTCTGCGCGCTCATTGGGCAGTGCGCCGCGCGGCACCGCCTCCGCCTGGAGGGCTGGCCTGTCATTGGGCGGGAGGAAGGAGAGGCCCGCCTCCCTCCGCCATTTATTTGAAGGGGGTCGGGGGCAGCCCTAAGATGGCGCCCTCGGCGGCACAGCGCGGGGCCGGGCCCTGAGGGCCTCGCAGCCCGGGGACGTCCCGGCCGCTGCTGGGCCCTGGTAATGCTGGGCCGGGCCGGGCCGCCCCCTTCACCGAGCCCGGCCCCCGCCGCGGTGCCCGGTGTCCTTGCGGTGCTCGGGCCCGGCCCTTCTCGTTGCTGCCCCGTAGGCTGTGAGCTTATCTCCCGGCCTGCCCCGTGGCCATTTTGGTGTAGGTCGGCGCTTCGCTCCGGTGTTGGCTCTTCGCGAGCTGGAGGCTGAGGCTGACGCTTGCGCGTCCAAAGGCCAGCGGTGGCGGTGGGAGCCTAGAGATAATGCCGAAACCTCTGTAAACTGTGGCAGCAGCCCCGCGCACGTGGCCCAGTAGTAATGCACTGGGTAAATAAAAACAGCCATAACAAAAGCACCAACCATCACAGAGTAGGCTGCCTGACTTAATCACTTACAGTGTCTTTGGCAAGCTGTCCTGTGGGTTTGAGAAATGGTAGTTCAGGATTAACCCAGAAAATGTACACGCAGTTTTCTCTGAGGCACTCCTGGTAGCCTCCTGGAATCAAATAGTGGCTTCTCTCCTTCACAGCACCGACAGGCTTTGTTTTCATCGTGTTTTTGTAGTCTCTTTGAGTAGATGGTTGAATGAGCAACAAAACTGATGTTTTACTTGCTTTGCTGATAACATTCTCTGATAAATGATACCCTGTAACCAGGACGCACCCAGTCAAGCATGGTGCATTTAGTCACTGTTCCTCACCCTCCTACCCCTTCAGCCTTCCCTGCCACTGCAGTGAGCTCCCCAAGTAACGAGTTTGTGCTGCACCTTGCCGAGACAGGGGTGAAGCTGTCTTTTGCACCTGCCACCCTTGTAGGTGATTCCTGTTTTCATGTTACTTGTCTCTACAGTTGGATAGGATAAACCTCTAGCTTGCTTTCAACACTATTGTTTGGGTTTTTTTGTGTGTGTGTGGTTTGTTTTTTTTTCAAAGTTTCTGTGTTTTTCTCTCTACTCCTGTTTTTTGTTTTTAATCGTAAGGAAGCAATCTGACTTGGAAGTGTTATGTCAGTGTGTTGTTACTTAATCAAAGTATATTTTTGAGGTATATTCTTGATGAGTTTCTTAATGTTGTGGGGATATGCAGGGCCTGTAGGGCACGTAGAAGTCTTTCAGAGGAGGAGAGGTGGTCCTTCAGCCTCAGTGCCAGTTTTCCGGACTAGTAAAAGTTCAAGGAGGAAAATGCTGTGTTTAAAAATAGCCTTTAAACACAGATCTCTTTTCTGTGTCTTAGTTCTGACAAGATCAGTAAGATAGAGATACATTAAAAAGTGTGCATGTGCATGTGCACAGAGAAGTCTTTTCAGCCTTTGTAAATACACTTTTCTTTTCTGAGAAATTTTGTAAATAATGAAGCTTTTGTGAGTGCTTGACAATTCTGTAGAAATTTAGAATTCATATGGCAAAGTTCTTACATGTGTGTTGTCCCATCTTACTTCACAAATAATGATTCTTGTCACAAATATGAGAAGGGAAGATGGGGCCTTGTTTTCAGTGATCAGAGCAACAAACAGATTAAACAGTCTGACCTCACAGCTTTCTGGATAACGCCGCTGTTTTGAGTCTGGAAAAAATTGATGTTTTTTTCCAGAAAAAGTACTGGTGCTTCAACAGCTAAAAGGCGAACCCAAATGTAGTTTTCATCCTTATTCGGGTAAAACTTTGACACACAGATTCTGCCAGCTACTAAATTACTTTTTAATTTTTACTTTTAGGAGAAATTTGACTCATTTTCTGATGAATACAGAAGCTGCAGCCCCTGTTAAGGTGAGAACCTTCTCTCAGGTCTCTAACCGGGCACGAGGGTCTCTTTTGTAGCTCCTGCACTTCCACGGTAGGTCACAAGATGGGGTATGAATACCCAGAAAAGATGACTGTCCGATTAAAACATTCCACAGTGAGATGCTATTTTACCATTGTGTTATGCCCAGGCACTGTAATAATTCCTGTTCTTGCAGAGACAAAAAAATTACAAGAAGTAGGCATTATGAAGTTTTATTTTTCAGGAGTTATGTTCAGAAAGGTTCTAAGAGGCATTATGTAAACTCAAATACACATTTCTAGTAATTTACAGATTATACTGTCTGTAGTGAGGATTGCTGGACAGAACAGGATTTGCTAGCAGAGCAAAGTGCTACAATAAGGAAGTCAATTCCAGCTGTTAGATAAACAAGAAGGGATACAGAAGCATTTTTCAAAAATGAAACATTCTATAGATGACACATTTATTTTCAGAGCAGGAAATACTTACTGCCTGATGGTGTTCTTTCAGGCCTGCCGCTTTGCCAGATGCAAGCTGATTCATGGGTGGCTGTTGTTCATTATACCCGTAATTGGAAAGTGACATTGTTTTTGGCTTAGAAACCAGAACAATTCCACAGCGTATCCAGTCAAACACTCGGCAGTTGTTGAAGTGGCATTTTTTCTTCAGAAAGTGAATCATTTTATCACTTTTTGATAAACTGATGTCTTGTATTTTAACAAGAAATGCCAGTCTATCTGTTTTACTGGAATGCACATAGTTTTGGACTAGTGGGTGACTTTCAATTGTAGTAGTTATTTTGAAGCTGATTAAGGGACATTGAAACTATGTGTCTTGCAGTGTAATATCCTAGGGAGAATTTTTGATTTTGCAAAGTAGTGCCAAATAGTTCTGCTCACCTTACTCTCTATTTCTTTAGGACAGATAGTAATTTGAGAGTTTGAAGTCTTTTCCCCAGCTAAAAGTGGACCACAGCATACAAAATATTGACAGCAAACGGTATGGACAAACACAGTTGGTATGAGTACAAAAGAAAGGAATTCAGATGTATAAACCACTTGTTATGACAAACTTGTTAAATAAAGTTCTTTGGAAATGAGGTGATGTAGAAAGCCTAAGTTCTGGCCCTGGCTGGTAGAGGCAGTAAGCAGCTGGTACCGTGCCACTGGCCGCTGAGGATTTCCTCATACAGTAAGTGAGCTTTTGTTAAGCTAAATGTAAAAGATCAGAAATGATGGTGACATTATTCTGAACGTTTGACTTGTAAAGCATTGCTTGATGGCAGCAGCAAGTGATTACAAGTTGTAACCTTAGTCTTGTGAAGCTCAGTTTACCTTTTAAACACAGTATACCTTTCAAACACAGTATACATTACAATTAAGCAGCACCTGAGGAGCACCTTGGGGAAGCACCTTGTCAGGGTCTAAGTGAGAAGCAAGAGATGAAAGCTTGATAAAATTTGTGGTTGGTCCCAGTTCTATTCATTCTGTGAAGCAGTGACATGTAAGAAAAAATGCTGGTTCACATGCCTTTGCAAATTACATAAAATAAGAAGACAGTCAGAGTAGTGAAAGTGAAAAAGGTGTCAGAACACCTGGCCATGTTGAGGCTGGGGAAGTGTCTGAGCCTAATGTAGAAGTGAATGGTCACACAGCACTGGATCTAGTGAAACCTGTTTTCTGTTTGTTTCTGGATTTTCCATTATCTAGTAATATACAAGTAACAACTGAAGCGTTTCTCACAGTTTGACTCAGTCTCATCATTCACCCTCACTAGCAACATCTGTGTGCACACAAGGAGGTTTGGTACTGGGTGTGGGCACGCAGGGCTGAGCTGTAAGCCTTCAGGGTCAGGGCTGTGACCGGTACCAGCCCCGGGCCTGATTTGAAAGGACATTTTAGAAGGAAATCCTTCCATGTGTACAACATAATGATCTCCAGAGCCCTATGGACTTCTTTTCTGATAGTAGAAATAGCATTTGACATGCCCTGTGTTTGTTAGATTTCCAAATAGTTCTGATACTACCGGAAGAGTCAAGGGAAAGTCAGTCTGATAACTTTTCATTTTTCCAAAGTTAAAATGTGTAGAAATTGAGCAGAAGTTACCCTGAGAAGCAGAAATGCTTTTGTATTAATTAGCAAAGGAATGTAGAGAACCGATGTAAAGAAAAAAAGTGGTAGGTAGGCCCCATACCTGCAGTTTAAAACGTGAATTCATATGAATGTATTGTTAACTGTTCTTTGCTTCACCACTGGGAAAAAATTATCAGGCAGATAACCAAATACATGAAGTGTAGTAGCCTAGCGTTTATCATTTTAAAACAACTTCAAATTCCTTTGTAATTCCCTTATAGAAGTAAACAACTTTAAATTACTTTGTAATTCCCTTATGGAAGTTATAGCTTACCTTAGTAGGTAGGTTTAAAAGGAAGTAACCGTGTTTGTTTGTGGTTTAAAACTCAAATTTAGGGCTTGGGATGTGAATTACATTTTTAATAGAGAATAAACTCGAAGCATTTGCAGCTGTCAGAGTCACAGGAAGGAGGCTTAATTCACAGAACGTGTTGGGCACAGTATCCTGCCTGCCGTCTCTAAATCCATGTTCTTAGGCAGCCCGTGTTACTGTCTTAGGCTACTCTTTTACTGCCACCTTCCAACCAGTTACTAATTTGTGGTGGTACAAGAGAGAATGCAGCAGAGTGCAGACATTAGATACCTCTCATTCTGTTCACATTTCAAGGTGATTTTCAGTTGTTTGGTGGAATACATAGGCAGCACATATGACTGGGAAATGAAAGCTAAATGTTAGGAGATATTGTTTTAATTCATCCTTTCAGCAAATCTATAAAGGCTAAGTTTTCAGTGCTGGTGTTCACTTCAGTGCTGCAGTGTGGATGGAGCTACATTTTCAAAATTATCTTGGTGGACATCATTTGACTTCTCAAATAGTTGCAGTACTTGCTTGCAGAAGGATTGATCAGGACTCTGACCTGAAAAAACAAAGGCAGGGTATTCCAATCTGCATGTCTCGGCTATGTCAGTGGTACTTGTTAACATCTCCTGGCATGCACTGGAGAGATAATCCTTGATGTTAATTCCTTTGATGAGCTCTTCAAAATACTGTTTCACTGATATTTTGTACGTTGGTGGATCCTGATATGAAGCTTTTGCTTCTAGCATTTTTTCAATTTTTTCCTTGAGCTTTTTGTGCTCCTGCAGAAATTGTACAGAATTTACATGCTGTTCCAGGAGGGTTTCCATTTGATGATAAAGCTGTCCAGAAGCTTCAGCTTCTTTTGAGATTACTTGCAGTGTCTCCAGTTTTGTAGAATAGTCATTGCGTAACTTGGAGTGCAGTTCAGCCATTCTGTACAATATGCCCTTCAGCAAACCAGTTCCAACCGTGTCGATCATTACCCTGGTGTCCGTAGCATCAGCTGTTAATTCATTAATCAGCTTTTCACTTTCCTGAGTGAAATAAATTGATGAAAAGTTCTGTTGCATCATAATCATGTCTCTGAGCAGTCAAGTTTAGAATAGTCAAGTGCATTTTTAACTTTCAAAATACAATACCCCTTGTAGGTTCTCTGCTCTAAAAGCTTAACAATTACGGCACCCATTAGTGCTCAAAGCCAAATGAAAATATAAATAATTGTAAATGCCTTTTGAAACATTAGGATCCATGGCAACAGCATGGAGCTGTGACAGGGGAGGGTCAGGCCGGGTGTTAGGAAAAGGTTCTTCACGGAGAGGTGGTCGGGCACTGCCACAGGCTCCCCAGGGCAGTGGTCATGGCCCTGAGCCTGCCAGAGTTCAAGAAGTGTTTGGACAGCGCTCTCAGACACGTGGTCTGATTTTTGGGAGGTCCTGTGCAGCGCCAGGAGTTGGACCCAATGATCCTTGTGGGTCGCTTCCAACTTTGGATGATTCTGTATTTTTCACTCAACGATTCTGTATTTTTCACTCAAAGAATAAGCTACTTACTTTGAGACTTAGGCACTATTCAAGCTCAAGATACCTTTGGATGAAGTTCAAAGGGTAATGAGGTGGCAGTTTTTTCCACCAGCCCAGCTCTGAAGTGCCTCCTTGTAAGCCTACTTCCCTAGGAAGGACATCGGTGGCAAGGTATTCCACAGGAATACCCCGAGCTCCGTACAGGTGTTACTACAGGCGTTTGGGATGGTACATTGCACGTACTGCATGTCCCTTGCAGAGAACAGCAGTTTAAATTTGCAACCCCACATTCAGTAATACATCCTAGTATGTTTCTCCATCCATTTAATGAACCCAACCAAATTTTGAAGACGTGGGAATAGCTTTGGTAATCGTATCTCACACTATATCTAGGTGAAGGAGAGACAAAGAGCGCGTTGTCTGGCCAGGGCCAAAATCTACCGTTAGATTAAAATATGTTCTCTCTTCCTGCTATGCAATTTTATCTTGTATGGCCTAAACATCCTTGGAAAATTTGTGTGCACCCTCTTTTGGGGTACATCAGCCAGCATAAACAGCACGGCCAGCCGATCAGAAGAGGTGATTCTCTCGCTATAGTTAGCATTGCTTTAGCCTCACCCCAAACCTGTGTGCGGCCGTGGGCTCCACTGCCTGGAAAGGCCGTGAAGGAGCCCAAAAGCAGCCAGAGCAAGAGCTGGAGGAAGGGAGGGCTGAGGTGCATGCCACGAAGGGAGGCTGAGGAGGCCGGGGCAGAGCAGGCTGAGAGGTGGCCGGGCTGGGCCCTGCAGCGCCCTGAGGAGGGGAAGGGAGCAGGAGGCACCAGGGGGGCTCAGGCCGGGCATGGAGAAATGTTTCTTCACCACCAGGGTGGGCAGGCACCGGGACAGGCCTCTGGGAGGGCACGGGTGCCCAAGGGGCACAGGACAGTGCCCTCAGTAATACGCTTTAACTTCGGGTTAGCTCTGCAGCGCTCAGGCAGGGGACTCAATGACCTTTGTAAGGTCCTTCCAACTGAACTACTCAATTCTATTATAAAATCCACAAATTGACTGTCTGCCATCAGAATCCAAACGTAGCTCTCTAATCTGTCCGAGGAACGTGTGATTTTGCTAGTGTTATCGCTAATGTCACTTGTACCTTCCTAGCGTCCTCATATTTCTTGTGAACTAAGTGTAATTTTTTTATAAATTCATTTTTTCTTCCCTGGTAAGCTTCTGATACTTTAGCAACGTTGTGGTTTTTGTGTTTTCCAAAGAGTTTACAGATGGCACATATAGGCTCGTCGTCAGTCAGACACATCTGAGAGGAAAAAAGTACACGAGGAGAGTTAGTAGCTCTACAAAAGCAATACAAGTCAAGTAGCTTGGTGGTTTGCCTGCTATTAGCTACTGTTAGAACTGCCAGAACTGGGTATTGCTGGTGGTGCTGCAGTGTTTGTCTTCCAAACAAAGACTGCTGTTACACTGCGTCTGTTCCATTGATCTTTGCAGTAGGGCATAGATGATACAAATTTTGCCAAACTACATGCCGCTTGGTTGCTGTCCAAAAAAAAATGTACTGCCTTCCTCTGTGTCGTGAATTGTGCTACCAGCACACGCAAGACTACATGTTTTATAGGGAAAAGACAACTGTGGGTTAGTTCAGGAAGTGTTTTTCATGCCTTATCATGAATAATAAAGGCAGAGACCTGTGTGAAAAGCGATGAGCAATGGCTTCACTGGTGGAGCAGCAGGGGATACTGGCATGGCAATGTAAGAATGAGGAGCAAGCAAGAAGGCAGACATACTTTAAATTATTTGTAGTATGTGAATGAGAAGCTTGAGTGACAATGCTGCAGTGGCAGTAGAATGACTGAACTATTTGACTTGAGGAATGAGAGCTTGGCCTCTCAGAGATTTGATTTCAGTGGGACTGCTCCTGTGCTAACCTCTAGCCATGCAACTATGGCTTTTGCAGCTAACTTCATTAGTAGATAACAGGGAAATAGAGTGTTGGGTGTGAATTATGGAAGGGAATTCTGGCCCTTTTTAATCATTTTGCCATGTTGCTTAGAAAAGGCAAAGATGACACACAACTTGGTCATCCTCAATAGGAATAGATTTAGTCCTGCAGTTACTCAGTCTAGAAGGCTGAGATTGATTTTTAAGAAAGGTTACAGCTCTTTTGGAGTTTACGAAGCTGCTTGCGAGTGGCTGCGGAAAGCTTACAATTAGTAGGGTGGATAAAATTATTCTGGGTAAGGAAATCTTAACAATAGTCGGTATTCACTGATTTTTATACATTGGAATAAATTGAGATAGATTAATATTATATATTTTGGTATTTTAAGGACTTTGTTATGTTTAAGGCCTTCATTAAGTATTGGTTGTCCACTAAAACTTCCAGTAAACATATATTTTTTATTTAGTATGTACTTGAAACATCCAGGACGGACAGCGTGCAAATTACTGAAAGTAAAAAGAGTAGATAAGAATTCATACCAAGTTCACGTTTTCCCCATGTTCTTCACACATTTGGGACAACTGTTTTTGCTCCTGCACACAGGTTTTTTCAAGTTCATCTTTAAATTTCTCCAGGATACTTTCAACTAGGCTATTTCTTAGCAGGCCGACAATTCCTCTGCCTCTCAGATAAATTACCTTCAAATGAGAAAAATAGTAAAATAGATTGAGGGACACAGGAATGGCTTGTTTCTTTGATAATCTGGTATACCATAGAAAGATGCATTATATTTATTTATTTATTACATTCTGTACTATTTCACCGTGGTTTTGAACCACAGTGAAATAGTACAGAAATACCTATGTGCCCATTTCATTCAAACATGTATATTTTAACTTTGAGGCTCCTAAGTGTCACCTGCCCGTACTTTGCCTCTGAGTATAGGTGATGCTATTGAAGTGACACGAGTGCCACACTATTAAGGAACAGGGGAGTGACCTGCTCCTTTCCTTTACCTGTGGTGTGGCATGGTATTCCTTGCAAGAACTGTGGCCCTCCGGTGAAGAGTTGGGGCGTACCTCCCACTTCAAATCACAACAAAAGTCTCCTAACTACAAGAAGTCCCACCTGCCCAGCTCCCCCAGGGGACACAGGTCACCCCTACTTACTTTGCGGCACAGGGGGCAGTGGAAATGGCCGTTGACGTGGTGGCAGTTCTGGTGAATTAGGATCTTTTCCAGACATTGCTTGCAGAAGTTGTGTGTGCAGGACAGGACCAGGACTGGAGGGGTGAACAGCTCCAGACACACGGGGCACAAGAGCACCTCTCTTAAGGCTTCCATGATGGTGTTTCACCACATGATGAAGACCTTTCCTGGCTGCTGCCACAGCCCCTCTTTGCTGGCAGCCTGGTACTGGCGTTCTAGAACCGGCCCCAGTCTCTGTAGTAACATCTCCATGGCAGCAGCAGCTCCCTTCTTTGACATGCTGGCAGTTTAATTGGATCTTCTGCATCTCTGATCTCACCGAGCCCGTGTGCGAAGTCACTCTGTTTCACCAGAATGTTCTCCTTTCTGTTGGAACACCTTGGTCTTGATTTAAGCACTCTCTCGGGTGTTCAACACGCAGAGATGGCATCTCTGCCGGCAAACAGGCCGGCATCTGTTGCTCTGATTAAGAGTTTTGAGTCTCAGTGCAAGACAAGTTCCTTGGGGTGGTC
The DNA here is from genome assembly GCF_040182565.1 of Anser cygnoides. NCBI lineage: Eukaryota > Metazoa > Chordata > Aves > Anseriformes > Anatidae > Anser > Anser cygnoides. Next base: position 22,260,303 of record NC_089882.1, read on the forward strand.
AGTTATTTTATTGCCTGTATTTTTTCATTTAGAATTGTGTCTTTTGTTCAGCCATTTCAATTCACATTTTCATTACCTTGTGCTGAAAGCTTCTTCAGAAAGTCAGCCTACACCTTGTTAGCAGTATTTCTTTTGTTATCGCTAACCTCTTTAAAACTTGTTTTAGATAATCGAATCACTCGTGACATTGAAAGCTAACATGGCATCTGGGTGAGGAACGTTCCAGTAACTAGTTTCTGGGGATTTACTGGCAGATACTGAAATGCATTAATGGCTTCTGTGTCCGGTGTTAAGTGTCCAACAGGCATAACCCCTGCCATCAGTAAGACCAGCATATTTATCAAGACACTAGTCTCACTGCTTTCAGACGAATGTAGAAATCACATAATCTACTGTTAAGTATGCCATATGTTGCACAGTAACTAGGAAATTAGGATTAATAGATTAATGACTGAAAGAAATCAAGGTAAATGAAGAGGTATAGCCATAAACAGGTGGGTAGAGTGCCTGTGTGCAAGCACACTGATCAGACTTAGCTTCTTTGGGATGTTAATACCTGATTGTTACAGGAATTATGTTTGATCTTTTGTCATCTCTAGCCCAACCCACAGTTATCTGTGGGTGTGATTGAAACTCTGGGGCAGAGCTGGCTGGTATTACTGTGTTTTGCTTACTTTGGACATTCCTCCTACACAGGAGTGAAGATTTGGCATTGAAGTCTCTGACATACATAAATTTTATATGTAGCAAACCCATGTAAACTACATAGAAATTAGGAGTGCAGCCAGCAGACCTCAGTGCAGTAGTTAAGGAGAGTTATTTTCCCCCATCTTTCTCATTCAAACCTTTCCCAGAAAAACCAAGAGGAATAAAAGGTGAGGCACCATGCTAGGAATTGAAGACAAAATGCCTGCTTGAACGTTCAGTCTGGTTGTAACCTCATCAGAGCTTTCTAGTCACTGGTACATTTTGCAAATAATTTGTAATCCCTGTTTTCCAGCAGCAGCCTGTTGCTACTCTCATCTCTAGTCCTTCTCCTTTTCCATAATCTTTGTGTCCTTGTATTGCGTGGTGCAGACTAGCAGAGGATGCTCTAAGGTGTGCTCTGTAACTGAGATGGGATGTGCAGGTGTAAAAATAGGCACGTGAGGGGAAGTATCAATAGGAGTGCGTGGAAACCTTGTGTGGGAAGTACAGTGTTATTTGCAACATCTACTGCAGTCAGCCAGTGTTACTGCCAACACTGAACAGTTTTTGGCTTCATGTTATTATGTAGGACATTCACTTTGAATTTTCTGTACTCTAAATTAGTGTGGAATAAGTTTTTCTCTCAGTAGAGCCCTTTTCTTAGTGTGTAGTGGGGCTGCAATGCAACCAGGATTCAAGGAGTGATATATTCACTGTTTGGTGTTTGATATGTTAGAGCTGAATCAGAGCTATTTTTCTGTTTCAAACTACGGTAATTTTTTCATTCATTGTCTTTACCATTTCAGTCTTTGGAAGCCATTCACTGCCTGCATGCCAATTATCATTGAAACTGGTAGAATTCATTGCAATGTAAGGAAACTCACCAATTGTCCTTTGAACTTACGATAAGTCCAGGATACAACATACTAATTCTTAGCTGACATTGGCTAACCCTTGTAATAGCACAGAGGTCAGATCGCTTGGATAGATCAGGCAGGGGCAGGTAACAGTCCCACGGTGCTGCTGGTTTATGGAGCTAACCTGATAGCCGCAGCATTTGTATCGTGTCCTTCACTATGTCAGTACAGGCCAAAATGTGGTGCTGAAACACGCCTGGTGTCGGCGTGGCAGGGGGAAGAGCTGGATGATGTTGCCTTCTCTGGTACATAGAGGGAATCACAAATACGAGCTGAGTGTTGGACTTGACTAACATTTCCATGGAACCAGGTCATTTTTCACTTGTCCAATAGAATAGAAATCAGCTGTAATTAAAAAAGATAGCTATTGAGGTCATATCCTCCTTAATGGATGTATAAAAGGTAATTTTTTGGTAAACTAAGTAAAACTTTGGGAAAAAAAATTACATGCTATGACAAAATGTTCATTGGAATACTTAAATGGAAACTATGATTTTCAAGACATACATACATAGGTATGTCTGTCAGAGATGAGTAGTATTTTAACATCCACTCATTTTTAATAGCTTGCCACCTACTGATTTCTGAGACATGAAACCCTTCTTGGCAATGGAATTTTTTAACACCAATTATTTGCTATCTGGGTGGATTTTTCCTTTTGAGACTTTGGAGTCAGGCTATTTAGACCCATCCCTTATGCTGCCCACGGTTGGGGTAGGTTTTGAAAAAGAGGCCTTTACCTGCTGGCCTACACAGAAGCCCTTCCCGTAACCACGCACTTCTCCTGCAACACAGAATACTTTTTTTTTTTGAGTAACTCAGTGTGCGTTTAATCTTTAAAAGTATTTAAGAATAGAATAGAGAATAGATCTATCTGAAGAGCTAAAAGAATCTTCTTAAGCTTAGGTAACTCTTTCTCAGAACTCAACCATAATTCCATGGTCACTTGTACCACTGATAAAGTTACTATCAGTGAGGCATCCTAAATATATTTGGAAGTTTTTGTTGGCTGCAGAAGGGCAGCTTGCCTTACATTAAAATCTAATTAGTACAGTTGTGTTGTTCTCTTAGAAAAAATATTGATTCTCTAATGTAATATTATGGCATGCAATAAATGCCACAATAAACAGTATCAGCACTGTCTAAAGCCGTATTGTGCTAATATGTGTGTATCCTCCTCTGCCTGACCATTGGGGTGGGTATAATCACAGTATGTCTTCCAGTACACAAGCACAAGTTCAGCAAAGATGCTCTGAGACCTCAGGGCAGTACTCTGTGTATTGGCTTTATGGTATGTAGGGTATCTCAAAGGAGTTTTCCAAGTTCTGGCTGGCACACAAAGTAGGTTGGTGTGGCTTTTTACGTCAAGTCTTCTACCAGTTGGTTAGTATGAGGGTGTAGAGACATGTGAGATCTCTGATCTCCTCGTAAATGGTCCAATGTTGTCTTAAAAGACAGTACTGATGTTATTGAAGCAGGGGAGGAAAATGGACTAGTGGTAATTTTGCTGAGAAATATGGCCATATTAGTGCACACCAGGGTAGATCAGTCAGGATGTACAGGATGGGATTGTGTCAGTGATGTTCATATTCTTTTCTCTTTTTGTGTGTGTGTTTGTTTGGGGATTTGGGTTTGCCTGTTTTTTTTTTTTGTTTGTTTTGTTTTGTTTTGTGTTGATTGTTTTTAGATTGGGTGCCATTTTGAGTCAGTTTAAAGGGTGAACGAACCATATCTACACATTTTCTTGAGCCTATCTGGAACTGAATAGATCCCTTGCAAAATGGGTATGGGCATTAGATTTCTCTTTTTTGTGTGTTTGTATACAGATAATTTGACTCAACATTTACTACTAAAAGTGTAACTGTAAAATAGCTGAATAGGTGTAGGAACCTATTTTTAAGGATTCTAAGGTGTTCTAAAGATTAGTCCCAAGCCTTAGGCTGTATTGGAAACTGGAGTTTATAATTTAGCAGTGTACTGCAGCTGGCACGTGTCCATAACCAGCAGAGGGAGTATAGAAGCTGTGAGTTTAATTAAAGTAGGGGAGAAAAAAATAGGTTGTTTTATTGTGTCCCATGAATAAGTCTGTCTATTCCACTGTTTGTAATACATTGGTCCCTATCCACTCCCCTCCAGAAGCCACTGGAAGAAAGTTGGTCTTTTCCTGCTGTCTCGCAGGTTGCCAGCCCGGGGGTTGTGGGAGATGGAGCACCTCCAGACTGTCTGCTGCCCCGCAGCTGTAGCTGCCCTGACAGTGTCACCTCTATCAGCTGAAGCAAAAGCTTCACTGAAGGTAGTGATGAGATTGAAGCCTTGTCAGGACCGTGGTAGGTGAGACCTTGGACAGCAGAAGATGAGGTAATAGGAAGAGGTTTCTCCCTTATGGGATCCTATTTTCCTTCCTTGCTGTCACCAAAGGTGAGGCTGGTGAGGAAATGCTGGTGGTGGGACAAACTTCTTTGAACAAAGGCCTCTAGACACAAGTTAAACCCAGGAGTGGTCTGTTTCCTCACTGTCCTTGGCGGTAGGGCACATGAAATGTTTGTGTGCAGGTGCATAGCTTTGCTCTCTGACCCTGGAGGAGTGATGCTGCTGGCCACGACCAGGTGGTGTGGAGGATTCAGCAGCTGACTCAGGACCTCTCAGCAGTCATGAAGATTAACTGTTTAATCTAAAGCTCTCACTAATTCTGCTGTGACAGTTTAGAGGATATTCTGAGATCTTGTAATAAAGGTCTAGGAAGAACAAAGTGGGAATCAAAACTTGTCCAAGGCAGCAGTACAGAAATTCCACAAACTGCAACAGCGGGGTGGCCTCACATCCCTGTTGGCACTGACACTCCCCTGTACTCAGCCAGGCTCAGGATGCTAGCGGCTCCCCGGTGTTGTGTTGTGCTAGCATGAAGCATTGACACTTGGCAGCATTCAGCACTTTCCCACCTGTCCCAGGTTCGCTGCAGGGCTTAGCAGGACGGCGCTTGCTGCTGTGTCTGTGGTGTGGCATTTCCAGCACAGGCTGTTCTGTTGGGCAGTGCGGACAGCTGTCACAAAGGGTTGTGGTGATACGTTTTATCATGCTTCTAAGTCAGGGCTGCACAGAAAAAGACCTCTGCAATATTGTATCTCTCTTCTCTCTTCTTAGATGCAAAACTGCTGGCATGGTGAATTTCCTCACTGGTAGATGTAGAGGCTAAGAAAAACTCGGTCTGATTTTTGTTTTGCTGGTTCACAGGTAAAGCAGTAACAGGTAAAGCAGTAACCAAGGAATTCATGCCCAGCCTGTGTGCTACTTTTGGATCTTGACTTCTACCTAAGTTTTCAGCTTCAAATATCCAGCTAGTGTCTCACGTGTCTCCTTCTGAATGTCAGGTTCTTTTTTTAGATTCTTTCATATTTTAATATCTCGTGTTGGCTGACAGAATCACAGAATATCCTCAGTTGGAAGGGACACACAAGAATCATGGAGTCCAACTCCTGGTTCCACACAGGACCACCCCAAAATCAGACCATGTGTCTGAAAGCATTGTCCAAGCATTTCTTGAACTCTGGCAGGCTCGGGGCCATGACTTGTCTGGGAAGCCTGTGCCAGTGCCCAGCCACCAGTGAAGAAGCTTTTCCTAACACCCGGCCTGAACCTCCCGGACACATTTCCGTGCCATTAATGAGGAATGGCCCTTTACAGGTACTCACTCTAAAGAGTATGAAGCTTGGAGCAGGGAGCTTGCTTTGCTTTCTAAAATTCTGCAATTGTTTAAAAGGGAATATTGGTCAGGCTGGAAACAAACCTCTCAGAATTGGTCCTGTAGGACTTCTGATCTCCATCGGATCTCCAGCCTCCTGTATGGAGAGCAACTTTTCATTTGGCAAACATGGCAAACATCTCTTGCTAAGTTAATTTGTTGAAAACATGTCCTATCTTTTTTTAATTATTATTATTATTTTTATTAAGCTGCTACCCTATCATATGTCATAAATCAAAAGTAAATTGACTGCACGGTCATCTGTAGAAAATAGATGTGCAAAGCAGACCAGGTAGTGCCACTGAAACCTCTTATGCCATGTCACTGAAACAAAGGGAATTCATTTTAACCTGTACTACTAATTTTAGTGAGACTGTGCCACACATTGTGCTCGTGTGGGAGCTGCTGTCATTACCCATTGCTTTTCTTCAGCTCTCTGCAGTATGGCAGGAGAGGGAAAAGGAAGAAAAGCAATAAATCTCAATTTATTATTTCTAGATGGGCTTTTACTGATTGTCCAGCAACCTGAAAGCACAAGAATGAAGCAAATATTGCATCCTGAAGCCACTGGCCATCAGACTTAAGATCCCTTTCCCTTCTCAAAATGGTTTATAAAGTAGCTAGATATGTGTGAACTATCTACACCCGAAACTACATAGGGTAATACAGAAGAAATCTTTGTCAGCAGTCAGCTATGCACAGTTGACATGCTGACAGACCCAGGCCTGGAATAAATAGATTTTGATCCAAGAGCCACAGGAAAATCTCAGCTCTTTGTTCCTGCACTATTCTGTGTGGGTGGAGAGAGAAAAAATCAAGCATTTGCCTCAGAGCAGCACTCTGTTCTCAAGAGACACGTGGAGCCAAGTAAAAGAAGTGGCAAGAGGAATTTATCTGGTAGTTAAAGATTTGTCTTCATCCAGGGGTCAAAATGAACAAAAGATCCCATTGTATTTTTCACAGGAGGAAACTGTCAATTGTTTTCACCAAGATGCAGAATAAACATTTACTATTAAAAACTGAGAGAAATTGACATCTTATCCAAAGTAAATGAGTGCTGTCTCTGTATGGAAAATTCAGCGGTAAAAATGGTGTGTGTGTGTGTGTGTGTTCACGTTGCCTTAGCATGTAACACTTAGAACCAACCTGTAGCTGAAAGAATACCAATAGAGTAGTTCAGCTGGAAGGGACCTTCAGAGATCATCTAGTCCACCTGCCTGACCACTGCAGGGCTAACCAAAAATTAAAGCATATTAATGAGGACCATGTGATGGCTTGCAGGGATTAATTGCTTTGGGAGGAACACTCCAGCCCTCGTTGACAGCTGGCATGGTGTTTTTCAGAGTATTTCCATTTTCGCTTTATATGGCTGGAGAAAAGAGCTAAAAAAAACCTCACCAGCAGACCAGGACTCGCCCAAAGCCAGTGGAGAAGGTAGTGCCGACAGTCAGCCAGCTTGCTGCCAGAGCAGGACGACTTGTGCAGAACCAGGCAAGTCCTTCATTTTGATTGAATTTTTGGTAGCAGAGGGGTCAGACGCTCTCAGGCACTAAAGTTAATGCAACTTCTACTCCAGGCTACTGTAAGCCACTTGGACCAATTACATCTTCCTCTGCAGTGTGCTTTCAGGGGCATTTGACCAATTATAACATGATGCTTGAGGAGACAGTCTCATAGTTGTAGACTAGAGCTGACTTGTACACAAAAAACTCCTCCCTGCATCTCCTCCACCCACCCCACCCCCAAAATGAAAATTTTTGTCACCCTTTGATTACATGGGAACTCGCCTTAGAACCAACCTAGGCCTGGTGTGGGGACAAAATCCCACCCAAGCTTTTCTAACTGAGGCTGCTGAGGGTGTGTTTGCTCCTTGGGCAGCTGTTGCAGTGTATGAATCCCTTGTAGCTTCAGTAAAATAAGACATGCCAGACTTAGGTGCCTGCAGCTCTGCCTGGTGCACTGCTGTATGAGGTGGCAGAGAGCAAGCAGACGTCGTGGAAGGAGGCCTTTGGCACTGCTTGGGGTCAGAGGAAGCTGCTATTGCTGCAGTCCAGGCTGCCCTCATGCCAGTTCACTGATGGACAGGGGAGTGAAAAGATCACAAAAGGCATAATTTGCATGTTTTTCTATTCAGGATTCTTCTAGTGACATTTTAATGGTCACTGTAACTTGCTGCAAATTAGGAGTGAGCTGACTGGTGGACTTGAAGCAAGAGAAGAAGACTAAAGACCAAGAGTCCTACTGTTATGGAGATGGGCAACGCTGTACCAGCAGAGGGGTTTCTCGGGTATGGCATGGCTGGGGTTTATGGATTCTACACTTCTGACAAGACCTTGTGGTAAGGCTCAATTAAAGATGGTGCTTTGGGGGGTTTATTGCAGGGGCTGTTGTGGAGGGGTACTTCATAGCTGCCACTGATGCTGAGGTGACCTGGTGGGAGAGGATTTTTCTAGAGGAACAGAGGAGTCTGGAAATGCTAGTTGGGGTCCTCCTGTCCCATGCTGCCACTAGCTCCTGGCCATTTTGCTGCAGTGGGATGAGGTCATGGAGTGTCAGCATGACCAGGCAGTGACAAGCACAAAGAGAAATCTGCCCACGCATAACCCACAGCTGTGAGGCTGTCACACAAATCTGTGAGTCAGGTTTACTGCATCAGGAAATGATGTGGAAAAAGCCTGTTTGCAATTTAAGCATTTACATCACCCAGGTGAGAAATTAATTAATAGGATGCTGCTATTTGTGAGTTTGCTATTTCATTTAGATGGGCTGTTCTTGTTTTTTTCCCATGGTGGCTTCAGTCAGATGGGGTGGTTAGTTTGGTGGTAATTACAACCACATTTGTCAGTGAACCAAAAAACGTACTAAGTGAAAAAGGACCCAGTTCTGCAATATCCATCTGCATGGGCAGCCGGTAGGTAATTTTTCAAATATAAACACTTGACATTAACTTCAGAAAGATTATTCTAGCTAGTTTTAATGATATGCAGTCCTTGTTAATTATCTCCGTTTAAACAATTCTGAGCTGGTCTCTATGCTGTAAGCATGCTAGCTATTTGGAACTGTTCAACTGTAGGTTTGCTACAGTTGAAATGCTGAAATAATTCCTTGGGAATTTATGACACCTGCAAATGCATCTTAGTTTTCCCAAGTCTAACTGCTAAGATATGCTCGCTAAAGCTAAACTGCATACTGTGTTGCACAGACTCTTTACAAAGCTGCTTTTGTGTATGTGATTCGTATGCGATATTTTAATTTCAAGTGTGCTTACTTCAAGGTGATTCTACCGAAGTACTTGTTTGGCTCTGAATTTGATGTATCATTATCTAACATATCAAGTAGGCATGATTTATATATATAAAACCGGTCTATTTTTAACTCTAAATATTATTCATTTTCAGTGCCAAATAAAAATATTTTGGAAACGGACAAATTCTTATTTAACCACTTAAATATATCAAACTGGATAAACTGTTAATCTCCAAAATGACATTCCAATCTGAATCCTAAGGCTGTCATCAAAAACTCGGAATCATGTTGTTCTGTCCTATTAGATGAAAATACTGCTACAAAGTGTACTGTAGATAAGATTTTCATTGATTATTTTTGAGTGTTATTGTTACATTTCTGTATAAGTTTTTGCTGAATATAAGTACAGAGAGAATTATATCCTTTTTAATGTTTGATAATTACATATTTTTTCCACTTAAAATAAGGTGTATAAAAGTTTAACTAGTAAAGTAAAACTTTGCTCTTATTCAAAGCATTTAAGATGACACAGCCTATCTTCCGTTAAAAAAAAAAATCTAACTTCAGACCTTTATAACTTCATACTCAATATGTTTAATGTATTTCTCTTCTGCAACACCTTTTAGAAGTAAATTGGTGACAATTATTTAAGGTATCTACAAGAAAAAAAGATCTGCTGTTAACAGTAGACCCTAAGCTCTGTTCACTATTTGTCCTATTTTAAATTTTCTAAAAGGAAAAGTTTAGTAAGTTCAGTCAGTATTTATTTTTCTGCAAAGTAAAATCAAGTAACATTAATGTAAACATATTTAATGTTAATACATAAACATTAACTTAATCCATTAAACCTTCATGTACCATGGCACTGAATTTATGGCAACCTTGTAACTTGAAAATAGCATAGCTTGCCAGTGACAGAGGAGTCAAAATCAGTAAGTACATCTGAAGACAAGAGAAAAGTTCACAAAATAAAAGCATAGTACTTGAAACCAAAATGCTACAGTACGGTCATACAGGAGCTGTTCCTTAGAACCATGTAGATAGAACAATTGTCACTAAAACTCCCTCTAAAAAAATAAAGTGTTTTGTTAACAACTACTGTCACCTGAAGTTAAGTAAATCATACCAAGTAGCACAAAATACAGTAGCTGGAAAATGCAAAATAATTTGGTAGACCCATCTAATTCTTCAGCATTGCCATGCAGAAATCAGGAAGGATTTTCTGTTCCTTCCTTAAGCCTTTTTCTTTTTTCTTCCAGTGTTTGTTTAAATACTTTTTTCAAGGTATTGTAAACATAGGGTCCATTTTCAGAATCGAAGCTTGTCTAATAAAAGGGAGAAAATTGAGTTCAGTTGTTAAATAGATGTCATATAGCAAAATGCAAAGTAGATGACCAACATTTTTTTAAATCAGTTTTCAGATTTATCAAAGAAAATATGTGTTGTGTTATGGAGTACTTAATACTGAGTATTTACAATTTTTTGCTGACTAAACATTAAAACAAACTAACCGGAGGAGAAATGTCATGATTGTTTTAACAGGTGGCATGTCTGTAGATTTACAAGAGATTAGGAAGCAATGAACTTTCTTTTCAAATAATTTCACCTGCTAAACTGCAATGTAATTTTAGAAAATTATTTAATCTGATGAAAATAGTCCAAGTAGTCAAGGCTACTCCCAATGCCTAATTTGTGTCACCACTTAGAAATTATCTTTTCCCTAATGTGAAGAAGTCTGTGAATTGGAATTGATCCAGAAATAGAAAAATGAGATTAAAGGACTAAGGCTGTAGTGACAGAATGTAATTTTGTTGAGAGTATTTCCCATCCTTTATGTAGGCTGGTTATTATAAAATATAAACTCTGAAATAGATAGCATGAGTACACTAAGTGTGAAGGAATTACTGTAATTTTTAACACAGAGGACTGCTCTGTTGATTTACCCTACATGATTTACAACAAATAAATATGATGTCTTGGACAAATGGTTACTTGCCTTAGTGAAAGCTTTAATAGCACGAGCAAGTAAGGCCTCCTCCACATCAGCTGGTAGCATTTGCAAGTTCACCACACAGTGTAAAATACAAAGGATAGTCTGACACTGTTCCTGGTGGGTAAAAAGGAACAGCAGCTCGTTAGAAGAAATCTTTTAAAGAAAAACATTTAACTTTCCATTTTTGTTAATTGCTGTTCAAATATCAGACTGTGCCTTTCTGTATTGAAACCTTCAGGTGTAGGAGTTGGGGAGAGAATTTTTACAAGCCTTAAGAGCTTCTATGTAATTGTTTCAGTCATGATGGGAGAAACTCTTCTCTTGTGTATCTCAGACTATTCTGGAAATTTCAACAAGGTCAGGCATTCTTCTGGAGACCTGGCATTTCAAGGTTCCCAACACAAAAAGCACAACACTCACATGAGGTGGCACAGAAAAAGTGAGATTAGATCTTTTCAGTCTCAAATGCTATACATGTTAGCTCTTTCCCCAGCTAATGTAGCATGATCTACATCTCCTTCTGCCCTACCAAGTATCCTTCACCATGAAAAGAAGCTTGCAGAGAGACAAGGATGTATATAAATGGAGCAAAAGTATCCTTGGCGCTGCTAATTCCCATCCCTTTTCCAAGGGGGATTAGAGGTTTCTATTTTTATAGATTAAAAGTGTTCTTTATTTTGATACAAACAGAAATTTAAAACTTGACAGGGTGGAAGAAACATGACATTTTGAGATGAAGAATTCTGAATGTCATGTCATGAAAGTGGTCGCTGTGCACAAAGTCTGCCCACCTACCGATTAGAAGCTGTATTCTTGGATATCTAGAGGCTATTAAAAGGGGTCCTATCTTTTTCACAAATACTTTGGAAGCAATTCCCAAAGAATTATGAAATGAGTTTGTGTAATTAAGAGGTCAAGAATAGAGATTTTTTTTTGTGTTGTTTTATTTACCCTGCATCTAGCTCTTTGGGGTAAGCACGATTAAGTGATTGTGGATCAGAAGTACCTGTTTCTCATTTCAGAATACAAATGGCCACAGTTCTGAATTAAGTAAAGGATTTTGGCCTGCCTTCTGTTTCCTTCAGTTGGCAAATTCTTCCTATTCCTTATCCAGTTCTTCCGAAACTGATGGGAGTATGTTGTTTGCACAGCAAATATGACAACTGTTAAGCGCAGCTGACAGATTTGACATTTAACAAAAGCCATACAAAAGGCAAAAGTTTCTTGTCTTTGCCCCTGGATCTCCAACTGGAGAATTTGCAGGCATACAAATGAAGTTGGGCTTCTACCAAGTAAGTTTCAAAGATAACTCAGACTCTTCTTATAATATTCATCATAGTAGTACTGATTACAGCTCGTACTATTGAATATAAAAACAATCCTCATTTTGATTTTTAAAGAAATTGAAGTTGCCTTTAGAAAGTACAATTTCCATGTCTAAAGGCAATAAATGAATAGTTCAACACGTATTAACGAAGTATACTAAACAGTAAAATAATGGATTGACATATATAATATCTACCTTTCTCAGTAAGTTAAGTGCATCTTGTGATTCTATGGAATTTTTTGCCAACATGTCAATATCATCTTTGGATATAATAGGTTCTTTCAGTTGCTCAATCCAGGACCACATCAAGCTACAGAGGATGAAAGGATCTCTCTCAGTACAGATTTTATCCCAAGCTCCATCTCGAGAATTCAGTTCTTTCTTTAGGAAAAAAAAAAGGGGGGGGGGGGGGGGGGGGGGGGGGGGGGGGAAGAGGGTGAAAATGAATCATCTATTTACTTTTACTAACATTCTCTTTGATTGTAGCAGTACTTGGCTGCTTACATTCCAACATGAAAAGAAGACTTAACAGTTCCAAAAAAATTATTTCTTTTTTTCTTTTTCTAAAGCATCAACATTAATCAGCAGTAATACAAGTGATCCTTTAAAACAGAAGGATGACATAAGTAGTACAGCTCCAAATCTCCCAGTTATCTCCTAGAATATGTAAAATAGCTTTGGATTCCTACTTTAAAACAAATGTTGGTAGGAGGATTTGGTTTTGAGAATAAGCAATTAAGTTTCTACTAAATACTTTTACACACAGAATCCTCCGATTAGTTCTGAGAAAGCACTGGTTAAAAACAACATAGCTCTAACTTAATATCTGTAGTACTTTTATGCTATCAGCAATGAAGTTAAGCTACAGATAATAGCATCAGTTTTCATTAGTCTGTAAAATGAATGAATGCAACCAGAAACAATGTTCTAACCTCCAGTTAGATACCAAAATTTGTAGGTTCACTTCGTTTACTATTGAAAGAGCTGGTGATAACTGACAAATACAATTATTTTCTTAACCAGAGCATAAATCTGTGTCTCAGCTCTTTCAAAGCATGTGGTACCATTTTTGCCATTCTAGGAATTAACCTAGGTGAAATATTGCAGAATATACAACACTGAGTCAAATTAAAAATTACCTGCCACATTTCTACCTTCTGCTTCACTTCATCCTCTTCCAGAAATTCATTTATATTTGCAAGTGCTTTTGCTGCCAAAACTCTTCGGCCTTCCAAACTTAATTCTGACTGCAGAACAATGTGTGGAATTGCCTCTGACAGATCTTTGCTACCTTGGCTTTCGCATCCAATGGAAAAGTTCACTTTAGAAGAAGAAGAAGAATCAGAGTCCTCGGAGACATAGACTTTTCTGCTGTACATATTAGTCATGCGTTCTTTTCTGTGACCGATCTCATTGGCAAAATTTTGCCTTGGTGTTCTAGTTTCCCTGGAAGTGTGGATAGATGATAGGCCTGAAGAAAAAGTTCTGCTGCGTTGTACTTCTTTAGTAGAGTTCCTTCTATGATGAACTGAAGATCCATCTTTTCGCCCATCCAAATTAAATTTAGTTTGACTCCAAATTGTACATGTATTACGCACTAATGCTTCTTTGTTTAAATCCAGCTGTGGCTTTTGGTCATCTGTGACAGAACACTCCTCCCCACTGTTCTGCTTAAGTTTGTTGCACCGTAATATCTGAGCAGGTACAGTCCACGCAGTTTCTGCTTGTTCTAAGAGAAACTCGGTTCTCCTTAAATCTGACTCGCTATAGCTAAGACGCCTTTTCACATGAGTGAGAGGCTGAAGGCAGTCGACGTTCCTTCTTTTCCAAAGAGGATCACATTCGTGTGCCAGGGAGAAAAGACAATCCTGGGTCTCAAAGGTGGCCGAGTGGGCGTGGGAGGAGTCCGACGTGTCACTGTCTTGCCTTGCCAGTTCTCTATCTAGCTGTGCAGACACCAGCTGAGAAACAGTCTTTTCAATTTCAGCTGAGAGATCCGGTATATCTAACAGTTCTGCTTCTATCACTTGTCTATTTTCTGCCAAGTCTAGCAACAGTTTGCAAACTAGATGAATGAGTTTTGGCACGTGTTTGAGATGCCTGCTCTCATAACCATGGAGCAGATGTCTTTGGCGGGTCAGGTACTGGGACAGTGTCACCGTGTGTGCCTTGGGCTCGCAGCATGCAAACACATTTCTCAGAGGAATCAAAAACTGAGTGAATTCTCTGATGCATAGTAACTGCCCTCTAGTCTGAATAGAATTAGGCCTTTTTGCTCTGACAAAAAGAATTGCTTGATCAGCTGTCATTCTTGTCGCAAAAACTAAGTAGCAAGCTACTAGAACACCTGGGAAATATAAACACAAAAATTAGCTGAAGAAATATCAAACTGCAACAAACATTCAGAAGAACCATGGAGTAAAAATGAATGTAGGTACGGATAGAGGTTTTGTGCCCTTTATTACCTGATGCTGCTAGGCAAGTATAGTTGCTTTCCTTGGACCACAAGATACAGTAAACCCACTCTCACTACACTTGAAGTGAGAGCTAGTTTCTCACCACAGCATTTCTAGGAGTTGCATCATAAGTGAACACAGGAGCGATGGTGGCTTCTACAGGAACAACTCAGGCAAACGAGTCTTGAAAGAGCCAGGAGTAATTGAAATTTTAGGTGAATTTTTCCCATCAAAAGAAAGCTGTCCCATTTCAATGTAACAGGGCATTATTATACAGATTCAAAAATTTTCAAACCTTACAGGTTTCTGTTTTTATATATTAAAACTGATCTCTTCCACCACTGACAGATCATTTTCACAAATTTGTTTAGCATTTTTAACCACTTTATAGATGTACATCTTGCAATGATATAGAATTTAAATCATTAATAAGTTATGACAATAGGGGGTTTGCATCTTCAGAAAAACAATTCTGTTGATCTTGCAGTAGAGCACTTACCTGTCCGACCCAGTCCTGCATGACAGTGAACAGCTACCCTTCCTTCCTGCAACGCAAAAGCCATGACTTTTACCATATCAAGTATAGTAGTGAGAGATGCCACTCCATAATCCTTCCATCCAAAATTATAAAAATAAACTAAAATAAAAAGAGAGAGAGTTATTCGCTTTACTGAATGTGAAATTTTCAGTACTATATGCAGGGGAGAGATGACTAATAAATGATATTATTAAAAACGCACAAAGAATCTTAGGAGAATATGACTGCATATTGTTTGCAAGAGATTATTTTCCTATTTCAGAGTACTTTTGCTGTTTCACTTTGATAAATACATGACGCTAGCAAAGATTTGTCAAACTCAAATTCAGCTGGAATGTGAAATATATAACAAAGCGGAGTGATTCATACAAAAATTACTGAGCTATACATAGGTAGAGCATAATCTTTTCTTTTTAGAAATAAAAGCACCGCTTCAGTCCAAAGCTCTTTCTTATACAGAAGCACTTTTCCTCATCTCAGCATTTGAAAATATAAAAATTCTGTCATTACAAATGTCCTTTAATCAAAAAATGTTCTATAGTCTAGGTAAGAAAACCTGAATTATACCAGAATTTGAAACAACATTAATGTTTTATATGTTTGGGAACTCAGAAGAAAAAAAAAATAACCAGCTGTTGTCCTTTCTTTATTCTAAATACCTGAATGTAAACCCTCTAATATCACTCTACATATATACAGTATTGGATAATGTGTTATTCACTCTCAATTATATTTGCCAAGTTTTATGTTTACAACCTCTTTTGTACAACATTTCTTATATAGCTGCTTTTAATACATGAGAATTCAAGTAAAAATATCTGGTGCTGAAGTGAATAATTAATGAGGAATGGCAGCAGGAGTGAACTTACTTCCAGCCTCCATGAAAGCTTCAGGAAGGTAAGTGAAACCACTTTCTTGTTCCAATGGATTCCCACAGCTCGCATGCTCCCCAGGACGCTGAAGGTTAATTATGGTTTTTATGCCACATCTTAAGGAAGGAATAGATGAGTCTAAGCATTATATGCAACCAAAATCTTATTATCCCTTATTTTCAGAAACACACATTTATTCTTAGGGGAGAAAAAATCTTTATACTGTTGCATCAGTAAAATGGAAGGATCTTTAGCAACAACCCAAATCTGTGCTGAAAGAGAAAATGGATTGGGAATTACATTAGTAATACCTACAATAAATAATGAGTAAATGTTGTTACCTTTCAAACTGCTCAATAATGTTGTACTTTTCAATTAATTCTGTTGAGGGTCGAGCCATAGCCAGTATATTATCTGTTATCCTAAGAAATCAAAAAAGTAGTAGTTTTTATTACTGGTACACTAATAAAGATTATAATGATATTATTAATAATTTCCCCGGTATGAATTTGCTACGATAAGATTACTGTGTGATTTTTAAGAAAGACAAACACGTTGTTGATTAACTAGAAATGATTTTTCAAAAAATTCTACTATCATACAGCATTAGTGGTAAATCCTATTAAACTAATACAGGTATTACATATCAAAAGACCATTACTTGAGCTATTTAAATGCCAGTCCAATTAACATATTAAAAAATTGCTTTGAATAAAAATCTGGACTGATCCCTGTTTGTCCCTTTAAGGCTTGTATGCTTTTCAATAGCATTCACTGTTACTGTTAAGAATTTAAAAGATATGTTTCACATGAATAATACTGTATATGAATATGCTTTTTTGAACATATACATTATTTCATCTCCAGTAACTGTTTTTACTTTGAAATTCTATTATGACGATGTTTTAATTCATTTGCATTTTAAATCTTAGCAAGAACTGTCTGTAACCCAGAATATATATGTGTGTGTGTGTATATATATATATATATATATAAAATTCATGACAGAGAGGTATTTATTCTTTGGGATCTGAACCAAACCTATTGGAAGTACACAGAAGTCTTTCATCATTTTTACTGGGCTATGTACAATGGCTATTATGGTTTACTGTTAATTTGTAATTTTGAATCACGCTATCATTATGTTTTATACTTAACTTGGAAGTGGTTGATTTGAAAAAAAAATCTTAAGTATGATTCTCTCATTTAATAAATATACTGGATCCAGTTACATTTAGTGACAGTAAATGCTGCATACTACCAAGAAGAGTAGAGCCCTTTAATGGCTTGCTCCTGGTCACTCCATCGAGCTGGGTTCTCGTACTTGCAAGCACGTCCACCGCACGCCATGGAGCACTGCATGTGACCAGGAATGACATGGCGAAGGCGCTCCCCTACTTTAGTGTATTTTGCTGTTGGACGCCTTGAACTTCCTATAACACAAGCAAAAGTACTTAGTAAGGAGGCTTACAAATTCATTTCCACCTTAAAAGCATCTGTTCAGCCTTAAATCGACAAAGTTACAAAGAGCATACAGATATGAAATATATAAATTTACAACTCATTTTTCAACATGGACTTTAAGGATTCTGAGGAAAAAAAATTGAAGTTGCTTTTTCTCACAGCAAATTTGATCTTTCTGATGAAGTTATAGGTGTGTGATAACATGTGCAGCAGAACAAATGTCACTGTCATCTTCCACCTAAAATCAAAAATAGTTAGTTGTGCTCTTGGTATATGTATGAAGGTGTGCTTCCGTTTTATCTGTTCTCTATAACTGAGCTGTTAGTGAAAAGCATGTATTAATACTCAAATACGAATCTATGAATGAAATACAAAATACAGAAAAAAACGATTTTAAACAGTATTTTATGCATATATATGTAATACAATCAACAGAGCAAAAGCATACGAATTGAACAACAAGAGCAACAAAACCAGAACTGCCAACAGTTTGAATGAAAACTACTTTACTCTTTTTTTCAGGAAAAGTTGCATCCAGCTCCTCGGGGCTCAGAGATGATATCGCCACCATAACGCGCTGAGTTGATGATGAGAGTACCTCTACCACCGAGCTCCGGCGCCTCTGGATTATGCGGAGAAGGGGATCGGAGGAAGAATGCCTCCGGCCCTGGAAAAAGTTGCTAAAAATACTCGCAGCTGAACGCCTCCGGGGTGAGCCCTGCATGACTGACCAGCCCCAGTGACAGTGTAGCAGGGTGCTGAGGATGCGCTGATCGAACACCCCAGTTGTTCCGTGCCGAAGT
Organism: Anser cygnoides; assembly: GCF_040182565.1. Taxonomy (NCBI): domain Eukaryota; kingdom Metazoa; phylum Chordata; class Aves; order Anseriformes; family Anatidae; genus Anser; species Anser cygnoides. The sequence continues at coordinate 22,278,345 of NC_089882.1, forward strand.
TGCAGGGATGTGCAGCATCCTCCCCGCTCCGGCAGCCAGGAGGCAGGGGCTGAGCTGTCACCATAGTAACTCGCAGCCAGCCCCGAGGCAGTGAGATGCTGTAGGGGCTGGTCCTGGTTGGGACAAGCTGTTCCGCCGCCGATGAAAATAGTTGCATTTCAAGTAGATAATTTTGGAAATGGACCGGGAACAACCAAAACATTTTCCGTAAACAATGTGAGTATTTTAGTTGGTCGTAAATAACATACATTCAGAACCCGCTAAGACACAAAATAGTATATTCAAAAGAACAATCAGAATGCAGTTGGGGGCTCTGCTTCCTGAGAAATCTGTAAGTACATTATACTCCTCCACCTCTTGGGTTAACATTCCACAACCACCTCTCTCCCTCCACTTAGTTGCTCCAAAATGCATCATTAGCTCTGTAATGATTGGGATTAGTGTGTTCCTACTGAAATGGCTCAGTACATGATGAATTGTAGACTGTTCGCTTGGGACCATTCATATCTTCAACAAAACACAATTTGTTATTCAAAACAAAAGGCTTATTTTTTTTCAGGGCACAGCTCTTTTATTAACCAAAGCTGTTAGCCCTAGAGACTGAGATAAAGCAGATTATGGGGAGGAGAAGATGCATTGGTTGAGTGCTTTAGGCTTATGAAGGTAGATATTAGGTGGCAAATTGGCTCCCTCTTTGCTTCTAGCATGGTAAGAAAGAGCTGGCCGGAAGGACTGCTCAAAAACAGGACTGCTGTTTTCAAAAGCACAAAATTCTTATGCAACTATGTGGAGAACAAACTATAGAAATATTTAAAAAATAATTCAAAAAAAAAAAAGTCATCCCATTGTTTGTACATTAGACTGAATGTTAAAGTGGAAAGCCTGGGGAAATAATGAAGAAAACACCACAGCTTTGGTCAACTGACAAATAAATCCTGTTGCATTTTCCTAAGGATATAATACTATCGTCAGTCTGTGTTTGATTTTTTCTTTTGATTATGAAAACAGGAATTCTTAAAGAGGAATTGCATATGAGAAAGCTCTCTTGATAAACATTCCTCAGGTAAACATGTACTGTTTTCTTCTAGGTACTGAACAGGAACAGAGTGACTGAATTTTGAATACTGCTCCCCAGCTCTTAAGACATGGTAAGGTTTTCTGTAGATACCAGGCATTAATCATCAGTAGTGACGTGATATGAGAAAAGGAAAACGTTAAAGCTGACTGTTAGCTGTCGTCTCAAAGATCTGACTATCCTAATAAAGCTGATATTAGGAGATGAGAAAATATTCGAATGTGTTTTTATATTGGGTGTTAGCTTGAAGAAGAAGGAAGGAGATGAAAGAGGCTACTTCAAGTGCTACCTATATCCAGCAAACGCAAAAAAAATGCTTTCCAGTTAATTATATGGCTTTCTTATATTTAATTCTTATTCTTTCTCTTCCCAGAATCTTTTTTTCAGGATATATTAAATGATGGAGTCAGAAATGAGCAAGATAAAATGCTGCACACCATATTTTTCCATTGAATCTACCATGATTTGCAAGTACTCACCCAAAGTAAGACTTGAAATATTTTATTATAGAGTTCTTTTTGTTGAAGAGTTGTTTGTACTTTCAGAGAGCAAGGCGGTTTCTGAACATGGAAATGACATAGTTTCTTTAATTAAGAGACTTGACAATATGGAAGTAACATAAAAGCTTAAAAACACATCACGGTGATAAATTTATGCAGTTTGTTTTTGTTAGAGACACTTTAAGATTATAATTTGATAATAATACATCTTTTCCCTAAGCACTTTTTATGAATGGCATATCAGAGAAAGTTATTACCTGAACTCATATTTGCAAGATGTACGCTGCTCTCTAGCAATGAAGAATATGGTAGTTCATTTTGCAGCAAAACTCCTGCAGCCATTGCAGTACCTGTTGAAACAGTAGTGTGTTCATTGTAAGTCTACAATACACTCAAAAAAAGCAAAATAAAGCTGAGTTGAAGTTGAGTACTTGACACATGGTTGTAAAGTTGCCCCAGGCTTAAGATTGGGGCAGTCAGACATGGACTGTACTTTGTTTTTGATGTGCAGTCATCTTAAAATTCAACTGCTTCACTGTCTGCCCTAGCAATTTGAAGTTTAGTTAATTGTGTATTTCTAGCTCCAGAATCTGGCTGACTGTGTACTTTATATGGACTGTGTGCTTTATATGGACAGGAGGCACTCAACTAGATGCCGTTAATGTAATGCCATCTTGATTTTCTCAAATTTGTACAGGTAACCATACAACTGTAAACCTTTAACTGGAACCTTCCAAGGGGCAATTCCAGCAAATCTAATGATACCAGAATGGCAGCACTATTTCTAAATCATACCATTCATACTTTTAGTTGATACTTGCCCAACAGACTATCCACAAGGTACGTGCTTTCTCTGCTCTCCTCCCTCCATTCTTTGTTTTTGGTATGATGGCAAGTTTGAAATCACATATATGAAGATTCTCTTTTAAAAACAAAAGTGAACCCAAGACTTCGTCTAAGCAGAAAACATATTTTAATACAATTTCTAATACAAAACAAGTCATTTTCTGAAGAGACTGTATCTGACAAAGAGAACTAAAGGAAGGCTGTAAACACGAACACATCAGTCACTGTGATGTGTAAGTAAACCAACTACATGGATCCTGACTGAAAATGTTTACACATTAAAAGATCTCTTCCTCTGATCTCAATAGTAAAATAGTTGCAAATGTAATATTAAAAATAAAAAAAATATTATACCAAGTTAAGTGTCTCCGCTGTAACTATTGAAACTTTTCTAAATAGACAAACCTTCTGTCCCACGTTTTGCAAAAACAGTATCAGAATTTAGCAGCATAAATAGTGTTTTAAAAGATTTACTAAAAATATTGAAAAAAATGAAAATAAAAAGTAATGCGGGATTATGTGGTAAACAGTCCAGTGCTGTGTTGAAATGAGGTATTAACTGCTTGCTGCTTACTGTCCACTCTTTATCTATAATTCTGCATAATTATTTTAAGTAAGTATCTGAATAGAGGCACATAAAATTTCATTAATTGGTATTACACTATCTGCCACATAGTTGAATAAATTGAAATTATTCTTCCAACCATGCTTATGGATTTTATTCCATATCAAAGTCACCTAGTACAACTCTGTCCTTTTCAAGATGCTTGAAGGTGGGAACTGAATATACACGCCCATTAATAACCTTTTAATACCGCTGCATCAGTGGCCTCAAAAAGATGAGATTTGTGTTTGTGAAAGCCAAGAGGCCTTTCAAAACTTAAGTGATGTTAAGGAATGCATTTCTAATGTAAATCTGTATATTATTAAGAATATTCATTCAGATCATTCAGATGAATCTTACTGTAGACTAAAGGGTATCCTGAACATTTTCTGGTCAGCTACTTGACCATCTGACTGCACTTTTACAAGTCAGTGCCTTTAATAAATAGGCAGGAATACAGGCACAACTTGCATTCTATTTTGAGCTCTAATTACCTTAATTACCTTTTTCTTTTTTTTCCTTCCCCAGTGGCCTTTGAAATCAGTAATGTATGGCTTTCACGATCACAGGAAACTCAGCAGCTAAAGAAATATTTCTATTTCTCAGAAATTTCTCTCAAAAATCTTAATAGCTTTTCCAGATAACATACAAGCATTTGAAAGAGTCAGATGTAATCATACGGATGGCAGAATCGCCACCAGTCATGCTGTTCTGACAATGAATGGTAACTGCCAGAGAAAACCAAGTCCAGTCAGGCTGTGTCCCACTAAACCAGGACACAGCTCAAGCTTCTCTGTATGATTCCCCCATGGGGAGGAATGTGGGTGAAACACCTATATCCTGAAAAGGCCATCATCTTTCTCTAAAATGTTCCAGAATTAAAGCTTCAAGCTAAGTTGGAAATCTGGCATTTCTAACATTTGTAGTTGAATTTACAAAGTACCAGATTTTTTTAACAAAGTTTTGGATATGCAATATAAAGCACTTCATGAAATTGCTGGAAATAGAATTTGATTTCTTGAGCTTTTACTGGAGGCAGTGTTTTTTTATGTATGCTAGGACTGAGTTCAGGCAACTCTTTCTGAATCTATAGTTCCATGAAATCATTGCTTTTTTAATATTTTTCCATAGTCTGTATCTGTGTTGCAAGAAGTGAAACAGCGCACTGTGATTTGTTTGAAAATATAAGTGAATTTACTACAGAGTTATTTAATCACAAACTAATAGGTTGCTCAACACAGACTACAGATTCATATAATATTTGTGCTGCACCTGTCTGAACAATATGCTTAACAATACATGCAAATAATTTTCTTGAAATATGGAATAAAGAATATGAATGTTATTTAAATAGAGACCGAGTTTTCCAGACATACATCGCAGGACATGTCAGAATGAATACTGTATTATAGAAAGTCTCCATTCAAAACTGAAGACTTACACACTACAGCAACTTGCTACCTGCAACTTACTGGTAAAATAAGGCTGCCTGGAACAATAAATGAAACCAAACATCTTCTGTTAGTTACTGTATTTCACAGACATTTATGTATGTCTGTTTAGTTTTCCTATTTGCTGGTACCCAGTGTTAGACAGAAGAAATGAGATGAAATAGTAGAGATATTTCTATCAATCAAAATTACTTTCCTCTTTTCTTTTTTTTAAACCAGACTTCAGGCCTTTACAGAAGAGGGAAGAGATGCAGACGACATACCTACAATATATAAAATACTAGCAAGATTGCTCAAAATGGCAGAGGGAAACAATGTGTTATTTTTTTAACAAATTAGTCCTCCCTCAAATTTTTTAGAAGATAGACCAAATCTGTATTTCCTGTTCTATACGACCAGGCAATTCCAATCATCTGCTTTGTTGTATATTTTTCTGAAACAAACAAACAAAAAGTTAAGTAAGATTGTGGTAAGAGTTTACAGAGAAATGATGCACTCCCTTGAACAAAGGTAAAAAGTTTTATTTTGGGACAGGAAGTACTATTTCAGTGTTGTTACTACAGGGAGGGGTATTACCGTCCTGCAGATAAAAAGAGTGTTAAAAGTTAAAATAGTGGCTGGGTAAAAGAAACAACTCTCCTGTTTTTTCTCTATATAATGTATTTTTTAGTTTTAAAAAGGTCCTCTTCAGCATTTTGTTCATCACGTTAACACTTGATAGACGCTAGAGAAAAAACAAGTCTCAAATGTTATTCCAGGTCATGTTCCTTATTATCTCCCCGAGGGAACGGAGTCACGTGCCTTGTGGCAATCATGACACCACCTTAATCAGATCCCCTCTGTTATCTGGGTGACATGCATTTCTATTGCCATGACAGCAAAGAGGCTGGCCTTTTAATCCTGCTATCACAATTTAAGAAATGGAACGGTGTCTTAGGTGATGTTCCATCTCTTTATATTTTATCATGGGAAGCAATGTCATTAAGCTTGCATAAACACCACAGGTAATGCAACCAAAATGTAGTAAAAATAACATTGATGATGGCTGACTGAAGTAAACAGCAGAACCCCATTGCCCAGGAAAACAAGTGTATATTGAAATCAGATATCAAGCCCTAAGGGGATATTTCAGCAGGTCCCTCTAAGGTGTGGATTTTGTACTTGTTTTGGTGTCTAATTATCTCATTTCTTTTTTCTTTGTTTTTGAGCAGACCAGTCCCTAACAGAAGGGATGTATCAGCTTTTGTTGCCTGTTGGTAGCACTGCTGATTCACCTGTTGCACTTAGTAACAGATGACAGCTGTCAAATATGCATCATCTACGCAGAGGTGAATTTCTTGCAGAGGAAATAGTATAGGCACACTGTGCTGCCTTTGGTGAGGTCAGTCTGTGCTCCCACTTTCTTTTTAAGGAGTGATGCAGCCTCTGGTCTATGTCCATTTCCTCTGGAATGAAAGAGCTTCTCTTTGTGAAGATAAGGTTAAGTAGCAAAATGCCATGCAGCAAGTAGGAAAAGGGAGAGATCAGGGATCTGCAACTGGTGGGCAGACTTGGCCAGGAGGAGCATACAGGAGGCATGCCTTCCTGGTTCACAAGAGCATGCAAAAAGGAAGATTCTTTTGTAGAATTTTATGACCTGGAAATCAGTGGTTTCCAGTCACTGGGCTGAATTTTTGCTCCAAAATGAAATGAAAGAAAGGAACAACGTCTGATGTTTTAGCAGCCAGAAAACAAGCCCAAAAGTGCAAAGACAAGGGCTGGTCCCAGTTTACCTTAGCAATTAATATGGTTATTTAATAAATGCAATTACTATCTTTAGAACATGTTTTCAAAACAGAAGAGCTTGCAGTCAAGACTGGAATGATTACAGTTGTGCCAGTTCAGCCGCCAGCACAAACAGGAATCCTCTCCACACTTCTGTGGAGCTGTATACTAATAGTGGAGTCCCATTTCTTCAGATTTGTACGGATTTGGTAACTAGAATATGACAGCAGACCACATATTCCAAAAGATTAGTTTTTATGTTAACATGAGAAACCTTGGATAAGCTTTCAAGTTTTTAATGTTGGTGTATAAGAAAAGCTATTTTAAACCTCAAATATATTCATGTAATAGAGGTAAATGCTGATGCTTATGCTTGTCATATAAAATGTGCGGGGATTGTTTTCTACTATTTTCTTGCCTTTTAAAATGAATTGTTCTCTCCCGTTGCATTCACATATAAGTGACTAACCAGTGGCCAATTTTTAAAGCAACAGCTTTAAAATTTTTAAAGTCAACTGCAGATGCAGGTAGGGGCCATATTAGCTTAGCACCTATGCCCACCATTAAAATTAAACGTCATTAAAATTCACCCCGTGGCCTGATTCTCTAACTACTTATCTTCTTCAGTAGCTTTGCTTTTGTGAGCAGTCCCATAGAAGTCAACAGGGTATTTGTATAAATGGAAGATTACATGGGATAAAGTTTCATTGCCAAAATGCAAAGTTCTGAAAACTGCACTAATTAATTCACGTAGCTGAAGATAACTCAGGTAATTAAGCAAAAATATGATCATGTACTGAGGACTGTTTTATAGTTAATAAAGTGGTTAGGAGCTAATAAATTATAACTTGGTCATTAAATTCAGGTTTTACATCTGATAATATAGGCAGATCATTAACATTTTTGATAGAAAAATCTAAGTACACTGAGGGGTAGTTAATGACTTCTACAGGAAGCACTGGTAAATGAAATCATATTTAAAAGTACAACACACTATCTAATTTGAACATTGCCAGAAATAACAAAACATTTATTTCTAAAGTTTTAGAAAAATAGTAGATAACTTTTCTCCTTAAACTTGATCATTATGATTAAGTTTCTTGTTCTAATGCATATTGCAGTAAAAAAAAATCACTGATAAGACCTATCACAAATACTTAAGCTACAAGTAAAAGGCTTGAAGGCAGTTAGCCTTGAACACACGTATTTCAGTAGGCACACACCTCCCTTCCCTAGGCTTGCTTGAAATTTGAAATGTTTACTACCTATGAGCAAACGCGAGAAAATCAGAAAAGGAAAATAAACGCAGAGATATATGACAAAGGGAAGATAAGGTAATAACTTGAACACATGTTCAGCTATATGGAATTTATACAGCAGAACAATACTACAGCTGTTGTCAAACTGTGGTGATTTCACTGGGAACGCAACAAAAACTAATTTTTTTATGTCGATGAGTTGGGCTGTTGCTTTTTTTTTTTTCCTTTAGGAAAAAAAATTCATCACTTCTTTTAATTAAAGGTGAACATCATTTAATCATTAAGCATGATATTTACAAAGGACTATAGCTCCTTTCATGTACAAAAGAGACAAAAGAATATAATTCATTAGAAAATTATGTAGGTGTTGCTCTGGTGATTCAGTATTTGCTATTAATAGTTTTTTTGACATAAATAGCAAGAAACTGCAACCTAAGATGATGGACAGGTCTACCAATTGACTTGATTCATCTCATTAAGTCACGTCAGCTTTCTGTGATAGTGTTAATGCAGTAGTTAAGAGAATTTATTTTAAACTACCTCGAACAGGTTGGCAACCAGTAATTACTATTGAGAATTATAAAGGATATGGTGTAAAAATGAATAAATTAACTGTTCTACAAAGAAAAATGGGTGACTCAGATATTATGGATCATGAATATCATGTTTACTAAGACTAGTAGATTTGTAAGACTACATCCAGAAGAATGAAATATTGTCAGCACTTCTGAATGCTACTGAAAGCATTCATAAGTGGAAAAGTTTTAAAACTGAACTCTAAGACTTAAAAGAAATTATTTTTATACTGCAGATAGTCAAAACCAACAAATTTACGTGAATTTTAATATAGAATTTCAGTAATTTCAGTTTAACATCTTACCTGTTACCCTGCAAAAAGAGTGAGTGAGTGTTGATCCCTTCATTGCTGCAGTATCAACTTCAAAAAATATATTGTAGGGACTTCGCATTTACAAAAGAGATGCTGAATGGTGTTTACACAGTATTTCCTGTAGTTAATTGGATTCGTGATGGTAATCTGGGAGGAGCCAGTAACTATCTTTTCTTAACTTAAGACTGTATGAGGAATGCCTTACAGACGATGCAGATAATCGTCCCATAAACTGCTTTCTGTGTCTGCCTAGATTTTAAAGGGATTGAGGCAAGCAGGCCACACCAACCTGTTTCAATAACTGAATCCTCCGTATCGTTCTGCTTCATCCATTAAGTTCACCTCATTTTCCTGTTATCAACCACAAGTAAATGTGTGTCTATATGTGCCAGACCACTAAGCATACAGTTACAAAAATCATTTGGGGAATGTACCTTAATTGCAGTTAAACTGATACAGTAATTTTATAACAACATAGAAAGAAACTAAGTCTCTTGTTCATATCTGTGGTTGTACCCTGAACAAAACTTACTATTTTTCAAATACTATCATTAAAGTATGTAAATTGAGGGTAAATTAACTGTATTAAATTGAACACCTCAAAAGCAGAAGAAAAATAAGTTCTGAATGTAGAGGATGTGATCTACCGAAAAAAAACCACACAAGGACTTTGATTTAACTAAGGTGAGCTAAAATAAAGTAAGAAAACAAGATAAATAAAGTAGGATATGATATTCTATTTTACTAAACCAATTTCAACTACTAAATATTATCTGACAAGAAGAAAGGCTTTTGTCTATTTCTACAGCTTACCTACACGTTTGTTTTTTTTCAGAAAAGCTAGTTTTAATTAAGTGCTTACTCACTATTTGTCATTAAAAATATCTCTCAATTACTTAGAGAAAAAGAAAGTACTAGTGCAAGCTTCTGTGAATGGGATGTGTGTATTATTTAAACAAGCAAGGACAGCAAGCTACAGGAGACAACTCGAGACTAATGCCAACGTACTTGTGCTCTGAACTGAACACCTGCCTTACTTTGGCCAATAGAGATGGGGCATATGACAGGACTATATTGTTTCATTAATTTTCCAAAATAATTTTGTAGCGAAATTTCACCATTTTTGCTATAATAATTGCAGCAAAAATCAGTATGAAAAAGAATCCAACTACTTTTCCATAGAAAAATTAATGTACTGAGAACAGAGAGAAATGAATTTAAAAGTCCTTAAGATTTCACATCTAGTTTCTTACTACTGTTGCAGGGATGAAAGAAAATCATGGGCATTAAATAAACTGTAGCCTATAATTTTATTAAACAGAAAACATCATTTATGTACACATATAAGGACGTTTGTGAAAAAAAAATCTTAACTAAAAATGGGGCTTCAGAAGATTTGTATGCAATTTTGGAAACCACTGGGGTACTTTAGAAAATATGGTTGACTATTATTCTCTGATCACTTATCTTCAGTTAGATTTTTTGAGTTTACATTTACTGTTTGCTACATGTCACTATAAATATATTTATTTTACAAAACTAATGTTTTGTAAACACTAGAAATATTTACATACATTTGAATATAAATGTGACTGTAAAATGAGACAAAAGCCACATAAAAGCATCTTCCTGGGGAAAACAGGCTTTTTTCAAGGCTCAAGTATGTCATTAAGAAATTCTACTTGCAGTTTTATGTTTTAATTACAAAAAGAAACTAAATATGCTGTTTTCTTCCCTGAGGAATTTTACCTCACGAAGAAACCAGGTAGTGCTATGTTCAGTCTGTATTTTATTTTTCAACAGATTCACCTCCCAAAATGAATGCTAATTGAACCCAAGATGAACTCAGTGCCAACTGCATGATATTCTTTTAGTTCTTCCAAGTGTTTATATTCCTTTTTGTAGCTGAAAATACATAACACATGCATGCAATGGAAATGCTTTTTTAAAAAACAAACCTATAACTATTTAACTATTTTAAAATTATTTAATAACAGCCTGTAACTATTTTAACTAAGGTGTATTATGTAGCCACACATTCCTGCTTCTGTAACCTATAATGTGAGTGCATATTGTTAAAAACTTGACTGAAGTTCACTAATTTGAACTTTAAGGTTAGAAACCTGGGAGCTGTACTTGAAATACTGCAAAACTGAGTTTCGCCACTTCAACAACAACCAATACAAAGAACGTTTTCTTCCACTACAAAGTAAGTTTTCAAAATTCTATGATTTTACTCTTTCATTTAACAGCCTAAACAGAGCGTGCAGCCTAAAATCCTGTGTCACACGTCTGTCTTTAATGGCTGGTAGCGGTTTCAGGCCCGCAGGTGCAGCACCCGCAGCCTCCCTGGCGTGCAGGTGGAACAGGAGAGCTCCAAGCCTCCGAACGCTGTCCTTATAGACAAGAACCAGCCAGCAGCCCCACTGCCTCCAGCAGCCCCACTGCCTCCAGCAGTTAAATGACTGGCTGTAGGCACGTGGAATTGCACATTTACTTTGGTATCTTGTGGACCCAGGCAGAAACCAAAGCACGTCACTGCTTTAGAGGCCTGGCAAGTTCCTGGGATATAGAGAGCTTTGGTAGAAACCTGCATTACAATCATGGAAAATTTAGGTCAAAAAGAATTGAAGGTCATCCAGCCTGCTCAAGGCAGGGCTGACTTCCAGATCAGACCAAGAAATGACAGTTTCCCTCTCTGAAGAGCCCTGCCCAAGTAACACTCCAACAGCAGCGTCGCTTCTTGGTTTCATCACCCATTGTCTGTCCTCATTACAAAAGTGGCTCTAGAAATCATGGTCTAAGAATTGGGAGTAAAAGGACACATTTTTCAAGTGTTAGCACACAAAAATGTGTTAAACAAGTGGAGCATCTGGTAAAACATTTTGTAGGAGTAAACGGAGGAAGTTAGCAGATTTTTTAGTTGACTAAAGAACAAAGAGCAGTTCGGAGTAATTAAGAAGCACTGATTAACTGAAATTTTTAATAAAAGTGTAGTCTTTTTTTTGGAAAGTTCCTAAATGCTCACATTTGAGAGGCTGTCTCTGACATAACTTGGTGATTATTTTCATATGGCTAATACCACCGCACTGTTTACCTACGTGATTCTGGAGAAGGGTTCAGTCTTGGATACTTTCAGTTCTTGGTGCAACAGCCTGCCACTTTGCTGTGTCCATCTGTAGGTCTTGGAGATTCGCTTGGTTGTCCCTTCTATTTGTTCCTGCATTTGTACTCTTCGGTACTAGCGGCAGTTTATTCAGCTGAAGAACTGATTTTTTTTCCAGTGATCTGCAAAGTTTAGCTAGTTCCAGGAATCGGTGCCAAACATGTTTGTTCAGACTTGTCATCGTATTTTTGTCAAGACAAGGCTTTGTGCTAACTGAGGATGACTTTTTGGGGGAGTTAACCATTAGGCTGAAATAATTTGCCATTTCCACAGAAAGAATACAAAGAGTAGGTGGGAAGCTAGTGACTAAACTAATAATCTTTCTCTCTCTCTCTAGGCTTGGCATTTTCCTACTTAAACAAAATGAAGAATCCCAAATCCTCTGGAAAATTCTGTTGAACTATGATTGCTCTTTAAAGATATTAATGAGCTTTTTAGGTAAGTAGAACGGGGTTGCCAGGCTTCTGGCAGTTTATTTCTCTGGCATTGTATGGGCTGTCACATGGCTACTCTGTAGTGGACTTAGTGAATCCACCTGTCCTATGACCCTAGGTACGAATTTATCAGATTAGGCAGGTAGAAAAGTGTCTCACAGTGATCTGAATGCAACTGGGATGTTTGATCATCGTTTAGACTGCAGTGTTTTCATTGCTACATAGAATAAGAACATTAAATTATCCTAAAACTTTAATAAAACTTAATTGTTTTTAATTTTACTTTAGCACAAATTACGTATTTAGATTCCTAGCTGGCTTGGTACATTCTCTGTTTCATCTTCTGCTTTTTTCTCTTCTTGTAGTTTGGGTAATAAAAATCAATTAATGATGCATTATTTTCGACTTGCATTAAAACACTGTAGGGAATGCCTTAGTTTTGTGCAGGGACTGCTTTAGTTTTGTGTAACTTTAAAACTGTATGAAATTTTATTAAGGATTTTTTAGAAGCTTTGCTTTTAGACTTTTTTTCTGTCCCTTAAGCACAATGCAATAACACACAGCAAATCAATCACAAAAGCAGGGTCAAAGCCTATCATTTGTAGACCTCAAGTACACTGGCAGTGTTAAGAGTTGTGAGACAAATACATGTTTAGATCCTTAATGAGATCCCAGAGCAACAGCCCACCTATGATCCCCACCTTCTTTCATCATCTGTACTTCCTACATAAATTCTTTTCCTGTTCTGTTCCACTGTTAGTTAAAATTGTCAATAATAAGATAAAATGGAAATGTGTGAAGTGTTAGGAAGGAGCAACACAATAATATGAAGATTTCAATTCAAAAGACAGTTCTAAAACTGAAGAATTGCATCAAGCATTATTTAAAGGTCATTCAGTGGACTGGCAATGTAATAGGTGACAACAAGCCTAGGGAAATAACCTAGAACCTCTTTTTAGCCTCAGGCTTTGAAATGAAAGAAAAATTGCAGCTTAAATTAGAGATTTAAAAAGGAAAGGGGAGGTGTCATAGGGCTAGAGCAACCCAGTTTAGCTCTCCTTTGTGAGATGGCTTGTTTTCTGGCTGTATGACACAGTGGCACCCAGGTGGCTGCAAAGCCCACATCCAATAACTTTGGGTTAGTAGCTCTGTCTTTGAAACAGCCAGCAAATGTCAGGTTGTTGGAAAACAGAGAAATTAGGAAAATAATTCCTTCTTTCATATATTTTGTAACTTTTGAGGAGCTACCAACTTGTGAAGACCCTTGCAAAAGCACTGCTTAATGTATGTGTGGTTTCTAAGAAACACTGGTCCTACTGTGAGTATGCAGAGCAGTTGTGGAGGATATGCACAATAAAGCTCAGGTGTTCAAAAATGGCAGATTTGGTAAAGAGGAAATGTTAAGAAAATGAAGTAGAGCTCAGGTAGCCAGTCCTTTTCGGCACTTTATCATGTGCTTTTTCCTAAGGAACAGAACGGTCAAGCTCTGTAACACAGGGGACTGTTTGAGTGAAGAACCAAAGGAAGTTAATAAAGTGGCCAGAGATCAAGAGTTGCAGGTGGGAGATACAGCCACCTGCAAGTGATGTGTTACCTCCTTCTTGCTCCTGTGATAGGATTAGGGCCAGGAAACACTTCAGTGCAGAGAAAACTGGTATGTTTTTAATGTATGTTTCTAATTTACAACACTAATAGACTACCCAAAATCAGGAGCAAAAATGTTTAGAAATTCTTATGCTTTCTTGAAAACTAACCACAGAATACAAGGCTAGAAGTTATTTGGGTATTGTTTATGTGCTTAAGCAATTCTGCAGTCTGAAGCTTGTTTCACAAAGCAGTGAACCTAGTGAAACCTATGCCTGGGTAGTTGTATCAGAGGAAGAGCTGGGAATTACGGTGGCTCAGGCAGCACCCAGCCCCGGAGGGAGGGAAGGGTCTTTCCATAACCTGTCACGCACCGGCTCACCAACAGCATGTGGTGGTGACCAGTGAGGACTGAATTCATGTTGCGATGCACTGGTTTTAAGGAGTTACAGGAATTAACTACATTGTGCAGCCACTGAGTGCTTTGAGGCTGGCAGTCAGCACAAGCCCTCCAGCTCTGCACAGCCCCGCAGCGTGGCACAAAACACTCACCTGGGGCTCTTCTGGGTTGCCTTGCAAAGCAAGGGGAAACGTGCCTTGCCTTGTTGGACCAAGCGTCTTTAAACAAGTCTGTCTGTGATTGAGTGATATACTAGCATGAAGCAAAATCAAAGTAAGCCAGGAAACTGTAGTCTGCATTCAGAAACTGGGAGGGTTTTGCCACCTGTAAAACCACCTTGTACTTTATCTGAGCACTTGCAGTCCATTTAATTTTTTCATGGTATTTGTTGAGCCGCCCTTCCCAGCAACTGAAATTTCACCCAACTCAAATTTCTACCCATGGCTCCTCTCATTTGTAACTTTACTACTATTATAAAAATATACATATACTTGCAATGGTATCATTGGATTTATGATGCTTAAGTAAAATGTTTACTCAAGCATGTGGCAGAAGCGCTCTTCAGACCAGTTATACTGCCACTCAAGCGGTCACCTAACGAGAGGATTACCCTGCTAATTATATCTCCCTGGTGGTATTCTTGCCGTATCGCCCTGAAGACCGTCTCCCGAACTTGGTTTGTCTTTGCCTTACACGTGTGGCTCTGTGCACGCTTTACATAAACTACTGATGAGAACAAGAGACAGAAGAATGCTTTCAAGCAATACGTAACTGCAAATACTTATGTTTGTTTTGCGCGTATTCTTCTGGGATTAATTACTTCACAGATGTGGTGTTTCATTTCACTAATTGAGGTGCAGGCCTCCCCAAAACACGGCTCTTTCTAAGAACAGCGAACCAAGGAAGGTACACAAAGGGAAATGTTTAAGCCTAGATCACTAACACATGCGGTAATCTCTTCTTTTTGTTGATCTTCGAAGAGTATAGCTTCAGCCTCTGGGCAAAAGCACCGACAGCTACTAAACACCACAACCCCGATGCACGGGAGCGGGTCTCCGAAGCTCCAAAGGGGGCCGAGCTTTCTGAGACCGGGGCGTCGCCGCCGCTGAACCTGAAAACGGGGCCGGAGCCCGTGGCCGAGGGGACCCCTCCGGGACCCGCACCGGGGCTATCCGGTTGCTCCCCGGGGAGCCGCAGGCCGCCGCGGCGGCGCCCGAGCAGCCCGCGGGTACCCGGAGCTGGGCCGGGAGGGGGGCGCGGGACCCACCTGGGACCCGCCGGGCTCCCGCCGCGTCCCGCCGCCGCCGCTCCGCCGCCGCCCGGCCCGGGGGAGGCGGCGCTGGGCCCCGCGCATGCGGGCTGGGCCGCGGGGAGGGCGCGGGGCGTGAGGGGGGGAACGGGAGCCGCGGAGCGGTCCGGCCCGGCACGAGCCGGCATGGCGTGACGGGGCTGACAGGGCCCGGCTCTGGGCCGCGCTGCAGGGCCGGCAGGGTCCCCGCGGCACCACGGCGGCCTTGTGTGTGGTAAACGGCCCTCGGAGAGCAGGGCTCGCTTCTCCGAAGGCAGCGCTTGTATAAATCTGAAGTGGCTTCAGTGTGGCTTGGTCTTGACAGCATTCACGTTCCTCATTTCCTACGGTACCTGTACGCGCTAAACAAGCAATAAAACCGCTCTGTAGCTCTTATGTCTGTCTTCCTTAAAAGACCTGAGTGCGCTTCCCCTGCTGCATCATCATCAGCAACTGCTGCTGGCGTTTACAGGCTTCATTTTTTAAATTATCTGCTATCTATTATTTAGTGTGTGCGATATGTGCCTTAGCTGTGAATTGTAATTCTCTTGTGCTCAGAGTTTCTCTGGCTTGGGGCTGGAATGCCGAACGCGGCTGCAAGCATGCCATGTGATAGCTGTTCCCCAAATTTATGTCTATCATTACATAATTATGTGAATAAACAAACCTCCTGCATGCTTCAGAAAGAATTTATAAAGTTCGTACAATTCTTAAAAGCAAGCATCAAGTTTTCTTTGTTTTGTTGTAAAGATACAACCACAGAGGCATACCACGCTTTTTGAAAATAACCACTGGCTTTCCTCTTCTCTGTCTGAAGTGAGGAAAAAAGATCAGTTTTTCTCCACATCACGCCCTTGATCCCACTCATCATGCAGCTGCACAAACACTTGTGCCAGCACAACGGCGTGGACAGGACGAGTCTGCCTCCATCTCTGTGCTTCCCAGCAGGCTGCACAGGGAAGGGCCCCTCTCAGCACAGAGGAATCCGTGCTGAAGGAGTACTCAGAACCGTCTGGTTTCAAAAGCTAGGGGTGTTTCAGCAGAGAATGAGCCTAAGAGAACAGAGAGCTCACCAAGAACGAGAGGGAAGCTCCCAGACACAGACAGGAAAAAGTTATTTTGGTTAGTTAGAGCAATTCCATGGAATATAAGGAGTGAAAAAAGGAAAAGGGGAAATTTTGTTTTCCCAGGTATTCAGGTTCGGTGATATTTCTAGGTACATAATGATTCTCTAATAGTCTAGGGCCGAGTTCTGACACAAACTGACACAAATGGAGTAACTCTCGTGAAGTCGAACGTTCCTACCCCAGATCTGCGTTCTGCTGTTCAGATTTTACAAACCTTACCTGGCTGGAACTTATTTTAGATCAGCACATGCCACCTTGTGGCAAATTAATATCGTGCATCTGTTTTGTTTTTTTTTCGTTTTTTTTTTTTCCCCTCCACTCAACTGCAACACTTTCTTTATTAAGGTACTGCTTCTTTTTATATTCCTTGTATTTTGAGGCTCACATTGCTGTGGTGCCAAGCTGGGTTTCATCACAGAAGTTCTTCTGCTTCATCTCAGTAGTTCCTGCATACGTTGGAAACCCAATTTGGTGATATTTTGCACTTTGATCACGTGTTCTGCCAATATAACATGCTTTTCAGCAGGGCCTTCTGAGCACTTTCCAATTCAGAGCCATAGCAGCTAGCTGTAGTTACTTAATCTGGACAGTAAAGCATTGCAAAGAATACGGAACGCCTACCTTTAAACTTTTACTGTGATTTCTGCATCCAAATCGTTCCTGCTCCTTACCTCTCTGGCACAAGCACTGGACTTAAACACGTTAGTCCTCATTTTGTTTTCTTAGGTCCCGCTTGCTCACTGGGTATATCACTGTTCTTTTCCAGCGTAAACACAGCCTTTACAAAGAGGATTTAGGTTTTCGCTACAGGCCTCTCATTTGCAGTGTTTATGCAGGCGTATCACAGATTATACAATGTCTGTCTTGTTTGCAGTGAACATCAGTGTTATGGGAAGAGAACAAAAGACTGCCAGAGATGATCAGCAGATGTAATGAAACAATGCCAGTAGCAAGAAAAAATAGCTGGAAAGGCCGCTTTTGAGGTTAGAGCAGTCCGCAGTGGAATGTGGTAATGCTGTTTTTAGTTTCAAGAGTGGATCTTAAGTAGGAGCAAGTTTGCAGATCCATTGCAGCCAGTGTATCTCCTAGATACCGTGCGAATGTTTTGCTGGAACTCATTCACCTTTTTGGCTTCCCACTTTTTCCTGGAACAGACAATGATGCCTATTGCCACAGGTTTTCCAAGATGTTTTGCCTGGGCAGTGTTGGTGACACCTCCCACTCATCCCTCCCATCCTCTGACGTGCACCACCGTGAGGGTGGGACTCCTTGTGCCGGGGTGGGTTTTGTTTCAGAGCAGGACAAGTGCAGCAGACACATTTCTTCCCATCTCACCCATTTCTTGTCCTTTCACTTGGTTTCATCTGGATTTGGTTCCTCTTCCTTTTAAAAAGATGCAACTGTTTCTCTGTCATGTTACCAGTCTTCCTATTCTGTAGGGGTTGGTTTATTATTCTGTTTTGTTTTTTGGTATGTTTGTTTTTTCTTTTAATTGAGTGTTTGTATGGGATGTTGTATTGAGTTTCCATCTATTTATCTTTCCAGATTTTTTGTATATACTTCACATTTGTTAGCTTCAAGACCTTAAAAATGCACTTTGACCTTTACGGTTGTGTTAGCCTGGGAAAGAAAGTTGGGAAAAGAAAGAAGGGCTAGGGAGTAGGAACTACATTTTCATAAACCATCTGGAATGACCAAGGAGCAGAGTCAAGCAGTGAGTCAGTGTGCGTCTTTTAGTTGCCAAAACAGAGCAACCTGTCACAAGATTTGTGCGGGAAGACAAAAAATGTAGATCAGGAAGACTGAGCTGCAGAGGTGAAACCTTGTGTTATATGATCTTTAAGGCATTAAACAAAATCCAGAGACCTCAGGATTAGACTTTGACAAAAAGGATTGCAGATATTTGTAGGAATATAGCTCGTTAGCACTCCTGGAGCTGTGTATCCAGAGGGGAGGGGACAGCTCTCAGGTAGATATGGAAGTATTGCTTGAGAGCTGTATTGTAGGTTGTCTTGGACGAAGGGTTGTTCCAGGTGCATCTGCCTGGGAATTTGTGTGATACGTTTAGCTAGCACTTTCAGTAACTCCAATCCAAGTCCCTGAATAAACCCATCCCTGTAAAAGGGAATCGAATGCTTCTGGAGGCAGCAGTGAGTCAGATTCTTCATCTCTCTTATGCTGTTCTCTCTATGGGAACAGGAGTGAAAACATGACATAAAGTAGTAAGTGCCATCAGTGCCATCATCGTGTCTTAAAGTTTGTCTTATGTTCAGCTGCAGTGTTATCCAGAAGGCTGTTCTATAGATAACAGTCAAAAGTACGGTCCATAATTCTACCTTTCTTGACATGATAGTGGGACAACACAGGTGTTTTACCAGCTCTGTGCCACTCAAAAAAATCAACCAAACCAAACCACCTGAGGAATCAGATTGCTTCAAGCTCACAGCATCTGCAGTGTGCTGCGAGTGTTGTTACGGACCATAGTAGAGCCAGGGTTTAGAGCACGTGGTGTATGATGACCACGTAACCAGGCATGCCTGAGTGCAGGGCGTTCAGAACGGTGAATTTGAAATACGCCTTCACCACTTGCTGGGAAAATAAGTTATTTCAGTGCAGTTATCAGAAAACAGTATATATGGCAAAAGTGGACTACTCAGTGAGATTTTAAAACACGTTTGCTTTGGCTGTGTTCTTGTCACCCCTTCCATGAATGTTTGTGCCAGTAAACAGCTTTGGAAGCCATGTGTCCAGAGTTTAAATCGACAAGTGCGGGCGTTCATGCTGGAAGGACACAGACACTTCTTAGGGGATGTAAACAACACAGTGAGATGTACCTGCTTTGTCACAGCTAACCATTTCACAAGCGGCTTTTCTAATTCCGTGGATTTGAGTTACTTTGTTTTTAATAAAAATAGAGTGCTTTAGCATTGTAGTTAAACTTGAGGAAACCACATTTGATTCAGGAATATTATGCGGGCAATAAAAAGAGGCTTAAAAAAATCAGCCGTTTTCTGGAAATTATTTGCTCAGCTCTACTATTAATATTGTTTTGTTTGCCAGACTATGATCAAAAACATTTGGCAGGCGAGACTTAGGAAAGTAAGCCAGTGAAGTTGAGCTGTCATCTAAGCACATACAGAAAAACTGTTCTCTTGGCATAGAAAACAGACTGTTTACAGAAATAATAAACATGCCCTCTAAAATTATGTTCCTTCTCTCTAAAATCATGGAAGGTCACAAGACTTTGACCCTACAGAAGGAGCATAACACTTTATGAGACTTCTGTCAAAGCACATGATAAAAAATAAATACACTGTAATAAAGAAGTGTCAGTCTGATGGCTCAAATGTGCCTTCCTAACGTATTCTGTCTCCTTTCCTTAAGATGTGGTATGCGTACTGCCACGCAAAGGGAGCCCATCTGGAGGGGATATCAAATCAATCCATTTTCCTGATGTATCAGTCGATGTAATTAACTTTTGTTTCATCTCCCGAGTAAACCTTGTAAACAATAAAATGTGTCAAAGTAAAATATAATCTATTGAAAAGTGTAATTTGTAAATGTCCCTATGGTGATTCAGCTGCTGGATAGAGCCCCAGATGCTGAATATCCATGAGGAGTAAAGGACTGATCTGGCCAAGACTTGGATTTTTTCTGAGCCCTGACGATAGATGGGTGAGATACAGGCAAGGGAGCAAGCAGTGGCTGGCTACCTCAGCAGCTGCTTACAGCTGGAGGAGGACTGCCTTCACAGCCTTTGCCAACATGCCCAGAGGGCAGGAGTCTCACCTTCTGTTCCCCTTCAGGATTTCCAGGTTTACTCTTTATTTGGGTTCCTTCTTCCTCCCCCACAAAGCTGTTTGTTTAAGTTCTGCTGCGTAAACTCCAGGCACGGGAGTGAGAAATATCACTCATTCTCGAGAGCTCAAGCAAAGTAGTACGGCTTTCCTCAGTCGTTTGAACACCCACGGTGGGAGCCCTTACTCAGGTGCTCCTGGGGCTTGCTGCAGAGCGGGGACGGACAGAAAGGTTGTGGTTATACCAGCCATGGACTGAAATGGTTCAGGGTGTTTCCCTGAGAAATTTTGTCTGGGGCAGTCTAGCATCGGGTAGCCTCTTGGCATGTGAGAACTGTGATGAGACAGCCATAAGACCTTTTGACTTCATAAAAAGAAGCAGGGTGAGCATTAAAGCTAGGCCTGCTCTGAGCTCTGGGCTGTTACAAGTTTTCTGGTGTCTAATTGAGATTTTTATTTTTTTAAAAACCTGTTAAGATGCTTCAGCTCTGTTTTTGAGGCTCACACAGACCTGTAGTCAGTGCTGCTGGGCTACTTGCGGCCTTTATGAACTCAGGCACCCACGTCACTCTGTCACACAGCCACGAGCCCTTCCTCTGGCATCCCAGTAGTTCAGAGCAAGCAGAAGTGTTTCCCTGCTGCCGTCCTCCATTCCTGTTTTCTTCCTCTCATGTACAGCACAAGCCCAGTCAGGTGATCCTGAGTTCCACCAGTACAGATAATACACGTGAAGAGTATAAAAGATATTTAAATTTATAAAGCTTGAGCTACCAGCTTGCTGAGGATGAGTATGCAAGTATTTGGCCTTGAGTTTTCCACTCAACCCCCAACCCACAAAACAGTTTTACGTTAATCCAGAAAAAGAAAAAAATCCTCCATTTGGTGGTAGTTTAGATTCTGTTCAGTTCTAACTCACAACCCCAAAACATAAGGAGTTTACAGTTCATAAATTATACAGCACACAGCACATGCTGTTGTAATCTGCACATAATCCACATGAAGAATTAACACCGATGTCTAAACAAAATACAAAGTCACTATAGGCAATCTTAAACCTCAGCTGTACAGTTTTTCTGAACTATTTTGGCTATAGATGTGATTTTTCACCCCTCTACCCTCATATGGTATTAATTCAATTGTTTTATATGTTATACATGCGTAAGAGCTAGAAGGGATTTCCTTAAACAACAAACATTGAGGATAAAAAGGTTGGTGTTTATAAAAACGTCAAACTCAAAGGCTCTTCCATAACTTGTTAGAGGATTGCTATCATTTAAGACTCAAAACCCAGTCATTCAAAAAGTCCTCCAGAGAGGAAAGCTAATCCTGAGTTTCCACTCATAGTTACTGGTCTGATCCCTCAGAAGAGCATCAGCAGTAAGCATGCTGAAAGGAGGCCAGAGAAATTTGGTCTTGGTTAGAAAGATCAGAAAATGGCTATGGGATGGTTCAGTTCTGCAGGACGTAGCGTTTGGTCACTCTATTGTTTGTTTTTTGCTTAGAAGCTCAGTATGAAACCAGCAGGTAAATGGCTCCGAGTACACGCAGTTGGCATTTGTGCAACTGCCTGATGCTGCAAGGTGCTGATAGGTGAAATTCTCCATTGCAGCTGAGCTGTTGCTCTTCCAGAGACAGGCTGGCAGGGCGACAAAGAGGAATGAATAAAAGACCAAGGATTGTCACACCTCTGTGCCACTTGCCTGCAGGTCGAAGTCTGTGCTGGAAGACAATGCTCAACCAGAGGGCAGGATGGGAGAGCTTCCAAAGTCGCTGGGTCCAATCCCAGTCCCAGCGGTGACTGATCAGCTTCCTCCCTTGTGATCAAATAAAGCATCAGCAAAGAGCATAGCTGGAGTGTATGGCGCAGGTTTGGGAAAAAGAAGGATTACGCAGGAGCTGCATAAGAACAAAAGACTTAGGAAACCACTATCTCAGTTAAAAATGTGATCTCCCTGGGATTGCCTCTTGTACAGAGATCTCAAAGAGCTTTCGGAGGCAGAAGTAGGGGTTAGGAGGACCAAAATTACTTCTGTGGTTGGGAGGTGGGGTGAGAGAGACAGAGAAATCGGAGAGGGAATGCTGCGGTAATAGTGCTTGGAACTTCAGCGAGAACTAGCTGGTGAGTGGAGGGGCAGTTTTGTGTAAGGGAGAGGGAGCAGAAACATGGGTTTGCAGAGATTCCCCTGTGTACTTCTGGCACCCTGTTTCTGACACAGCTGAAATATCAGCTCTCAGCGTCAGGATGCACCAAGGTCTGGGAAGTCAAACGGGACTGTCAGCGCTGGGGGAGGCTGCTCGGCACCCATCGGCTGTTTTGCCGAGGCTGCTGCTGGTCTGCTGGTGCTGAGGTCTCAGCTGTTTGAGGAGGCATTGCTACTGCTGCTGGCGTACAGCAACTTCTCCAAAACAATGATTCTCGTTAATTAGTCATGATGAAAATCTCAGTTTTTCTTGTTGCCATTCACTGAAACACGAAAAGCAAAAGTGGAACTTTCCCTTTTTTTTTGCAGCAAAACCTTGTGATATTAACAACTTAGAAAGCATTTTGCTGAAACTTCATTTGGGATTTGAAGGGAATAAGCTGCATTCTACAGCTCTTTTTTTTCGAGTAAGCTAAGGCCCTAATTATCTTATGAAAACTAGTGGAAAGATTTCTGTTACCAGTGTTGTACCGCCGAATCTGTTTTCAATGTTGGAGTGCTTACACTTTTTTCCTGTTTACTTTGGTGTTCAGTGTTGTATAAATACAGTACCAAGGAGATGCTGCCTTGCTTCTCCTCAGAGCTTCGTCCTTTCGCTGGTGCACCTGGAGAGGGATGCCTCTGCGTCCAGTGTTCCCTCCAGAAGCACTGACAGGCTCGGGCAGGGACGCTGCTGCCCTTCGGTCCCGCAGCAGCAGGCTCTGTGCTGGTCTGCCTGGCCCCATGAGACCTGAGGAGGACGAGAAGGCAGTGAGATCCTCTAAACTTGAGGTTGGAGCCTCTTTTTTGAGTAACATGCTCATAGCCTAACACTAATATTTTATTTCAGAGCGAAAAGCCCCTTTCCAGGTGAGAGCCTCACTTTGTCCTCAGTGTTGAAGGCTTAGTACACGTGCCTGGGAGTCTTTAGGTTGATCTGGCTCTAGATAAGAGATCACCCAGCTGTAAGAACAGCCGTGAGGAGACAAAATGCTCCGTCCCCACCTGCCACAGACCTGCTGGCTGCTTTTGGGGCCCTGCTGAGCATTTCTGCTGCCTACCAGCAACGGGGTGTTGCTTTCAGTCTTCTCTTCTGTGAAGCTCCCCGAGAGGTGAAAATGTAATAGTTGGGGGCTAGGCTGTTTCTAATTCCTCTTTTCCTCTCTACTAATATTCTATCCCGCAGTTTCCTTCGGGGGATATTTTAACTGAAATCTGAATAGTCGTTCTCAATTTGTATTTAAGTTTTATGTCCGGATTTCCAAAGAGAAAGAAAACCAAAGAAAAAAGTTGTCATCCCCCCCTCTTTCCTTGTCCCCCCGCCTGTTCGGAGGGGGTGCAGCTGCGCCAGGGCCCACCGGGGCGCGGCCCAGCCCCTGCCGCCCCTCTCCTGCCCGCCCCGGCCTTGTGGCGAGCCGAGGCCCGGCCGCGGCCCGGCAGAGGGCACCCGCGGCCCGAGCAGGCGCCGCGGCTCCGAGCCCCGCGGGGCGGGCAGGGGCTGGGGGCAGGAGCCGGCGGCCGAGGCGGGGCCGCGTTACCCCGGCTGCTGCTCGCGGCGCCGGCAGCGAGCTCGGGGAATTTCCCGCTGGAGTGCAACGCTTCGGGAGTGCCGCAATAAACCTGGGGACAGCAAGATTGCTGGAACTTAACGGCCGTGTCAGTGTGGGGGGTTACAGTTTTGTTCTGGACGCAGCAAAGAGAAATGTGCCGCATCGAACGTAAAAACGCCGGGTGGGCAAACCGAAAGTCAGGCCTCGTCTCGCCTGAAGCGGGTGGCGCCTCTCCCTCGGGTGACCCCGCTGTGGGCAAGGTTCACCCTCACAGGGCCTGCAGCCCGCCCGGCAGCCCCAGCGCAACGGGTCTGAGAGCCCGGTGCGGGGGTAGGCTGAGCAGGGCCTGTCGGGTCGGGCTGGGGGCGTCGGGAGCTGTCACGCTTCCTCCGGCAGCGTAGGAACGTCATTCGTTCGCAAAGGTAGTTTTAGAAAGCCCTGCAACTCCTGTTAGTCATCTCTCAGAAGGCAGAGGAAATCTGTTTTGGCACAGAAGAATGTGAAGGATCACTATAACCTTCTAGTTGGTTGTAAAGCCTGTGTACGGACCCCGGGTTTACGCTGAGGCTTGTTGCGGATAGAGTAATTAACTTTTTTTCATACAGATAGTTGTCTTTGTGTGAACGACAAAGCAATTCATCTCCCAAAATCTCACACCTTCAAGGGAAAAGGGAATTTTCTGTATACCGATTGACCTTTATTAACATTTCTCCTTTTAAAGTATTTTGTTGAAGTCTGACCTTCCTAGTCCCCTATTTCATTCTAAATTAGATGGATCCATTAATAGTAGCAAGAAAAACATGGTTATTCCACTAGCGGTGGGATGCAGCAGGAGGAAGGTAGCCCTGCAGAAACATTTGCACTTTCCCTCTCTTATCCCCACCGAAGTGAACCCATGGGACAGGCTTCCCGCAGGTGTAAGTATCGCCTTTAATTGGCCCCCAAGCAGTGGTTTCTGTGTCCCAAGGCAGCTGTGTGAGCCGGGGAGGGTCGCTGCAGGGGACAGGGTCTCAGCTGGGGGCAGAGCTGCCTGAGCCCCCACTGAAGCTACCAGATAAAGTTGGGCTTGATTTTACTTGCAGTCCTCCGTGACCCGTGTCAGCTTTAGAGTGGGATGCACAAAGCAAAGCCCTGAAAGAAGGTTTTTGGCAGATCTCTCCTGCAGGTGCACAGAGGAAGCACAGGACCTTTACTCAGGCTGGCCTTAGAGCATCGCGGGGTGGTTTTGGCAGGACACTCGCGCTGCTGGAAGCGTGGAGCCTCCCTGCAGCAGGGAACGTGTGACCCCCCTGTGAGCCCATACCCACCTGTCTGTGGCAACCTGGTGCCACCAGCTGCCTGCCGCCTCTTGTGAAAATCACGTTCCCTTAAACCAGGTCCTGCTGTGGTTGAACCAGAGGCATGATGGCCAATGTCCCAGGGCTCTTGGTGTGTTTAAATTCAGCCCGCCAGCATGAGGCACCCACGGCTCCCCACAGACAAGGCTCCCCTGAGCAGCTGTCCAGGTTCCCCCGCTCAGGTACCCCACAGAGCTGACCCCCGGCCGTTCTCCCACAGCTGCTGACTCGTGACCAAGCCTTCTGCAGCCAAAGCTACGTTTTTAAGAACCCGTTGAGTCTCAGCCAAGCTATAGAGATTAAAACGGATAAAGGCTCTTAGGAATGTAAACAGCATAGAGAAATCCTAATCCACGCGGCACAATTTTATTCAAAAAAAAAACTTATTCTAGCCGGAGATGGTAAATCGTCCTCGCTTCCCGAGCGTGCCAAGCCCGGGACCCCACGTGCGGCCTTCTGCCGGCAGAGCTCCGGGCCTCGTCCCGTCAGAGGAGCCTGCGGGAGGCTTGGTGCCGGTGCCGGTGCCCTGGCAGGTGGTGTATGCGCAGCGGTCTGTGCTGCACTGCGCAGCGTCTGAAAATAGAAGCCGTTTGGGAGGTGTCAGGCACCTGGCTGCTCGCTTTAGGATCGTTTTCCTGAAGTGTTTTTGGTCGGGGTAATTTTTGTTAAGGCTTGCTGAGCCCACTCTGCGGCGCCTTCTGTGCCAGGGGCTTGCACTTCTGTGGGAGTGAGGGGAGATCCCGGCCCTCGTCCGTCACGGGGACGCTTCGGTGCCTCTGTGCCTGGACTTTGAAATGAGATCCACGTACAAATCAAAAGCTTGTCTAAGAAATAAGCTAGGAGAAAGGAACCCTTCGTCGCTTAATTGTTTTATATTGTTTGGCTCTTAAAGAAAGCTATATTATGTAATTGGCTCTCTTAACAGGGTTTTTAACTAGCTGTGGTGGTGCTCGTGAGAGACCGGGAAGTCAGCTTTAATATGATTTTAATATGTATAAAACATCTTGTTATTTTAAAAATAAAATGTTTCAATTAGCCATTATTGTGTTAAATGACTTAAACATCTCCCTGCTGATCTATAAACTCAAGCCATCCAGATCTGACGTAGCACGTGAGAACTAGAAACCCAAACTGACTGCAGGCTAGCCGTAAACCTGAAGAATGTAGGGATTTTATTCTGTTTCTTCACTTTGCTTTTAAAAACTGAAGGCCCCAGCTCCACACAGATGTAGTCATTAACTTAATTTTATGAACTATAAACAGTCCTAGTCCAGTCAGTCAACTGTGTACGCAGTGAATAACCTAAGCACACATTTAAGTGTTTACAGCACAGGGGCTAATGTGATATCATTAAGGGCATCTCTAATTTTGCAACAGATGCAGGGATTGCTTGAATTTAAACTAAAACATGGGTGATGAGGACAAGTCATTGTTTTCTGTCTGAAGGTAGTTTAGTGCCCAGAAATGGGTGGTTTAGCACTCAGAAATGGGTAGTACAGCCATAGCTGCTGTTTCAGGTTGGAGGTATTTACTGAACTACCGTACCTACTTTTGACTTACCCTTTTATGTATATCCTGCCATTTGCAAACCACACTTGTTGCTTGCAGTGTAGTCCCAACATGGATAACAGCAGCTTTGTGTGCTCAGCTCCACATCCACAACTGGTCACAGCAGTGCTGTGTGATCAGCTTTGGTGTGATTCAAAGCCCAGCTTGGCCTTTCCGAAGCCCTGGACTGCGGGGTTTATGTCCATGGCAGCCTGGGGGCCTGTGCTCACTGCCATCCGTCACTGAAGGACTGGGCTGTCACTTCCCATGTTGAACCTGTGCATCAAAACCCCGTTTTGTACGTGTAGGGGTTCACAGGTTTGTGTGTGGCAGGGAAAGGCTGCATGCGGCGTCACGTCACCATCGACACCACGTCCATAAAAGCCACAGAGGTGCTCTCGCTCCGAAGGAAGGCCACAGCCCTAGAAGGGTATTGCAGGAGACTCCCCCATGCCACCAACGGGTTACTCCACTGTTGGTTTTCTTGGGTGGTTGGGTTTTTTGGTTTTGGTTGGGTTTTGTTGTTGTTTGGTTTTGACAGCAGCTCCAGACGGAAGGAGGGTTATAAATACACTGTCAACAAGGGAAAGCGAATTGCAGTTGTCTGTTAGCTGGGACAGCATTTTGGGGGGCTGGTGAGCGAGCCCCTGATCCTACAGATCTTTGTAAGCCTTCACTAGAGGACAGTTTGTAGAGGAGACACCGTTACAGGAAATATGTCCGGCCTGAAATCTGTCACCGTTTGCGTTTAGCTCCTGGTTTGCATTTCCAAGCATTGCTTCCCTTGCGTGGGGACTAGGCAAAATGAAAGCTGAAAGAAAAACCAACAGCGACCAAAACCAAAACCAAACCAAACCAAAACCACCTTTACAAGTCCCATTTATTTGAGAAAAGAGGGAGGAAGGCTCAGCATCCCTCCCGGTGCTCCCTTACTCACCGCTCGTGCCCTCTTCGCCGTGTGCGCGCAGAGGAGCCCCGGCACCGACCTCCGGCTGCGTCCGAGCGGGATTTGAGGCTCTGGAGCAGCCGGGCTGCCTGCTCGGGCCGGGTGGCCGCAGCAAACCGCCCGGGGAGGGATGCGTGTGGCAGTGCTCGGTCCTTCAGCCCGCAGCCCCGGGCACCCGTCGGGGCATCGCCGTCGGGGTGACGGCGCCGTGCCGGGGGCGCGCCGGGAGCTGGCTGCGGGCTGCAAGGGGCAGGGAGCGCGCGTTTGGTCCTTGTGCTGCTTACTGTGGCTCGGGGGAGGGGGACGCCCCGAGAAGTCGCGTGGAAAAGGCGGCGGAAAAAAATCGTTCCCCGTCCAAACGGGCAGCGGTCGGCGAGGGGAAAGCCCCCCGGCCGGGGGAAGGGTTTGGGGGCGCTGAGCGGGCTCCTCTCCTCCTCCAGGGCGCGGCTTTCGCTGCCCCGAGCCCCGGGCGACGCGCAGACAGCTGCCGGGATGCCCCAAGTGCAGAAGTAAGCAAAGGGAGGCTCCAAACGCTCCGCGTTTATTGAAAATAAAGTGCAGGAGAGCCCCTGACCAGGGCAGAGGTATTGATAGGTTCTGAAACTAATGACGTACATGCGTAAAAAAATGCTAAAAAGTGGGTAACTGTCGGAATAATTTGTATTTCTAACAGTTATATAGACTCTCTGCTTGGTGCGAGCAAAATAAACACTTTTTTTTTTTCCTTTTAAGGAAAAAAAGGTGATTCCCTTCTAGCAGATGGAAACAAAGTGCACACAGTTTGGGGCCTGCAGAAACGTCCCTTTCGTCCCCAAACCCCGCCGAGCTCCGAGGTGATGCTGCTGGGGCAGCGCGGGGCCGTGTGAGCGGCGGGGCCGGGCACAGGGTGCAAAACCCCGTGTGTAAGAGCACAAGGAGTTAGGCGATTTCGGTCCTTTCCAGAGTCACCGATAAAAAAAAAATAAAATAAAATAAAATACCGCCCGATGTCCTCGTAGCAGCAGGATTTGCTTCGCAGCGGATTTATGCCGCTCGGTAGCGACGTCCCGCAGGCTGCGCCCTGGGCAAAGCAGGGCGGTGCGGGGCTGGAGCCGAGCTGCGGGGCGCAGTCCTTCCAGCCCGCAGGGCCTGGGGTTACTGCAGCGAAGGGCAGCGAGGTGCGTGTGTTCGGCACGGGGAGAGGTGCCGGCGGCGTGCTGTGCGTGCTGCTCTCGGAGCGGAGGCTGTTCAGGCCGGCGTGGATGTGTCCGCTCGCTTGAACGGGCCCCGCGTTCTCCCCACTTTACGCATAAGTTATTCTTCTCGTTAATCATCGCCGTAGCACCAGCGGCCTGTTTTGCCTTGGCCGTTAGAAATCGGTACCTTGGCGTGAAAGTAGCTCCTGCTCTAAATGAAGACGGACAAAATAAAGACAGACGGACCAACGGCCGCGTAGGGAACCGGGCGGGTCCCGTCCCGGTGCGCTGGGCTCCGCCGAGCTCGGAGGGCGGCCGGGGGGGGTCGGTGCCCGTCGGTCCCGTCCCGTCCCTGCCCGCAGGGGACACGGCAGCGGCAGCCGGGGCCCTAAGGAGGGCAGGGACAGCGGCTTCAGGCGTTTGCAAAGAGCGAGGGGCACGGCTGTAAGCTGAAGGGATGCGGGGCGAGCAGAAAATCCAGGCGGAACCGCCTGGTACAAGTGGCAGCGAGCATATGGAACAGGTTACCTCGGGAAGCCCTGAAAGCACCGAGCAGAAATGAATTCAAGAAGCACCTAGCTTTGGGCGCGTGCAATGAAACGCGGAGGAAGGACGGGGCGGTGGGATTTCGGCCGCGGCCCCAGGACCGCGGGGCAACCCTCCCAACCTCTCCCCTTGCTCGGCGAGCGACCCCGCGGGGCCAGCCCGGGGGTCCCGGCAGCCCCGAGCCCCCCGAGCACGCTGCGGGCGTCGGGGCCGGCCCCGGGTCGCGTCGGGCTCCGCGGCTCGGGGGGGCGGCGGCGGCGGCTCCTCCTCCTCCTCCGCTCAGCCCCGGGGGGAGCCGGCCCGGGGGGGCGGGCAGGTGGCGGGGCGGCGCCCGGGGGCTGCCCCGGGGCCGGGGGCCGAGGGTCGGGGGGTCGGGGCCGCGCTGGAAGGGCCCGGCGCTTGTTTGGGTGTCTGCTGTCCCGTGGCGGGCAGGCAGAAACGAGGGTAATTTGCTTTCTATGGCAGGGGATCAAATGCTCTGCCCTAACCTCTCGCTTCCAGGTACTCGCCCGCCCCGGCCCCTTCCTTCCTCCGCGGCCCCTCCCGCGCCCTCCCCCGCCGCGCCGCCAGCCCCGCCGGGCCGGGCGCTATATAGGCGGCTGCCCCGCGGCCCGGGGCGGAGAAACGCTGCCCGGTGCCGCGCCCCGGTGCAGGCAGCGCTCGCGGCCCGGTGCCGAGCCTCTCGCGCTGGGGGGGCCGAGCCGAGCCCTGCCCGGGGGTAGGGGCAGGGACAGGGCGGGGGGCGGCGGCGGCGGCGGGGCGATGGGCAGAGCCCCCCCTGCCCGGCTCCCAGCGGCGCCGGCCGGGGGGCTGCGCTAGGGCGGCCCGGCGGAGCCTCGGCCCCGCGGCCGGGGCTCGGCCCCCCCTCCCCGGGGGCGGCGAGGATGCAGCACCCGCTGGAGCTGGGGGCCGCGCACTACTTCCCGGCCGAAGCCTTCCCCGACCACCGCTCGCACCGCTACCGCAGCTTCATGATCGAGGAGATCCTCACCGACCCCCCGGACGCCAAGGGCGCGGCGCCGGCCGGGGAACTCCTCAAATTCGGGGTGCAGGCGCTGCTCTCGGCCCGGCCCTACCACAACCACCTAGGTACGTGCTGCCGCGGGGCCGGGTCGCCTCCGGGATCCGGGCTCCGAGCTCTGGGCACCGCGGCCCGAGGGGTCCCGGGGCCGGGGAGGGAGCAGGCTCCGGGCTGCGGCTCGGCGGGACCGTGCTGCATCGGGGCGCCGCTGGGCTCCCGGGGCCGGCGGGCAGAGCGCGGCTCCGAGCCGCTCCTCTGAAGCAAACGCCGTTAATTTGGGCAGCGAGCAGCCGCCGGGCTCCCTGCACGCCGGGCAGGCTCGGGGCCGGCGCCGCGGTGCAGCGCTTGGGGCCTAAAGCGGAGCTTTGCACGGCTGCCACTGACGGGCCCGGGCAGGGGGCGGCTGCCCCGAGGATTTGGGGATTTTGGGGGTTCGGGCGAGGCGCAAGTGCCGGGGCCCTGCGCGGCGGGCACAGCCGGGGGGCTGCGGGGAGCCCCGCGGACACGGCGTCAGCTGGAAGCCCGATGGATGGACGGACAGACAGACAGGGCGATGGATGGAAAGCGCGGTCTGTCCCCTCTGATTACAGTATCTAGGACAAATGCAGAACATTAATGACATATGTGTCTCTTTTTTTTTCCCTTTTTTCCTTTTTTTTTCTTTTTCTTTTTTGGTCGTTGGTTGTTTTCTTTGTAAACGCGAGTTTTTCGGTGCGCCGCCAGAAGCTTACGTTTCCAAAGGCGTCCCAGCGCAGAAAGGCCGCTCTTTTACCCGTACAAACGAACGGAACGGGACCATCCCAATTTCTTTTTTTTTTTTTTTTTTCCTTTTATAAGAGAAACGGGAAAGCGTCGAGCCCCACAGCAACGTAGATTAGGACACGCGGAAATCTGCGTTACTTTAAGTACCGGTTTCAAGCACCGGCCCGGCTAAAACGCAGTTTGCAGCCTGCCGGGCGGCGTGACGGGACTTCGTGCAGCAGTGGGGTTTCTGCTGCGGCCGAGGAGGAGGAACCCGCAGTGAAGTTCTTTACAGCCCCCCGGTGGGGATTGCTGCCGGGTTTTTAGGTACCGGCACGTCCGGGACCCGCTGGGGGCTGCGGGACTGGGCCGGGCCCCCCGGGCCCTGCAGGGCTCGGCCGGGGCCAAGAGGGGCCTGAGCCGCTCTGTGCCGGCCCTGGGGTGGGCTCGCAGCTCGGTGCCATCAAGGGAGCTCCCGGCCCTGCTCCCGAGCGCGTTTTCGCAGCCAAGCCGGGGGCTGCGGGTCCCGGAGGAAGATGCGATTGTTTGCGGGTTAAAATCGCGCTGCGGGGGCCGGAGGAAGATGCGATTCGGTTGTTCGGGAACTGAAATCACGCTGAGGGGCTCCGGGCAGGGAAACCCGCGGGGGGCTCCCGGCCCGGCCCCGGCCGCACGTCGGGGGGCGAAGCCGAGCCGGCGGCCGCGACTTCGGCAGCTGTTCGGGGGCATCGGCGGGGAGCGCTTGGGAATCGTTTGGGAATCGTTTTAAAGCGTTTCCACCTGTACGCCGGGAATCACCGGCTGCCGGCCGGAGGGCAAAGCGTGACCTCGCGTCCTCGGGGGGACGGGCGGGCCCGGGAGGGCTCCGTGCGGGGTCCCGAAGGGGTCTGCCCGGCTCTCACGGCCCCTCTCTCCCGCAGCCGTGCTGAAGGCGGAGCCGGCGGCCGTGTTCAAGTTCCCTCTGGCTCCCTTGGGCTGCTCGGGGCTGAGCTCGGCGCTGCTGGCCGCCGGCTCGGGGCTGCAGGGCGGCTCCGCCTCGCCCCATCTCCCGCTGGAGCTGCACCTCCGCGGTAAGCTGGAGCCGGGCCCCCCCGAGCCGGGCGGCAAGGCCAAGAAGGGGCGCCGCAGCCGCACCGTCTTCACCGAGCTGCAGCTCATGGGGCTGGAGAAGCGCTTCGAGAAGCAGAAATACCTCTCCACGCCCGACAGGTAGGGCAGGCCGGGCCCTCCGGAGCGGGGCAGGGCGCGGGGGGAGTTTTTGCTGGGGAGGGAGAGGAGTCGCGGGCCGGCCGGGCTGGGTCTCACCGCCTGTCTCTCTCCCGCAGAATAGACCTGGCCGAATCGCTGGGGCTCAGCCAGCTCCAGGTGAAAACCTGGTACCAGAACAGGCGCATGAAATGGAAGAAAATAGTAAGTGCCCGCCTCTGACCCTTCTGTGCGCCCCGCCGCGGTACGGGGGCAGCTCCGCCGCCTCGGCCTTCTGCATGCCCAGGGCAAAAATGCATGCGGCGGGGGGAAAATAAGTTTTATTCTAATATTTATACTGATATATTTGTGTGCCCGCGGTCTGTGAGGCCAGCATCACCCGGTCCGGGCCCTCCCGGCTTTGCTGCCGCCCCCATCGGGCTGCTCGGCGCGGCTCGGCGCGGGGCCGCGGAAGGCTTCTCCCGAGCGGGGCCGCCCGAGACCCGCTTTTACTCGGCTGTCCCCCCCTGTGCTCCCTCCCCGCCTCGCAGGTGCTGCAGGGGGGCGGCCTGGAGTCCCCCACCAAACCCAAGGGCCGCCCCAAGAAGAACTCCATCCCCAGCAGTGAGCAGCTCTCGGAGCAGGAACGAGCCCGGGACGCCGAGAAGCCGCCCGAGAGCCTGGGCTCGCCGGCTGAGGTCAGCCAGGAGGAGTGACCGGCACGGCCCGGCCCCACCGCCGCCGGCCCCGAGCCGCTCCGCCCGGCCGGGAGCGCGGCCACCGAGCGCCGCCGCCCCGGGCCGGGGTCCCCGGGAGGAGCCACCGGCCCCGCACCTCCCCGCTCCGCCGGCAGCGACCCAGGGGGAAGAGGGCTGGAAAGGGGGAACCAAGCGGTTCGTGGACTGCTGTCGCCTTCGGTTTCCGACGAATCCAGCGTTTGGCCCGGCCGCGTCCCCGGCCCCAGCCCCGCCGCTCCTCTCCGCGCCCGCGGGGCGCTGCGCCCCGGCCCCCGCTGTGCGACGGCCCCGAGGGGCCAGGAGGAGGACACTGGATCCCACCTTCACGTCCGCTCGCTGTCTGAAACCCTGTGGTGCCCCTAGTTACTCGAAAACTGCATTTTACGATCAGTTTTATTAATGCGAAGATATTTACTTTATTTCAATAAAGTATTTTATGAACTATTGCTCTGAGTAGCGTCATGCTTTTCCTACTGTTTTCCTATTTTTTTCTATTTTTTATATTGTTATCTTTTTTTTTTCTTTCCCTCGGCAGCAGGTTAATCTGTCCGAGATTCAGACGCGAGGCCCGGGGCCGCCTGTCCCGGTCCGGGGCAGCACCCCCGGGTTTGCTGGGGCGCAGTGGGGCAGGAGCGAGGCGATGCTTTCGCACTATACAAACAGGGAACGAAGTGCTGCTGGTTGGAACGGCTTTGGGGCTCGGCACGGCGGGTACGGGCCCCGCTCGGCTCCCCAGCCCCGGCTCCCCGCCCACATCTGCCTCGGGTCACGGCCACTTTCCCGGGGCTCTTTGCTAATTGCGGCGACGTAGCAAGAAACGGTGGCTTTTCTTTTTCTTTTTTCTTTTTTTTTTTTCCTTTTCAGTCTTCGCTGAACGTTTTCCATTGAGGTATCAAATTATAGAGCATCTACAGAGACGTGCAATTATCATCATCGTGCAAAAAAAAAAAAAAAAAAGACCCACCAAAACCCAGAAGCGCCGCAGGAAGCGGCGAGAGGCGGCGGGGAGGGAAGGGGGAGCAGGACGGGGGCAGCGGAGCCCAGCTGTGGGGCTGAGCCCCAGCGGCGGGGTGCTAATTGGCCGGGCCTCGCAATTAATTAAAGGCGGTGATTAATGCAAGGCTGCTGAAGGGAGATCCTGCAGCGGGTGCAGGGCACGGTCGGTGCCTCTCGTCCCGTCGGGGACCGGGCTGAGCCCTTCCCTGGCTGTGCCCCGGGGGCGCGGGGAGGGCCGCTTGCCACGGCGGTGCCCGGGTCCCCGGTGCCGTGCTGGTCCCAGCGGGTCTGTGCCGGGTAAATGAGCCCGCACCGAGCTCTGATTTTCGGTAACGCCGCCGTTTCTCGTTAAACGGCACGGCGGCTGGGCAGGAGCGGTGCTGAGGGCATAGACGGGCCCTAAAAAGCCCTAAACGGCCCTAAAAAAAGCTACAGGTCTGGGCCCCTCTCGGCCGGTTCTCCGCTGCGGCCCGGCCCGGTGCGAGCTGCGGGCGGCTCCTGCTCGCGGAGCCGTGCCCTGGGTTAAATAAATCCGGGATGAGCGATGGAGCGTTTGTAAGCACGGGACACGGCCCGTGCTGAGCAAACAGGAAGCCAGCTCATATTCTTATGCTAAAATGACTTCTGGATTTAAACAAACAAATAGTTCGAGCTGTTTTATTTAACCTGGGGATGGGGATTAGGGCTGGGCAGGGCGAGCACGGCGGTTTCGAGGAGGGCTGCCCGCCGAGGGGCCGGCCGGCGCGGAGCTTGGGCTTTGTCCCTCGCGGCTTTCGGCTCCCGGCGGTTGGCTCTGGCCGCCCCACAGCGCTTGGAGAGAGCAGCCGCTCTTAATCAGGAGGTAGATTCACGGGTGCCTTTACCTAAATTACCGGGTTGACGAGCGGAGTCCGTCAGCGGCGTTAAGCAGAGCTTTGGAAGCGGCTGGGGTCAGTTTATTGCTGTTACAACCGCGATGTAACCTCCGTACCAATAACCTCCATACCGTAGTCCCCAAGCAAACCCACGGACAGCGAGATTTTCTTTCCCCATCTGAGTAAGTGGCGCACAAGTGATTATTTTTCACAGACCGTAAATGAGAAAACGTATTTTACTCTTCCCTTGCAGACGAGGCGGTGGGAAGGCAGGAGCGGCTCCCTGGCGGGGCCGCGGCCCTTCCCGGGGCTCCCGGGGCTGGGCTCGCCTCGGCCGCCGCCGCCCGGCTCCGGTGCCCTCTGGTGCCCGCCGGCTCCGGAGGGAGTGCGGGGGTCGCCCCCCGGGGGTCTCGCAGCGGCTCCTCCGCGGAACCCGGAGGACGCCTCTCTCTCCCTTTCCGGTGGACCACGAAAAGCCTCGGCGGAGCCGGTAGCGGATGCCCGGGAGCCGCCTCCTGCCGGGAACGGAGGCGCCCGGAGCCCCCAGCCTCAGCCCCCCGGGCAGGGCTCGGCCAGGCCGGGCGGCCCCGGGATGCGCTCGCCGTGTTTGTAAGCAAAGGGCGAGGGGGATTTTGGATACGTAAACATGGTGTGAATGAAAACCCTGGATCTCCAGCGCCGTGCTGTGACCTCGACATTAACGGGCTCCATGTTTGGAGCCGCTTGCCGAGAAACGTTTTTTTTTTTTTAATAGTAACGACTTTAATGACAAACTTTCCTTTTGGAAGGAGCTGCTCACACCACGGGATACGTGTGCGCTGACTGACTGCCCCCAGGGCATCTGCACTGATGCGAAAAAAAAAAAAAAACCACAAAAAAACTAAACTCCTCTTAATCACACGAGAAGTCAGAAGAAAACGAAAATGTGCTTGATTTTTTTTTCTTGTAAAATACTTATTTATCTCGGCGTGGGTTCTTGCTCTCTTAATGAGTTCCCCCGTTGTTTCGGTCGAGGCCCGGCCCGGCGGGTGCCGCCTCCCCTCGCGCAGAGCCCCGGGGGCACCGGGGCGCGATGGCCATCGGGGCTCCGGGGCTCGCCCCGGTAACGCCGGCCGGCGGGTGAGCGGCCGGGAGGAGAGCACAGCGAGCCTCGGCAGCACGCGGCTTTGGTTCTAACGTATCGATTTGCAGCTCGGTGTAATCGTTTTTCATTTCTTTCCTTTTTTTGATTGCCTCCTGCAGCACGGATGCCGTGGCGGCTGGTACCCGCTTTCGCGGCGCTTCAGCAGCAGAGCCGTGTGTGCGGGGACCTGCAGCGCTGTCCGACGGCAGCCCTGGAGAAATTGGGGACGAATTTGTCCGGAGCTGGGGCCAGCTGGAGCCGGGGGGGGACGATCTCCCCCCTCGAGGCACCTCGCAGCGCTGCCCCTGCCCTGCGCCGTGTGCCCGTGGCCAGCAAAGGGCAGGCGGGGCTCGCCCCCTGATGTTCCTTCTCCTCCCCGTGTATAAACTATTTTTATAGCACATTTATTCTGGCATAAACGTATCCGCGCTTGGGAGCTCTGCCGTTCGAATTACAGCAGCAGAGGTAACGCGGGGCTGTTTTCTATGTAAGCAGAGCAGAAGGGGGTGGGTTGAAGGCTGGGAAAGTCCCATCGAAAGTGGGCTCTTCCCGTGTTTCAATGCTCATCTCGCCCCAGTCAATCGGCTAACGGTGTGAAGGTTTCCTTAACAAAAGGCCGTTTGGGTGCGTTTCCAACTCAAACATCCTAAACTCGCTTTTCACGAAGCATCTCGGGGAAACTCGAGGCAGGTCCTGCTCTTCCAGCAACGCTCGCCCGAAAACAGCCCCGCGGAGCCGGGACGATTTGAGACTCCTGACGTTACTCCGGTTTTACACCAAGGCAAAAGTTTACTGACGTTACTCCGGTTTTACCCCGGGTACCGCTTTTAGCCCGGGGAGCCCCCGGGGCCAAGAAGATGCTGCGCCCCGGGCGTCGTCGAGGCGGGTGTGAGGGCAGCGTTTGGGAGAAAAATGTAATGAAGACACCAGCTCGAGCTAGGTCAAGCTGCAAATCGTTAACCGGTAGGCGAAGTGTGGCTGTTAGAGGTCTGACTCGGTCCAAGTGGTTGGCCCGAGGTCGTGGCGGTGCTTGCTGCCGTGATGATGATGAAGATGGTGATGGTGATGGGTGAAGGCGAGCAGCGAGGCCCGTAGCAGCAGCGTGTGGATGGAGGGAGGCAGCGCCGGGTCGCGGCGAGCATCCTGCCAGGGCCCTGGGGCTGCCGGCTCCGCTTGGCCAGGCCTTCCCCTCACATCCATCGGGAACGTGCAGCGCTCAGGCTCCGGCTGTGTTCGGGGCGGATCCTTCGGTGGAGTTAGCGATGGCCGTTGTGTCAGCAGGCAGGGGGTTCGTGGCGTAACGAACAAATCCGTGCGAGTAAGCCCTCAGCCACGCAACCCCGTGTTGATGGAAAAAAGACCAAGTCACAGCCCTGCATGGTTTTGTCAGTTTACAAACACAGTCCATTAAAACATGATTATGTACAAAATGGGTTCTCTCCATGCAAGATCCTCGTATCCATTGTTTATGCTGCACCTATATTAACAAACCACAAAATAAGCTTGTAGCATCTCTAAAACAGATTTCTTTTTCTTTCTTTCTTCTCTCTCTCTCTCTCTCTCTCTCTTTTTTTTTTTTTTTTTTTTTTTTTAGGCTGGGAATGTGATGTGGAAACTTTTCTGGATTGAAATGGCATGTAAGTTCAATCAATATAAGAAGACTGATTTGTGTCTAAAGCTTGAGTATTAGCTAGAATTAAAACATTTATTTTTTTTCAACACTTTTTTTTTTCTTTCCAGATAATTAATTCAAAGTGTGTTAGGTGGTGTAAATTCGTTCTCTGAGCATGTACTGAAGTTGGTAGGTTATATTTAAGTAGAGGGTACTGCTCAAGGAGGAAACCCCGAGTTAGTGTTGTAAAGAGCGCCTGCTGAGTTCAAGTACAGATAGCCTCAAAGCATTACGTCCTCTTCATTCATACTCAAAAATTACTCAAGCATGACTTGCAGTGAAAAAAAATATGCAAAAGACCTTAATTTATGACAAGTGTTCCCTGCCTGTTTCATAACTGATAGCCTGATAACCGTCTTGTGCAGAGTCCCTCAACCTCAGAGACAGTCACAAGGATGAAGAAAATCAAGAGGGAACAGAGCTGTGAAGAGAACAGGCAGATGTGCGGTGGTTATTCATACGCTGAGAACTGTGTGTGTCACAAGAACTCTGATGCTTTTCTGAAAACATAATATCGCAATAATTAGGAGAGTCACCCAAACCCTTCTCCAGGCTTTCCTACGTGAATTACAGAGCTGCTCTCCAACTCCTAAAGTTGCTCTTTGTGTAGTATGAATGTTGTATCATTTATACGTGCATAAATTTACGTATGGAAGTTTATCTAACCAAAATGCAGTTCTAACTGGCTGACAAGGAAATTACTCCCAAAATACATTTTTTTCACCGCAGTAAGTTCTGTGCGAAGCTGGCTGTTCAGTTGGAACTAACAGGCTTTTCCTTCTCTCCTGCTCGACGGACTGCTAGGTCTTGGAGCGATTCCACCTGATCAGATGCTGATAGGCATATTTTGTGAGGTATTTACTGAAGATTAACCATAAGCATTTAAGAATTTAACATAAACCCCACGTAATTTTGAATGCTGCATTTGTGTATTCTGTTGAAATACGGAGGTGAATAGCACCTTGTCCAAATTA
This sequence comes from Anser cygnoides, assembly GCF_040182565.1. Lineage (NCBI taxonomy): Eukaryota > Metazoa > Chordata > Aves > Anseriformes > Anatidae > Anser > Anser cygnoides. The sequence continues at coordinate 22,317,114 of NC_089882.1, forward strand.
AAATATTTTTAATAGATGTCTAAAAAATAATAATTTGCATATCTTGTACTCTTATCCTTTCTGTGAATGTGAGGGTTGGATTGCTGAACAGTCCCATTTCTCAAGCAGGTGTTCTCCAGGGGCTGTTCAGCCCATGCGAAGTGCTGGATTTTCTACCAGTCCTTGAAGGTGTTCAGACGCTCCTGCTGCTGTTCAGCCCCCTCTGGCTCTAGCTCTTTGAGGCAAGTTACTGCCAGAGCTGAGGTTTAAAGGCCACTGTACGGTGTTTGTTTGTTTGTTTGTTTACTTCTATGGTGTGCTGTGAATTTTCCCTGTTGATGGGTGTGGAAGTATTTCATATTTTGTGCTATTAAATGTAGAAGTCACAGAGCTCTGCTTGTTTCTTGATTGGATGAATTTCTCACTGGATAAATGTACGGACCATGTATTTTAGAACTGAACATACCATGCTAAGCTCCGTGGTTATTTGAAATTAAAATTAATTATTCACTAGTATTTGAACTATTAAAGTACAAGTGCTCAAATATTTGCAGAAAGCAAATGTGAAGCAGCTGTAAATATGTCTGAATTTGCATCTGAATTTTAATGAATATTTGCCATTTTTTTTTTTGGTTAGGCTGCAATGTATGTGTGTATAGGACAGAAAGCTTGTAAATTCCAGTGCTTTACACTTACCAGTGTGCAAACTGCAGCTAAGCCCACTGGATTTAACTTTTATATCCTTAGTTTAAATGGAAAAATACAGACCAGTTTGAAAAAAAAAAAAAACAGCAAAAAAACAAAACCCTTAAAAAATACATAGAACATCAGAAACTTTAGATAAACACATAAATTAGTGGTCTGTAGCCTTCACTGGCTTGTGGGTAAAAACTAAGTAGTGTGGAGTTAACTCTTTCATATCCAGTAAGCACAACCCAAATACTGAATGAGGAATGTGCTGCCCAGGATCCCCAGTCCAGGGAGGAGCTCTGTAAGTCCAGATTGTTCCCTTTGGTTGCAGAGAACTGATTCTCTGCATGCAAGTTAGGGAATTTGTAACAGTTTTCATTAAACTTTGTCATAGCCATATTTTGTATTTCCAGCGCTGCCTGGGAGAATCTTGACCTGGATGGGAAAGGAGGAGCATAGCAAGCTTAACAGGCAGTGTGGGACCTCCTTGCAGAAGTGATCAGATCGTGCTGGGTTTGTAGTGCTGCTGGACTAGGGGTGGGTACACCATTGTGTCATGGTGACAGTGACAAATTTCAAGGAGAAAAGTAACCAACCTGCCTGTTTTCTCTCTTTGCGAAAGGAATGAGAAGTGTTCAGAGTGGACAGAGACCTGTGCTCAGAAGCTGTGGATGAAAGTTGGTCGTACTGAGAGATATGAGGAGCAGAACTCAGGAAGGAGTATTTGGTTTCAAAAGACAAGCTCTTGGGACTGCTGGATGATGCACTCCAGAGACAGTGTGTGGCATTGGTCAGCCACCTTTCAGCATCCTTGATACAGATAATTTCTGTTTTGTTTTGCTGTAGCCTTAACCCTAATGGAACAGGAAACGTCTGCATAACAAAAGTTGTACGTGTTTCCATAAGGGTCTTACATCTGTTTTCTTAATGCTTAAAATCCAAACAAAAAGAGTTGTTCTTATATTGCTGCTCTGGATTGCCAGAACTACTTTTTGTTTTCACTTTCTGTTCTTGCTGTTTTTTACAGTGCAAAAGTAGCCCAAGGAATCCAGAAGCTGATGGACCTGCTGAGCATGCATTGTACAAGCAGCCGTGTATGTTTCCACTGAGCTTTTGGGTGTCCAGAAATTCTGGACATATGGCCAGAAAAGCTGTAGATGAAGTGTAAGAGTGATGGTTTGCTGCCAAGAGCAGTAGCATTGGCAAGTATGTTTGTGGCATTCACGCGGTCAGAAAGTCATACCAACTGTCTCCTCCCCAGACTCACAAATTCCTCTTCTCAAAAGGGGTCATGTTTTCTGTTTTCCAGGCCTCTAAACACATAAAAGGCATTTGCTTGTTTCCTTGCATCACATGATTCTGCAAGTGGTGTTTTATATGTGTATATATATACATGCAGTTTTTAACTCACTGTGCTTTCCTTTTACCCGTTGATCTTTATTCCTTCAGCAGATCCCTTTTGGTTATGTTGTATGGTGTATTTATTATTTTTTTTTTTGGTTTTGAAAGAGAAATTAATTATTATTTCAGTGGAGGACTTTTTTTCAGAATAAAAAGCAGATTGTCATGAAGGTAATGATGAGATCTTTGTGGTTTGCTGTGAGCCTCTTGTAACCTATTGGATCTTGTTTAACAGATATGCAGAGAAAGTGCTACACATGGAAATGCTGCTCAGAAACATCTGCGAGGAGCTGGGGGGGAAGCCTCTGTAAGCAGAAGTATTGTCTGACCTCTCATTATTAAAGCAGCCCCAGTGTCATTTAGGGTACGTTCATACCATGGCAGTACTTAGTAGTTCCAGACACAGACCAGCACCCACTCTTTTGGGTGTTGCAGGGTCAGGAGGGTACTGCCATCCTGTTCTGTTCTCTGTTTTTGTGTTGCAATCCTTATTTTTTATAAAGGGATTTATAAAAGCAACTGACATCCTGACAGAACTAAGAAAGTTCTAAAATACGATGGTTTCTCTAAAGTCACTATATTGGGATGTGATCTCTTTGTTGGCTCTGGGGAAAAAAAAAAGTTAGGAAGATAAGGTATTTCTTTGCAACTTATGTTTTGTATTCTGTACAGTCCCTCAAAGTATCTCCTATTAAAGGGGACAAACTCCAGAGATGATGGTATCCCTATATAAATTTTGAATAGTTATGTTTGGACTGGTTAAGAAAATACTACCTTTATAGTCAGAGAGCCCATAATTGGTGGTACCCAAAATTGGGCCAAAGGCTTTGGCACATATTTGTGTTTTCTGTCCATAAAAAAAAATAAAAAAATCTGTTTTCTTAGGCTTGGATATATACAGTCTGTAAGAATTCTCTTCTTTGACCTTACGTTTACATATCTCACATTTTCCAGGTGCGTTTTCCCTGATGATATTTTTATTAGTGTATTCGTGGTAAATGTGTCCTTGAGTGTCCCACAAATTCTGTCCAATATACATTCTGTTACTACATTCAATGCAGATGAAAGTTTCAAGGCAAAGTGTAATTTCCAACGCTGAAAATTTTATAAATGGGGCTGCTGTACCTGGGAGATGCAAGATCCATATATGCACTGCTTTTACGAAGAAACTTAGGTAGTGGATAGAGGGTCAGAAATAATGATTGCTCTAGAATGGCATGAATGTAGGTTCCGTCTTGTTTGTTCCTGCACTGCCCAAATTCTTCATCTGCATGACTGAATCTTAGTTGTTATATTCAGATCCCTCTAGTTCCTGTTAGACTGCACCTGTAAGAGCTGACATTCAATAACTTTAAAAATTAGAAGATGAATAATGAGATAACTTCAGTTATTTCATTCATTTATTTATACTGCAGTTTATGCTACTCCCTCATTCACTTTTGTCTTTAATTATATTTGTGTGTGTGAAGCAACCAAATTTTGGTGCCCTCACACTCATGATTTCTCTGTAAAGACAATATCTACCCACAGAGAAGGGTGACAATGATCTGAATTTCGTAAGGACCTGAAGACTGATGTGTTGGTTCAGTTTTGTGTCCTACGTCTGATAGCAGTCAGTCGTATGCCTAGAGAAAGGCATAAAAAGAGGTAAGTAAATAGTGACTCTACAGGCATTTGTTGCTCAAGGTTTTTCTGAGGTGAAAGTGGATACTCATATTAGCCTACAGTAGACATTTGTTATATTTATTTGTCATTTTCACCTGAATAGGCCTTGGTATAGGGCAGATTGTCTGGCAACAAGTTTTTATTTATTCTTTATACGTGCAATATTCAAAGAACTACTTCCTGTTGCTTGCTTTTTTAACTTGCCACTTGATAATTTTATTTGATACATTTTGTTCATGTTCTGACAAAGTTAACAACCTCATTTCTTTTTCTCAGTGCAAGTCTTAGTTCTGTGGAACTCTGTCATCATTTTCCCCAGCCTCCTTCTGCCTTCCCTGCATCTCAGTCATACCAGTGAGATTGTACTGAGTCTTGTCACTATCCTCGGTCTATGATGTGGTGGTCTTAATTTCTAGCTAAAGAGTATCAGTGATTACGCAGGAATGTACAGTGCTTCTTAAAGTAACAAAAATTGCTAGCATGGAACATTCAGGATTGTGTGTCTCCACATGTATTATCAAGAGTTTTTTCAGAGTTCTGGCTGTAAATTCATGTCAGCCTGTGGTATCTTAAATCCCCTATATCAGTGTCTTTGGAGTGAAACCCAGTCCTTGTCAGAGTAATCCCTGCTCATGTAATCATGTTGCCCTCTGTTGGTTAGCTTTGATTCAGAATGTTCTCAGGCTTGCTAATTACCAGAGGACTTCTTAAATTCCTGTGGAAGAGGCCTAAATGTTTTACCCTGCAAGGCTCTGGTTCGTGTGCCAGCTGCGTGGTGTATCTACACTTTACAGAGGAAAGGGTGGAAGCCTCTTCGTAGGTTGTTGTTGCGACCGTGTTCGTTTACAAGGCTGTTTTTGTTTTCACTTAATGAATGTACATTTTAAGAGCTGGAATTCATTGATGTCAAGGTCAGTTATTGAAAAGTTTGTGTTGACTTTTTAAGGAATTGGACTGAAAACAACTAGAATGAGAAAATTTTTCCTATGTGTCTAATGTTTCTGTCCCAGTAGATTCCCAATGAATTCACAGAGATGTTTGGTAAAGTCAGATGGCACAAAAAAGCCAAAGGGGGGAAGAAGGCAAAAAGAAAGTTTATTGCATAGGCAAATATAAAAACTCTCCCTTTAACTGCTGGAAAATGGTTTTATTTTAAACCTAGCTAATAGATGAATTAAAAGGCTGGTGAGGAGGAAAGATGGGAAATTTTGGCAGAGAAGACTATTTTTCTTGTTGACTGATTAATCTGGAACTGCTCTGAGTGGAAACGGACTTCTGGGATCAAGCGGTATCCTGTGCTCTTTGCATATATTCTGACTGCAACCAGGTAATGCGTTTGGGTGGATTTTCTCAGTGGATGTAACTGGGTGGATTTTTTCAGAGGATGTAACTGAGTAACAAAGTTTAAGAAGGAAGACTGTGGCAAAGCTGGGAATAGGTTTCTGCTCTTGAGGGGTAAACTGGAACGCTAGTCAGCATGTTGCAGCGACTTGCATACAAGTTCTTTCAAATCTTTGCACCTAAATAAAGTATGAACATGATTGATGCTCATTTCCTTTCTTTTATAAAGTGTTTGAGATCTGTGGTTGGAAAAACAAGCACATAGGTGTAAACTATTGCTATTGATAGAAATGAGTTTAAGATGGCACAGCTGAAAGTATTTCCTGTACTTTTTCTGGGATGTACTGTGGATTAGACTCTAAGTGCAAAAGCAAGAGTTGTGTTCCAGTTGACACCGATACTTTACATAATATTATGACTTGGTTAGAGATATTACTTGATGGCTCTTACCAGGAATGTATATGCAGGTAGTACAGCTGAATATTTGAAAATAGTAAAATAACTAAATAAATAAAAGTAAAAAAGTTAAAATCCACTTATATATATATAAAAAAAGAAAATCCTGAAAAAATATTAGCAAAATCTTAACCAAAATTTTAAGCTTACAAAATGAAGATGATATGGTCTCTTGCCACATGTATTTATGAAACAACCCATAAGGACATTCTTTTTTTTTTTTTAATCAGGTAGTTTATTATCACCCTTGAAGTTCATTTCAGTTTTGTCATGGGTTTAATGATGCTAAAAGTTTACCTGCCAGACCCTAACGCAAAAATCATAGCCCTTTTCCAAAATAAATGTTGTTTCTTTTCAAAGTAGGAGGACAAACAAAATACTTTGGAACGAGAAGTGAAGAAATAACATATATGGGCAGTTTTACTTTTTCTTGCTTGTGTATTATATATGCTTTTCCTATTAGTTTACCCAGACTTTCCATGTATACTCATGCACACACATAAAATGTTTTTAAAACAGCTGCATAACAACAGCAACCGGGGACCCTGAAAACTATTTTAATTCTTAAATTCTTTTAAGCAGTATTTATTAGAAGTTAAAATCAAGGTAGAAGCAGTGTAATTCTCCCAGCAATCTAAGAGGTAAACTAAGAATGTTTTATTTAGCGACATGTGCGTATTTATTTTTACTTGGTATGAACATGTTTCAGCATGTTTATGTGTGGTGTGAGAATTTTTCAGAATCATATCTATGGATCTCTGCATATTTATACGTTACCCAAGATGTCTTATTCTCTTGGTAAAACTTTACTTGCCAGATATGAAGCTGTTTGGAGACTATTTCTGTAATAGATGAGGCATCGAGCCTGTTCAAACAAGCATACCTCCTGTCCTTGGTAAGCCACACTACCTCAGCAGATATTTGGAAAAGTCAAAGGCTAGCTTCCTTCATATTAGAATGAGGAAAGACATCTGGTTTTCTATTGCTTTTCAGATGTTTCTTTGTTTTTATTAATGCCTAATACATGAGTGGCCAAAAATTGAAGTTTACTGGATTAATGCAGATGCTAAACCAAAAATAGTTCCTGTTTTGCATCTGAAGATTTTGATTTGGGGTCACTTATGGGTGGAAGTACAGCTACTTTTTAATCATGTACAATAGAACTACTCAGTGGCGTATGGTGTGGGCGAATGTGGACACGATATATACTAAAATTGCAGGGAGAATTTTTGACAGTACAAACTAACCTGGAGGTTGAAATGTATGACAGGGCCAAGTAATCCTAATATAGAAGGTGGTAGAAGTGTGGGCTTGTTCTGCAGTTCATCTGCAATCTGTATGTGAAAACCTTACCTGAAGAGAGCTTGCTCCCATGTATCAGTGATCTCAGATCACAGACTGGCTTTGAGCTGTACAGAGTTTGTACAGCAAAACCTGGGTTTGTGACATAGAACAGTTTGGGTTGGAAGGGACCTTAAAGATCATCTAATTCAAGTCCCCCTGCCATGGGCAGGGACACCTACCACTCCACCAGGCATATTACTTCTGAAAAAGTAACTTCATTTTGGGGGCATCTAATATCAGTGCTGGTATCAAATGTGCACACAGTGGCAAAACTGTTATATCAAAATAATTTAGAGTAAAAATAAATTACTACATATCTTCAGTGCACCTGTTTTCCTTTTGAATCTTGTGGCCAATCAGCCACCACGATGTGAGCTGCAGTGGAGCAATGGCGAAAGCTCCACTTGGGCGCCATTTTGTCACACCAGGCTTGGTTCAGGCTTGTAGGTTGCCCAGTACATCTGTAGTGACTGTGGAAGAAATTCATCTTCCTCGTCCCCCCCAGCATTATAGGGGCAAGGGAGGTTCTTCTAATAGCCTGCAGACCTCAGTGTTAAAGGGAACTTTTATGGTATAGAGTACTGACAACCTTCATTTGTTAGCATTTTCTGGCCTTGTCTAGAGAAATAATACTGCTGCCTTAAAGCTGTTAAGCCTAACCAGAACCATGGACGTGACTGTTTGGAGGGTAAAAGAAGTGGAAGGAAGGAGAGAAGACAGCAGTGTGGTGTCTTTTTTTTTTTTTTTTTTTTCCCATGGTCTGCTTAAATTTCTAATCTGCTGTAAACCTCACATTCAGATTGAAATTTTGCAGGGCAAGGACACCCCAGAGTGATGCTGGATATTAACATATTAAAAATAAATAAATAAATAAGATGGAGAAGATAATAGCTCCTGACCAGTTTAGAGTGAGATACTGGTTTGTGTTGGATCCTTGTCCTGTAAGCTTGGAGTACTCAGATCCACCTGAAGGATCAAAAGTGTCCTCAAGCCTCTTAGATAGATGACTCGGAAATAGTTGAAATGTGTTTCATTTTATGGTATGTTTAATGTTTCTAACCTCAGTGCAATTTGCAATTACAATAAATATCACAAAAAAATTAATGTGGCCACTTCAAATACAAAGGAACGACAGAGTGTAATCTGAGAAAATTTTATCAACATGCAATTTCCTTAGCAAAAACATCAATGTATCATTTCAGCATGCTGAGAAATATTTATCTTTTGGGACAGCAAAATCATTTGCAGAACGTTTTAACTGCTAAATAAATATTTTACTGGCAACTTCTGAGGCATCATAAATGCAGTCAATATAAACAAAGCAATGTGGAAACCAGCTCCAGTCTCAGTTGAAATAACTGTTGGCTAGTTCATGGCAACACAGGACTCTGGGATGCATTTGGCTGAGTCTCAGCATTTGGAAATAACTTTTTTTTTTTCTTTTTTTCCCTGCTACATAAGCAAGTTTGCTTAGTTTATTTAGGAGTTCTGGCAATGGAAGTCACATCAAGCTTTTAGTACTAGTGATGCAACTAGTTAGCATTTAACTGAAACCTGTCTTTTCACAGTTAAATCACATTTTTTTAATTGAATCCAGTGCTTATGAAAAATACTGGATCTGCAGCCTCGGAGGCCGTCTACTTGGCTGCAGAACAAGAACATCATGGCCATGCTAGCTTGAACTTCCTCATGGGCCCCTGCCAATGTGCTTCACCTCTGACCTATAACTATGTTGTTTAACTGTCTATTTTATTGATAGTCTCTTCTCTGACTATCCAGTGGAGATGACACTATTAAGGATGGTTTCAGAAAGTTGCTTCTGTCCACTGGAAATAGAAAGTTGTTTCATAAATGCAGTTGAAGAATTGAAAATTGAAAGTTCTTTACCAGGACTTTCACTGCAGTCTATATCCTCAAGGATTACCATTCACATTTCCTAATGTCAAGTCTGAGAGAAAGCTTTCATTTGTTGTATCGCTATTACTTAGCACTTGCCATCTTAAAGTGATAATTGCTACCTGACTAAGCTGAATGATAATCGCCTATTTGTTAGTATAGGTGCTCACTTTGATTTGTGTTATTTATGTCTAATATTCAATGGAATCATGCTCTTATTGAATATTTATTGAAAAGTGTTTCAATATTTGAAGGACTACACATTTGTAAATGTCTGTAGCATGTCAATCTTCTGTTTAATTTCTTAAAGGATTTCTGTTGACAGAAATTAGTTTCCATGTCTTAGTGTTTTCTTGTCTGTTAATGGAATTTTCTACCTGTTCTTTCAGGCATCTCTGTTAAGCAAGTACCTTCTTGGTTGGTAATAACTGGGTGTCCTTTTGAGCTTAGGAAGAAGGTATTTGCCAAACCTCTTTTATTTATTAATTTAACTCCTTAGATTTGTGTTTGCAAATGATTTTCTTTTTATCTATGGCAGCTCCCATAAGATAAATTTTAAAAGTAAGTTTTCTTTTAAAATAATTTAATAAAATATTTTAGAATATGTGAATAAATAAATGTTTATTAAGTAGTTTGATATATCCTCAATTTGTCTGGACACAAGAAATTTATTACTGTGATTCAATTTGTGGTAATGCTTCAAGTGTTTTGTTATCTTAAAGATTCTTAGCACATTCATCCCCTATTTTTGGGGCCATCTTTTAGTATAAGAAGTAGGAAAAATAAGGAAAAAGAACAGGATTTTCAAGGACAAGTTAGTCATTTCACGGTGAAGTTTGGCCTTTGTGCCATGTCAATAGCAGTGTTCTTTAAATTTTAAAACATTGTAGAAAACTGGAGGAGGTGGTGTAAGAATTTGTTACAGAGCTGCTTCCGGAGGGCCAGCATAGTTCTTGCAAGGGTTCTTAGTGACTGGCTGAAAATTATTGCTGAATGCTGTTGTTGCTTAGCAAAGCAAAATGAATGTTCCCTGCATAGATGTCCTGATTCACACATCGAATGAAACACAGTGTGGGGTGTGAGCCTAGCTGGAAACTTGTTATCAACTTCCTCCAGAAAAGATAAAATGAGATAAGATAAGATAAAATAAAATAAAATAAAAACAGGTGAAAGCTACGCTATTGGCTGTGGCTGGGAATTAAAGCTTTAGTTAAACCACATTGGCTGAAAGGTGTCAAGAAATTTGCACTGATGCTGCCTGAATTTCACGAATAGTTAGAGGACTTTAGTCGTCGTAACTCCTAGCACCTTTTCAGGAAAGTCATGCAAAAGGGAATATTTAATGAAATCTTCATCTATGCAGTTTAAAGAAGGTAAAGGTATTTTCTTAGCTGTGAAGGCATGTATGCTCAGAACTGTGCTTTCCATAGGTTCCATCCAAGATAATGTGTATGATAACATTATGGTGTAAATACGTTTCCTCTATGGTCTCTCATGTTCTGACAGACTTGAGTGGCATTTGGTGTATTGATTACTCCTCCACACAAGGATATGAAACTTCCCTAGATTATCCATCTCTGTCTATTCTGCATTGCATTTCAGAGTTCACAGTTTAATTTTTTTTTTTTTTTTTTTTTTTTTTAATATACTTTAGTCTTTTCTCCTAAGGGGTGAAGACTATATGTTTGAATGCCAGGAAGTAGAAATCAGATAGATGACATTTCAAGTGTTCAGCAGACTAGGCACAGGGCTTGTGCCTGTTTCGACTCTGGCTCCATTTTATGTCTGTGTATGCACGTGTGCACGGTCTAACACTGGATAACACATTTGTCTACTGTCTGAGCAAATACTTAGTTTTGAAAGCTGTGAGTTAGATTACCTCTGCTTCGTGTGTGGGACATAATCTCATACACGAGGCATTAAATGTCTACCATTGGCTCTTGTGATTTAGATCTTTTAGTAGTATGTTTAAAGGATAAACATCTCTCACTTTTTTAGTAGCACACTTACTTAACGGCGTGAGAAGGTTCCCCCAGTGTTTGAAGCATGATTAAAAACATCAGAAGAATGCTGTATCATACAGGGAAAGATGAATGTACGTTTATTTCATTTATAATGTGTCTTTCAGATGTGACTGGGAAATACATTCTTGTGTTCAAAATTGGGTATAAAAACAGAGGCAAAAGTTTATTCAGTCCAGAAATCCATTTAAATAGCCTATGTTGCTAGGGTTTCTTGGTAGTAACTGCAATTTAATCTTTGCTTAAAAGGATTTTTTTGATTAATTGAGCACACAGGAAGAAGCCGACAATACTGTTCCCTCACAAAAGAAACAGCTATTTTTAGGCATTTGCTTAAATTTTAGGTTGCTTTGTTCCTGTTAAATCTCAGCCTTTACTTTGGCAAAAATCCTGTTTTAAAAGCATGCTCTGAAGTTCTGGGACTTCAGCAGGACTAAGAATTATGCACGTGCTTCAGGGTTTGGCCGAATAAATTTTAAGTATGTGTTTTACAGACTTGAAACTATCAGTGTTTTGTAGAAGATGGTCAAGATTCTTGCCTTTACAGGATATAGGATGAGATTTAGAACTAGCTCTGCTTTAATAATGAAGGGTTGGGTAACATTTGTTGTGTAATATTAGGCTTAATGGGTAATACTAGATATAAACCAATTAATATTAGGCTTAATGAAAATTACTGTATAGGAGATTCTAATAATTGTACCTAATTGAATGTTCTTATTGTTTCAGATAATTTGAGAGTTAATGCTTATTGTGGGTACTTGGAAAAATACTTTTATTTTCTTTCAGAAGTGTTATTTTCATGTCTTAACAGCTTGAGTTTCAACTGTTCTTTTCATTTCATACTCTTATTATTCAGCAGGACTAGGAAATAGGTACAGAAAATGAGATATACATGCGCACACAGGTTAGCTGGTATATTATTATTACCTAGACTTCTGAATTCAGCTTCTGGGAATTAGACTGACAGAACTTCACATATTTTTCCCATGAAACATGCTATTTGCAAAGCTAGAGAGAATGGTGAATAATTTGCATCATTTAAAAATGATGGGTCTGTCTGCTACCAAAATCCAGAGAGCTTAAATAGGATTTAAGGGGCATAAATATTGTGTCAATCTTCTGATACTGCCAGGTAATTTATTTATTTATTTTTTTGCTTTTCTTCCGTCTTTCATAATGCATAAGTTGTTACCTATTGACTGCAGCTCCCTGCAAATGGTGATATTCATGTTGGTTTTTGCACAATAGGGTCCTTAGTTATTATGTAGCAGGGGAAGAACAGTGTCTGCATCTGTTACGGAGGTGTGATTAGCTGATTATCTCTAAACATAGTTGAGTTGCCATTAGATTTAAGGTTAATCAGCAGTGTAGACTGAAGTGTAATGTGGAATTGTGGGAGGAAGTTTTAAACAAGGTCTTGTCTAGCTACTAGAGTGGGCTGATTTCCGAAGTAAAGGAGTAAATAATAAATGGTGCAGAACTTTGCTTCTGTGGGTAGGTTGTGTATAGCCAAGGAGTCTCCCTGCTTTACATATAGATGAGTTAATAAGCTTGTTAGAGATGATTGTGCAAATGGAACTTTGGGTTTTTTTAGAGATTTACTGAAGAAACGGCCTAATTCTGAACTGTTTTCATTTTCAAGATGATATTTTCTGAAACGAAGCAAGGGAACAGTGGAGCTGAAGATGAAAGCTATGCAGCTGCATGGACTGAGAAGGAATGATAGGTCACAGACTGAGAGTGGGTTGAATTAGGAGGGCTATGCAGTCAAGACTCTGGGCATCTTAAAAGCGGAACTAAAGCTGCCACCGTTTTAACATTATTTTTACCTTTTAAATCACAGAAACATAGCATGGTACTTTATCTACCCTCCTCCTCCCTGCCCTTGATTTCTGGTAGTAATGGGAGAAGAGAAAGGTTTGTTTCATGTACTTCTTGGGATACTATTTAGTCTGCCTTAGCTACTCCTGAGGACCTATCAGACTGAGGAGACGGAAGAGAGCCTCTCAGAAATGTCCAGGTTACTTTTGTCTCATCTATTTTTCTTCTTCTCTTGGCAATGGCAACTCTAATCCCCTTGTATTACAGGCTTTACAGTAGGTGTGTGTGCTTGTATGCCTGTGTGTCCCATGTCAGAATTTCATACTGGCCTGCGACACCCTCTGGCTACCACCCATAAAGGAAGATAATGTTCATTTCAACTCTGTTATCCTTCCTTCCTGTTACAGGCATTGGCAAAGGCTTTTACATCTTCTAAATAATCTTTTCAGAATAATCCAAATTAAACTTTCAAATAAAGACCAACAGTGGGACATAAGTTGAATTTCTTCTCTTTTTCATTTGTGTTACTAATTTCTTGTGAGAATGGAAATTTGTTTTGAAGAGTAGGTGGGGGAGAAAATAAGAAGGTGGCTCAGAGAGCCAGCTCTTTGATTTCCCATCAGGTGAGCTGCTGACTCTTTATGTAGTATATACAGCTATGTCAGGGGCCTGCTTATAGCAAGATCTTTATTGTTTTCTAGCACTAAAGAAAAGGATGTAGGATTTGTTCATATTCTTAGTTTCAAGCTCTCTGCTTATGCAGAAGAAAAGGGTCTTTGTCATCTTAATAAAATTTTACACTGCTGTTAAGATTTTAAGAGCAACCGCTGAGAAAACAGAATTAAGGAAGCAAAGGGAAAGTATGGGGCACTTGTCTTTGAGGGTATTATTTAGTTTGTAGACAGCCCTGGTTTTTGGCCTTGGCAACAAGCAATTTGACAAAAGCTTGAGTTCCTTCCAAAATCCCTGTTGGCAGCAAAGAAAATTTGCTGATTTCTGATTTTCAACCTGTTTTCTATGGAAACAAGACCTACAGAACACAATGTTTATCAATCTTTCTACTGCCTGCCAGTTCCAGTACCTTTTGAGAGGCTATTAGCCACCATCAGCAAAATTTGATAGCGGCTGGAGGTCTCAGAAATACTGGGTTCTTTTAAGTTGCATGAGGATGGGTAGTGGACGGAAGAGACAATAGTGGATGGAGACTTCTTTCCTGGTAAGGGCACTGATGTGTGCTTGAGGACTGTCTGTTTTGTTGGCTTTCTGATTAGGCAGTGGCCATGTATTTATTGGTTGGTTGGTCAACGTGTGCCTTACTCAGAACCGGCTGTGTTACATGCTGCCTCTTACCTCCTCGCAGTTAGAAGGTGGGAGGGAGTTTAGGCTGCTGTGTGAGGATTTGGGGGACTTGCTGGGAGCCACTGGCTCTGTTGAAACTGGGGCAAATTAGAGTTGCAGAAGAATATAGAACATAAACCCACAGGAAACCAGGCTTCATTATTGAAGCCTAAACTAACCTAACTTGAGGTGGTTGAGTTGTTCGTTGTTTGTTTTTTTTTTTTTTTTTAATTATTATTTTGTGTGTGTGTGGCAATGGAAGAATTAAGAAGAAAATTTGTTTTCCCTTCGGTTTCTTTCAACCCCAGATATCTCTCTCCATTTCCAGTCAGATACTAAGTTCATGGCAACATCTTTACGTATCTGTGATTGAATTTCTGAACTGTGTGGCTTGGTACATGTTACCAGATTAGATTTCCTTTTGCTTATAAAACCATCAATCTTGTTTCCAAATCAGGAGCCAAGCCTCCAAGAATTGTGAAACTGCTTGAAAAGAATCAGAGTTTAATGAAATGATAATTGCTCTGCTTGTGATTTTTATTTGGGCTGTGTTTTTAAAGCGTCTCTTGTACTCTTACTGTTCACTCTGCAGTTCTGAAGGTTAGAAACTTCAGTCGCAGGTTCACTGTATAAATAACTTAAACTAAAACCAAAACCAACCAAACAAACAAAAAAACACAAAACCCACAACTAATTACTATGGCACTTAAAGATAACAGGCAATATTGTCTCAGTTCTTGGAGATGAGAGCTTCTTAGTTCATCTGTGGTGACATGATGATATTAAAAATTATAACATGAATAAGTGTGATTAATCAAATTTGCCAAACTTTCTATGGTTGTATAGGATGAAAGGAAGAAAACAACTTGATTTCAGTTTTAAAATATGTCCATTATTACTTCAGTGCCATATGTAGCTCTTGACTTTCAGGTCCCTGCCAGTTTCAGGTAAAGCCTATGGTTTTACCTAAAAAGCTGATCTTGCAGGGCGATTACAATGAATTGCACTGTGAGAGGGAGTATTGGAGAACTTTTTTGTGCTGAATCCTCTATTTCTCAAATCTGCTTCTCAAGATAGTAATACATAACTTGTGGGAAGGTTATGTTTTTTTCTCTGATTAACATGTAAAATGCTCTGGGATTTTTAGGCAGGAAATGCTTTAAAGTGTTACTTGCAGGTGGTGTCAAAAGTGATGGTTCCCTAATTGCTTCTGAAATTTGTATCGTAAATTGCCCAGTAAGTTCCACTTAAATACTTGGTAGAAATCTAACATAGTTCCCACCTGTTGAGGTTTGTAGAATCAGGTAGCATTAGTACCTGGTACATTTTGCTGCACAAATACTACATTTTTTATTAAAGAAATACCGTGACCTGCACCTGTATCATGCTACTAAAAAGTACTGAAGTAGGAGGGAGTCAACAAATGAGTCAGTTTGTGCAAGTATTAATTTAAAGCGCCCTGTGTGTCTTGACAGGTTGGTTAACTTGTAATGTTTTCTGGCTGATATATTCCAAACCTTGCACTTTAAACATTGTATTTATCAACCCTTTATTAAATATACAAAACAAGATCGCTCTCGCCAAAGTCTGTCACAACCCATTTTGTTGTCACAGTGAGTTTTGGTATACGCTGAGGAATGAGAGTCCAAGCCGCAAAGTCAGCTTGTTTTAGCCTCAATGGCTTTTTAAAAAGCCTGCAGCTTAAAATAATACATTATTAAGGTATTCAGACTTGTCAAAATTAATAATTAATATCACATTTATGTTCCCCACACATACACAGACTCTTTCATTCACTTCAGTTGCTACGCTGAGGCAAAGCTATTTGTGTTACAGCCGAGTGGCTGTGAATTGTGACCTTCTCACAGGGCAGAAGTGCATCTGGGGGTTTGCACTGGCAGCTCGGGGCTTCTCTCTTCTGGTTCCCTAGCATACATATGGATGTTTCTGTACAGAGGGTTATCTAGCGTTAGTCTTCAGTTGCTGCTCTGTAAGTTATCTGAGTCTGTACATGATCTGATGGTCTAATATTAATAATATTAATGAAACTTTTAACAGTTTAAGGAACGATGTTTAAAGATCCTGAGGAACTTGTTTCTTGTGATAAGGGAGTAATTTCACGGGCAATTATGGGTGTTATTCAGGCTTGTTGTAAGAATAGGACTATTCTAATTTTTTGCAGAGACTGTGTCCTACCTGCAGAACAGCTGCAGTTCTGCAGTCAGTGCTCAGGGAGAACAGAGCATGATGACAGTGAGAATGACAGAAACCTCAGAAATAATAAAGACAAGAAAAATTCAGAGTAAGTTTTACCAAAGAAAGCAGAAGAATTCACCTAAATTCTACTTCTGAGATACCTGTAGGTAGCTCTTTAAAAATGACCAACTGACCACCACCACCAAAACAATCAAAAACACCCAAACCAACCAAACAAAAACAACAAGATATAAACAGGAGGAGCTAAGTTTTGTATCAGGATGGTATTTCACACCAAACTGCTAGGATTAACAGTCAATGAAATACATGCAACATTCTTTTTTCATTTTCAGAATCATTCTTTTCTAGTTTATCCCATTGTTCAAAATTGTAGATGCATTTAAGTAGCTTTCATATAAATAAAAAGTATTTCTTTTGCAATGTTCTTGTCACTTGAGATACCATGAAGATGATTCCCAAAAAGGGGAAAAAAAAGAAGAAAAAAAAAGTGTTTGACTTTTTGTTTGTTTGGTTTTTGTCTGTTGTTGTTCTGGGAGTGTAAAAACATATTGGGAAACATGAGGAGAGATGCAAGGCAATAGTTGCTATAAATTTTTACAGGAAAACTATACATAAAAACGCTGAGTTACCTTAGCTACCCTTGATTTCAGCTGAAGTTCTGAGTGCAGAAGACTTGTGAAATCAGACCCAGGTTCTCATGAGACCTCTTCTTAATTGGTGTGAATGAGAGAGTCAGACTTCTTCCCTTCTGTGGTCAATGAGATCATTGTTTGGATTCTTAAGCTGCCTCAAGCGAGGGATGGTGCATGGGCTGCCATATGGACCTGTGTCATCAAGAGCACCTGAATTTAGGAAAGATTGCCTTACGATTTATTAAGTTTGTGTTATTGGAGCATTACCCTCAGACACCGAGAACTAAGAGTCCCCATGCACCCTTAGGCTTAGTTGTAATACTTTGCACCTTGTTTAGAGATGTAGGTCTGAGCAGTGGAAAAAAAAAAAAGGGGGAGAGAAATCTGTGTAAAAATTGCACCAGATGAGGCTCCTTTGCCTTAGTGGAAGGACTTTGTCAGAAAATAGGATCATTTCTTGTCCTTCTGCATGGAACCAAGGAATCTATTAATTTGTCTGCTGTTATTGACTACCAGAAGAAGTAATAACATGTCCCTTACCTCTTTCAGGTGGGATCTGAATTTCTGGATCATCACGGTGCCATGTCTCCAGCTTCCTCCTTGTATATCTTGTTTTTCCACAAGATGCCGACAAATCTTGTCAATCTGCAGGAAGATACACATTCATCTAGGCAGCTTTTAATCCTCAGCGGCAATCTAAATTGCCCCAGTGGCAGTTTTGAGGTAATTGAAGATGCTCTTATCAAGTAAATTAACTTGATAGTGCTTATAACTACTTATTTGATATTCCTGCTATTTTATCTCACTTAAAGAATCCTCTTTCAGTATAGAACCAGTATCTGGACCCTTGTAAAAGCTGATTACCACTTTACCAATATTAAGGTGCTTTTCAGTTAATAAATTAATAAATAATAATCATAATAATAAAAAAGCCAAGTTTCCATACTGGAATAAAAGAAGATTTCTAAATCATCTCATGTTTATTATTAACTTACAGAAACAAGCAGTTTTTATTTAACAAGTTTATTTTGCAGACATTATCAGTAATATAATAGGAAAATATCACCTCAGTTTTAAAAAGATGTCACTTTGTGTGAATGCAAGATGAAATATATAGGGTTTTATTTTTATCCATGCAAGACAAAAATCTATCTTGCTTCACTTTAGAATAAGTAAATATGACAGTCATTACTGTGAACTGCTTGCTTTAAATGAATGTGGAATTATATTTTCCTTGTGCTTTAAAATGTCTTACATATTCTTACTATAGTTTTAATTACTATATGAAGACACAAATGTTAAAATAGTGTTGTTTTGGTTTTCCAGTTTTCAGTTGTATTTTGACAAGACTTTGGTTTTATATATTTGTACATTTGCATAATTTTATATTTGTGTATATTTTTTATATTTATGTATAAATATATTAATTATATTTTAAGAGTAGGTACACTAATACTGAGAACAGTACTATTATTCTCATAGTCATCAAACATAGTAAGCTTTCTGAACAAAATATGGATTTGAATTCAATTTATCCCCGGTAATCACTCTTTGGAGCTTAGAGGGAAATATGCAAAGGACAAAAAAATCCTGAGAGAAAGCACTGCTAATAGTACTGACTACTTAATTCACAGTACAGTATTTTCTGGAGGATAGTATGGGAACTTTTATGTCCCCAGGCATATCTGGTCATCACCTGTTACTAATGACCATATGTTGGGTTGTGTTCCAAGTATTTAACAGCCCACAAGAAATATTAATGCCTCAGGGAACTGTTTAAAAGATTAGCGTGTGAGAACTGACCTTTTACAGTGATACAATTCCTGAAATGATGAAAATTACAAGGCCAGATTGGGCATCATTTTGTCTGGAGGGCAAGTTCATTGAACTACTACAGAAATCCATGAAAACCTGGGTTACTACTGGAACATAACAAAAAGGCAGAGGCAGTGTGTGATTCTCCAGTGCCCGTGCTCCACCACAACAGTTAGGTAGAAAGCAGGAGCACCAGCTCTCCAGGTGCTTGGATGCATTCTGCCAAGAAAAGGGAAGAGGAGAACATTTGTTTGTAATAATGAATTATATTTCATACATTTGGGACAAGTATGCTTTGCTTCCATGTTAGCACAGCAGCTGGTTTTTTTTTTTCTGAGATGTACAGGAGAGTGCATATGCATACTGCAAGTTAAATTAAACCCCCAAATTGTATATGTGATGGTGATGAAGCAATTTGAAGCTAGTCTCCTGAACGTGACATGAGCAGTATTCTGTGTGTAAACATGATGCTGTGGTTTTGGAATTAATTCTTTATTCTCTAGTGTTCATACTGAAAGCACCAGAAGTAGGTGGCTTGCAGGCTCTCTTCATAAATCATTCTTAGCTCCAAGGCTGTACAACTGAGTTTGTAAGCCTTACTGTCTTTCCAAGAATTGATCTAGTCTGCTGAACAGTGCCAGTCACAGTGGAGATGATTTACTGCTTTTGTTTTTCTGCTCTTTAAATACTGCCTGTGCTGAATAATCATTGAAGTGTCCGGTAAACGTGAAATAAATTCCTCAGTCCTCCTTCCCAAATGTTTAGGAATGTTCTCTGAGTCATTTCTTGTTAACAATACGATTTCAGAAATGTTTCCCTTCAATCAAAGAACAAATTGCTTCAATGATTTTTCACTTCTATTTCAAACTGTGTTGAAAGAGCCTTGTTTTGACATAATTTCAAAGTAAGATCACTTCTAAACGTGCAAAACTCTGCAAGAATATAAACCTTATGTAAGATGCAAAACCAATATGAGTAGAACAGTTTCATTACTCTTTCCTTTGTGCCATCTTTTTAACTTTGTGTGAGCAAAAATGGCATTTGATTTGGCAGTGATCAGGTAAAATTAAATTAATTAGCAGAGCAAACAAACCTAGGCATGTATGTGTTGTAATTATTAGACTTGGAGGAAGTGAGAAGCCCTATGGCAGTTAGTGGAGGGTCTCAGCAACTGCAGGAGGGAAAGGGAATTTACATGGACTTTAAAACAAAATCTGAGATGAGATGCAAAGAATAAATATACAGTTGCATTTAGGCTTAATTCTTACACAGTATGAGGCTATACTGCTTATAACCTCAGCTGAACCATGGACTGCTTTAAGAAAAAAATAAAACTCAATTGTATCTGAATCATACGCTTTCATTTCTTTTCTTCCAGTGCTAAAATCTTTCTTCCAATGCTAAAATTGAGCTCTGTCCTTTTCACATGCCAGCCACAATGAACCCAACACCTGCTATAAACATACATATAAGCTAAAATGCAATTATAGCTTAATGAAGTATGAAGATAAATAGAACAAATAGATAAATGGAAAATAGAGAAGAAATGGATAGACACCCTGCTCCAGCAGCCAAGGGGCCACAGCGGTCCATCCTCTCAATTGGGCCAGCTGCTGAATCTGCCCCAAAGAGGTGGTATAGATAAACAGCAGTCACTGCAATAAGGGTTCCTGAAATAACTGTATGATATCCTACACAGAAGTTTGTAATAGGTAGGCAGATAGTATTTCTTTACAAATATATATATTTTTTGTAAAATATCAGTGTTTTAAAAATCAGTTGACGCGTGCTTAGCTAACAACCATAAAGCAGTGCTCAGCGTAGCTTAGTGTACAACAATGCTCTCTCCTCACTTCTCATGCTCATGCTGAGATATATTTTTTGCTGTGGGGTATTGCTTCATTGAAATATGGAAAGCATCTGAAATACAAATAATCCTTTTGCTTTGTTCAAAGGAGCCAATGTCACTTTAGAATTTGAATTAGTTAGTGGGTATGCCAGTGTGTCCCACTGAAGTAAAAGCAGTGCACTGGCAAAATTGTGCAGCTCTGAATTTATCTAGAGTGAGCTAAGCAATCTGGATGCATCAAAATGTTTTCTACAAAAGTTCAGTAACACCCAGAACTACTTAGTAGAGCTCTTGAATGCTTTGGCAGTTATAGTCAGGAGTTGATTGTTTCCAACAGTTATGTAGATTTATTCTAGGTCCATCTCCAATTTAGCTTGGTATGTGGATTTATCTGAGGTGTTATACACAGGAAAGAGTGAAAAAAAGTCTTAAAAAAAAAAGGGGGGGGATCTGCATGCAGGACTTCTTGGTGTGTTTGCAGAACTATCTACTAAACTAATAAACGCTTTGGATGAAATATTTGTTCATCTTCTGGATGTGAGCTTCACTGCGCAGTAATAAATATTTTGTTTTCGTCCGTAAGCAGACTCTTGAAGTAGTCTCGAAAACATGCAAAGCCCTGCTAGCAAGCATGTCTGAACTTACAAGTCTTAGGCTCAGGTTTTATTTCTCTACTAGCTGAAACATATCCAGTGAGGATACATGTGTGCCACTATCCTTTTCATTGTGTACTACCGTCCACTTGGGATACGCTTTGTTGTTTAACCTGTGACTTTTGTGCTGTATTTTAACTGATGATTAGCAGCTTTGTTTCTTCTGTGTTTTCAGAGGTAGGGTAGTAGTTCAGCTGACCTGTACTATGCAGGGGGGACTGTGACCTGGGGAGAAATAATCACCAGTGATAGGACCCGTGGCAATGATGTCAGGCTGAGGCAGGGGAGGTTTAGGCTGGACATCAGGAAGAGGTTCTTCACTGAGAGGGTGGTCACACACTGGAACAGGCTCCCCAGTGAAGTAGTCACTGCACCAAGCCTGTCTGAATTTAAGAAGCATTTGGACTGTGCACTGAGTCACATGGTCTAAAATTTTCGGTAGACCTGTGCGGTGCCAGGAGTTGGACTCGATGATCTTTATGGGTCCCTTCCAACTCGGGATATTCCATGATTCTAAATAGAAAGCAGAGATCTGAAACCAAAAAACCACAGAGGGTGGCTAGAGTTCTGGAGGTCCTTGCTCTTGGTTGATATTTGTATTTACCCTTAGAGGGGTCAGCAGTGAGGTATAATCTGTTAATATTGTGCGTCTCTCTCTGTATAGAATCACAGACATCTGCACAAGTAAGCACCATGTGAATCTTAAAACTGTCCACTATATGAAGTTACTCAGAAATGTGAGCTCCCCATCCAGCCCCTTTTGTGACATACAGTGGTCTAGCACTATGTGCTTGTAATTCATGATCTAGCCTTGTGGAAAAGACTTTGCAGAAAGGATAATTCACAGATGCTATCAACTTTGTGGTAAACTTCCTCGTGTTAATGTTGTTTTGAATGTCTGGAACTGCAAATACACGGTCAGGTGGAGCACTGCTGTTATTGCACCATGGCACCAGGTACCAGAGGCCCAAGAGCTGTGGTTGTAATGGCAAACATCTCTGTCCCAGTCATACAGTGACCTGGGTGAGTTTTGGATAAGCTTCTGATTTTTGGAAACATTTCCCAACCAAATCAGTACTCCGAAGCCTTGGAAGTCTGCCCAGAACTGTAAGATCATACTACTGTAAAAAGATCTGGTTTCACTACAGTGACATTTCTTTCTCAGTATGGCTATGTGCAACAACTGATGTGAACATGCACTGGAAACCTAGTGTGAGTCCAATGAAATGTCCAAACTCTTCGTCAATTCAGGCTCCAGATTTGCTGGAGCACTAATTAATTTTTGGATTTCAGATTGTGGAGGGAAAAAGATCTGATGGTTCCTGGTTTGTCATGTTTCTGTCCCCTGACTGGACAAACTAGCAGGTCTGACTACAATTCATTTTGCATTTTTGAGTTTCCTCAAGGCCAGGACTTCCACGGGTGCCAACCTGAATGAGACATTCTGAAAAATTTCTAGACATCATTTCTGTGCATCATTGGCTGGGCTAATAAAAAGAATGAACATTATGTATAAAATGAGTTGAACAAGCAAACAAAAACCACCAGAAAACATTGAAGTGAGTAGATCCAGTAATAGGCTTTTCTTCTAGCATCCTGTTTTCTTATGCAGATAGTCCTTGTTGGGGATTTTAGCAGCTGTTGCCATCTTTATTGCTAATCCTAATGCCTAATGTTTCTCCCAGTTTGTCTTTAAAAGTTCTTCAGATAAAATATGCAGCTTGTCACACGAGTACATTGGTAATTCTACTATAGAATTACTATATGTATACTTAATGTATATTATATATGTTAATATGTATACTTAATGTATATTATATATGTTATTCTTATATATATATCTACACTGTACATTGCTATTTATAATCATGTCAGTATCAGAAAAGCAATTTGATAACTTTGACAGCAAAAATATGCAATATCTGAAAGAAAAAATAGGATGGGAAAGACACTTCCTAATTTACTGTCTACTTTTGCTTGCTCTATAGCCCAAAAGATTAGTGTTGTATGTCAAAATGGCTGTATGTGTTCCAGGTGAACTCTTGCATAGCCAGTGATAAAACAGAAACTTGGAACACTGTGCTTTAAAATATGTGTTCACTCCCCAAATTCATTTGAACTGCTTTTACTACTCAAAAGAGATGTTTAAAAAAAAAAAAAGTTGTATAATTTGTCAGTTTTGCAAATTTATTTAAATCAAATATTTTTGGAAGCTTTTTGTTGTGTGCATGTGACATGAAAGCTACCTCTGGTTAGAAGCAATCCACTGCATTAACCAGGATATCTCTGTCATTTGATAACATGCCAGAAGGCCACAATGATGAGATAACAAAAATTAGGGATTAAGGGTTTTTTTTTTTTTAATGTGTTAAAGACACAGTGTAGTTGTGGTTATTTAATACAGTGGGAAATGAGTCTAGTAGGCGATTATTTTTGAATATGAATACTTGTTCTACAGAGGTGTTAATAGCTATATTTGAATTACACCAAATGCTCTGGCATGTACTGAACCTTGATCTGTAAGGACTAATGTTTTCATTTGTTTCAAATGCATAAATTGAAATAAGGCAGTACTATTGTGCCATTACTGTCACCACCTTGAGCATTTAAATTATTTGGATTAGGCTTTTTTTTTTTTTTAAGTCAGTAGGAGTTTGAGAATTTTTGTTGTCTCCGAAAATGGTAACGGTCTCATTGTTAAGCACATGTATGTCCATTTGCAGAATCAGAATTTTAAACAGCAGATGATGTTTTAGACTAGTTTCAACTTTAAGGTGCCACTTTTATTTTGCTCCTCTTGGTGTTTGTTTGAAAACTGAAAATTTTAAAGTCAAATTTACTTTCCTAGCTCTGTGGTTCTCTTGCAAAAAAAGAGCTGTGTGATATCTTACAGATAGAGGTATCCTACTTTTAGGAAGGAGTTAATAAAGGTGGAGTTGGAAAAATCCTAAAGGAAGATCAAATTTAAATGTAAACATCTTCACTGCTTTTTTAAAGAGAATTGAGGGAAAAGGGATATAGAAAATTATAGGCTTTGCTAAAACTGTGTCTCAGAGTAATGTTTTCTTTCCAAAGCCTTGCATAATGTGTCAGTATATTTTAAAAAGACATATCCCAAAACCAGAAAATAATCAAGTCTTTATTAAACAAAAAAAATTACTTCTCTATCAAATAATGGAAGTGTGGTAGGAAAATAAATTGGCCTTAACTGGATTGCTAGGCTGCACATTAGTAGAAATTATAAATAGTAAGGAAGGTGTGATTCCTGTTGCTCTGTCAAAACATGTTCCCAAAGAAAGAACCATTTCATAAAAAGGAAAAAAAAATCTGAAATGCAACTAATCCTGGAATGGTATAAAGTGATGTAACACAATTCTTTTCCTAATTTAATTCCTAATCCTCACTTTGTGTCAATATTGGAAATAAAAGGACTAAAAATCAGAACTCTGTATGAAAAAAAAAGAAAATCCATGAAGTAAGCCTCCATATGAAGTAATAGCTTCATTTCCACATAAATTTAAAATCTAACTCACATTTTGAGTTATAACAAAATACACCTCTACCTTTCATTAGTGTAGTTTTGAGCTGAGAAGTGCCGGCACACTTGCAAAACAAATTTACTGACAAAAGTATGCTTTAATACAAAGAGCTGGCACTGGGATGAGCATTTTGCAGCTACTGTGCTGAATATTTTAGTGATAATCATCATTAACCCACAAAGTTCTGTTTCCTCTTACGGCTGCTGTAACCCCAGTACCTTCCAGACAGTCAAGATTGCAAAGCATTGCTGCCTTTAACAAAAAAAACTTTAGACACAGTAGTGCTCTGCCTGGTAGACACTGTAAATCTTACAGGCTGTTTGGTGACGGGAAACCGGGAAACAAGGTGCTGGGTGAGTGAGGCACAAGAAGAAAAGCAAATAAGGAGCAGAACTTAAAGGACACTTGGGCTTTCTGCTGCCCAGGTTTTGCACAGATCTTCTGCCATTATCAGCTGCCAGGAGCTGAATCTGGGATTTGTGCCATAAAAGTTTAGTCTATAGTTGGGATAGAGTTGCTGTCCGAGTTGGTAACTGTAGTTGGCTCGTGCTGTCTGTGGTATAGTTATCATGCAAGGATATAATGCACCAAGTGGTGGATTGTGTATGTGAACTGATCAGCAAGCTTACTGTGCTTTTGAGTCTGCCACTGAAGAAACGTCATGTCCTTTGGCAAACTGTGACAGAGGACTTGAGGCATCAGAGACTGGCCTCAAAATGTGTGGTGAATTTAGGGTGCTTGTCACTGCTGTTTCTTATGCGTGTTTTATCTCAGAGAAAAGGAAGGTGATGTGGTTTGCTATTAACGCTCCAGTTTGCTTTACTTCTAGTCAGCAACACAAACACACTGAAATTTCTGAGAAGTACATGGAGTAATAGATATGTAGAAATTTGATATAAAATTGTTATTGTGTACCACTCAGAATAACAGAGCTGAAATCTTGATGCCAGTAGGGAGAGCTAATGCCCTGACTTTAGTAGGGGTATGTAACCCCCTGCCCCTCACTCCCCAGTAAAATTTGTGTTTTATGGGGCATACAAAAATTCCATACTCTCAAAAGAAAAAGGTTAACTGTGATTGGATGGAGGAAGTTAAGAAGAACATGCCCAGTCCTTCAACTGCTCCACAAAACTCTCCAGTAGTTTGTGCTATGGAAATATGTTTTCCTTTCTCTCACCTTATAACAGACACTATTAAGGTGGCTGCATTGTAAATCCTCCCCAGATAATTTGGTCAAGAATCAATGCTAACTTTAGTGAACGCTAGCATGAGCCCAGAGCAATAAAAATACAAGCATTTACAAAGAGATTTTTGGCTGCTCCTCCAATCTGGAGACTCCAGGACACAAGCATTTGGGGTGCAATATAAGAAGTGTGCCTTTTAAAAACAGATTGTATTTCCTTAACGTTGGAATACTCTCATTGGAAAATGCAGCTTTAATTTGGCTTGCCTTAGGATTTAAAGTTTAGACAGTACGAGCTTACTTTGAAAATCTGTAGATGTGTGTTAGAAAATACAAAAATTGTGGTTGTGGTTGTGGCTGAGCATAAACCAGAATGATAGGCACTTTAGCTGGTGTAAATTTATGGCTGGAACAATTTACACTGAGAATAAACAATTTAATGGATAGCTGGAAGGATTAAAGGATGTTCAATCCATCAGATTAAACATGTCATTCTTGCTGGTGAATGGTGCCATTATCTGACAGGAGACTTGGAAGCTAACATTCTTTCAGAGGACACATTTTCACTGGTTTACATCTATTGATAGAGACTTCCCTAATGCCTTCAGTGATACCTTGGCCCTGCTGAAATTAGTGGTAGAACTTCCCCGGACTTCAATAAGTCAAAGATTTCAGCCTTTATCTTTTACTTGTATTAAATATTCAGAAATCACTAATGAGCACAGCTGTCTGCAACTAGTTTCTCTTTGACTCCAAATGATGAGCTTTGAAATATGACTCTAAAGTTTGATGGCCAATAGTTGGCGTGCTGTTATGCTTTGGAGGTTTACATTATCATTTTTGCTAAGTGTTACTAAAAGAGATAGTAAGATAACTAGTACTGACACACAGTCAATTTTACCATAAATCAGTGATGTTACACGCTTTTCCTATTACACTTAGATATACAGATAAGAAAAAGCCATGATAGTTTGAAAGGCAGATCTAAAGAGCAAATTTTCCATGGGTTGTATCTGGTGAGGTGGCCCATAGTTTCCAATTCTCTGCTTCCCATTCAAAAACAAAAAAGCAGTTTGTGTTACCCTTTCTCATTAGCTGATCCAATGCAAGAAGACATTTTTCCCTAGATAAGATAGTTTATGGACTGAATTTTGTTGTTATTTACACAGTGAATTTCTACAAATTCAGAAAAAGCATCATGTTTACAATAGACTTTAACAAGGGGCAGTGTCATGGTGAAACTATTCTGGAATAAATGAGATATAAAGCTTGAAAGTGAAGAAAAAAAGCAGAAACTGAGTTTGTGAATATGCAAAATAGACTTCAATAGTCATAACGTAAGCTTGTACTCTACAGCAGTTCCCAACAGTTATGAAACTTCTCTGTTCATAGTCAGATATCTCCCTAACCCATTCCCAAGCTTTTTACTGAAGCCTGAACTTCACTACAGCATTAAGCTGGTCTGAATGCAGTTTATTTTATTAAAGATAGTGGTTAAAGTCCTACCTGATTCTTGGCCTGACTTAAAAACTAAATTATGCATCTGTCAAAGGTACGTAGAATCTCTTTTCTTGGCTCTAAAAACAAAACAAAAAACCTCAAACCAACAGCAACCAAACCAACCAGGCTGCACAAAGGCACGGAAGTTTCATGTTTGCAACTTGTAATAAAATTACTGTGACTTAACAAATTAAGTTTCAGATGATCTATGGTACTCATCAGTCTTCATGTTCTTGGCCCATAGCAAAACCTGATGCTATTCAGAGAACTAACTCTCTAATTCAGATTTTGTGTTCAGTTGCCTTACCTTTCCTGCAGGCCAAGAGTGCGTGTGTGTATAGACAGACACCATGAGTTGGCTGACGGGCAGGAACTTACGAAGATGAGGTAATTTAGTTTTAATTTTGAGTCCTGACTTTGCTTTTAAGAGTAACCGAATATATTTTCTGCTCCAGCTCTATATGCCATGGTATTACTACTCAGCGATTACCTGTGAGAGCGTTCTCAGTTGTTGGCAATTGGACCATGCAGAACGTGAAGGCACTCTTTTCAGGTTACCTGGCCGAGCAGATTCTGTGGCGGTTCTCCCTCTAACCTCTGCCATCCTTAAGGTTTTTTTGTTGTTGTTGGTTTTTTTTTTTTTTCATTTTCATTCCTTTCACATTTCCTTGTGGAAACATTTGAACTGTCTGGAACAGCAGACTTACTTATTTCCAGTTGGAGGCTGCTGCCATCAAGAAATGCATTAAGAGAGCATGAAAACCCTGCACTCTTTACTCAGAATTTCTTGCATTCCAAGCAAGGACCACAAAAGCCTCTGGTAGTTGCTTCACAGCCTGTCTTCCACTGGAAGATGTTGAAACTTTCAGATGTTTAGAGATTTTTTCTTATTTTTATTTTTTGTGGTAATCTCCTTAGTATGTAGGAGTTCTAATTCTCCTTGTTTCTCCATGTAGCCATCATAAGAATTTTGCTTCAGACAGAAATGCAATTAGTTTTTAAAAAAAGAGTAGATTTAAGAAAATGTAGCTGTGTTCATAAAATGCAAGAATTGTTACTGCTTTATCACTCCTGTCTGACTGAAACTCGCTGGTAGCAGCCCTAGTAGTCTCTTTGTTTTTGTTTTTGTTATCTTGGAGGAAAATCAGCTTCCTGAGAGAGTGGTCTCCAGAAAAAGTCTGACAGAGACTTAGTTTTAATAGGAAGTCTCATGGTAAAATTGAAGCTTTAATTCCCATTTTTCCATACCACTGGATTTTTTCTCAAAAGTTTACAGTATTCCACGTTTATAAAAAGAAGCATTTTCCTATTTGTGTTGTTATGTTTTGCTTTCTCAGGAGACGGTGTGGGAGAATGACTGAAATACCTGAGGTGGGTTTTATCCATCTCATGGTGCTTGTGAGAGTTTAATTTTGCTGCATTTCTTTTAAGGTAACGCGATATAAATTGGAAGAAAGATGTGATCATTGGAAATCCTTTTAGAATGTAATATGTATTTGGAGTTTTCATAAATCATTGTCCTGGTTTTGGCTGGAATAGAGTTAATTTTCTTCATAGTAGCTCGTATGGTGCTATTTGGGGGATTCAGGATGAGAAAAATGTTGATAACACACTGATTTTTGGTTGTTGCCGAGCAATGCTTACACTAATTTGAGGGCTTTTGGCTTCTCATACCACCTGCAAGTGAGGAGGCTGGGGGGTGCACAAGGAGCTGGAAGGGGACGGCACCAGGGCAGTTGGCCCAGACTGGCCAAAGGGCTATTCCATGCCATGTGGCATCGTGCTGAGCAGTAAAACTGTGGGGAGTCGGCAAGGGGGGGGGATCTGCCATTGCTTAGGGATGGGATGGGCATCCATCGGCTGCTGGTGAGCAATTGAGTTGTGCATCACTTGCTTTTTTTATTCTTTTTTGTTGTTGTTGCTATTTTTTTTCTTTTCTCTTTCCCTTTTTTCTTTCTTATTAAACTGTCCTTATCTCAACCAACAAGCTCTTGCACTTTTCAATTCTGTCCTTCGGGGGTGGGGGTGGGAGGTGGAAATGAGTTGAATGGCTGTGTGGTCTTTAGCTGCCTGCTAGGTTAAACCACAACTGTCATTATACCAAAAGTTTGCTTATTTTTTATAAGCATGTGCCATTGGTCTGTGTCTCTTGTTGAAACGCATAATGAACCTGACAAGGAGCAGTACTATGCATGTGCTAAATGCCTGTGGAAATCACCTGAAAATTAGAGCTAAATAAAGACAAGAAAACAGCTAGCAAAAATAAGTGGATAGTATTAGAGAAATTCCTTATGTTTCTCTTGTTCCCTCTTTGTCTTTTTCTGTGATACAGGTCTCTTGGCTCCAAAGAAGGCAGCTCCTCTGTCTAGAGGTAACTTTTGAATTCCCAGTGTACTCCTATGATTGATTTTTCCTCCTTGCTGAAAATGTTGTGCAATGAAAAGGTTGAAATAAAAACAAAGAAACAAAAATCCCAAACCCAGAAGAGACAGAGAACTATCTTTTTCTGAAAAACATCAATAAGAAAAGGCACGACTAAAGCATCCGGAGAGACTGTGGGAGCTAAAGCTCTTGGTTTTATCTGTTCTTCTGCTCTTGTGCAGGTAGCTTGCAGCTCTTGATTTCTCAGCCAAGAACATGGAGAACTTCAATTTCTCCTTGAGAAACAGAATATACCTGTAATAAAACAAATTTGAGAGGGGAAAGGAAGCAAATTCTAATTTATATGGCAAAGAAGGAAAGGATAAACTTTGGCGGATTAGAAAAATCCTTGAGTTAGGTGAAAAGAGAACATTTGGAACAGCCTTCTTATATGAAATACAGAGAGGAAGGTGGATAATAACGTGTGAAGAAGGAAAGGGAACACAAAAATTTGCTATAGAGAAGTGTGGGAGTAGAGAGACACGAGGTGCATGAAGCAGGCTGGAGCTAGTTAATACAAAGTTGTAGAAACAAGGAGGGGTGTCTGAAACTGGAAATTTTATAATGGAAAGTCTAGCAGTCATCACTAGAATAAATTATGGACATTAGTGCAGTGTGTGTGATGTTTCATAGAAGTGGTATGCTTGGGTAGAGAGAGGGTTCCCTTAATTTTTTTTCTTTTCTTTTTAAAAGTTTATATGTTGTGCTGCAGTTGGTTTTGCTTTATTACTTTAAAATTCATATAAGGGCAATTCTGGAATAGTAATTTTATCTTTCATGGGTGTCATACTGTTGAGTAGCTTAAATATAAAATGTAACACTGGGGACAAAAGCTCATTTTGAACCTACAGGTGCAGAAACGTATGGAAAGATCTATTTATTATAAAAGGTTGCTTATGCATTAGGACAAATCTAAGCTAGGTTTTATGGTTCTATGTATGCGTTGTGACTATTAAAGTTTTAAGTATACTGACAGCCTAATAAAAGGCATGAGTGATGTGTGCGATAGTATTTTTCAGTAGGAGGAATGCAGTTAATTTTGATTTCTTGCAAACAGCCAACCGTTTGGACCAAGGTTATGGGCTCCATTGAAGTTGGCATGAATCAAAATTCATAATTTAGTTTAATCTGGCAGAAATAGGGTTTCATCCATGCGTGTGGGGCACTTCATTGTCTGCTTTGCTAGTTCTGTCTTCATCCCTATAGCAGAGGTATGAAAATCCGGTAGATACTGGCATGTTATTCACTCTGCCCATTAAATCTTAAATTGAATGCAAGAAGCATTTTTGCATTCTGTTTACTCTTTTTGGACTTGGATCTCTGCAGTAGTATAATAACAGTCGATTAAATGATGCTCGATGCAGTCATCAAATTTCATATTGTGGCTATTGGATCATCTTCCCTGGTTTTCATCTGTTGTGTACTTCATAGACGGGTTTGAGTGAGGGCTACTTCCAACACAAATTGTAGTCACTAGAAATAGTCACTCCTTTGGAATCTGCACATTTTTATTTCCATATGAGATGCAATTTAATCATTAAGGGAATTTTTTTAGCGCCAGCGTAACATACCTTTATAGGAGGAAGTTGACCCCAATTTTGTAAGCGGGTGTTTATGAAGTCAAAGGTGGACTCTTAAACAGACTTAGAAGCTGGGCCAGCAGCAGAATGCCCGATCTGGCACACACAGGAGAAATTATCCACGATTAAAGAGTTTCTGATTAATATGGCTTATGTGCCAAAACTGCACATGCAGCGTATGATCTCAATTAGAGTGAAACCTAATTCTTCAAGGCTAAGCTCCAGATTCATTCTGTAATTTCTTCTTTGTTTAACTTGGACATTTTTTGACAACAGGATCTGAAAGAAACGTGGGGGGAGGGGGCAGAAACCCCTTTACCATTATGAATTGCAGTTCTGTAGAAAATATCTTTCTCATGGTACTGCTCTGAATACCTTGACTATTTAATTTTTAGAGGGGTTGTTGTGCATTCCTCTAAGGCACTGCCATTTAGTGTTGCTAATGGAGCTGTAACAGTTTTTGGGAAAGAATGAATACTCGTGTGCAGGTTTTCTGCTTGAAAAGTAACTCTTGCCAAAGAAAACTGCTTGAAGGTGGAAAGGAATAAGTATATAATCACGCCACTGTCATTACCTCTGATATTAAGAAAGTAGGAAATGTCAAAGGCCTGTAAGAAAAATAAGTCCAGGTTTAATGAGTCTGCTGGAGAGGAATTATCAACATTAATCATTTAGCTAGTGGACTAACATAGCTGGCATCAATAGAATAACTTTTTCCATCCTGTTTTAATGCACAGCAGTTGCTCTAGCTTGTTTCTGAGACTTTTTTTTTTTTTAACCACTAATCCCAAAACATCCTGGAAACACAAACTCTAATGAACTAGTATCATCGCATTTTAAGTGCTCTTCCAAACCAATATTAGTACTACTTAGAGAGAATTCAGCAGTTAGGCTCCTCGTGTGTGGGAAATGAGGGGTTCCAGACCCAAGGGAATCTGTGCATGGGGAATTGTGAGAGCTGCACGGCAGAACAGGGTCCATAGCCCTGTGTTGCTGCATGTACCCGTGGTGCAGGACGCTGGTGAATCTGTGCCTGCACGGGGCTTTTCTCAGGAGTGGGGCCGAATACAGAACTGATGTCATTACTTAGCGTGAAGTCACCCTCGGGTCTTTTTCAAATAAAATGCAAAGCTTTGGTCTAGCAATCTTGAGAGAAGGGTCTTTTTTCAAGGAAAAGAAACATTAGCATTGTAGCACTGGCCAAATCCCAATTCCACTTAAAACACCAAATCAAGTTTTGCTTAATGCATCCCACCCTCCCCTGTTAATTCCGGCTGCCCACTTGCCAGTGTCCGGGCTGCGCTCGGCCTTGCTGGTCCCCGCAGACCCCCGGGGGCCGAGGCGCGCTCCCGCAAGGCGGTGGCTCGGGAGCGCGCCCTGCGCCGTGCCCACCGCGGGGCGCTGGAGAGCGGCGGCCGGGAGCGAGGTTTGCCAGGGCTTAGTCCCAAAGCCCGGGGCATCGCTACGCCATGTAACGGGTTCTTCCCTGTTAAGCAGGAGGTGTTTGTACTGTAACAAGGCAAATTCTGAAATCCGGTCTCGAAGAGATTGTAGAAAAGCTGATTTGGGGTCAGTGGTCTTGACATTAAAGCTATCGGTTGCTATATAAAGAAGGCTCACGTTGCGTCATTTTATAGCTCCCCTATTCCTGTTCGTTTGTTTCAATAACAATGAAAAAGCTAAACGTTTTGCTAGCAGACATGTGGACTATCCCTCCCCAAAAGAGAATTTCAAAAATTTCATAGGTTCCTTTATTTCTGAGGTCCAAGGGCCCATTCCTATAGTGTGTCAGCTGGCTCCAATCTTCATTTTATTGGTGGATTTTTAGATTTAAAGAAATCTAAAATTTGTGGAATTACAGAAAGATACTGTCATGAAGTCCCTTCTAATGACAGAGAAACCAGCCCTGTCATTGCACACAGTACGTGGCTTGAGAACAGCATGTGTGCTTTCCCAGCACTGTAGATGAAGGAAAAGGGTATATGAACTGGGGAAGTGTAAAAGTAGTACTGACCCGTAATCCTGACACTACTGGTGTACAGCCAGGCAGCCGATGCACTGCACTATTTTCAATAACCAGGAGGAATCTGTTGCTGCTTCTGAAAGAATTTTACATCGTGATATGACTCCTTTCTTATTCTGATGTGTGGTGGCTTCAGCGGACAGCTTTCCGTTGACATCAGAGAGCAAGTATTTACACATTCTCCTTCTCCTGTAGTACTGTAAGATCAGATGCACTCACATTCCGTGGTAACAGAATAACCCCTGTGGCTTCTGCGTGGCTTTGGCAGATATTTTCTGTGAAATGGAATCCATATGCTGGGGTGACCCTTAATGAAACCCTTTCTCTAATTGCTGTATTAAGCTCACTATTTCCTTGTCACTGTTTACACTTTTAAATCTATAATATATTCCAAATTAAGTATGTTTGAATGATAGCATTCTGATTTAATTATAGACATTATCATTGATTAGGCCAGACAATCTAAACAATGCATAAGCTTTGGTGGAATAACTTCGTGAATAAAACCAGGCAACTAAGAGATTCTTATTCTAATAAAGATAAATACAAGTATTCCATTAAGTAAATTAGAACTTCTGCCTCTGTAATTTTGCAAAATAGTGGCAGTGTTTTCTAGGTCATCTCCAGCTAAATCATTTTCTGGCTAGCCATTTTTTTCTTAAAATACTTGATTCCTTATGTAATTTAATTTTTAATATCCCTTCTTTATTCTTTGCTTCCAATTATTCAGCATGCTCAGAATAAAAATAAGTATAGTTAGCATTACCGAGTTCATAATACCAAGGTTTGCTTGTTTTTGTTTTGAAATGAAGCAAAACAAAGGTTCGGTCTGTACTCAGTATCATAAAGCTAGCACAGTCAAGAAAGAAACAGTTAGCAAATTAAGTTGGGGGGAATGCGGACTGAGAGCCATAGCCAAGAGAGCAAACTCCTGAGAACATGCACGGTTTTGCAGTGTTGATGATGTCAGAATCAGAACAAGGGAGTCTTTAGAAAGAGGAGGAAAGGTGATCCAGGCATGGAGGACGATTGTACAGGGCACAGAATTGTGAAAATGGACAGAAGACAAAAGATCCAGGTACGTGACTTGTGCAGGGAATATGAATGGAGAAGTTGGACAAGCATGCGTAAGGAACTGGACCAGAAGAAATTTCAAAGGCAAAACGGAAGAACTGAAAGATTGGAAAAGCAAAGACAGGAACCAGCAGCCTGTAGTTATAGTAGGAAGTATTTAAAGGTAAGGGATCTTAGGCTGAGGAGGTAAGAATCTGAGCAAAGGGAAATGAGGAAACTGCAGTGCTGTGGGGGCAGCATGACAATAGGAATTTGATAATGATGACAGAAAAAAAATGGATGGGTTTTGGATGTTCTGAAGAAGAGCTGACTGTCATGACAGGCTGAATAAAGAAACGTAGAAAAGGAGCTGAAAATGTAACCTGTCCTGGGGAGCAGTAAGAAGATAAGAGTGTGAAAAATTACCAGTTCAGTCATCCCCTTGCTGGTGGTGAACTGAAGTAGAAGAAGAGTAAGATGTGAGAGAGGGCATGTTTTCTTTTGAGAACAATAGCGATGATGGAGAGATTGTTGGATGAAAGTTTAAAAAATGCTGGCATATGAGTGTAATGGAAATGTGGAATGAAGTGGTGTTGGTATATTGCTACAAGGGAGACACAAAGTGGGACCTAAAGTGGATCAGAAAATTGTAAAGTACGGTTTTCTACGGAAGAAAGGGAGAAAACTGAGGAACAGAAAGATGCTGAGCAAAATGTGTAATCTGGAACATGAGGAAGAGAGCTTTGACTTGACCACATGCATGGCTGTGTGGCTTTCGGTGGGAAGGTGTTGGAACTGGGTTGTGCAGGAACAGAAAGGAGATATTGTCAGCTAGCAGGATGTATCACTGCTAACCTTAAGGTTAACAAAAGACAGAGGAAGTTGGAGAAGCAGTGGGCCAAGAGAAGGGTTTATTCAGGTCCTTTCTTTGTGTGTTTTAACCATGTCCTAGTCTGCAGACTTGGCAACCGAGGAACTTCCCTGTCTGTTTGAACCTCACCTATTATTTGGGGAATGGGGATGCAGAACAGAACAGTGAGGGTAGCTGGGATTCTCACTGTGGAGCTCAAGTTCATTGCTAGCACCCTGGCTAATGGTTTCTGAATTTCTTTGTGCTGGTGCAGATTAGAGGTAATTGTGCTGGTGATGAAGTGCTGTGGGGCACAGTGAGATGTGTGCTGTTTGTGGAGAACTGCGGTGATGGTTAGAGCTGCTATGCACGCTGCATTCTGTGGCAGCTGCAACTTCTAAAGTAGCCTCGTACCGAATATGGCACCCTGTTTTATAAGCCTGATATCACCATACTCTCACTTACTGTATAACTCTACAGCAATTACAGCACAGTTTAATTTACAAATCATTATAGTGTTTAGCCATTACCAGTACAAAGTAGTTACTTTCTTTGTGCAATTGAAGCCTAATTATGATGCCATCTGAAACTTTCAGGCATCAGGTAACACTATTTTGTAGGGAAAAAATAACCATTTATTTAAATTGTAAAGTCTGTGTATTTACAGAGTGGCTGTTCTTACTCTTCAGATTTCACAGCAATTACATTGGAAGGTATTTATGAAAATTTGGGGTCTTATTTCTGAAAAAATAAGTTATGAGCAATTGCTTCCTATGCTTGCATAATTGTTTGAACAATTGTACTCAACAAAATGAAGCAAATTATCCTTTAATGCTTTTTAATAATTCTCATAGTTTGTTAATCCAGAAAGAGCACAGGGACTCTAAATATTGTGTAGTTCAGATACTAAGGCTAGAATCTGGAGCACATTCTCGTACGGTTAACATGAAACGTGTTCACAAGTCAGTGACACAAAGTGGATTATAGTACATTGTACCTTTCAGTTAAAAAAAAAAAAAAGTGGTCATAAACTTACAAGAAGTAGTTAATCAGAGTAAATCTGAAGAGCTTTTAGTGTGGATAAAATCAATATACCTTTAGCAGGTCATTTAAATACCGATCTATTGAACCAGTTGCATATGTGCAGAGTGTTGCATGTGTTTTTCCAGTCATCCTGTTGAAGTTAAAGATTCTAGTGCAATTTCTGCAGACTCTCATAGGCTATAGTGTTTTTGCAAGTTATATTGGCATCTCCTTTTAACTTCTTCCTTAAAATCCTTAAAACCCAAAGAATTAAAGATACGGACATAGAGGAAAGTGGGTTTGTTTCAGTGTGTAGCATTGAAATGTCAGTCTGCTAAACAACTTGCTAAGAGCACTGGAATTGAGAATGAACTGTTATGACACACAGGCAATGTGGGGATAATAATACTTTCCTGTTACTAGAAGGTTTCAAATAGGATTGTGAAATGATTTCTGTCTTGAAAATTGCTTCCTATTTTCTGTAAGGTGTAGTTTTATAATTAATACTGTCTACATGCATCACGTTACATTTTTTACTACATAAACAACTTGTGTTTTTCATGGTATAAGCTAGTTTGTAGATTCTTACCTAAGTAATTAAAAAAAAAAAAAGTTATTCACCTATTATTGAAACCCAGACTATTCAGATAAGAATGGACTTCCTGAAAAGAAAGTTTCAGAATATCCATATTTTTTTTCTAGTAGGGTTTGTTCTTTTGAATTAAGCGTACATTTCCTATTAATCTGTAAAAGTGTGCATCAGGAGCTGTGAACTCCTTTATTTCTTCATGAAATTACTCCCTTTTGCTCAGCACATGCACTGAGTGCAGTCTGTGTGCAGCCTTGGGCTTCAGAGACTAACAAAATTTAAATCAGCTTTATACAAATAGTTTTGGTCAGAGAAGCTCAGTTTTGCTGAATTAAGGCCACAGACTGTAAAAAGGTGTTTAATTACAGTATGTCATTAATTAGCCCCAATATTCCTGTCAGAAACACTCCCTTTCTAAGCATCTTGTACTCCTGATTTCTGTAGTTAGCAGAAAATGTAACTCTTGTTTTTTGTGGCTGGTGGATTTGAATGATGACTGTGATACTGCAATGATATCACTATGAATTCATTGGTTTTATATCATCTGTATGCCAGTTCATCAGTGATAGTCCAACCTGTATGGTATTGCTGACAAACTCCCTCCCCAGTAGCACACTCCGGGTGAAAAACAAATCCAGAAAAGGAGCTGCTTGAAAGCTGGCTGTGATCTGCATGTTTCCAGCTGAGCAGACTGCTTTCGGCCACAGAAGTCAGACGAATTAAAACCAAAGGAGTGTGTGCAGAACTGAAGACCTCGTTGCTCTTTGCTCTTTCCTTTCATTGTTCTTTCTCATTACCTGAACCGGCTGTTCATCTGGCAGTGCCATACACTTCAAATTTTCATCTTTTTCTGTGGTTTCTTCTTTCCCCCCATCTACTACTTTTTTTAAATACTGTTTGAAGGTTGCTTCTGCCTTTGTCATGTGTTCTTTCCCATATTATTATATTACATTATGTTACTGTTTTTATTTTGTTCACCTTACCTGTCTCCTCATGCAATTCTGTCTCTTACTTCAGATCCTCTTGTTTTCTAATTCCACGTGCTTCAGTTGCTTCTGCAGGAACAAGGACTGTTGGATTAAAGATACACTTCTGGAGTGTGCGTGTATGATAAAAAAAGAAGTTATCACCAGAGAGCAATTAGGTTTATATGTCAGTGTTTGTTGGCATTACATAGCAATAACAAATACGGTGCAAAAACAGATCTGTTATTTTTTATATCAGCTTGCAAGACCTGATCTGGGAATTTAGGTGTTCAGGCATGTTTAACAGTCTCTTTTTTTTTAATTGACTCTTTTTTTTTTTTTCTTTAAATATATTGTTAGAAAGTAAAGATTTAATCAACAATCCTAAAAACAAACAAAACAAAACTGTAGGGTTTGTCTTCCCTCTGTATGTGGGCCTATCTGACTTCCCTAGTTTGTATCTTTTCTGTCCAGCTGGATATCCTTTAAGGACAGGACTTATCTGGAGAGGTGCACATATAGCACGGCAGGTCAGAACAAAAACACTGGGTAGAGTCAGTGTGAAAGTCACGGGTGAGGTGCGGTGAGCCTGTCCAGCTACTCCTGTGCATGGGTCAGGTAGCAGCATGGTAATCAAGCATCTTTTGTCAAAATATTATTTTCTGATTGGAATTGTGAATATATGCCTTCTGCTGGAGGTAGGATGCTTTCATTTAAAAAAAAAAAAAAAAGTCTGTTCTTCCTGCAACTTGAAGTTTTGTGTTGCTGTTCATGGTAGTAAGGCTTCACCCATTGCCCAGACTACATCCTGGATTGTAAAGTAACTTTATTCAATAGGAATCACATCTACCCTATCTTCGTGGATAGAGTTAAGTGCTCTGTTATGTTTAGTAAATATAAATGCAAATGAGTACTGCCTGTTAACTGTGGAGATACAATAGCCCTAGATCTTAGATTGTAGTTCTCTTCACCAGCAGATGGAGACCCAGATCGTGAGACCTGGTTTTGCAGGCATAGTTAGTGGTTAACATGTAATAATTGGTTGCCAGTGGACTTCAGTGAAATTTCCATGTTCAAGTATCTTTGAGGTTTGGTTCCAAATCTATGGATATCTGGAAGCCCCTAATCCCCTCCTAGATCTTGGCTGAAATATTTGAAAACAGAAACGTGGAAAAGGTAGGTGGGCATTGCTCTCTGCTAACAAGAGCCAAACAACCTGAACATTTTAGTATTTTTGTAAAGAATTTTAATAAAATATAGCATTTTATTACCCTGGGATGGCATGGATCTTTTAGAAGTAAAAATATAGGAAATGTATAGGAAATGTCTTCCTTTAGGATAGGATTTTTACCACCCCAGATGTCTGAGCTTTCTTAAAGCAGCTAAAGTAGTTTTCTATAGGACTGGTTGCTGTCTGCAAGACATCTCTGCCAAAGGCTGTCTGCAGGGCTTGAGTATTTATACATATTGTTTGCAAAGATGAAGGCTAGGATGGTGGTGGTTGCTTCACAGATGTCTTGTGGAGGTGCTCTCCTCTTTCTGTCCGTGAAGTGCCTGTTGACTGGGCAGTGGGAACTAAAAAGGATTGTGTTGCTTCTTTTCTTGTTGTAAAAGTTTTCTCTGATCAGTAATATAGTCCATTGAGATGGTGATTTATTGGCTCTCTTTCCAAGAAGTATGGCCTCCCTGCCTGCTTAAATTTCACTTCTCTTACTTTGCTAAGTCTTCAATGTTCTCTAGATACTCATTCTTATTAGAGATTCTTGGAGCTGGGACTGAGTTTGGGTAGGATTCCTGTTTAAAACAAAACATTATTACTGTTTTGTGTCTTAATTTTGCCTCTCCTAAATGTATGACTTTTGGGAAAATCATGTATTTATTTATTTATTTTAAAATTTGGCCTTATCTCCAGTCATTTTATCACAGAACATGTTGCTTTAAAAAAAATAAATAAAATGTTCTCACTGATGGAAATTAGAGATAATCCTCTATCAGAGAGATGAAGAAGATGGCCCTGAAGGCATCCAACACACAGGATCAAGTCCTGTTGGGTACCTGGGGAGCGCACTCTAGCTTCCGTTATTTCTTTTTATTTAGGAACCTGAAGTTGGTGTCGGTTATGTTGGGACTAAGTCCAGACAGCACTAAGACAGTGCTGTCAGGATGCTCAGGATCAAGGGTGTTAGCGTTAACGCTGCATGATATTTGCAGCAGTAATCAGCATGGCAAAATGTGTGAAGGAGAAATGTGGTCAGATATGTTCAGAAATTCTTTTGCTCCCTATTTAAGGGTACTGAGGTAGAATTGTGACACTGCCACTTACTTGAAGAAAAAGGCTTAACGATACTAAAAGATGTTGAATGGTCATATTTTCCAAAAGGACAGCCATGCTCTAAGCCAAGTTTCAATTCAGTTGCAACCTACCTTTCTGCATGCACTTTACTTGAGCGCCAGCTCAAATAGCAGGTTTATTTATTTATTTAGCAAAAAATTAAAGCATCTATATTTACAGTGTTTACAGTATTCAGTGCATTGTGTATTTTTTTCTGTGATTTTACAATTGTCAACAACAACAGCTGTTACCCTCATTTTGCTCTGTGTGCACGCATGTGGACTTAAATGCCAGTGTAACTGAAATCCAACTGCTAGTTTTGTGTCTGGAGCAAAACCTAACTGTGTAGAAAGTAAAGTCATAAACCGAGTACTAGCGGTCAGTGCATTCCAACCAGTGTGTAACTTCATACTTGTGCACGTATAAGAACTGACAAAAACAAAATCCTGTTTTGGTATGTGTAGAAAATATTCACTGTAAGGGGAAATGAAAATTATTTAGATTAAAGTCAAAACAACAATTTAACATCCCTTTGTGTACACAAACACTCTTCTGAAAGTCACAAATCATAGATGCTTGATGTTCAGAGTCATTTTAAATGCTACTTACCTAAAGCCAGGAGATGAGAAACATGTGGCAGACCTTTTTTGCAAAAGTTCAGGGAGGGGTGGGGGAAGCAAGAGGATGTTTGCATCTGCAGGAGGAGGGCCTAAAAATACTCTAAAAGCCGACAGTTCACTTAAATCATTAATCCTACATTGAAGACATTTCCACATTTTAATGGACTGCAATTAAACCCAATATTTCTTAATACGAGTGTCAGGTGTTTTCAGCAGTGATGCAAATGACTGCTTAGTGCTATAATTCTGAAGGGGAAGGCATTTAGACCAGGCTCATTTGAACAGCCAAATATAAACAAGAGCACATAATTCCATCTGCTTTTTGGCAATTTGTTGTTCCTTTTAGGTTCTCTTTCCCCGTTTGTCTTGTGGACACAGTTTGCAGGAAATGTCAGCCTGTGTGATTGATAGCATGAGATTGGATGTACTGACTTCATGCTTTCATAAAGCAAGACAGCTGTTGGGAGAAACTTTCCTTCAGGAGCTGGAAAGGTTTAAATTTTCCATCTCTTTGACTATTTGGCCTGATGAAGGATTGGGTTTTACCAGACAAGTAAATAAAAAGATGGCTAAGATGTACTAGAAGGTCATTCAA
Source organism: Anser cygnoides (assembly GCF_040182565.1). Taxonomy (NCBI): domain Eukaryota; kingdom Metazoa; phylum Chordata; class Aves; order Anseriformes; family Anatidae; genus Anser; species Anser cygnoides. The sequence continues at coordinate 22,358,508 of NC_089882.1, forward strand.
ATGATCTTTAAATAGCAATTACTGGAGGGGGGGCAGAGGGAAAGCCCTCTACATTCTGAGTTTGCTTAAGTGAGCCCTAAAAAATTACGCTTGTGTTCTCTCTCCCTCTCGCTCTCGCTCTCTTTTTAACCACTCTGTAAAACAGACAATTTCTAATAATGTGATTTTACAATGGAAGCTTGTCACAAGGCAGCAGAGAATGAAAGTGGTTCAGGTAATAATTCCCAGACTGTCAGCTGATTTGCCGTGGTTCTGGGACATTGGCTCTCTTCCAAAGTTTCTATATACTGTAGCACACAAGTCTGCAGTCCTTTTTCTTGCTAAACTTAGATATGTTGGTATAATTTTAATTAACTCTGGTTTTGGATAAATTAGTTGTAGCAAAATAAGCATGCTTTCCTTCCAAAGTGGACAGGAAAAAAACAGAGAGTTCATTTTTGCATTTATAAATGTGTCTGAGCGATATTATTTTATTTTGAGGAACATGTATTTTGGGGATGTTATGAACATACTCTTGAGAAAGATCAGGTTATTCAGAGATGTACCATGTGATGCTATTTTACTTTAATTTACTTTTTCTTACTGTTCATTTGGGGGGTGCATTAGCTGATAGATGGGATAATACCTAGGTTCCTGGCCACACTGAAAATTGTAGTCAGACTTATGGTTCTGCTAGGTCAGAACCAAAAGTCAGGAATTGTAAACCCCTGTGGTTCAAAATTTTGGTGAAGACTACATTTAGATGGTTTTTTTTATAGTTTGAGTCAGATTCCAAATTCCTCTTCAGTCTAGTTTTTTATATTTAGACACAGTCACTGCTCAAGACCTGTTAACAAGGTCTTCCAAGCTAGATTGAGTCTTACTGGATTTTAGACTTTTAGGAAACTCTGCAGGCTATAGCAAAAAAGTGTCATAAGTCAGTAGCAAATATCATAGTATGCTTTCTTTAAAAACAGCAAATGATGTGTAGGTCTGATTGTTAAAGAAACTTGAGCAGCTAAATAGTTTCCTGCCAAGGAGTATATTGCAAAGATCCTGAGCAGTCCTGTTCATGTACTGGGAAGCTTTAATCCAGACTGTTCAAAAGTAAGGCTTGTCCCACAGTGTATCTTCAAGATACAAGATTCTTCAAGATACACTGTAGGTTTCTGTAAAGGTAAGCAGAGTGCTGGATTAGAAGGGGACAGGATCAACACTTCTGATGTAATAACGAGAGATAGAGACTGGACTGGAGAGTCCACAGCATTTCTGTGCCCAACCACCTTTGGCCAGTGCTGTTGTGTGGTGTGGTCTGCTCCAAACCCTCTGCCCCAACCTCATCTGAATTCTAAGTGCAAGGCAAAATACATAAGGAAGAAGACAACATGTTTACAGAAGCAGCCGTGATTGTAAGGAAATTTGCTATTGCAACAAATCCTAAGAAACCGCAAAAAACTTTAAAAATGCTTTAGGAACCTGACTGAAATAGAAACAGTTCCTTTGGGCAGACAAATGGTGACATTAGCTGCTGTGTGGATATGTTTTGCAATACTCTGAGGTAAAAGGATACCAAGGAGCTATGTGGGTCACTTCATTTAGATCCAGTAAACATTTCTGTAATCAGTAATCATCTGCACTTTTTCTTAACTGTGTATGGATCCCTGTAACAATCTAATCACTTACAAAAATACACAGTTTCAACACCACTAATTAGGACTCTGTAGAACTGGAAAAAAGCCAGTCTATATTCTACATGTACAATCAGTTTATTGTTGAATGTTCAAAGAACTAACCGTTTGTTTATAACTAGATGAGAATCTTTTTTTTTTTTTTTTTTTTGTTTCTTTATATACTTACAAATTAATCTTGAGTATCTTTCTATACAGGGTGCTGTATTCACTCTTCCAGTAACCCATTTAAACAGGTAGTGTTTCATCAGGGAGGAATTTAATGCTTTGCATTGCTTTGGCAGATTGTGGCTGAACTATGATAAATAAGGTTCTGGCAGGTCACTACTTATTTTTGAACCATTGCTCCACTAAGTTCTCAAAATTCAGTGCGATCAAAGAACTGCTTTACTGTTGTTAGTAATACTTTTATAGCATTAGTGCCTTAAGGTCCCAGCTGAGATGAGGCCCTACAGCCCTAGACATTGTACAGACATAGAATAAAAGACAATCCATGCCCCAAGAAATTCATAATCTAACTACCAAGATCAGACAGCAGTATGATTCTCCAAAAATAAAATAAAATAATATGCTAGTGAAAGAGTCTCTAAACCATCTCTTAATATTCTGTACCATAAATATTGGAATGTGCTACCTTTGGAGAAGTTACTTCCATTCATTTTGGTGCCTCAATGTAATTTTTTTAAAGTGTAAATAATTAAATGTGTTTTACATTTGAAACCAAAGTGGTAATAAATTACAAAACATTTGGAAACAATTGCCCATGCTTATAACTGTGGTGTGTGTTTCCTAATGATCATTTAATATTGTATTTAATACTCATCTGAGAAATCTGTGAAAGTTAAAATTATCTAAGATAACAAGGCATTTATACTGCCTTGCCACACTACTGAATGCTAGTAGAGTATGAATGGTTAGTTGTTTAGAACGATAATCAGCAAAACTAATATCCTTACCAATACAACTGTGTGAATGAAAACATTTCTTTATGCAGAGTGACATTGACGTGCTCAGTTCATACAAGAAGACCCCAGGAAAAAATGCCTAGCATTTATGATGCCTCTTGAGTGTCTTGGGTTCTTTTCTTGTTTCCCCAGCAAAGTAGCTACCTGCCTTATAGGAAATTGGAAGGCTTTGTTGGTAGTCGCAACTCCCTCATCCCCACAAAACAAGATTTTATATATCCTGTAAGACAAACCTTGCTTCTCCCGATAGGTTTTGCATATCATGACACTGAAACTTATAAATAGGTACCATTAAACTGTTGTTTGAAGTTTCTTGTGTGTAATTGCTCTATATCTTAATTCTGCAAGAATATACCAAATTTTCAGTTGAGTTCATAGGCCTCTAATTAAGAGGTGTCAGTGTAAAATTGCCTAACCACTGTTTTCGTATGGTGTGTACAACAAGCAACTATGGTTAAGGTTAAGGGTGTGATATGAAATGTGTAAGGCCAGGCTAGATGTATCCCATATTTTGGATTTGTTGAGAACTTACTGAAATGGGTATGAATCACAGAATCATCTAGGTTGGAAGAGACTTCCAAGATCATCTAGTCCAACCTCTGACCTAACACTAACAAGTCCTCCACTAAACCGTATCACTAAGCTCTACATCTAAACATCTTTTAAAGACCTCCAGGGATGGTGACTTGAACCACTTCCCTGGGCAGCCCATTCCAATGCCTAATAAACCTTTCAGTAACGAAGTTCTTTCTAATATCCAACCTAAACCTCCCCTGGCGCAACTTTAGTCCATTCCCCCTCATCCTGTCACCAGGCACGTGGGAGAATAAATCAACCCCCACCTCGCTACAGCCTCCTTTAATGTCCATGTAGAGTGCGATAAGGTTGCCCCTGAGCTTCCTCTTCTCCAGGCTGAACAATCCCAGCTCCCTCAGCCACTCCTCATAGATCTTGATCTCTCGTTACACCAGTGAAAATAAATTTGGACTGAGAAAGAATCGTCAGTTGACGAATATTTTGTCAGAGTAGAGAATATGACAAAAGAGAGTAAAGTTCTATACTGACACATGGTAAATCCTAGTTACTGTTGATAGAGTAAATGTGGGAAAGGTTGACTATAACAGGTGATGAAATACTGTGTGTCTTTCTTCAGAGTAATGAGGCATCTGTAGTCATGTTGGCCTTTACAAAAAATTCAGAGGGGAAGATCAAACATAAAATTAGTGGAAATTATTTCAGGTACAGAACAAATGTGATTTGTCACTACTGAGCAGTATTTAGTGAAATCCATAGTTAAGGAAAATGCTAAGTGTACTTTTTTTTTTGTGTGTGGTATATTTAACAGTCTGTTTTTCAAATAAGAAAAAAAACCAACTTTATTGGATTGCTTCATCATACTATTAAGTTATACTTTTCCTTTCCCAGCTGATCTGTGCTTTCTGTCTAGCCATGAAGGACTCATAAGATTGTTCAAAAATGCTAGAATTTTCAAAAGAAGCAGTGTACCATTTGGAAAAATCTTCAAGAATCTTCACTTCATCCTCTGAAGGTTAGCAAATATGTTTCAAATTGACAGTATATTTAAGTTGATTGTGTTTTATTGTTGCACTGTTCTCAGCACTGAGTTGACAACATTGCAGATTTCCAATATTCATATTTGTTAATTCTATTGAAATAATGGAAATTGGCTGTTCATGCAGAAGGTTTTGACTCCCATCACTGCCAAAACCTTCACAGGCAGTTATGTAACAAAATATATGAAATAATAGAAAACTCTACAAGAGTTGTGTTTGGAGGAGTTCACATGCCTTGGGAAGTGTTTGGTTTATTTGGACTTTCTGAAGTCTACTCCCTCCTGCTTAAGCACAGTTTTGAGTCACTGGTGTCCTTTGACAAAACTTCTCGACTTCAGTCAGAACTTTGCCTAGGCAAGGATTACCTGATCAAGTAAGTTCTATGTTGAATTAAATTTCCTACCAAGAGATAGCTTTTCATATTCATTTTTATTTAATTATGAGCATTTGAGGAGACCGAGTTTCTAATGGGATTCCAGAAAAGCTTTGAATGGAGAGTTATTTGGGGACTGTTAATCTGAAGAAACATTGCATTTTGTACACAAAAAATTGCTTTCTATACCATTGGATTGTAATTAGCTGTGCTTAAATGCTGATGTATATCGCTGAGCTCCTCTAAGATTTCATCTGCTTTTCAATTCACTAATGTGTGGATAATGTTGTCCTGTCTGTATCACTGACCAACTATTAGCCTGTACAGAGCTGCAATGAGGTAGAATGCTACTATTCTTTTTCACATACGTGGGTCATAGAACAAGAGGTTTGATTAAAATAAATAAATTAGCACTTTCTAATTGCACAAAATTTATGATGGATGATTTTAGTCAGAAAAATAAAGCATTATATATTTTGAGAGAGATGTGATATCTTTATTGAAGGTGGAATCAAAGTGCTCATAAATGCCTCTGTTTTAGCAAAATATCCTTATTGTTCTTGTTACCGTTAAATAAATTGCAAGGGTCATACACTATGTAACTAGTAAATCTTGTTTATGTTATTAATAGTCTTACTGTTGTAGAAAGATTTTGCAGGAAACATATTCTGGAACTCCTGTTAATATTGATTATTATTGGAAAATTTTAACAAGGTATTAGTTATTATATCAAGATATTATGAAATTAATTCAAGAACTCTATAAATGTTGTGACAAGAGCTGATTTTTCAGGTGGTAGCTTAATGTATTTGTCTTCATTTGTGTGCAACATAACAACCAAATATTTGTGCAAACACATTTACAAATGGGTACAAAATTGAGAAGAAAGTAGTATAGCAAGCATGGTTAGGAACTTTGCAAGATTCTGTACCCAACAATGAGGTGCAAATCTATGTTAAAGTGGTACCTGAGAAGAAATTTAGTTGATCCATAGCAGTAGTACTGCTTTCACATCAGCATTTGTAGAAGTCTTTAGGCATTTCCCCAGGAAGTTACTGGAAGTGATCAAAAGAGGAATTTTAGAAATCCATTGGCTGAAGTGCAAACTTCATTTTTACAGAACACACAAGCTTTCCAATCTATACAGGTTTCTACCTGCTGAAGTACTAAAAGGCTAGTCCTCTCTCATTCTCACGTGACTTCCCTATGAATCAGTGCTTACACGAAGGAATAAAACAAGTAGCAGTTGTGGGTTTTTTTGTCTTGTATATTTGTAGAGCACTTACTACAGGCTCTGGTCCTGATCAGTATCTTTTGTCTGTTACTGTAAGTAAATAATAGCATTGATAGTAATTCTTTGTCATTAGCAGGGGATGGAGGCAAATAGCTTGCAGTACTCTGCGGACTTTTCATTGGAACCACAATATTTGTATAATAGTTGGAGATTTTGATAACTTACTAGAGATAGTTTCTTGTGTTTAGATAGGTGAATGGAATGCAACACATCACTTTTTATTGAAGTATTTATTAAAGAATTTATTTAAAAACATAGCAAATTCTGCTAGTGAAGACAGAGTCCACAAATCCCATATTCTTACTGGCTTGCTACTACAGAGTGATTAGTTAACTTTGATGCATTCTATGTTGTATAAGAATAAGTAGGCTGGGTAGGAGCTTATCAGGATCATTTATTTCCTCACAAACTCAGTTCCTCCATTTTCTTTGGAGGGCTAAGTAATATCTTGCATTCTTTTTCCTGTGTGCATCCATTATTTTTCATTTATGGGTTGACATGACGCTTGAGCAAAGAGAACTGCTAGAAAAGCAACGCATTCAGCTATGCTCTACCTTTATTGTGTGATTAAACAAGAAATTGAAAGCTTAATAGAGGTTTTCTTTTTTTTTTCTTCCAAATAAGTTAATACCACAAAAATGTTGTTTATTTTCAGTAATGCTAATCTCCCCCTTTCTCTGAAGAGTCACCCATACTGTTTTCAGCTGTAAAATTATTTTCCTATGATAACAAGAATATATTTTAGGATTTTAAGATGGGCAAGTGATATTTAAAACACAATGTTTCATACAATGCTACAGGCTATTAGGGTAGCTCCAGGAAATTTACGTGGATTGGATTCTGCAGCATTTCATAAGGCCATATGGAGGACTAAGAGAGTGCATGTGCTTGCTGGTGTTCTCTTCCTTTCTCCCCTACTCTCAGCATGGTTCTGCTTCCAGGGGTGAATACCTTATGCTGTTTTGTGGAAACGGGTGGGGAGAAGACTTCATTCCCCTCAGCTGCACCTTGGCTACAAAATAAACCAGTTGCAGAGGGCTAGTGAAATGGTGAATGTGGTAGGGGAGTGAACAGGTGAAGCAACTGATCCTTGTGGGCCCAGGTTGCACTCAGGTCAGCTTTTGGAGTTTTAAAACTTTGTTCTTGTGATTTAAGTTGAGATTTTTGAAGAAACTTGCTGTATTCATGTGAACCATCATTGAGGCTGTAATGCACGTGTGCAAATATTTAAATACCTGGATTTTGATTTTGAATATTTTGTGTGGTAACTCCACTATAGCTGCTCGCTTACACCAGCGTTGAACAAAAATCAGATTGTAAACCTACTTCTATTAAAGTCTTTGGAAAAAATCTTCTCCTAAAATGGTTTGTTGTGTTGTATCTTAATCAAAATGTATTATGTCAACCTCAGACAGCTTCCTAAGGAGGCTTTCTTATAATGTTAAATGGAAGGATACTAGAAAACTTTTAACTAACATTTTATATATTTTCAGACTGTTACACAATTTTTATTGCAGTCTTAAATCAGTATAAACTGATAGCTATCCCCACAACTAACTTTGACGTATAAATTTTATGTATGACTCAAGGCACAGAACATAAAGAACAGGTGATAAAATATTACACCAATATAGGGAACATTAAAATGCTGATATTTTGAACAGCTGGCTTAGCCCGTTTTTCTTAGCTGGAATAAATAGTAATATTAAAGGATTAGCATAACCAACAACAAGTGTTAAGTGACTTGATTTCATTCCAGGCAGTAGGAAGACTTAGGAATCTGCATTTTGAGCATCATACGGTGGAAGAGTTTGTTTCTCCCAAATATATTTTTAAACAATACTGTCTAGATATGTATCTATTGTGTTTATATCAATTTGATACTGAATTTTGAAACCTTTGGAGTATGAGTCCATGGGGCATACTTTCTTTCAGATGTTTTGATATGCTACCTTTAAGAGAGTATATCATCCTTTTTTCTGTTGTTGTTTTGTTTTTTAAATAATCACATTTTTCATTGGCTTATTAATTGAAAAAAACAGAGAAATGGAAGAGCAACAGTTATCTTATGGAGCACTGAGATCAGTCAAGGAGTAAAAATGGATCAAATCTTTTGTATATCAAATTGACATCTCAACATAGATTTCAGAGTAGTTAAGCGTGATAAAGCAGTTGTATAAAATTAAAAAGGTTTGTTGTGGTGTCATTTCAAAGATGAGAGAGAGACCACAGAGCAACTGGAAGGTCAGAAAATGAAAGCATGAATATCAAATATATGAAGTGAAGAAGATGAAGAGAATAAAATGTCTCCTTGGACTTGAAATTGGTGCTATTTGATTTTATGTTTGCTTGAGCTAAAAGCCAAATGGTAGAAGTAAGAACTAATTGAGCATGGTGGAATATCAGAGATTTTTTATGAGCAGAAGTAGTCATGTGTCTGTTTATATCTGAAAGATAGTTTCACATCAACAACAGATTCAAATGTGGAACAACTTGTGCAGCTTCAGGTCACACTGAGCAAGATATGATAAGGTTGTACTTTAGGGTTTACAAGATAGGGGTGAACAGTGTTTGTATAGTTGCCATATATATGGGTCCCACATATGCTTTCTGTGACACCAGCTTCCCTGGCTTTTTAGTTTTGTTTTTACAAGCCCATAATCATTTCTCTCCATGTAGACATTTGCTTCAAAGGCTTTCATTCCCTTTCCTGTCTCTTGAATCAGTATCTGCATGTTAGAGGGAGCGCTCTTTCTCTTGCAAGAGTGACAATGCAGACTTTTTAGTGTTAGGATTTTTCTCACCACACTAGAGAGCATTCTAGAGCTTTCTAGTAGTGCAGATGGAGCAGGGGAGCAGCCTTTGGTGTTTTTGTTTGTTTGCTTGTTTATTTGTTTGGGGATGTGCTAAAGTTGAGAGAGAGGGAAAAAATCAAAGAGCATGGCTCTGAGGAAGGATCTGAAGTATGCATATGGAGGGTCAGAAGGAGTAGTGAGGCATTATTCAGCTTTGTCTTGTAGTTCGCTAAGATAATTTTGGAAAATAAAATACTGATACTTAGGACTTCAGCACATCTGAGTTTGATTTCTCACTGAAGTGTGGACAATTAATGAAATTCTTGCAGTGTACAGTGCTTGTAATTGCAAAGCAACAGACTGATTTTAATGTTTCCAATGTTTTTTGAATAATAAACCTCCAGCATTCAAGTAAGAGAGTGAGGACTACTGTTTGCCATTTTTGTAGTAATTTGATTTTCTTTCCTAATTGTTAGGGTCTCTGAATATATCAGTCAGTTCTTCATTGTGTTTTTTTTATTTTTTTTTTTTAAATGACACTCTGAAGTTAAACGTGAGGAGACATGCCAGTCATCAAAACATACATTTATTTTGTCTTCCTTTGAATTTTTCAGCAACTTTCTTTAAAGTTTTCAGTTTCTGCAGCCGTCCCTGTGGCCACTCTCTTGACTATGGATGTCTTCCATTGCAGCCATGAAGAATTTAGTGCATTTGAGATCTACACTTTGCGAACAGTCAGTGGCATCATTATGTGACGTGATGACCCAAATTTAAATCCACATATTGAACTATTTTCCTACAAGAAACTTAATTCCACAGATACACTGCAGGTGATAGACTACAATATAGCAGTTGTGTAAGGACTGTACATTTGGAAGTTGGTGCCAGCAGAAGGTGGTTCTCATCTTCCAGTTTTATCACTGGGTAAATGAGTTTTGTTCAGCTAGCCAAGAAGGGTGTCTCTCCCACAGCTTTAGATATTTAGAAGAACATGCTCTCACCAACTTCAGGTCTGTTAAAAATGAATACATTGAAAACAGCTGCTAAACTCAGAAAAGGTCATTCTCCCTGAGACAGCTCCAGGTTATCTGTGGACACAAAGACGTAGATGAATAATATTGTTTGGCAAAGAAATATTCAAAGTGTAAAGTGAGAGGAAAAGTTCTGATGTAATCATTGACGCTACTACTAAGGTCGTATTCCTTAATCTCTTTGAAGCAGCATCTCCTAGGTAGTAGCAGTATTGCTGGTACAGAAGTGGTGGTGGAATTAATCAGGAATTCAGTTCAGTAGCTGCATAATGTTTTGCTAGCTTGCAACCAGAGTAAGACTCTAGTCTTATGACAATTTTTTTCAGATTTCCACTCTTTATTATTTCTTGGTTTCACCTTCTATTACAGACAAAGGAAATGATCTATACAATGTGTGAGCCTTTCTTCCCTGGGAAAGAAAGTTGCCTTCCATGGCAACTTTTCTTACACAGCTTTAGGTACATTTTTTATTATTTCTTATATACTTAAAAGGACATTTACAACCCTGAGACACCAAATCATTTTCTGTGTCTTTCTTTCAAAATCAAGTTCCTTTCATTTTGGGGGTAAAGGGAGGATGTCCCTTTTGTCCCATCATACCAATTTCCTTTATAGTATCTTTAATGTGATACTTGTTTTCGTTCACCCTCCTTTTATCCAAAAGGCTGTCAATAGCCCGCACAATTTGATTGTCTTCCAGCCACTGAAATGAGGTTCAAAAGAGATTTGTTTTCTTGCAATGAATCTAATCTGTATTCCACAACTCTCAGATGATTATCGTGATGACTGATGTATGACCTAAAGATCCCTGTTGCCAAATTTTGATACTTTGGGTGTCAGCTCTTTCGCTTGTGTTCATACTGCAAAACAGAAAAACTGTTACAGTAATTAATTAAAAAGATAGAAATTACTTAAGAACTTACATTAATACTTTGATTGCCATGACAAAGAAGCTCTGGAAAGGTTAAGATGGTCTTTGCAGATAGCACCATGCCTGTAGAAGTCTGTATTAGTTCTTGACAATGTTTGTGGTGTGTGAGAATATTGATAGGAGCCTGTCTAGCATTTACAAATTGCTGTTAGAAAACTATATTGAATACTAACATTTCATTGAAATTTAGAACTCAATTGTTATGGACTATGAAAAATATTTTTTCATGAAACACAAAGCATCTAAGATACAAAAATATTTCTCTTTCCTGCTTTTTCTTCAAAATTTCAGAAGAAAAAAAAAAGTGGAGTATCTTGTTTGCCGCATAAGTCTTTCAGGAAAAAATAATTTGTTATAATCTATATTGTTGTATGCTTTCATACAAAATTTCAATTTCTCTCTCAACATTTAAAAGTGCTTAGAAGAAATTAAAGTGAAATTTGAGAAAATATAAAATTACTAATTAGAAATGGGTAACGTTCACTTCATAATAGACAAACCTGTGAAGTTCTTTAAGTGCCATCATTGCCACAGTCACAGTGACCTAAGAGAGATTTCGCAGCATTTTGTGTACGGGTATGGGCTGTGTTTTCTCAAAGGTGTCCTGTCCCCTAGCAGCTCCCCTAGTAGGGGCACCAATGTTAAAATAACTTGAATAGGTTAACAGTTATTTCTTCTTAAAAAAGAAAATAGTAATAATGAAAAAAATCTGCCTGTGAATTTTGTATTGGAATCTCAGTATATCCCATTTTTTGAGCATGTGTGTATTTACCCTTACAGTATGTAATGTGAAAGGGCATAGAGTGTGTAGCTGTTGAGACATATGTCTTGTTTCCGCTAAATGTAATGCCTTTATTGTTTGTGCATCAAGATTATAAAGACTTCTTGTTCACATAATGGATACAGCTGGGTGAATGGGGAGGCAGGGGGCTCTTACAATAAAAAGGCATTTGATTGCTGCTGGGATCCTTGTCAGTAAAATACTCAAAGATGGTTAATTGGACATTAATGTGTCAGGTTTTCAACAAAAAAACAAGAAATTTGCCAAAAATAAAACCCGAAGGAAACACGCCTCCAAATTTTACAACAAAGCTTTGTTTAAAATAGAAGTTAAAGCAGCTAAGATTTATGACATGTTGACATAACTGATGGTAAAGGAGTTGGCTGAAGCTACGGGTGTGAAGGTCCAAATGAGAACATCTGCATTAAGAAGCTAATTCTCTTAAACATACTGATCAAAATATTAATGCTACATGTAAACACAAGTGCTTTATCTGACAGTGATTTACATTTGGAACGACCTAATCCAACTATGCACTGCATCTTTATTCATTACCAGCAGCCTTTACTTAACACTTCATGCCCGCTTGCACAGGTGGACAATCTACTCAGAGTGACTATTGTGTTTATGTTATTTTTTCATAAGCAGGGTTTGAAATTTGTCAAACTGCATCATTGTTTAACTATGTGCCAGTCAAAGGGAAATTGCCAGATGGAGCGGCTTTCCCCTAACCTTGCTCCAGGCAATGAAATTACACATAGGCCACAGTCTTATGTCAAGTCTTTAAAAAAAAAAAAAAAAAGGAAAAAAAAGTCAGGCAATGAATAGGTATGACTATGTGCATTCACAAAACCTGGCTTTCTTATGCCACTAATTTTATATGAAGGCTCATGCCAATGGTAAATAAAACTTCATGTCCGTCATGTCACTCATTAACTAGGTGCTCATAATTTATGTATTTAAGGCTTGCTTGTCCGCCAAGCAATCAAACAGTAAACCATGTTTTATAGGTGTTAGTGTTTATAGAAACTGTAAATAAATGTCAAACAAAAAAAATCAGGTTTCAGAAAAATGATCGGGGTTAAGTCATTTATCATTGTTCCAACTGGAAAAATCTGAGAACCTGCCAGTGCCAAAGCAAATGTTTCCCTGGCTTTTTCTAACTTGCAGCTTAAACTACCAGATTGTAGAATTCTATTAGCAGGATTTGATGAAATGGAAAATTTGCAGATCATATGTTTAACTGAGCCTCTCGCTCAAAGAACAGGACAAGCTAGTTCTTTAAGATGGCTGCCTTTTATTGTTATGATTTGTTGCTTTTTTTTTTTTTTTCTGTTTATACTCAAAACAATGATTAGTTGAGATGATTCAGGCAGAAGTTAGGCTGCTTCAGAATGGGGATGGACAGGTCCTTTGCAAGTGAAGGAAAGCAAGTGCAAACCTCAGCTTCCAGGCCGTAGCTGTGGCGGGCACCGTCCGTTCTGGTGTACCTGCTGTAGGCCTGGTCCCGCTGAAACATGCACAAGGTAGAAAGGGCGTACAGGCACCTACTGCTTAGCGTTGTCATGGGGTTGCTTTCCATCCAGACAAGTGCTTCAGGAAATCAGAGTAAAGTGCTGCGTTTCTGGTTTGAGTGTGTATGCGCTAACTTTGGGCCTACGTTTGTGCACTGCCAGGTGACAACAGCACGCTATTGTTGGCTGTATCTGTATCTCTGAAGTGGCATGCTGTACGTGATAATAACGTGTAGGAGATTTGTAAACTAGGAGAGCTGTGTTTTCAGATGCTACTGCTCACCTACAGCAATACTGTAGGCTGATACATGGTATGGAGGCTGCCTGCTAGGTCCACATCAAAGTATGAGATCCATTTTGCAGCAAAAACATGTTTGTGCAGCTCAGTGCTAACTAGGTATCCATTTGGTGTTGTTATTTATTTATTAAGAATATAATTCTAACATTTTTTTTTAGATTGGTGTGTCTCTAGAATTGCACTTAGACAAAGCTCCTTGACTAAGTAGAAGAGAGCTACCTAATAACGTGCAGCAGCCATAATTTCTGTTTTGCAGTGGAGGGCAAGTGAACAGAGATCATAAAGGGAAACTAAATAAAGTGCAAAAAGCAGTAAGGTGATCTATCCTACAGAAAAGAAGAAACAAATAAACAAAGTGTAAGTCAAGATTGTGGCATTCCTGTTTCTGGTGTTTTGTTTGTTTGTGAGATTTTTGTTTGTTTGTAAGGTTTTGTTTATTTGTTTGTTTGTGGTTTTTATTTTGTTTGTTTGTTTGTTTGTTTTTAATTAGTAGAGGAATGCTAGTGACCACAAACATGGGGGAGGTGATTTGTGCATTGAGCATGATTGTCAAATAGCCTACACGTGCCAATGTTGAGTGTTTAATGGATTTTTTTATTATTTTTTTAAGCTTACTTTTATCCATATATGCCTCTATGGACATGTTCTTCCATAGTAAAACTAAAAATGTGTCAAATAGCCTAGTGGCCTGTTGAAGAGCTACTGATGTTTGGAAAGTAATAACGCTCTGTTGGGTTTCTGAAGATGTCCGGGGAAGCGACCCTGGTGTGCTGTGATCTGAATTGGCAGCTGATCCCTGTGTTCTGTGTGGGAGTTTCTGTACCTCATATTGCCACAGGATGATATGCTTCCTTGTGGTAACTTAGAGAGAAAGAACTTTCAAACATATTTATAACATACAATTTGTATATTTTCAGTAGTCAAGGAAGTATGATAATTCAGCATTACCTTAGCCTTGAGTCAGATTCTCACATGATATAAATTTTTTTAGCTCTGTTCATACTGGCGGGGTGGAACATGTTGATGAAATCTGAGGGTACTGAGGAGCACTTTGATGTATGATGGGCTAAGAATTTTGCTAGAAGATGATGATTATGAAAAGTATAAATAATCTGGAATTGTTAACATGACCAACATCTTGACTTCAGTTTCTATTTGGAAAATAAAACTAGAATTTTTAGCATTGTAATCCATCTGTCTTATACTTGAGCTCAAACTTGCCTGGATTTTTAGACTAATAATAAATACCAATTGCACTTTTTGATATCCTTTCTATTTTTGTCTTCTCCCCGTACAGTAAAAATACATTTATTTTTAAACCTAAATTAATTTTTAAATTGTCACTTTATTATTGGGTTTGCACAAACTTTGAAAAACATTCACTGAAGAAATGTGTTTTGGCACATCTAGCACAGGTCCCTCAGATGCATTTATGAGTTCTGCCTTGACAGCTACAGAGAAGGGTATATGACACCTTCAGCTTCAGTACTGGGTATCTGACAGCTTCAGTATTTCCTGCCTGCTGTTGTGCCCACCATAGATTACTTTAGTTCTCAGTTATTTGAAAATTCATCCAAATTAAACAAAAAGGCTCTCAACTTTCTGAGTAAGGTAATGCGTGGTATCCAATTTCATGGTATTTCTAGTGACTTTTTTAAAGTGATATTTCCGCTTATTTGGCCAACTCCCGAGGTCTTCATTGAGGGCTCAGCTGAAAGCAATTTCTGAGTGGTACAGTGCACCTGTATCAGACAAACAAGCCCTGAGGTTTTTTCTTGATTCTTACTCAGCAAAACTCCCATCAGTCGGTCAGGCGCATTGAAACCTGTAGAAAAGGTCCCATCGTTGCTAAGACTTCTGTATGCTAAACAGTTTTCAATCACTGTGTAAATGTGGCAATTTAAATACTATGTTGTTGCATAAATTGATTTACTAATTTATGAATGGCATTTAAAAATATATAGTCAAGTATATGTATTCTGTGTTTTCTTGCTTTCTGAAGACAGACTTTGATTCTATAGGTTTAAAAAAATATAGGCAATAAATACTTTCAAATAGCTAAGGACATAATTCATGCCTTGTAATGCATGTTTTAAAAATCAGGCCTTTTTCTGGCTCATTACCCAGCCAGAAGACTTGATTTTTTTAATTAATGTAAGAACACCTTCTTTATGGCATGTTCATGTTTACCCAAAAGTCACATCATTTTTCAAATTATACAGGGTGTCAGTACTAAGTGTAATGATCTTTACTGCTAACATTCCAAAATGAGCACTACTTCCCCTCTACCTCCCTAATCAGGCTAGGAAAAAGAAGAACCAGAAATCTTTTTACCTTGTAGTGTTTTGTGCTAATGAGTGCTATACATAAAAATTGCACAGAAAAGCAATCAGGTTTGCTTTTCTATGAGTTGTTTGTAACAGCTGAGCTCTACCACGCAACACGCAGCAGATACCTGTGTATTACTGTCTAGAGTCAGACTTCATCCCATGATGGTGCAATGTTTATGTTTCTTACAAGAGCGTATGCTGGATAACTAGGATTCTTATTTGGTAGTAGTGGAACTCACATAATGGACTAAAGACAGTCTAAGCATAAGCAGACCCAGTTCCTGTTGACTTTCATGTGTCTGAAAACCTGATTGCTTCCATTACGTGTTTCTGATTTTCATTTTATTAGGTGAGATCATACCGTGCTGAAGAGTGGTGTACAGAGCTAGTTGAGGATTCAGCCCTTTAATTTCTGCTGCTGATTACAAGAAACTGTGTAGTCCTGATTATCTTGTGGAAGTTAGAAACATTTGGTCTTCCTTCATTTTTTCTTCCTAAAATAGGCCTTCGGGCTTTGGGTTGTCTTTTAAATAAATGCTAATAGAGAGACCTGTACTTCTGTGTCTGTGAGTTGCGTGATCTAGGACTGGGATTCATCAGTGCTGCATTAACAGAAACACAACAGTTTTGTGAGGTGGAAAATGCAAGTAATTTGCAGGAAGAAATTAGAAGAAAGGACCTCAATTTTTTTCTTGGAAAAAAAATCTGATTATATTTTATTTATTGTATTATTTTAACTATTTATTTAAGTGTGATGCCTTTTAGATTAACAATCCTGTTTACTGGTACCATCCTGAACACCTAACAGGGTTCATCAGTTTATGATTTTGTCTTAGCTTATATAATATTTGCTGCTGTGATCAAGTCTGAAAGTATGAGAGCTCCTCCTTGCGCTATTTTGCTAAGATACAGTTACCAAAATCAAACAGGCTGTCATTCTGTACAAGAAAGTAGGGAAGCTGAATGTTTTGGCAATCTTCTATCAGTGCTCATGTAAGTTTTCCTTTGATGTTGTCAGTATTTGCAGTGTATCCAAATGGTCATCAGCATCAGGAACATGCAAGCTTGTTGATGAAGAATTCAATCCGTGGTTGTAATTTGCAGCTGTTTTGGGACAAATCTTCATTTTAGTTGGTTCTTCTCAGCAATGTTAAAACTGCACTAAGACAGAAACATTTGGCTTTAACTCGTGGTATGATCTTTAGCTGGCACGCAGCTCGTGCAGATCCTCCTGACAACCTTTCCATCACCAATTTTCCTGCTTCCTCTCTCAGCCTTGTTCCTCAAGCACACTCCAGCCAATGCAATGGGCTGTGCTGAAAAGGATGTATGGCCAAAGCCTTCTCTGTATGTCAGTAATGCCCATTTGCCTTTGTCTGTCATTAAGCCAGGTATCATCAGAACTTGCCAGCCCAAAGTATAGAGAAGTGCAAAAGGCTTCCAAACAGTATTTATGTAGGACAGGATTATTGACCCTGTGTTTGATAGTGGGGGAACTTCTTTGTAGACATGCTGCACTTGCGAAGGCTTAGTGAATTTCTAAGTTTATTACTCATTTTTCTTGATGATTTATGTATTCAGTAATAAGTCAGTTTGGTAAAGCACGGCTCTTTGTGTCGTTTAAAACTGTGGGATAGGCCTGAGTTTCAGGTATCCATAGTGTTCCATTTTCTGTCCCAGATATATATTTTAGTATTGGTTGCTTACACAACAAAACTTCCCTGATATGCCACGTTTTGCCGTCTATGACTGAGGGATAGAGCTGGGTGTGCTTTTCTTCCATCTTCTCTCATCTCTTTTGGAACTCATGCAGACTTTCACGTCTGTGTAACGTGTAAAATGATAGGTTGGGAACAACCTTTGTATCCTGAACACCAGTCATAATCTTAGTTAACTGTTACAGAAAGGTGAAGTCCATTCCACAGCAATGAATACACATGTAATTAAAATATGAAAAAGTATCTCTTCTTTTTTTTGGCCAAAGAATGTGAATACCCATGTGTCTTGTGTTGTAAGAATTAGTGAATAATCATGCTGTTTTGAGGCATACAGAGCAACAGTGATGTATAAGTTGGCATTCTGTTGGGATTCTGTTTAAACTTCTACTTTCCTGCTTATTTCTAGTTGCTGAGTACTTTACTGTGCTTGTCAACTTGTTCATTTTAGTGTTTTTAATTGCTGTGATTTTGTATTCCCATTAGACATTTTGTTTTGGTCTATGGAGTATGACATTGGTTTCAACAACCAGAGAACCTCATAATTATGAGGAAGTTTATAATGAGAAGGTACTAATAATGAAACGAGCAATTTGGGTCTTTAGGATTGGTCGTGATTTTTTTTTCCCAGTAAATATTCTCTAAAATTCTTCTGTCCAGCTAACCTAGCATTATTGTGTTGGGGCTGAAGCCCAAGCATTTTGCTTTATTTTTTTTCCCTCAAGAAAATGTCATATTTTTGGCTGTCTTGCTAAATTTGTCTATCAGCTTGCTGATGAACTGATTCACAATTCACTGTGAACCATGAACAGCGTCAGAGTTTTCTTTTGGGCATCCTGGGCATATATTTTGTGGGTGTGCACTGTTTGGAAAAAAAAATCTTCGTGTCCTCCAAAAGTAATTGCGTGTTATATTATTGGCTGAGGAAAAAAAAAAAAAAGTGTTACAAATGAGCCCTTTCTAAGTAGAGGAGATCATAATGAGATTTGTTTTGTACTAGGTTCTTTTTAGCCGTAAGTCCAGGTGCTACACTGGGTTTTGCTGTGAGTTATCTAGGGTAATACAGGATACATCGTCAGGTGTGGATTTAACTGTGGTTTCTGTGGGGTCCTGCGCAGTCACAATTACGTGACAGGATGTATGCATGTGTGTTGTAAATTGACTGAGGCACAGGAAGGGCAGAATGGGAAGGGGATATCATACTCTTTTCTCCTTTTGAGAACTCTCCCTGAGCAAGGAATGAACAGACCCAGTTACCTGGGGAAGAAAAATAAAGAAGTATTTCCTTTTATTAAAAGAATTCATCTGGGGACTGATTTGCTTTGCTCACCAGGTTTTCATCAGGGGAAGAGAGTTGAGAGAATTCTTTCTTACACTCCTGTGATTCACAAAAATGTACTGCTCTAAATGATTGGCAGACTAATAATAGTTACTATTATTAACCACAGTTAGTATGTGAATTAAAGTGCTATTTCTTAGGCAGTCCTACATATGATCAAGCTCTATTTAAATGAATGAAAGGCAAGCTTGGACTTCAGAATTTTGTCTAATCTTGGCCAAAATCTTACAATGAGGTATCTTCCATTTCCCATTGTCTCTTGTTTCCTCTTGAAAGAAAGGCCTGTTTTCAAAGACATACGTATTTTTAAATTGAATGTGTAGGTTATGATTGTGCTTCTGTGGTTAAACTTTTATTTAAAAGAATTCATATACAACAAGGACTGTAAGTAAACATATAATTATGCATCTAATTATTGAGCTGCTGATAATTCCAGATTTTTCTCAGCGATCCAGTTTAGCGTAAAAAGAGGCTTGATTAATTCAGTTGCAATGCACTGAATCTGATGAAAATCCACAGAAAATGCTCACAATGTTAGAATTCTGAAACTGTATTGCATTGTCAGTAGACAGATTTCTTTAAGCCATCTCTTTGACTCTTGCTTTATAATCACGTATAGAATATTTATGAATTCAGCTGAGTTGCTTAAAACTCTAAGGCAAATGATTGTGAGATCATAAAATAAACTTTTTTTGTTACTATGTTTTAAATATTTTATGGATACAACACAAAAATATGGATTGAATTTCCTTTCCTGTGTTAATAAATCAAATCAACAAGTTGTACAATAAGTGTGGATACTATTTTAACTCAGAAAATATTACTAACCCTAATCATATTACTTGGATTTACATAGTGCTTTCAAGTTATAAATCTTCTTAGTTAGAGTTATCAAATTCTTAATTCAATTTTCATTTGAAATATCTCCATTTGCCCTCATGCTGATGTATTTGTTTTCTAAGGTAGTTGTGTTTAAAGAAGTTTCTCTTAAATTCACTTACTCCAGTTTCCTAAAACACTGTGTACAGTGATGATAATCAGCTTGCATGGTTTAGGTTTTATAGCATTAGCCTGTGGATGTGTTAGCTCTGAATTCGCTTGTGATCAAGTTGAGAAAACAATGAAATTCTTTTCCCAAATTATTTAGCTAAGTAGGAAATGAGTTGAATAATCATCTTCCCAGGATGAATTGTACACCATTGTTTTGTTTGAAATTCCTTCTGTTTTGTTTCTTTGAATAATAAAACTTATAGAAATACCAGCACTGGAGTACTTCACAGGTAGACAAAAGCAACACGACAGGCCTCTGTGTCAGGATGGACAGTGGGTCTCCGAATGTAAGAGGGAGCTAGCATCTTGTGTTATTTCAGAGGAGACTGTGGTTCTAATAAATGCATCTGACAGCATCCAAGTCCAATTGATAGTGCAGTGAATATTGATATTGTCATTGGTAACAATGCAACTTTTGAAAAATAGGATGAAATTTTTTAAGAAACTAGCCTTATTTTGGCATTCTTCTCTCTCTGCAGAACATTGTGAAGAGTAATTAAAGTAAGTACTGTTAAGACATTAGTGGGGTTTTTGTTTGTTTGTTTCTGCTGGATCTTGTAGTTGCTTGTTGGACATCACAGATGCCAGGTAAATAGCCAAATATTAACTTATTTTAAATTGTACAGAGAATTGTATCTAAACATCAGCATGAACTTGGGCTATCCAGAGCTTAAGACAGATTTTTTTTATGGCAACTTTTTAGAGCTGTTGACCTAGAGAGCATTCCAGTGTTTCAGTGGATAACATTCCATTTTTCTCTTCACACATAATGAGCGGTGAGCTCCTTGATTACTGTTGTCTGTTCCCTCTACTGAGAGACCACTGCAGCCAACAAATCCAGTGTTTCGTGCTGCAATCTAAACAGAGTGATGCATTGCAGGTGCTTTCCTCATCTCCTCACACCTCTCAAAAACATTAGAGGGGATTTTCAACTTCCTATTCAACTTTTAAATGGAGAGTCAGGTCAGTCTTTGGTTTAGAAAACTAATAAATCTTCCAACTTCACTTATTGTACAAGTATCCAGCTAATATCTGCTGTTACTCCGGTTTGCAGTACTATGCCACGCTGACCTCTCTTTGAATTGGTAGAATGATAGCCTAATGAATATATCTAAAGACCCACCATAAATTGCAAGCAGAGAAAATGTCACTTCTCTGATGTTTGTGTATAAAAATTGGACCTTAAATTGCTTTCTCTCTTAATCACTCTTTGTTTGAGTTACCCTGTAGGTGGCCGTTTCCAAAGATGGGAGCTTCAGTGCTGTAAATAAAGTCCAGCAGGATGCAAGGTGCTGAAAAGAGTGACTTCACTAGCTCTGCTGCTCCACTGCTGCAGTGAAATGAATGATTGTTGATTTGTATTTAATGCTCAATTTCCTCTCCATTACTACAAACCATGCAAGACAGACCTTGTTTCAGGCTATTCATACGAGAGCTCAATCTATCCGGTTTCACATCTGCTAAAAGCCCCCATGTCATACTAATTACAGTCTTCTCCTGGAAAGAATTCAGGTTTTAAGACCAAAGAAAGATATACTTATTTATAGCTAATGTTCTGATCTATAAAATTGGCTGTCTGCAAGCTAGAATGATACTTTTGCAGTTGTAGATATATTCAAATGGAAGAGAGATGTAAGTACAGAAAACAAATGCAATGATTGTACCTTTTCTAAACATTTTACAACAAGTTTGTTCAAAATAGAAAAATTACACTGCCTCTGCTTTAATTTCTGTGCCACAGCAATTTCTCCTCTTTGGCCCTTGGTCTAGACATCCATGGACCATAAGGTAATATTTTTACTCTCAACAAATCAAAGAGATGAAAGGTTAGCTCTGGACAAATAAGACAAATTCATACTATAACAGAAGAATGTTTCTAGGACCTTGTTTGCTTTTGTCTCACCTCTGTCTCATCTGTCTCTTTGTGTCCCATTCCCCCCATTATTTTTTTTTTTAACATTGCCTTTAATATTTTGAATTGTAGGAGCTGATGCCTTAATTTCCCCTGCTTATTCTGTCAGCTGTTATTTTGTTGAACTGCTGGTTTTTAGTTCTGTGTTTGCTAATAGGTGTCTCAGATCCTCCAGCTTCCTTGGGCAGAATGAAACAAAGCAAACAGACTGGATTCCTTCTTCTGGAGCTTAATTTGTCAAGGCCCTAGTTGAAATCACGGGCTCCATTAGCAGTATAAGACTTCAAAGAATCTTTTGCCTTGCTGTGTCCAATCTGCTGCTTTTGTGGGAAATTATGGCATGTAATTTCTTTTATGATCAACCTCAATCTTAAAAATAGTCATTTGTTTCACTGTTTCTGCTGAAAGCTTATTCCAGTCACTGAAGGTATTAGAAATATTTTTTTGAAATTTTAAACTAACTGTATTAATCATCAGTTTTTATCCATTTATTCTTCTGCATTTTTATACTATTCTTTACACTTTTCTTCCTTGGCATTTGCTTTGGATGTAAATTGTCTGGAAGTGATTGGGAGGGACTATAACTAGAAATTTACCTAGGCAGGAGAACTGATAGATTCTGTAAGTCCTCCAGTCTCACTTAGGAAGTTGCTTAAGAAGCTCTCCTTGTGTGCAGGTAGAACAAACTTTGTCTACTAGGCTGATATATTTAGCCCCCTCCCCTTTTTTTCTTTCTTTTTTTTTCTTTTCTACAGTGGTCAATAGCAGATGTTTAAGAGAAGCACAGGAACTTGTCAGGCCTGAAATTATACTCACAGGCTGCAGCAGTTTGCAGTCTAGGGATTTTATAAGCCAGAGGTGGTTTCTTGTTGCTTAATAGCCCCTGATGGATTTTTGCTCCAAGAATTTGAACAGACATTTTGAATGCACGCAAGCTTTCAGCACTCATCTTTACTGGGTCAGCTCTTCTGCAACTTAATGCAAATTACATAAAGACCTGCCTTCTTCTGTTTGTTTTGAACCTGCTTCTTATTAATTTCATAGACACCTTGCATTTTTTCCCACTACAGGAGTTAAGGAATAGTACTTTGCTGTTCTGATTTCCTAAGTTTCTATGCCATCATTGTGTCTTGCAGTGTTCTTAGGGATGATGGGTAACTCATTTTTTTTGTCTTAAAAAACAAACAAACAAAAAACCTTTATCAAGATCAATTTTTGTTTATGTTGCATTTTGTTCTGCTTTCCATTTACTTCTATAACTAGTTCTGGAATCATGAATAGTGTTGAAGCCAGTAATGCATTGCCATCTGCTGCATATCTGTTATCACTGTCAATATGAAAATAAAATAATAAGAAGACTAATGTTGAATGGTGTTCCTTTAGTCTGCAGTGGGAATGGTTTGGTTTCCCCCAGCTTGAATATGTTAGGCTTCTGGGCTTTGCATCCCTTTGATGGAGTTCTGTTTTTTCATAGCCTTATACCAATTAGGCATCCTGCTTCATGTTCAGCATCATTATCCTGACTGATAGGAGAGAGAAAGCTTTCCTGTACTTACTGTGTTTTCCTTAGATTGCTTGCAGTACTTGTCCTCTGTCCACTACAAAGTGGCTTTGTTTTATCTTTCAATGTAACTGTCGCTTGTGATAGAAATTTAAATCTTTTTTCTTAATATCACTTGCACATTCACACTTCACTTTTGGCAATTCTTATTGCCTTCCTGTGATTCTTGATCTCTTAAGTCAAAGTATTCTTTGCTGGTCGCTCATCTGGCGACTACATTTTACCTTCTTTGCTTACTTGTAAGAGCCTTTTGCAGTGACCCTTTATCTCCCTAATGTAGGTATTTTCTCTATAGTTTTTACTTATCCATGCTGTGCAAGTTCCTACTAGTCAAGCACATCTGAGCATTAAGAAGTTCCAAGCTTTCTCTGTATTCAGGACAGAGAAGTCTTCAACTGTTTTATGTTGTCCAAATATTGTCCATTTTCATTACGTTCATCAGGATTTCAGGTTCCACCATTTCATCAACTGGACTGTGTCACAAATTGAAACTAGCACTTATTTCCAATATATATATTTTTTGAAACTGAAAAGCCATTTAGAAGAGTGGGTGAATGCTTTTTTTTTTACATAGTATAAATGTCATTTTCCCCCTCAGTGTGGGGACTTCTGTGCTTCTTCAAAGTGTTGTTCTATACTGTAGTGACAATTTTCCTTTTAAAAATTGGTAATGAAATCATCCAGCTTTTTGGTTTGTAAATCAGAAGGATGCAGTCAAGAACTTGCTCCTTGAGGATTTATTCTCACATTGTTTGACAGGTAGCGTTGGTGAAGAATTTCTGCTAAGTAGTTGTCAAAGTATAAAAAACCATATCTGCTTCAGTTGGTACATGTAGATATTATAAATGAAAATTCTTATATTAAATAAGCATGTAGATTGGAGTGGAAGTTTCAGTTTATCTAATTTGCTCTCGACTTTAATGTACAGCCAAGTCTGTATTTCCTCAGTATAGTTAGTCATTTCCCCCCATTTTTGGCTGGATTTTCCTTTGAAATTGGGGAAGAAAAAAAAAAAAAGAATATTTTATTTTAACACTCGGAAAAAAAATCAAGAACTATCAGGAACAGATTTATTTATTTATTGAGTTCCTTCTATTTTAGAAAAATATAGCAGCATATGCTGAACTGTGTGCAACAAATCTGAGATTTTTCTATTGCAGATAAATTGTAGCCTCTTGGAATTTGGGGGCTTTCAAAAGCACTTGTATGGCAGGTGTTTTAGGCCAACTTTTAAGTACCCAAAAGAATCCAATTTTAAATTTTGTATGACGTTATATGATGCATCATTTCCTTGTGCGTGCTTCAACTACACCAAATTATTCAATATATAAAAGCCTTTTTTATTTTTTTACTCCCACATGGTCATTTGCCTGTGAAACACACATTACGTTTAGTGTTTGTTTATATTATAGTGAAGTGATCCCTGTAGATGGCCCAAATTAACAGCCTTGTACCACTGAAGGAAAAAAAAGTTTAACTCCTTCACAGGCTTTGCAGATTAGTTGTGAAGTGTGGAGGAAAACAAGTCACAACAAGGGAAAAACAACAAAAGCCAGAGCTGAACCAAACCAGAAAGTACGTGATATTTAATCTCCTAGATATGATAAATGGGACGGTGTGTCTGGTTCTTTTATGTTATTGTTATTCTGGTTACCTTAAGATGTACTTTGTGTCATATAGACACATATAGTTCTATTATAAGTGTTGTATAGATTTTATGCTTCTGGAGAGGATATTACTTATACTGCTTAGGGTTACCTAACCTATATCTATAGGATTATGTGCATTGCAATTCTCTACAATATTTCTACACCTTCTACATGAGGTGTTGAGGTCTCATTAAGTGTTTTTGTTGGTTGGTTGGTTGGTTTGTTGTTTAACCAGGCAATCACTCTCTAGCCTGTAAAACTGTGGATATAGGCATATCATACAGTGATGATGGGAAACAATATATGAAGTGATCCAGGAAATGTTGATGTAAGCTATTAAAAATGGTTTGCTTTGTTTTTTGGGGAAATGTGTAATACTGTTGACAGAGAATATATGCTTTAGCTTAAAAAGATTCCAGTAAGAAAACAATTCTTAAATATAATGTGATCAGACACATGCCACAAACTAGAAATGTTGCAGCTCATGGTAGAAAGTAAGTGTATACTGCTGAAATCAAAGCCTTTGTCCATGAGAAAATTTGAGCAGTTCAGTATCATTCAAATTCAGTATTTAAAAAATCAGTTAGTATGCTAAAGAGAACCTGCCAGTGTCAACTGAAGTTCATAGTCAGGTGTCTCAGTTGCATCACTGATTTCCTTTCATATATGAAGCATATTTTCTGTGTATAGCATATTGAACCTATATGTAAAGAAAGAACATTTTTATAGAGAGAGATACAAACACATCATAAATCATCTGTCATTTATAATTTCTTAGTACTAAGTGTTTATGAAACCATATGAGTCACAGCTGTTGAAAAGCTTATGATGAAAAAATGATACCTTCGAAATGGTTGCACAACCGTGAGCTGCAGTTTATTATTATTATTACTATTATTTTAAAATATGGCAGAGTTTTGATCCTCAGATTAATTTTGTTCACTCAGTTACAGCAGTTGTATAAACCCAGCAGGAAAATATATGCATAAATAAATAGATTTCCTCTGAATAGTATTTACAGACGTTTTGCATATGTAGTTACATAGATGGGCTTTATGAATGCTATTTCAAAGGCATTTTCCCTTAAATAGAATGAGATTTTCCCCTCTTCTTTACTTGTTCTTTGATGATGAAATCCAGTGAAATTATCAGTCTTAAACTTTTAAAATTTGTCAATGTTCTGTCATTTATTTGTTTGAAGAAAGTTGTTTGCATTTGTTAGGAGCTCTCTGCTTCACCTTTAAGGAACTATGTGCCATTGCATTAAGAACACCTGAATTCCATTTGTTGACAAAACCTCTAACAAGAATCAGTATAAAACAGTTAAAGCGTAATTTACCATAAAGATAAAAAGCATTGCATCTGAGCAATGTGTCACAAGTCAAATATTGCCAGAACTGCTTTGGATTTCTTTGAGATAAGGAAAAAAGTGATGCTAGCTGATGTGCTGTCTGCCATTTGCTCTCCATGGTGTCTGGATTGATGGCTCTTACAGCAATGTAAAGAAACACTGAATTGTTGAGGTCTAAAGATTTTCTTCTGAAGCGCAATGGGAGCAGCTGCTTCTTGTATTCTGGAAACTGTTTAAATTTTGAGGTCTGTTTGTCAGTCAAAAGAAGGCCCTTGACTTCTTTTTCTGTTTCATTCCTTTCCGCCTAGCAATCATTGGTATTTTTGTGATTCACAGTTAGGTAATATCCAGGTACTTCACATTCTTCAGTGCATCTCTCTGACAACAAGCCTGGGAAGTATAGAGGTGTTGCTGTTCTTATTCCTGTTTCTGGATGAGAAATGTAAGCAAAGAAATAGTGCAGAGAACTTTCTTATGTCTGCATAAGACATTTGTGAGAAACTCCACGTTGGGAAGCCAGTTCTAGCCCAGTGCTTTTATAGTGAATTGTTCAGGTATCTGGAAGCACAAGTAAGTAACTTCATGCCCTGTTGTGAGGATGAATGTATTTCCAAGAACTGTACAGGGAGGTATGGAATTAGACTAGCTTTTTGAAAACCCCCTAAAAGGCTTGGGTTGAAAGAAAAGATCCCGTATATCATTTCTTAAATTCAATCATGAGCGTATAAAGTCAGTTTAGTTCTGTAAAAATACGTGGAAAAACTTGCCAAAGCTTTTCTGACCTCTTGTAAAGAGGGGATACATTTCTTCTTGTGTAAGAATCTGCTGTTTTAAAGAGGTCCTCCTGTGATTCCACCTCCCCAAAATATGGTCTGCCTTAGCTCTGTGGTTTTGTTGTAAAAAGTAATTGTGGAATTGCAGTCTGAAAAAAGTGAAAGGGCCTTTCTTATTCTTTTCTCCTCTCTAGCTACAAGTTTCTACTTTTTCCCTTGTATGGATCCTAATGCTGGTTCTCTGATGTGGCTCCTAGCATGGCTATGTGAACAACAGTTCTCTCAAACAAAGGCACAGAAACTCATAGCTGGGGAGAAAAGCATAAAGAGAACTGGCACTAGGCCTCAAAGGGATAATGGTAGTACAACTTCATTGTGATTCTGGTGACACCAAAATGTCTCGAGCCACAGTGAGTTGTGGTCTTGGTGGTCTCCATAACCAGCAAATGTTTGTGATGACAGGACAGCCTTTCAAAGCATGGCAGTTTTTATCAGTGTACAGTATTTTATGATCTTAGGTTAGAATCAGAGCTGCAAAGAATAAAGCTGTAAATATTGTCTCTGTCATATAAAATCATGAAAATGGCCAGCAGAGTCCTTATGGTAACACAGTGTATGTCATTTTGAGTGAAAGTAATGAGAGATTTTTTTTTCTTTTTTCTTTTTCATCTTATTTCCTTTGGCATGTCCATAGACATGACTGTCCAGTGCTTTGCATCAGGTTACTCTAGTCATATGTTAACGTTTGTATTCGTATCACGTATGAATAGGCTGTATGAACAATAACTGTTTTCTTCTCCTGATCAAAGATTAGTCCCATCCATTCTAGAGCCTCTGCATATAACAGTAGGTACAGAACTGCGCTATACTTTTTCAGAATAATAGTGCACTGAATTTTACATGCTCCAAGCAGTAACCCCTAGGGTTTGGGATTTAAAGTTGTGGTTCAAGGCTGCTGCCCTGTATTAAGTTTATCACTGCTTTCTGAAAATAGAGTTTTTCTCTTTTCTAAAGTTGCACTTTTTTTTTTGTCACTTCACTGGGAAGCCATCTGGTCTTGTAGAACGTCTGTTTGTGCAAATGAAACTTAACAAGACTGGATAGCACAGCAGTGGTCAAGATCAATTAGAACCTGTGCAAAACGTTTAAGATGCAGAGCGACTGTCCCATGCAGCACCATCACAGAGCATTTGTAGGGCATTGGTCTGTTTCCAGGGATCAAAGCTTGCTCCATTTTTTAGCAAAACAATAGACAGCTGTTACTAATTGATGAAGGCATAATTGATTTCTAGCATTGACAGAGCAAGAAGGACTATAAGTTCCCTAAGTTCCCTCTCCTGAAAGGTAGTTGCTGACTATGTTCCACATGGAGGAGAGTTTTCATCTTGGTTCGTTCAAGGATTGAGGAAAGGTAAAGGCTTTCTTTTACTTGTTGTGCTGGTTTTTCCTACTCCTTTTGTTTATTTACAGGCTGGAGTGTGAAAGAGAGACTTGCACTGAAGAGGCTTTGTTGCCCCTAACTGACAAAAGGAAGTAGCAGTTTTCACTTTTAAAATCTTTAAAATGGTTATGAGCCACTAGGTAAAGCCATATAGTGTGTAGGAAGAGGAGACCTACATCTTTCCATTAATCCGCATACATCTAAAGCTAGATCTGAGCTTGCTAATGCCTGTTATCTTAGGAGTACCATTGTGGAGGGTTTTTTTCTTTTTTTTTCTCTGTCTTCTGATCATCCCTGTAATAACTGTTGAGCTGACAGAATGTAGTGATCTCATATGTAGTGATGTTACAAGCTGCAGAATAACACAAGAAAGAAGTTTTTAAATTTTATTTCAGTAAAAATTCCATTTGATGTACAACTTGCATTTGGCCTCCCTTTTCTCCCAGTATTTTAAATACCTCAGGCTTTTTCCTTTTTTAAGTTTAAGAATGGTCACCAAACCCTGTAGATCAGACATGTTTATAGTGTGAGACTTGCTGAGTTTTATGATGGAAGTAGCCTCCAGCAGACCACTGGCCCAGAAGCCATCTGTAGAAAGTTTCTTAAGTTTTGAAAAAAATTCAGATAGGAAAGTTAATTGGATTACAGGTTTATTTTGACTGATCCAGACAGTTTAGCTGAGAGTTTCGATGGTGGCTTATTGATCTAAATGTGTTGAAGTAAAGGTTTCAAGTAACAATTTCTATTTTCTTTTTCTTGTAGAATGCCACTTTTTAGTATACTTCTCAGCAGCCTCTTGCCATTTTTCCTTCAGATTTGTTTTGAAATACAGATCTAACCTTGTTTGTAGTAAGCTCTGAAAAAGAATTAAATAAAATGAATGCTTAAATTTTGCTTCACAACATAAGTAAGTACTAGAGTTGCACCGCACAGTTGCACTTCATCCAGGGCCAAAAGGAAATGAAATCCTCACAAACATGGTGGTAGCTTGACGAAGCCTCTTGGTTAGACGTTTTCATAAAAGGAAATAATTCGCCTTCTTTCTTTAGTTACCATCCCACATGACGCTGTGTTTCAATGAACTGTCAGCTTGCTGTAGTTTATTTCTTTTCAAGACAGATGGAAGAAAAGAAATGTTGAAATTGAAAACAGTCATGTCACATGCATCTCTGTTTCTTTTTTTTTGCTGGAGCCGGTGAATGCCCAATGGGCATTACAACAGATGAGTGTCACTTTACAAAAAAGTCTTCAGCTGCCTTATATGTTTGAGTGTTTTAGTGTTTCACAGGACTTTGAATCCATCTTGTACTCAGGCAAAACCTGATCTTGAAAATGCTGGCTTTGGGGGGGGGAAGACCACGCAGAATATTTTTGTGTACGTGCATGTGTCTCTGTATGTACACATTGTGAATGAGATGCTGGCCTAGGCACTGTGTCTAAAGGGTGCCTGTTGGTGTCTGTGCCACTTAGACTTACGCTGCTGTTATCCTATGTCAGCAAAATAACGCATGGCCTTTAGAAGCCACTGTTGGAACTGATTTTTTTCTCCATTGCCTTGTATAAATAATTCCATGCCTTCATCTTACTCGGGTTAGTCTGGAGAATTGTAAGAAGTAATTCTCTTGCCTTGCCTGAAAAAAGCAGCACAGAACCGCTCATTTTGCAAACTGTTTCTCTGATTGCCCCAAGTAAAGAACACAAAATACAGTTCACTTCCTTTGGTAAAAATAAGACAAAACAACCTCTTGTAATTGTGCTTGCACATGAAAAAATTCAGGCAGTCCTGGAAACTGAGCAGGAGTTTGGCCAGGGAGATAGTTGGAATGGACACAAGCAGCTGGAGAGATGCAGACATTTGCCACCTGCTTGCCTTCCGGATAGTAAATAAATAAAATGTATGTTTTTTACAGCACCACCATTATCTACATTAATTTGTACTGAACACAGAAAACAGGTGATTTTGGGGAAAGTATACTCATTGTATTTGATGTGGGTAGTAATGGGAATAACTGTGGTCCCTAGTGAAATTTATTTATACCACATGGTTTCAGTCTTGTTCTTGGCAGTAATCAACCTCTTTATCTCCTGGTGACTAACAGGATAGCTAAAGACTGCAGGAGTTCTTCAGTGGGGATAGACTAGGCATCAGGACTCTCACTGACTCTTCAAAAGGCTAAACTGAATCCTAAACTTAATTTTGGCTCCTGCACTGACTGTAAACACCAATCCTTGTGTGCTCACAGAGTTAACTAAGCAAACCCTTTCACCCCTTTTACATCTTATACATAACGTGCAAACACTTTGTTTTATATACTTTGTCTAAATTTTATATTGGGCCATCCCACTGTGGCAATGAGCATGTTCTGAGACCATCTTTGGTCTTGGGGACTGAATAGTCGTGGCTTTAGAAAGTCAAAGGAACAAACCAACACTAAGAAAGATGATTACTGAATTCCCATGTTTGTTCCAATGTCAAAGTCCCTCCTATAGCCTTCTCATGGCCCCAGATACTAAAAAACAGATATTGTTGGTGGAGATTATGAATTCCATTACTTTTTACCGTGTATATCTACTTTTCTATCTGTATATGTTGCAATAAAACAACATGAACAAGGTTATAAAAATAGCCTGGAAGTGATTGACATGCTAATAATGCTCCATCAAGTCAATAATGCTCATGTAACAAGCTCCTGAGAAAATAATATTTTTGGTCAATAATACACATTTTTAAAATGAACTGTTTGTTTTTAATTAACATCATATTTAGCTATTTAGTCATGCCATGTCCATCAACTTGAGCAGAGAAAAACACGTGCTGTCTTGAAACACTATGTTGTTGCCTTAAACTTTCATCTCTTCCTTCTTGGCTTTCTCTTCTGCATTCCACCTTAGCATGTTTTAGAGGATTGAGGCAAATCATGGCTTGTCATGTTACTTCAAATTCTGCCCTTGCCCTTTGTGTGAGTGGTGTTAGGTGATTCATCTGTGACAGAACATCCCATTATATTGTGACAGATTGTCAAGGTGAACCTGCTGTAAGTACTTAGCAACAATATAGTGCTTCTAATGTGTCATTTGGCACTTTTTTCATTTCTTTTTCTTTTCTTTCCCTTTTTGGCTAAGGGCTGACAGGTTTTAATCCATTAAGTGATCCAAAAAAACAATGTTTTGGATTGTGTAATGCTCGGTAACATTGAGCAGGACAGACAGTGCCCGCAGATTCCTGACAGGGAGGAAATAGGTCCTGTGGTCTTAAGATGACTCTTGTCACATGATGCTAAATAGTACATTGTGGGGTTTTGTTTGGTTTTACTGTTGTTTTTATCTTTTAAGAGAAAATTTGTATGCTATTAGTAAAAAAAAAAAAACAAAAAAAAACAAAACTGTTTAAAAGAAAATGGATTCGTGGCCCAGTTACAAAGGAGACCTGAAATAAATTCTAACAGTTGCAAGATGGCTTTCAGATACATATTTCCTTGGGTTGTGTTGTTTTTGTACTTACCTACATACTGATATGGACTTTTTATTTCATTCATTTAAAAAATAAAACATATTCCTGTCCATAAATCCTTGCAGCTCGATTGTGCCAAGGGGAGAGTTTCTGTCTGCACTTGGTACTTTTTGTTAGTGCTTTGTATTGGACCGAATGGCATATCGATATGTGGCAACTGTTCACATCTTTGCATGTGTTCCACTTCAGCACAGGGCTTGGCAAACATGAATTTTCATGGAAGTGAAATAGAAGTGGGGTTTGGCTGGAGAACTGGCTCCTCTGTAGACTGCACCTTGCAGCGGTGTTGCCATGCTGGGCACTGGAGTTTAGGTTCCACAAGCTCAGGACTTCTGCCATTCCCTTGCCATCGTTCTGTCTCCTGGCTGCTGCTGGGATTTCACAGTAGATCCTTGTCTCTAGCACAAGGCTTGTGATTACAGTAGGCTTCCATCCCTCTCATTAAAAATAATTTTGTACCTCTCAGTGCGATCAGATTGTGTGGCTGAACTCATATGAAAAATAGGATTGTGGAGTTGAGCTTCAGAAACAACTTTTACAACTGCCTTGGACACTGCTGGCTTCTGAGTGCTTCGGTAAATAAGGTGTCTTAATTAGCTGCCTAAATGTTATGTTAGGAGCCTGTCATTAAGTAACCATTGTTTGGACAGCTTTTATGTGCCTGCGTATTTATATATGCTCACATAAAGATCACAGTGCATATAGGAACCCTTACTTTTTGTTGATGCAAAATTCACCTATCTTCCTGAAGTCAGTGGTAAATTGATGGCTTAGAAAAAGTCTGGCTTACAGTTTTGAACAAAACTACAGTAGATGACATCCATCAATATGTGGTTACTGAGCAACATGTTTAAAATAAGGCAAATACTAAAGGGAAAGGAAGACAGAAATTGGGAATCTGATGCATTTTTAGTATGGAAATGAATCTTTCTTCACCCTTCAATACTTCTCAGCATTGCATTCTTTGCTTTAATGATGAGAATTGAAATGTGCATGGGATAAAGATTGCACTGATTTGAACTCCATGTAATCTTGATTTTGGATGTGAAATTAAGAAATTCAAACCTTTTGGCTCTCTCCATCTACATACATTTGCTTACTTTAGTCTGCGTGATCTCGGTTTTGAATTCTTTACAGGTTTTTCAGCATTTTTTTTTTAATTTGAGTCTTTGATATTGTTGTTGAAAACTACTGAATATTTCTTTTAAACAGAGGTAAAAATGTCTTTCTTTTTAAAATGGTGCAATATGTATTAATGAAGAGAATCCAACTTAAGAGGTATTTTCATGTGCTGTTTCCTGCTGATATTTTTGTAAGCACAGAATTAAGTGTGTTTGTCAAGTTTTTAAGGAAAACATCTATGATTGCTTTATTTGTATTATACTTAGCGAAGATACTCTTCTTGACTCTGAAAGCTATCTTTTTTTCAGAAACAATGGATTTATTGTGTAATTTTATCCTCTCATCACAAACTCTTATTTGTTGTAGTTTCAATGTAATCTCCTTTTCCTTTTCCTTTTCCTTTTCCTTTTCCTTTTTTGTTTGAGGGGGAATCTGACAGCTTCTTTCTTTCTTTTTTTTTTTTTTTTAACTTGCTTCACTGGTTTGTAAATCTGAATACCTCCGTGTAAAGTGTAAGCACAAGCCGTATGTAATAACTTTTCCAGGAGCAGAACAGTCTCTAGCTCAGTTTGCAGTAGCACTCAGTGGGCTCAATTTCCATCTAAATTTTGCCTGGTGAAATTACCTGTGGGTAGGGCATAGCAATCCTGGAAGAGTGCAGTTCTGCTTGCCTATTGGAAGACTCTCAGCTGAAGACCCAAATGCCACTGTTCATGAGAAGCTCTCTGTGGCAGAACTTCCCTCTCCTGAACTCGACTATAGTCAAGTTCCAGAAAAGAGTTGTTGTTGTTTACCTTAAACATCCTGTGTAGTATGAGCCTGACCTTTTGGAACATGGTGACTACCGAACAGGAGATTCTAAAATAAATTATATTGCTTAGGAGTATGGTTCTCTTTCAGTCCTTTTTCTAAAAGCAGAGAATATAGCTGTGGGTAAATTGTTCTTATATTTGATGTAAAGTCAGCCTTTTTAAAGCAGAACTTCAGTTTGCATTCTTAAATCAGAATTTCCATATATACGTTTTTGAAGCCGATCAGTGTTTCTCCAATCTTTGTTGCAAAAGATACCGATCCTTAGCTGTCTGAGTGTGCTGTCTTCTTTGGAAAACTGCTCCCCATGTGG
Source organism: Anser cygnoides (assembly GCF_040182565.1). Taxonomy (NCBI): domain Eukaryota; kingdom Metazoa; phylum Chordata; class Aves; order Anseriformes; family Anatidae; genus Anser; species Anser cygnoides. The sequence continues at coordinate 22,392,608 of NC_089882.1, forward strand.
TGGCTTCACATGAAACACAGCCCTGTTTGTTAGTAGTATTAGCTGAGCGTGCTGTCCAGATTGCCAGTGTGGCAGAGTTGCACCCTCCAGTGTGACTGTGCATTCTCTCTAATCACAGAAGAAGGATGGAGAGCCTCTGCATGCCTGGGAGAATGTGTATGTGTGAAGGATGTGTGCAACATCCTTCAGTTATTATCAGGTGAAGTAGAGGGGAACTATGAGTAAGCGATGCTGATGATCACAGCTTCATTTTTTTTTCTGTTCTCTTATTTTTAGCTTGATGGTTTTTTTGTAATTATTTATATTTTGCTTGCAACTGCAGTAAGCTCACATATTTAAAAAATATGACATGCAGACGGACTAAAGCTCGACAGCTTGTATTGTGGATTGACAAAAAAAAAAATAATAATATGAAATCCACAAACAAATTATCCGTGACACTTTTGTAAATTTAGAAAAGTAGCTGCCATACTCAGGCAATTCTTAGAAACGTTGTATTTTAGTAAACCCAATTTTAGTGCTTTGTTCTTTATCTGAATTTGCTTCCCGTCACTGCTAGTTCAGAATTTTGGGTCTAAACCAGCGCATTCTCATAGATTTGCTACTCCTACCCAACTACTCATTTTGCTATATCTCATACAACAGTCCATAGAATCTTAGCTGTTCATTGAAATCTCACCTGTGCACAACAGATTTTCTGTTGAAGTTGCTGGAATACTAATATTGAATTAAGAAGGTTAATTATAGGGTGGAACCAGCAGACAGAAAAGGAAATACAGTAGAAGCACATGGCAGTCATTTGAAGAGACTGCTGAAATGCATTTTTATGAATGATGGGAAGGAAGTTCTGCCAAGCTATGAATAAATTGTCCTAGCACAGGCTAATGATTATAGATTGTTTATTTTTGCATATAGTATTTTTGTGTTAATGCTGAAGAATCTTATATTTTTCATGTCTGTGAAGTTCAAGGAGTAAGGTTTTCTTCCTGGAAATATAATGACTTACACAAATTATAAAAAATATTTCCTCGTGTAGCATTAAAACTTGAGCATGTTTAGTTCTTGATGATATTTCCTTTTAATCTGTGTAAAAAAGGGCTGTGGAGCCATGCTGCAGCAAGAGTCTATAAATGATTTGTGGTCTGAACACAGCAGCATGGTAAGTGTGTTTGAAATCTTGTCCAAAAGCTTTGTTTTAATGAAAGGAAAAGCTTACTTTGAGTTCAGAGAATTTCAATCAAACTATAAGGACAACTATATAATGAAATATTTGTGTTTATATAGCATTCGATGTTTTTGATTGTCTCTAATGTTGACAGGTGTTCTGCAATGATCATGTTTTCAGAGTGCAATGGAAATGTCTGTGCTAGCAAAGTATCTGATTCTCAACTTGAGACGGGGCAACACTATTTTAAAATAATAGCAAATTTAAAGTAAATGGAAATGCATTTGCTTATATGTTATTGGACAGATTAAATGCATGGGCAAGTACTTTGTTTTTAGCATTTCATGATATTTTTTCACATTACAAATTGCAAAATCTCATAATTCTTTATGTAACCCAAGATGTATATTTATTTAAATCTTATTTTAAGGGGTTTTCATCATTTTGAGTTACGCTGCTTCGTGCAGATTTAATGCCACAAATTTCAAAATTTCCAATATGAACAAGCCATTTGATTCCTGTATAATTCCAAGGATTTTATATATAACCATGTCTTATTAACAGCAGATCTCAGTGACAACCGAAACAAGGAATTTTTTTCATTTGGTGCTTGTTGTAGGAATTCACATTATATAATGGCTCCATTATTGAATGAAACAACTGGGGTAAACATCATTTAGATTTCATCCAGAACATGTTTCATATGACACTTCTCAGTCTGCATTCGGGGGTCTGCTTTCCATTTTCTAAGTGTATACCAAAACAAATATAAGAGCAAATATACCTTAGCTTCCTCTGTAGAACAAGTTTTAAAGCTGAGGAAATGTTTGGACAAACAACTTACGTCCCAGTTCAGCGAGGTATTTATGCTGCTCTCTCCTTACTATGCAGGTAACACAGCTGGTTTTAGAACAGTATGTGGGACTGATGGTTTAGAGCTCAGCTACACTTAAGTTCCTGTTACAAAGATACCCCATACTAAATCAAATTATTTCTATGATAGTGACTTTACTTTAAAGATTTAGTTCTGTGGCATCTTTTAGACATGGAAGCTGAAATAACATCAATGTACATTTTTAATACACATTAACTACGTTTCAGCCACATCACTTTGTTAGCAACTGTGCTTTACAGCTCTTTCCTCTACCTTGGACTGAGAGTTTTTGCACAGAGAACAAATTCATAGTATAAGAAGAAATAAATAAATGAAAAACTACATTAGTTTTGACTGAATTGTGTTATCTAACCCTGAAATTACTTTCCAGGGCCCTTGGGACCTTGCCAGTAGAGTGGAAATCAGTTTTGTTTAATAGTACAGTATTTGCACTGTTAATTGTTAGTGCACCCAGAGATAAGATCACAGCCTTTCTGGGCTGCAACCTCAGCATTACGGTTACAATAGGCTCACATTTCAGTGGATCAAAATGACATAGCAGAGTGTTTGGTGGGAATAGAAGAGAGTCAGGGTCCTCCTTTCCATTCTCATAGAATTCTGCAAGCAGAAATGTAATTGTTCCATGGTATGCACATAGACACCTGACATGGTAGTGTCGTCAGCTGACTAATGAAAATGAACTTTGCAGCTCACCATGGTTTACAGTGGTTTGTAATACAAGAACAGCAGGAGAGGAAAAAGCTGTAGAAAGGGTCACAGAAATTTCTTTAGAGCCTGTCTACCTGGTTATCTGTGAAGAGTCGTCTTGTTACAGTGTCTTAATGGTAGTTGAAGCTCAGGGAATTTTACTCTTTTTAACTGCTGCATTTGTGAAATCTGGAGCTGTGGAACTGTTCAAATCATGGGCAGTTTGCTTAATTTTGGCTACCACACTACGTAACTGAGTAGAGCTTTCCTTATATTGAAATACTAATTTTATGTTGTAAACTGGATTAACTGAACCTGAAAGTAGCTTCCCAGCTCCTATGAGAAGAGGTACCAATTGCAGTGTCAAATGCACAGTATTAGGGTGTCACCTCATTTTGCTTACTAGGTATTGGGGAATGCAGTCATGTCCTGCTGTGTGGTCAAAGATAATGGTGGATTATTACCCCTGATACAGAAAAGGGTGACTAAAACATAAGGATGTCTTCATGGCCAACCATGCCAGAAAAGAACAGAAATTCATTTTCAAGAGTAGTTGTCACAGTCTTTTGGCATTGTGAGGTGTCTCATAGAATGGACTGAATCCCACTGCATTTAGGGTTGCAAGACCTAACACTGAATGTTGAATGAGCAGCAATCCAAACTACAGAGGCTGTCCTCCATACTAGGTCCTCCACGTGTGCTACAAGCCTCTTTAGTTCTTTTCTTTCATCCTGAGAAAACATTGAGAATTTCTTAGGAGACCTCTAGAAGCACTTCTGGACTGAGTCTTAGCCACTACCACCCCAAAGGCCTTCCTGTTTATTCACCCTATCCTTTTCTAGACCCTTTTTGATTAGTTTGCTCCCAATTCTTTATTTAGGTTAATAAACAAGGCTACGTCTCTGAGGTCTTGTATATTTTCTAGGATCTAGCAGAAGAGCTTGAGCACTTCTCATCTCTTTTTTACATCAGGGTATCTGTTTTTTCATTGTTTGCATTTTTTCCAATGGTAGTAGTACATTGACCTGTGCATAAATGCAAGGCAAGTGGTTAGATTTCTTTTCTGTCATCCTTCACTAGACTCTGAATAAATACAGAAGTTGGTCTGTTTTCAAGTTTTCGAAAATTTCCTTGCCTGTATACAGTTTTCCATTGTATGCAAAAACACAAATTATTCAGTGTTTTGGGGATTTGCATTTCACTACAATTCATTCATATCCCATGGAGGACTGTAAAAGGAACAAAGACTTAAGTTTTTATGCTTCTTTTATTGGATAAAATTTCCAAGAAAATATTATTGAAAACGCCTATGTATGTTTTAATACAAGAGTAAATTTATTGGGGACATTGAAGAGGCACTGCTGTAAAACAGGAGTGGAAGGCAAACCAGCTTTCTAATAGCATTCTGAGAGCTTTCCTTTTTGCCTATGTGCTATAGAAGGCTGATACTATCATGCTGCCAAATCAGAACATTATTTGGTAGATGTTGTCTTTTTGATACTGTAATACCCTGTGATAGATGAGGAGACATTCCACAGGTTATTTGGCTCTGTATCTTTATAGAGAGATTTCTTACAGTGCCTAAATGAAGATGCGTGACTTTTGATGGGAACCAAGGAGGCTAATTGAGGCCTGAGATTTCTGAAAATGTTTAACTTTGAATCTGAGGGACCAACAACTTTTCTCAGTGAGTTTACTTTCATGGTTATCACTGAACGCCAAGAGCTGGATGACAAAATATGTGATTTGCCAACCACAAAATATAGCATCCTTTTACTAATGAACTCTAAAGTAATATATTTCAACAAATACATAAGGAAGCAATATATTTCTCTTTAGCCCTATTATGTTTGTACCATAGCAAAATGTTTCTCCTTTTTCTAAAAGTGGATGCATAGTCCAGTTTTGAGGGATTTTTCTCCAAAGAGATATTCAATTTTGGCAAGTTCTAAAATAAAATGTTATTTTAAGAAAATAAGTCTTAAATTTTTACCTATATGTACACATAAGAAGTCTGCATTTAGCAGCTTCTGCAAGTTGAGGATTTAATCCACAGACTTAAACTTTTTATGTCCTCTAGTGGAGACTTTTACTAAAATATTTAAATCTTAGCTAGCATGTTGAGCAGAAAAGTGAATAAACTAAAAAAATAAAACCACTTTCATCTGTTGGAAGGAAAACCTGAAAATATGGGTTTTCTTCTATATTTCCTATTTGATTGCTAGTGGTGTACTTTTTTGGCTCATCTTTGAATTGCTCATAATCCACTTTTCTAACTGCTTCCTTTTAAGAAAATGGAACTTTCCTCTCTTGGATTTCCTTTAAAAATTCTCTCCTCGTTGCAATGCTAACATACTTTACCTTATACACACTTCAGCAGAAATGTTATTCAGAGAACTGTTAAATTGGTCTCTGTTTTATGCAACAGTTTGATTAGTAAGTTTAGTAAACAGTGTGGAAAGGCATAGAGCAGTGTTAGTTTCTTACCAAAGGTAAGCGTTGTCTGGAAAGGGAGAGTCGCATGATTGTTTTTGCATGACTTTGGGACCTGAGAACAAAACAGAATGCACTAACATGATCTCAGTGGTGCGAGTTAGATTTAATATGGCTTGGAATGTTGTAATGCTGTTATCCTCCAATGTGGGATCCTAGGGATAGGCTACAGAGTCATAAAAGTCCCACAGTCTCTCTTGGTCAGAAGGAAAAATGCAAGCCAAATAAAATGGGAATGATTCAAGAGTTCTGGACCTTGTACTGGAGCTGAGGCTGGTGCCAAATAGAGAGGAGCTGCGGTGGTATCTTTTAGTAAATGAAATTATATTTTGGGGAGAAAAGAATACACTAGCTTTGGGGAACACAAGCTCGGAACTTCATATCCGAGCTAGACAGAGCAAACCTCAAGCCAAATACAGTTTCTGCATTTAGCTTCACAACCAGCTCAGTTGAGTAGTTTTCAGTCTTTGCCTAGCTGGTGTCTTTACTGCAAAGATGAAAATTTTAACTGAAAGTTTTTGGACTTATGGCAGATGTCATGAATCCTGACTTTATTAAGGCTTTTGAGATTATTTCACATACTATTTTCACAAGCCATTATATGCAAGTATATTGGAGGACATATTTATAATTGCAAATGATCTTGACAAATAGGATACGCGTTTTGGTTGCTTGTTTTGTCTCTACTGAAGAGGCATTTTTTGACCATGTCTTTAATGGATACAATGAACTATATCAGTCTTATATTGCCACAGAGAAGAAGGTTTGCGTTATGTAAATAGTGTTCCTGTTGAACTAAGGATTGTTTCAATGGCTTGGGGTTCTCTGCCATTGGAGGTATTTGACAGCAAGCTAGACAGGCATCTTCCAGGAATTATGCAGGAGAGGTGATCCTATTCTTAAGACTGATGATAGAGTATGCAATATTTTGCTATATGATTTTTTGTTTTTTTAAACTAATGTAACATTTGGAGATCTTTTAAAGACATATTAAAACTTGCTCATGCAACTTCATTGTCTTTGACAGGGTTCCATTTGGTACAATTCATTATGAGAAAATTACGACTGAACAATATCATGCAGCAGACATCATGTATACAGCATGCATGGTTACAGTGCTGCTATTACCTAGTTTCACATAAAGCAAAACTTTTTAATCTTCATATGCATATGTTCCTTTCCCCTTCAGTAAGTGCTAGAATACAAGAGAGAAATAATATTAAGCAATCCAATTAAAAGAAGGACTGTAATGTGTTTACTGTCTGGTTAGCCACAGAGAACCCAGACAAGAAAGAGCTGATCTACAGATATTACTTCCAATGTTTGTGAAACAACTGCTTGTTTCCTTTATAAATCTTTAATGCAGATGAGTCTTTTACTATAGCAAAATATAAGCATTATTAGTGAATTTATTCAGTGCTTTTATCTCACTAATAATGAGTTTAGTCTTCCGTCCTGATACATGCAGAATTTCCAAGAAAGAGAGTAAGTTTAACTGAAGTCAGGCCTGAAATTTTTCAATAAATAGAAAATGTGTAGATATCCCTTAAGTGTACTCAGTCTCTTTAACCTTTATTTTGGAAAACTGACTAGCTATCAAATGTGTATCACTTAGTTAAAATCTTCCTCTTCAGCCATTTGCTCTGTTTCTTGAATATTTTAGTAATAACTCATTAGGAATTTCACATCTTTGTTACTTAATATATATGTAGGTAACGGTGCGGTTTAAACTGACATGGGAAAGTTTTCCCTTACTCAGATTCCAGTTCAGTGAGGTGAATGCATCTCAGGTGGAATTAAACATCTAATCTATGTCTGCAGCAAGGCAGTCAACTGTGTAATCTATATGTTATTGTAGGCATTCCGTAATGCCCGTCACTGCGGGTTGTGAAGGCCCTAATAAACATGAGTGATATGGAAACAGTAATGCTGTTTTATAAGAAGGGAGACTGAGGCCAAGTGCATATAAATGACCTGTCCAAGTGCTTCAGAGTGAGGAACCCAAATGCGTTCTTTACCCCAAAAGAGAGACTGGTGAAGCTGCCTTGCATTTAAAGTGTAGAGACTCTTGCATGTGCAAAATTGTGTTCATTAAATTCATGAAAACATTTAGAAAGCCACTGGCAGCTCTTCTGTCAACAACAAAGAACACTTACGGGATGAAACAACTTAACTGCTTCATCACGAAGGCAACTGCTTATTTAGATCATGGTCAGAGTTATCTTCTCCATGAAGTGGATTGGTGTTACAGGGTAATGAGTAGGAAAAGCTTGTCAAGTCTGTGGCATGACACCTATGCCGATTGCCCCAGTTCTGTGGCATTTGGTCACAATTTAGGCAATGGATTGCAAGATCCAGAAGTCCATCTGTGGTGCACTCTACATGTCAATAGCTTGTCTCTGTGTGTATATCTCTGCTCTCTCAAGTTTGCAATGTTTATTTTGATTTGAATGTACTTTTCTATATTGACATAAACAGGGAATTGGAAATGCTAAGAACTGCAATTTAGAATGTGGGTGTTTAAAATGCATAAGGAGTTGGAGCATTAAGTCTCCATTTTAATCTCCAAAGCATATATGGTATGTAAGGTGCACACAGGTAATGTTTACCTCTTTACTTCTGATATTTGATATGTTAAATATGTACTGTACATTTCAACTCAGCTATACTTTCAGCATACAGCAGACTCTACAAATGTGTTGGGGTTGTTATTTGTCCAGTTGAAACGATGTTTTGCAGACCGTTATCAAGAAGGTTCTTATTTTTATCTGACTACTGCTCTATATTTCTCCAAGGTGCACTTTAAGAGTGAGCTGCTGGAGTCTTCAGAATCAGTACCAACCTGATGCCCATATGAGCTAGTACTCAATCTCTGACCCGTTCCTTCTGAATAAGGGATGGGAAAGTAGTCACCATGATTGCTGACAGAATTGCTATGTTTCTGAGTGAGCTCACCATCCTTTGTTCCAAAGTAAACACTCTTTTTGAAGAGATGAGGCTTCTCAGAGTGACGTTCCTTTTGGCTTACCAAAGAGGCATGTACTTGAGCTCCAAGTAGGCGGTGGATGCAGATACAGCACTGACTGGTTATTCTCAGTGTAGCCCTGCTGCTGTGAGAGCTCCTCCAGAAGCATTGTTTTCTTCTCACCCTCACAGGAAGAGAGGCAGAAGGGCTTTGTTTAGCATCCTATCCAGTATGGCTGCAGGTTTAATCTCTTTTTAGGTGGGGCAAACTGCAAAGCAGAGTTGATTCAGAAGGACAGATTTTGTTATGGGAACCCCTTCCTGATCAACTTGCTTTCTGAGAATATTTCAGCCAATGAGGGTTATTGCAAAAACGTTCAGCAAAACAGAAAACTTAAAAAAAATATTTCAGCTTTTTGTTTCTGTGAAAATTTTGAGTTTTTTTTTAGCGTGGCACAAGAATCCTGATGCCAAGAAATATGCACATATGACTAACATAATTTAAATGAGAAAGCTTTCAAGCAACTGTTCCAGAAATTATTTGATGTGTTCATAGACAGTTTTGAAATGGAAAGGAGTCCTAAATGCATGGAATAGATTATTCATTAGCCATTACTCACCTACCCTACTTCTATTAGGCAATTGCTGGTCATTCCAATTTAAGCTCTGGATTTCTTAGGAAGACCTGGCAAGCTGCCTTGCTGTATATGGTAAATGAAGCTAATTGCATTGTCTGTTCTCTGGTTTGTTTTGCAGAGTGCAAATACCTTTGGTTTTAAGGGCAATATTGAGGTAAACATTTGTGCTGCTGTTAAACACAATTGTGGCACCAGGGAAATACTTCACACTTTAGCACTGGCCATCTGTGGACTTGAGGTTTCATCTATTATTATAATTATTTTTTTTTAGTTGATCATGCTTTAGAACACAGACTTGCTGAGTGGTAACTCTTGAAATATGTACAGCTGCATGTTTGGGTTTAATCTACTCTCCTCCATATGCACAACCCTGGTGGTTGTGGGGTTTTTTTTTGTTGTTTTGATACTTTTTTTTTTCTCCAAATAAATATGCATTATCTGGGCTGATATATATAGTGGAGCTGGGCTTTGTATATCCTGTGCTTTTTGTTAATGCAGCTGCTGAAAGGCAGAGTGTTTAGGAAGTTATGGAGGTAGGGGTTGGACTCAAGCTGGTATGGTTCATACAAGCCAACATCATTATGCAACAGCTGCAGTCAATGTCGAGAGAATACTGCTGCCCTGGCAGCTAGTAAGACAAAATGAGGGAGAAGATGATGAAATCAGGTAACACCTGTGGATGAACTTTTCTTGGAACAGCTTCATTGTGACTATTTTTGTCTTGCAAGACTACCACTAGTGCAATTAGCAAATTAGTGTAGGCAACTCAGCCTGCAATTCCAATAGCAGCATTTTAGCAAGCAGTTGTCTTGGTTCTCAGCAGCTATCAGAAGCCCAACAGTATGGTACTGGCAGGTTAGTATTCAGGTTTTCGTCACATAAATGTTCAGTGCTACATCTCTATAAAGCTTAACAATTACGTCACAAACCACAGAGATCCAGAGCAGGGTACTTTTTTGCGATTCTTAAATAGTACCGGTGTTCTTCTTGGAAACATAGACGTGTGTCTTCTCATTTTGCTCCAAGACTTGGTTGATCATTGCAGGTTCAATCATATTGGCTTGGAAGAGCCTGAAGTCTTAAAAGACTTCAAAGTTCATCTGCTTTAGGAGCTAGACCTTGAGGTTGTATGGCTGCTCAGTGTGTTAGTAATGTGATTCCCATTGAAATTTTTATGTGATCTTTTCTAACTGAACTTTTTAAAGGACTCTTGGATTTGGAGGATAGAGTTATGAATAGCTGCTCAGTAACAGGGATATGTGCATGTCTAGAGCTCTAAAGTGGAAAATATTCTAGTGAAGAGGCTGAAGAGTGTGGGACAATCTAATAGGTAGTAGCTTGTTCTTTGAGGCTATAAGCTACAGTGTTAAAGAGTGACTTTCAGAGTGAATTTTGTTACTAATTTCATATATGTTTAGACTTCATGTGGTGGCTTTTTGAAATGAAATCTTACTGTATTTATGCGATGGATGTAATTAAAAAAATTAGTTTTCTTGTGTCAAAAATGTCAGTGAATATCCCTGAATGAAAGGTGTTTCTGCTGTTACAGGAGTTCATGTACAACCCTTTTTTTTTTCCTTCTTCCTTTACAATACCTAATGGTAAAGGGGAAAAAAAAAAAAAGAGCTATAAATTGATGGTGCATGTTCAGTCTGCGTTCTGGATCCTCATGTCTCTCACCTTCTACATCTGGCTTCTGCAGAGGCTCATTTTGTGTTTACTGAAGTACTGGAGGCTCTGATGTTATGGTTTCTTTAGCTCCTTAGTCATAGTCAGCAAATCCAAACAAAAACAAAGCAAAACAAACAAACAAACTCTGCATGTTCTGAGTAGAGTCAAGTAGAGGGCTCATAAGTAAATAGGTGATTTAACCTGATGAGAAACATTTAAGTTTTAGATAACAATGAGAAGCCTTCAGTGAAAGAGCAATAAATGTGTTGTGGTGACACAACCATGTGAAGCTGTCTCTAATTGAAGGAGCTTAATCCACCTTGAAAATAAATTATCTATGGGGGGGGAATAGTATTTTTGTTTCATGGAGTCTGTGTGCATTTATTTGCTAAACACTTGCCTTCTTTTTCCATTACAAAACTTCAGAAAAAAAAAGTTAATATTTTAGCACCTGAATATGATCACATTTTACAAGCAAAACAGCCTAGGTACTTTGTCTTATCCACGGTTACTGAGCAAGGTAATTTTCACAGGCTTTCACAAAACAAAGACTATCATGTGTTTATCATATGCATATCTGTGAGAATTGAATGTGTAATCACCCCTGTTTTGTGTCGTGGTGTAGCTTGTATTGAATTAATTGCAGTATTACATTTCTTCTCTTGCTGGACATGCTTCTCTTACCTGACCATTTTAGGTAACCTGAGTGAATAGCACAGTAGCTGCGAAATTGAGAATGGTCTAAAATAACTCAATACCTGAAGGTACTGGGAGTCCTCAAGTCCCACTGAAGTAATTCCATGACTTCATCTCATCATACAGGCAGGAATGTTTACTCGTTAGCATTAAAAAAGAAAAACCTATCTCCATTTCTGGTTAACAGTTTTTTTGTTGTAGCTTTTGTTGGCTTTGTTTTGTTTTTCCTAGTTAAATCCACACAGACATCACATTAAGGCAACAAAAAGATCTGTAATAGCTGTACCTTGATTAAAACTCCTGGCATCGATAATGGCATGAGCCTGTGGGATTTATTACTGACTGTGTGGATCCTGTTTGTTTTCTCCTATGGAAATCCAAGTTTATAGAAGGGCCATCAGATGGAACCTGCACGCCATTATTATTACTAATAGTGGTTAGAAGTGCAGCTCCAAATGGCGCATAACATTTTTTAAAAGTAAAACATAAGCCAAGTTAAATGAACTTTAAAAGTGAACATGATTCATAACAGATACAATTTTAAAACTGACCAGACACAGCAAATGTAAATTTTGTCCTTTTAACTGTAAAATGTTTAAGCTTATTTGCAAAGGAGTTTGAAAAATTAAAACCATACCTTCTCCGCATTTCTCCAGCCATGAAGAAACATCAGAGTTTGCATTTGAAAGGATGGCAATACTAACTGTATAGACAGACTAGATGTCTACTTGAATTATCTTGCTTGTTGAGGGGAAGTCTTAAACTGATGATCACATATAATCTGTAATGTATTAAAAGCATATTCTTTATTGGAGTCCCCATATTACATTTCAAATACATTTCCATGGAATGTTTCAAAATGTCATTTAAAATTATTACTTTTTTCATTGAAATGGCATGTGTCCCCTCAACACTCATCTAGAACTTTATTATTATGATTCTTTGGACAGTTTAAAGACATGAGATCACTTCTTGTGGTTTTCTGTGCCTCACACTACCTCTGTTCCTTCTTCAGTGCTAATGCCAGCTTCACATTCCCCCTAACAGTTTAGCTCTAGCTTCTTGGCCTGTGTAGGTTTTGTTTCAGTTGATCAGAGGTTTGGCTAACTTAAATATTTAGGCAGTATATAATAACTGTATCTCAAACAAACACTTATTAGAATGATCACTTGAAGTGTTTGCTGTTGTTAAGAAATAGAGTGCTGGCTTCCATTTTAGCCCCACTTTTTTTTTTTTTTCAATTGCTTCCTCCCTCCTCCCCATGGGATTTGTCTCACCTGGAGGGTGATTTTGCAATACAACGTATTTTGTAGAAATTACTTCTTGAAAAGCTGGAAGTCAAGCATGGATTAAGTACTTTTGTGAGCACAACTAAATGAGAACCTTAAATATGTGTAGAATTATGCTATGTTTATAGCCTAGTGGCAAAACTGAGCCAGTTGGAACTCTGTGTGTATGCGTGTATACATATACACAAATGCACATATCAGTAACAAACACATATATACACACACATACCAGTAACAACCCATGAGAAAAATTGATGGCAGTATCAGTAATGAAGATAGGAGCTGGACCAGTGCCTCCTGAAGTCATTGGGCTTATAAAACGTCATTAAAACACTTAAAATCTGAAGGCTACTGCACTCAAATAGGAGACTTCAAGAGAGTATCACCTCGACTGATTTAAATCACTTTATACTGTTAAGCACTTAATCTAACCTGAGCCTTACTTGTGTTGACTTACATGTATTGTGTCTAGTGAAAGCACCTCAGTTTGGGGCATGCTTCAGCTCGTAACAGAGGTTAGCCACCAAAAAGCACGTGCTCCAAGGCCACAGTACAATTGTCAATGCATATTTTCCTCCACTCCTGTTTCACTTAGGGCAGTGGAATTCAGTGGAAATATTCCAAATATTTAATTACAAAAATTAAAAAAAAAAAAGTTGTAAGCATATTTTAATAGATTTTAAACAATTCTGTCTTTTGAATGATGGCTTCTTCTGGCCTTTCCTGGAGATTGGCTTGGCACATTCACTTAAATTAATCTCTAACAACTTTTGTTAAGTAATAGAATTCATGCAGTAGCTTGTAGAGATGTGTGTTTAAACATTACATTTTCTCTACAATTGATGGCTTGAGGAAGACTTATTAAGGCTGTGGTCCAATAGTTGGTGGATCCTCAGCTGCTTCCACAGTGTAAGGAGTGGAAAAAGAAATACAGAACAGCTAATTGAAACAATGAATTTTCTGGTCCTTAAAGTGGTAAAAATAACAACAGGTATATGGATCTTGCTGTCTATTGGCTCCTAAAAAACATCTGTAACTTGAGATACCACCATGTGTGTGCTGAACTCTAAGCATGTAAATTGACCTTATTTCAAACTGGGAAATAAGAGTTCCTTTTCGTTCTATAACAGTGAGCCTTGCTGTGTGGCTTTTCCCTAAACTTCTGGCCTTGTCATCTGGTGCAATTATCTGCTGCATATTCTTCTGCAATTATTCTTCTGCATTTCTTACTCAGACCTTGATACCTATTATTCCTCCGTAGTCATCTTCACTGATGATATTCTGAAGTGGACAGCAGTTTGGGATTAGAAAAATATACTTTTCTAATTCGATTACTAGCTAATGAGGGTAGAGATTGTCTTCCATGCTGTTTGTACAGCACTGACTCAGCATGGTGCTCTCATGTGACTCCTCTAGGCAGTAGTGTGGTACACCCAGGTACACCTTGCTGCCCCAGGATCTAGAATGACAGAATCATTAAGGTTGTAAAAGACCTTCAAGATCATCTGGTCCAACCATCACCCTACTACCAATGTCACCCACTAAACCATGTCCCTAAGCACCACGTCCAACCTCTCCTTAAACACCCCCAGGGACGGTGACTCCACCACCTCCCTGGGCAACCCATCCCAGTGCCTGACTGCCCTTTCTGAGAAGAAATGTCTCCGAATTTCCAACCTGAACCTCCCGTGGTGCAACTTGAGGCCATTCCCTCTGGTCCTATCACTAGTTACCTGCGAGAAGAGGCCGCCACCCAGCTCCCCATACCTTCCTTTCAGGCAGTTGTAGAGAGCAATCTAGCTGCGGCCTGTGTTCTCATTACCCACTTGGATAGTTTATTAAACTTCTGTTAGAGCACAGACTCTTTCTGTTTGCCTGGCTAATTGTTAGAGCAAAATGCTGATCTTAATATGCACAAATTACCACAAAGGCTTAATTTTGAAATTTCCCAAACGAATAAAAGCATAGTCTTCCTTAATAATATCAAGGTTACCTTTATTTTTGTATATTTATTTATGAAAGATAATATTTTAACATTGTTAGTTACATCTAATACATCTAATCTTTCAGTGGTAGAACATCCGTCTAAGGTGACAAAGCTGCAAACAGTTCAGGCTTGCTGAAATTTATGTACATTTAAAATACTCAATACATCTAGGGCTTATGAGACCTACTTTCCGTTAAGCTAGCTTGTACTTCTTGTATTTCAGCATGCCATCTCAGGTGTTTTTTCCCAAGAAACCTTTGTTCCAGATCATCTGACTGTTTCAGGAGCAGTTGGACAAGAAGAAAAACACGACAGCCAATTAAAAAACATTTTTTTTCCTCTGGTATCATTAATCAAATGCACAAGCAGCCCAGGCACTGACACCTGGCAGGGTTAATGTTTAAGACCTATGGCAATTACAGCTCCCCTGAAAATCGCTTGGCCAGCAAGTCACATAAAAGCCTGTGATTATGAAGGAAATGGGAATTAGCAGAAAAATTTAGGGAAACTAGTTGAAATACATTGGTAGCAAAGAAGGCAGAGAAAAATCTGACTGATTGGAGCTCCCCTGGGGAGAAGAAACAGGGTCTAGGGTCACTCCTTCACTAAATTAGTAGTGTCTGTCATTTGAAACCAAAATAAAGCAGGAACAGAAGTAAAAGATTTTCTGTGGAGAAACTGGACTCCGTTCTCTTGCACCTACATCTTAAGGAGGCCAAGTGCAATTAGCATGTTGATTTTTACTGATCCGAATTCAGCCATAATTCTTTACCCTAAAATATCTATTCCTTAGTAAGGAACATGCTGCACAGGGAATTTGACACACTATTTTTTGCAATGAATAATTCAAAGATTGTATGCAAGCATTGCTTCCATTAGCTGCTTGTCTGTAGCATCCTCTGTTATGCATCTCTGCACTCCGCAAAAGTTGCTCAACTAGAGTAAACACAACTTTAATGAAAACTAAGCCTCTTGCAGTTAGAGCACACGGTAGTGCATATGTCTTCTCTAGCTGAAGAGCATTAGCTGAATGCTTTATGTGCCAGACGCAATTGTGCCTTATGAAAAAATCTGGTAAGTAAACAGTAGTTTGAATGAGGAGTGATGACTATTTGGAGCCAATTTCTTAATATCATTTGTTAACAGATCATTAGCTTGGAGCTACTGAAAAATATATTGATACCAAGCATGGTGGTATAACCTTAGTTTTCTGAGTTTAATTCATGTTAGGAAAATATAGGAGATAGTGAGTGGCCTTGGTTCCTGCTTGGACAAAGATCTCTTCTACTTGAAAGTAGTTCTCTGCTATGGCAGTTTGTTTGCTGCATCTGTGAAACTGGTAATTTGTTGTGTGCTCTATTACAAACACTTTGCTGTCTCACAGAGCTGCAAAGTATATTAGGCCTCTGATTAACTTTATGTTAATTGAAAGAGTGACATACTTTGAAGAACAAGTAATTTCAGATTGTGGGGCTAATTCAGTAGTGATGCAGAAAACAATTGAAATTACTAAGAAATGAGAAATTAAAATACTGGAAGAAGTTCTGTAGCTGTAGCAAATTACTGCAAAAATTCTGGAGTTTGGATTCAAACCACTATCGTGCAGCTTCAATGCTGCAGGATAGAAACTCACTTAATGTAGCACAAACATCAGAAGAGCAGAAATTACCAAAAAACTCAAAATGCAATCCAGGTATTTGAATGGTGTGTTGATCATCTAAGCATCTATGAGGCAAGAAAGTAAAGTAAATTTAAAGTTGTTTTGGACTCTCTTTTTCATTCTTCAATAGTTGTTTTTCATCACCTGTGTTTCATGAACAGCAACTACTTCATAGCTTGAATGGTGTTTTACTGTAACAATGCCAATGTGGAAAGCTGTGGCCATTGTCATTTATTTCTAGTCAAAAATCTTTGTTTTACCAATAAATAAATAACCTACCTATACATTAAGTTATCATTTATTACTCATTTATAAAGGTTGATGATTAGTCTTTTTCTAAGGTATCTACAAATCAATCTTTGCAGAGTACAAGGTAATAATTATAATACTTGTTAACTTTCTGTAATACCATCCATCAATGGGCTTATAATTTACAGCATGCTAGAGGTGGATAAGCATAACTTTTATTTTTTTCCTTATAAATTGTTGGCAGACCACCTACAATATTGCTTTTGTCATTTTTCTTCTTATTGCTGTGTCTGCAGACTCAAAAACTTTGAAGTCAGTCTGGTATCTTTTTTAATTACTAATAATTAGACTTTTATCTCCAGGTTTGGTTAATACTTTGGTGGCTGAAATGGAGTATTCTGTCAGTTGCTGTCAATGAGTAATACAAAATTTTATAATTGTGGCAAAACTGTTTCATTAGAGGGCACCTCTTTTACGTTAGCATTTCCCAATATAAAAGTCTACTTTAAAAGTCTACTTTTAAAAGTCTACCATTTGTAGTAAATGAAATAGAACCTACTTTGTTGCATTGTACGTTTAATTTTCCTAAAGTTCAGAAGCAGTAGGATAGTGGAATAGGGGGCATTACTGATAGATGCATATGGGTGGAAAATCCCTATAGATAAGAGTGATTGCAGAGGACAGTTTTGTTTTCATGGTCTCTCACTGCTCTGCACAGTGAGAATCAGAGGAGAATCTTTATAGCATCACTACAAGCTCCCAGTTCTGCAAAACTTGCAGTTCATACTCAACATTGTTTTCTTTGAGGTAAGTGGACTTGCTCACTAAAGATAAGCATGTTCTTTATAGCCACATAAGTTACTTGATCAGAGGGAGAAAAATTGTATAATTTCATATAGTGAAATGGTAGAGGCAGTAAGAAGAAGTATTTCTGTGGTTTTAAACATTCCCATGAAATGAATACTGCTTTCTAAACAAAGAATAGTAAAGTGAGAGGGAAATGAGGAGCAAGGTATGCATGCATATATGTGATACGTTTTGTAGGATTTTGAGTGAAGAAGGACACACTGACAGCATTCAAACTCGGAAGGAAAGAGTCCCCATGAGGTGGGGAACTGAAGAAGGAATGGACATTTCAGCAACTGAAGCAATCAAGGGAGGAAAAGGTAAAGTTACTGAGAAATGTGTCTGGGAAACTACAGTGATATAAGGGGGTTTTCTGGCTTTTTGAAATAGTTAATAGATTTAAAAGACTGCTATGAGCAAAGCCCCGGTAATGCAATTGGTACTGAAATCCTAATGTCACAACTGGAGAAATACATGGATGTTTATATACTAAGAAAATATATAGCATTATGTAAAATATGAATCAATATACAAAAGACACTTGAATTAACCCTGAACTGGCTATTTTCTTGCATATTTAAAACATCTGGTATAGAACAATGCCATACTCTGCAATTTGTGTATCTTAAAATGTGGACTGTTTTTCACATTTCGGTTTAATATCTTTCCAGTAATTCAGTTCATTCTGGAAAGGGGATGGTTGTGTTTTTTTGTTTTGTTTTTCCTTTTTATACAAATGGTAAAATTACATGTATAGACTTAGATAGTAGGTAAAATATTGACAAAATGTAGTAAAAGTAAACTCATTTAGGATCTTTCTTTTTCTTAGTCTTTCATGTTTAAATAGATATTTCAGTACTAATGTGTTAACTGATTTCATGCATTACTTTATTTTACTAGACAGGATATATGTAACATAGTAATAATAACCATGAAAGAAAAATAACATCTTTGTTATTAACTAAATTGAGGCCTCCATGATTCAGTATTAACTATTGCTTCCAGTATTGCTTTTATTTCTATGATATTTCTTCTCATATCTTTGTTTGCTTTTCAAATGCATTGTTGAGCTTTATGTTGATATCTATTCCAGATGTTTTCAAGTTCCGCTAATTTGTTTTCCATGTGATACCTACTTACAAAACCATTTCACTTGTAGTTATTGCAATTGTATCTGCGAGCTGCATTCCCTTTTGGATGTAACATTTTTCTTCCATCAGGATAGGTTTTCCCACTGCTTCTGCTATTTAATTCTGTATTTCCATTGTAGTGTCCAGGTGCATTTAGAGTCTGGCTCATGTGCCTAAGAGTTTACAGGTTGAGATTTGGAACTTGGAAGCAGGCTGGTACTTTAGTCCATACAAATAGTTTGTTGATTTTAGCAAACTAATTCAAAATTATATCTCACTTTTAGAAACAGTATAACAAAGGATTTGGTTCTGGTAATCATGCCTAATCTCACCCATAACGCATCAATGAACTTTGGTATTGGTTTAAATTCTATATGCTGTTAATAAGATTTATATATGCTCTTACACATTACTGTAGTGTACCCATAGTATTGCATGTGGTTATACAAAATAAATGACCCTTTTCTGATAGATCATGAAAAGAATAGTATTGCAATAAGTGTCAAGATCCATGCACTTCTATATACTTCTGTATAACATCCAAACCTGGATCTGAAATTCAGTTTTACTCTGGTGGAGCTTCTTCAGTGTCCATTAACACATTTTTATAGCTTTCCTGGTGTATATGTAGCTATTTGAAGTTTCTTAGTTTTCTTCTTTTTGACCTATTATTGCTTTGGACTTTGTTTTTCTTCCTTAGTATGCTTCTTTGTTATTACAGCTTCAGGTTCTAGAAATGTCATTTAAGCATCAGTGTGTTCCAACTGTTCTTTGCTATTCTGGCATCTTGAAAAAAGTGTTTTAAATTAAGAGGTCTAAATTAGGCACTTGGCCATGTATTGAGTAGCCTAACATTCAGAAGTGCAGAGCATGTACAGCTCTGGAAATTGGGCAGCAGAGACTAGAACAGGTAGGCATGTCTAGCTGAACATGGACGTTTTCCAAAGAGATAAACAGTAACTTAGCTGAATGTCTTTTCCTGAAAAACTTGGTACAGTTTGGTACAGATAATATGAGATCTTGCAATTCCTAGGGCTCATTGCTCAGTTCTGTGTAATGCTGCCTCTGCTTGCTGAGGCAACCAGTACAGGTTTTACGGTGCACTTAATAAACGAAGCCAGACCAACTGGAGTAAATGGTTTAACAAAAAGCCTTGTGATGGGAGTGAACAAAAATATGCTAAGCTCTGTAAGATTAGGAGTTCCTGGTGTTATTCATCATCTACTGATAAATTATATTGTTTGCTAATTCTATTAATTCTTAATCTGCATATATATATTTTTTATAGCAAAAATAACAATGACATTGTGAGCTGAGGTAGGTTTGGTTCATTCTTTACATAATTGGGGCCCTTCTAGTTTGAAAGTGACGGTTATTATATTCAGTACTAATACATATCTCTTCAGCTTGCTTTAATCTGTTTAGCACTGAGACAGCCCATAAGATTATTCTTTCAAGAAAATCTGCACTGCTACTTAAAACTTTTCCTACCAGTTTCTGGTGAAAAGAATTGGGGAACTACACGTGGCATACAGGCTGTAATAATTTCTTGTTTTCCAGGTATGGTAATGATGACTAACGAGATTTTTAATGCTCTCTAGTATTGTCTTTTAGAAAAACCATTCTACTTAGTAATTTTCTTGATAGGATTGGCTTAGTTATTTTTGCCCTTTTAGTAAGCAGAGGACTTGGTCCATATGGGCCTTGTTAATAGGTGACAGACAAGGTTGGGGGGATTAGAGTGATAGTTACAGGAAATGATTAAACAGTTGGTTTCTGTAATGTTACAAGTGTACATGTTTTCTAGTGTGAGACAGGATTTTAAAAAATTCTGTTTAAAAGTTTTGTCTTTGTAGTCATTTCTGTAGAAAGTCAAATTAGTAATGCCAATTGTTTTTTGAGTTACTATGTATGATACGTAGAAAATTCTGATACTTCTAAATGTGACATCTTTAACGTTCCTGCTATAAGATTCAGGAATTTTAACAGCAATAAACTCTTGATTGTGAAAATTAGGGAAGGAGGCTCTCAAGATCCAGTCCCCTCTTATTTTCTTTCTAGCCACACAACAGATAAAACAAAATGTTTCTGGTTTTCAGATGGAGTAGTGCAATAAAGAATGTATCAAATTAAAAAAGAAAATATGAGGAAAAAAATGTAAAAATCTGAGAAGTGGAAACTCTAGTGAGGAGAAAGAATGGAGAGGAAATAATTTGTTGGACTTTTAAGTGCGTATTGTGACATTTTACATCCTTTATTATGTTAGAATACAGCAAAAATGCCATATGTGAGTCATGAAAACAGATAGCTGTGGATGTAGTTGATGTTGGATTTAGTAATAAAGTGCTTGGTCCAGGTGAGTTCTCAGTCCTTGAGAACCGTGAAGAGCCAGACCAGTTTGTAAGCCTGGCTTTTGTTAGCTGGTCCAGTCTCATTTTTTTTCTATCAATTTTAAAGAGGATTGTGTGAGTGTGTAGGTGAAAATTAATGCGATGAGATTTTACAAACTTCTTTTTCGAACCACTGTGGATATTACCCTCAGCATTCATGGAAAAATGAGAAATATACTTGTAAAGTTCTAGCAGTCGTGGCTAGCTTAATGCCAGCATCATACTCCAAACCTGCAGTAGCTCTGCAAATACCCTGCTCAGTCTCCAGTCTATCACACCCAGTTGCCTTTATTAGGGTCTTGTGAGGAAGGACCTAGGGGAGTTAGTAATGCTGGTTTAAGAATGTCAGAAATCATAAAACTTCCTGTTTCACCTCCCTTGTGCATGTCCTAGTCTCTTATGTACTTAGAGCATGTATTAGGATGGTAATGCAGGCAATGAATTAGAAAAAGGCCAAGTTGCTAATGTGAAAATTGGTCTCAAAGATAAAATTCTGTCAGAGAAACACATTCAATAATTAAATGGAAAAGGCATCAGTTTTCTTGGCAAAACTCAGTTTCTGGTTGCTGTGATCTCTGCTAAAGAAAACTTTTCTATAATTACAGGTTAAGGCAGTATAGAATGTAAATAACAGAAATAAAGCTACCTCTTTTTTATAGGTTTGAACTCCGTTGGGTCCTGTTATCTGGTACATAAAGTAATCCTAAATCTTAAAAGTAATCCTAAATCCTAAACTTCTTCTTCAGGAAATGAATATAGTTAGGTAATATAAAATTTTATTTTAAGTGAAGGTTGTTTTTTTAACAGCATGGTATTAATATTCAGTTGTATATACATCTTTGAATGACATTTTATATGTAATTTCTTTCTAAAACAGTAAATGAAACAGCAAATAACTACAAATAAAACTAACAGCTGAAAAACAAACGAAGTTCATGATAGATATATTAAATTTAATGAACTCCCTCTTGAGTTGGACTCGATGAATGAGTTGGACCCTTGATGAGTGGGTCCCTTCCAACCCCGGATGTTCTGTGATTCTCTGTGGAAACTCCTTTAGGAAGGTTTTCAGAAATAAAATCTTTTGTTACTTATTTTTTTAAACATTGTGCTTTATGTCACTGTTCAGTATGAATACCATCTGTATTTTAGAAAGGTTTATTTGAAGAAAAAATATTTTTAAAGAGCTCTTTATATCTGTTTTGTGTCTTTATATTCTCCTTCAATACTATTCTTATGAATGACCTATTGCAATTACTGGGTTATTCTACATAACACACAATCCTTAGAGAACTATCGAATATACAGTATAGCTGGCAGGGATGAGCTGCTGCACCTACACAGATCTCCTGTGACAGCAGTGGGGCTCTGCACTGGAGAATCTATTCACCTAGCTATTGTTAACTCAGGACTCTGCCTGAAAATACTTTTTCGATATGGTAAATTCATGAAAACCTGGTATGCTGTTTGGAAATGTTATTTATGTACCTTGTGCTTCACAAAATGCCCTGTAATTGTTTGATAGTTATATTAGCTTTCTTGGTAGCTCTTTTGTATTTGCATACGCCAGAAATCTTGAAATTACTAAACTGAATGTGGTTATGCCACAAGGAGATACTTGTGCCTGCCTCTCTTCATATTTAGGTTCAGGAACTAAAAAATCTATTGAAATAGCTCAAGGTTAGCTTGGAAGGCTTTGTGGATTTGCTGTAGTTTAGAACAAAAATTATTGTAATAAAACATTGATAGTATCCATTTTTAGTAAAATTAATTCTGTTATCCAGCACAGATTTATGCAGATGCTTGCTTTTAAGATTGTTAACATGCTGAAACTTAAGTTCGTTGATTATGGCTTTCTTCACACATACATAAAATATCAAGTGCTCTGAACTTTTTTCAAGTAGAAAAAATAACCTTAATATAAGGTCAAACCTGTATTTCATTGCAAAAGTAACCTGTATTACTTAACTTTTTTAGTTGAGTAATGATATTTTTCTTATATGTTAGTAATTGTACAGTATTTATAGAAAAAATAAGATACCCAATACCAATCAGTTTTTGTGACTACTAAAGAAAACATTTCATTTCAAGGATTGCAAAACATTCATAAATGGGCTGGACATAGTCACAAATTGCTTTTCAGTTGTGATCAACCTTTCCTAATGAATTTGGACTTCCTAAAATTTCCCAAATTGAATTTGTATGCATAATGTTTCTATGAACTTCTCAAATGCTCACAAATAATTGCCCTTGACATTGGATCCTTTGAAAAAGGATTGTATTACTTTTTAGAAAAAAATTGGCTTGAACTATGCAAACTTATTGATGAAATAAGTAATGGTCCTATGGAAGATTATGTTTCTTAAGAATCTTGGCCTTTTCATATTCAAACTTGTGATGTAGGTTTTCACTTTCTGTAGGTCTCTGCAGCTAGCACTTGTGAAATTACTGATATATTTTTAATTTGGAGAAGTTTATAAATCATAAAGAATGTTCTTATCCGTACATTTCAGATTCTTTAGAATATGCTACTATTAGGTGTGTTGTATTTTATGGAACTACGCAGAGTAAGTCATTATCAGGCTTTTCTCTCTTTTACAGACTAGGTGACCTGCTTCATGTTTACCTTACTGCTTTCAAAAATATATCCTTGTGTACAGTGGCATTTCAGATTATTCTGCTCTGGGTCCCTCCTTTTTGTAACTTTTCATGTGAATAAAATGAAAAGCAGCAAAATGGCAGAATGGGATAAAAATGCCCTCTGTTACTGTGCCATCTTTTAGGAGAGTATAGTATGGTAGTGGAAGATTTGAGAAGGCTCTCTTTCTTACTGGCCACCAGTTAGGCACTCTGTGTTCTGCACTGGTCTGGAAACTGTCTGTGAGGCATATTCCTCTAATAGATTGGCTTAAAATATACTAGATTAAGTGTTAAATAAGTTGGTACTAAATCCTTGCTGTATATTTGCCATACTGAAGACTGTATCCTCGTCTCTGGGGATTAACAAATTTAGTGGCTTAAGCTAAAGACATTTTGTAAATACACCCCATAAATTACATATGGGCTTTTGAGAATAATCCAAACTGCACTGTGGGATACACATCCAGGCTACAAAGTAAGTCAGGGATGGCCAACATGTGGCTTTTCCATTGCCTGTGGGTCTGAAGAATGCTCTCAGGTATGTGTCTGAGGCCGGGGCTCTGTCAACCTGTGGTCATTTGCGCTGCATTGGTCCGGGGGCTGCTGCCTATGGAAAACCATAGGTTGTGGGGAGAATTGGAGCAGTATGGGCTGACGGAGCCAGTGTTGCTGGTCCTGCTGAAACCTGTTTGGGGCCTGCTATGGGGCCACTGTCATTGTCTGACTGCTGGTTGAGAGGAGCCCTGCACTCAGCATGCAGGAACGCGTGGTACAAGCCACGTGTGCCTCAGCTACTTCTTGGTGTGAACCTAGTGAGGCCAAGAAGCCATTCTAAATTCTCATTTTTTCTGATTTTAAGTCCTTACAGCTTTCTTTTTACTGCCTTACCGTAGCAAAGGTAAAATCTTTTCTCCCTTATCATTAATCCTGAGTGTGCATTTCTTCATATGGAGGACCCTGATTCTCTACTGCTAACAGCTTGGTATTTCTTTTCTGTGCTTAGTTGCACCATCAACCATTGTACACAGCCAAGTACACTTGGGAATCAAAAAACAATTTTTAATGTTAACTTGGGAAAGCCTGCACTAGTGAAGAAGCATGTTGTTTTTTTCCCTCTCCTTTCTAATATAACGAAATTCAAATTAATGCTCTTGACTTACTATTATGTTGGCATAACTTACATCATGGATAAATCTCATATTTCTTTCAGTGTTGTGATCTGATATACATTGCCACATGCATGTGCTACATATTATGAATAAAGCTTTAAAAAAGCCTCCATTTATAACTGTTTATGTTATGTGATTGAGTTCTTGTAGAGAGAAAATTTGCCAGGACTAAAGGTTATTACTGGCTGTTCTGCAACTAATATTGCGTAGAACTAAGGCAATTAGTCTTGACAAAATATGAGCTGCTTAAAAACATGTGCTTTTGAAAGTTGGGCTTGTAATGGAACTTGATTTAATATATGCTACTGACATGAAGATTTTAATTAGAAGAAATAGAAATAAATAGCTGCTCTAATAAAATGGGAAGTGAAGAGAGATTGTTCTGCAGGTAACCAGAGTACAGTTCGTTTTGTAGAGGAATGGAGTATAGAACTCTGAGGGGATGGGATGGATGATAGCAAATGGATGTATTCTGAAATGTACAATGATTAACACAATATTGTGACTAAAAAAAAAAAAAAGTGTTTTGTCTTTGTACCTTTCCCTCAGAGGACCCCAGAAATGTTTTTCAGTGGATTACCTTTATTATGTACAGCAAACCCTAGAGGTTTTGGCCATGAATGGATGCCATGAATCAAAAAGTACCAATTTCCATGCTTTATGACATGGTTTTCAAAAAGATGGTGAAAAAGTGCTACGGAATTGTCCAGAAGATCATCGTCCTTCAAGTGAGCCTTAACTCAGATCTTTTAGCTTACAGCATCTCTATCTAAAATACAGATGTGTGAATACCTTACTCTTTTAATTTCTCTCACAAGACCCCAAAACGTGGGGCTGAATTGAATCATTCTGAGTCACTATAAAATGAAATTGTTTTTTCACTGAATTGAAAAACAAAACAAACAAAAATGACACAGACCAAACCAGCACCAGCAACAAAAACTTAAACCAAACCAGAATGATTAGTACAAAAAATAACATGTTTAATCAGATTAAGTTTACATTTTTATTTTTAATTTTAGATCAAACAAGCTTAGTCCTTGTACAATTCTTGTGTCTGGTTCAAGTTTTGGAAGAGGAGTCTCTGCCAACTCCATTGACACAAGCAGGGGGCTATTCCCTCATTAAGGTGTTCCATAATGGTGTTGGTATTTTTTAAATTGCGTTTCACCAATGCTATTGTTTCATTTGATTCTCTCAGTCCTGCAAGAATTCCCTTGGATTTAATTTTTAATCATCAGTCACTGATAAACTGGGATAGATTGGCTATTTATAAGTCTCTATTTTTCTATGCTGTGAATAAACTTAACGTCGTCTTAGAAATAAATATTAGGCTTAGTGCCTCTCGTTCTACATTCTCCATTAGCTCGTACGTTAGCAGTATTTCAAACAGCTAGATTAAATACAATTGTAATATAGTTGTATATTGTACAGTGTTTTAAATCAAATATTATTTTCTGAGAAAGATTTAGCTTAAAATTAACCATCACTTGGGTAAGCAAAATACATGTACAAAAGGCTACTTAGTTGGAAGAGGCATGCATGTGTGCTCTCAAGCTTAACTCCTCTTGCCGCAACTGGTTTCTGCAGATAGCACGTTCATTCAGATAGTTTCATTCAAGGTGTTATGACAGCTGTATTCTTGTTGCTGGGTTTTGCAGTAGTCTGCATAAATAGGACTTTAGGCAAGCAACTTCACAGGATGCTTGTTCATGGCAAGACGTTAGTAGTGATGAGGCAGGGCGTCTTCCCACTGGCTCCAGCTGCAGTCCTGCTCTCAGCCAGATGCTTTGACTGAGCGTTTTGTATGTTACCCCTGGGATGGTTGCCTGGTTCCTCCTCCTAAGAAACTGAGCTATGTCTGTGTGCCTGGTGAAGAAGTGAAATACCCAACAAGGAGCAAGAGCTGTGGTCCTTCTCCTTATCCAGTCTGGCTTTTTAACGTTTTCCTTCCAAGCAGGTTGTTTTGGAGAGCACTGCAGGTTGTCTCAGAGGTGTGGTGCAGTGCGATGTCCTTTGGTGCATTCAGGACATTACCAAAGTTGTTGAGGCAAGTGAATGTTTAGCAGAAGAATCTGGCTGATATGTCAGCTCTATCAGTTCTGGACAAACAAGCCTTTATATCCTCCTTTCGGTCCTTACCAGGCAAGTTCAAAGCTACTCTGGACATGGAGGAAACAGGATGCTCCTCCAGTAGTTGTTTTAATGTGGTGGAAAAGGAAAGAAAAGAGCTGCATTCAGCTTTGCATCCAGAAACTCTCCTTAAAAAGGTATTTTGACTCCTGATTTGACTAACTTGATCTCTGGAGCATTTAAGACCACATTGCTTTAAGTCTGTACAAAGCAATGTTGTTCCCCTTTCATTTCTGTGTTTAGGTTTATTGCAAGAACTAACTACTTACCTATGTAGAAGTTTATTAATTTATTTACCAGAATTTTGTATGGAAGTGTTATTTTAATGTATGTAGTGAGAAACAGTACCATAACTGATCACTCTTGTCTCAGAAAAACAACTCTTACTTGTAAGGCCGTAAAGAAAAAAATTGTGAAAGGCTGACTTTTTTTCTATTCAGATTTGAGGCCTTACTGGAAAAATTCTATTCAATTTAATGGTACAAGACTAGACTAATAGTGTTAATAAAGCTATATGTGCATATAGTAATACATACTTTAATACGTACTCAACTAGACAGGAAAGCAATGTACTGAGAACAACTAAAAATGCATGTAGCACCAATTAAAACTTAGGAGTGGCAGAAGTCTTAAAAGTAACATAGTAAGAGAAACCATATAATATCCAAGTGATTCTTGTAGAAGCTCCTCAAAATTTTCTGTTAATATGCATTTGGGGATTTTTGTATTTCAGTGTTCTCTATCAAGTATAGCAATTTAGAGTGGGAAAAAAAAGTATGCTGTTAAATGATATTGCTATGAGGTGTTTCTAGGAAGAACTTTATTTACAATGCCTGTCACAATTGCCAGTGAAGATCACCCATATAATCACACACACACACACACAAACCACAAGTTTACTGAATGCATTTTAAAGTGTTTGACAGTTTGAAGACAGAAAATAACATGAATTACTTCACATGAGGAAGGCTATAGAAGGTTCAAGTTTTTTCTAATTTAGAGTTCTAGTGAAGCATAAAGAGTATAATTATTTTTATTTTGCTGCATTTTCTAAACTGCATAATACAGTCATTCTTCTAGATCTTAAAGTTGTCATTTTACAGTACAGTTCAGGACTGCAGTGGTAACATATTTTCCAAAGGTCAGTTTTCCAATTATAATCCAAAATTCGACGTTAATATTTTTTCTTATAGCCATGTTGTAACCGCATTCTGTTAATTTCATAAAGATACCATTTAGCTGAGGTAGGTGGTATTCTGGGCATAGGAACAGTCACCTAATGTCAACAGTAAGCAGTAACTGTAACTACTGACTTCCCATCATTTGCAAAAAAATATTTTCCCAAAAATTATAGCATGTAGAACTAGACAGCATCCAAGTCTCTCACTAGGAAATCACAGAGATTTTCTTATTGCTTTATATATTGCAGATTATTTTTAAGTCTCATCAGAGTTTGCTGGCTACCTTATGTGCACATCAGTTAATATCTGATATAAACTTGTTTTCCAAGTCCTAAGCATTTCAGCTAGTAACAACTGTTTAGTATTTTTGTCTGTTTGCTTTAGATACTCCTTAATGAAAACACACTTTCAGATAGATTCAAAGTAGCTAATGTAAATATTAGAATTGGAATAAAGGATAATATTTTACTTCTTTCTTAGTGATTTTTTTTAATTATTGTATTTTCTTTACATTGTTTGCAGTAAACTCATTATTTAAAAACTGGCATATTTAAATATAAGCTTCCATGCTAAATGCTCAGAAACCCTAAGATGCAATCTCAGCTGCCACAGAGAATTCCATAACTGGCTTTTGACGTGTGAGCTCAAAGATGCTGCTCTTTCACGCTCTCCTAAAGTCAGTGTGCACAAACTGCACACGGGTTGGCAACATTTTGTTCTGTGATAAAGCAGGCAAACGTAGTTGAGATCTTTGTAGACTAGACAACATGGCAACAACTTATTTCATATTTGCCAAATACTACTTTACTGATTCTTATTTTAAATACGTAGCTAAATTAAGGTTTGAATTGCTCCAAGATTAATTAATATATTAATTCCCCTGTTATTTTCTAATCTGTGTAGACAATCTAAAATTTTATAATAAGCTTTTCAGCATTATGTGACGCAACTCCTGCTCAATAAATGTTTGTTGAGTTCTAAATTGAGCTAGCAAGTGGCATGTGCACTGTCAAACGGGTAATTATATGATGTCCAGTGCACTCGTTCAGAGCCAGATCCAGTAAACAACTTAAGAAAACTCAGTTACTGAAACGAGCAAAATTCCCCTCAATAAATGGTGAAAGACTGCTTCTCTTCCCATTCTGAAGCCATGGACACAACAATTTACCATTTCATTAATGCTTATGTAGAACATACCGGTTACGGTTTTATATTAACAAAATATGTGTCAAGTTTCTGTCCCTGTAAACAAGCAGGTAGTTTCTGATTGAGTTGCTCAAACATATTTCAGCCAAAAGCTTCACTTTTTTGCAAGTTTTTTATTTTTATTTTTTTGTAATTAAATTCCAACACCCAAATATTTGCAGAAACAAATATTTAGGGGGAAAGGAGGCAGGTGAGGGTAGCCGGCAACATCTAACTGAAGTGGATAGCATCCTGCTATATTTATCCAGTTCTTGGTTACCCGAAGATAAGCAATCCTACCATCGTTTGTGTTAATAACTGACAAAAATCACAGGAGAGCTTTTAATAATTTGACTTATTTTTCCAGGTTTTGAACCACTCTAAATGATATTGTAGAGAAAGAATGATGAATGGGGAAGGGTGGAGAAAGCCTTAGGAATTTTGCCTTTTTGGTCATTTGCCTTTTTGTTATTGTAAATGTACCAGTAGAGATCCTGAAGTCTCTTAGCAGAAGGCTGCAGGAGAATTTGTGTGCACTCATTCTGCAGGAAAGACAGATGTCTCGTTGGTCCCTTCATGCTCCTTGTTTAAGAGCAGAATTTTCAAAAATGAAATATTTTAAAAGAGTTCCTTGTCATACTTTTGCTTCACTTTTACATCGTTTCTTTTAATATTTTAATTAAGTACCTGAGTTAGGAGAGGAGGAATTACTTTCTGAAAAATCCATCTGATAATTCAAATGTATTTAGTGTCTGATAAGGAAAAACATAAATAAATAAAATTTTGTCCAGTTATCCAGTATTTAAGTTAGGCACTGAGATTTATGTAATACATATATAACATATGTATAGTATATATTATATAATACATATAAAAAATATATTTCCAATAGGTATATAATCTAGTATTTTTATGAAAAATAATATTTTAATACATACTCTATGACTGTTTCTTGAAATACTTCTTAATGAAAAATGACTGTTCCCTCTTTCATTGTTATATCTTGTATCAATTAGGAGTTATAAAGACTGCATGGAAAATGTGGCAAAAAAAAAGAAATTTACTCCAGTGAAAGCCCAAGCTTATTGAAATAAATGAAAAGCCTCCAAGTGAAAACAGTGGAGTCAGAGCTT
Organism: Anser cygnoides; assembly: GCF_040182565.1. Taxonomy (NCBI): domain Eukaryota; kingdom Metazoa; phylum Chordata; class Aves; order Anseriformes; family Anatidae; genus Anser; species Anser cygnoides. The sequence goes on from NC_089882.1 coordinate 22,422,809, forward strand.
CGTCTTTTGATTATTTATTATTTTTTTAATTTATCTTTTTAAATTCTGAAAAAGTTGAACATTTCAGGTTCTAAAACATTTCCAAAATCTGAAAGCAGGCAGAATCTTACAAAAAGCAAAGCTGCTTCTGCATTTCACCAATAAAGGGATAATTTATGATCTTGCTAATTAATAGCACAGAGATTCATGGTGAAACGGATGTTGTGCATGAGTTTAATGCCCCTCCAAGATCTATTCGTAGAGCAGGCAAGCAGTAATGTTTTTCCACATACTGCTATCGGCACACCTCAGTGCTAACCTGCGACATTCCAGCTATTTCAGCTCTGGTCTTCTGGGCAAAAGCATTCAATTGAGCAGATGTGTGCCAAATTATGTGGTGGTTTTGTAGTGTATGGACAAATGTGTTTTGCTTTGAGACCACCAAACACATTTTCACTTGTGACTTGAACTAAATTTGAACCCAGGCCTCCAGAAGGAATGAATATATTAACCCCCTCAGTCCCTATAATATTTAGTGTCAATAGCCATAAACATGCAAATATCATGTCTGCCACGAGCAATAATGTATTCCAGATAACGTTTTTATGTTGAATACGTACTTAAAATCGCTTTGCTGTAATAAATACTAAAGTAGTGAAATGTCAGTTTAACACTTGTTTTGCTTCTGGAATTGTTTCATTTCTCATGAAAACTGCAGGTACATTTTGTTTTCAAAAGGCTAAATTCATACTTGTGATATGCACTAACTGCTGTCATTTGTTAGCACCTTCTACAATGTATTTGATAAATAAATATTTGCTCCAGCAGGCAGGATTTCCATTTTCCACCATTCTCTTCATATTCATTTATTCTAGAGCAAGATGAATGTAGAAAAATATCCCAAAATAGTAATTATTGGAACAAAGTATATCTGATACAGGCAAGGAGTGTGGAATTCTTTCATTTTTGCAATGCGTGATAAATCATACATATAAATAAAGAAATCATACATATAAATAAAGAAATTGTGGATAAATAAGTAAATTATTTTAAGAATGAGTGCATTTCATAATGAAGTATTGAATATGACACTTAAAAGTATTTTAGAAAAATAAGTCTGAATCAATATGTGACAGAGAAATTTTTAAAGGTACCTTTAAAGAAAATTTCATTTAATTTCTGCTGGATATCCAGCTGTGGCTTCTGAAAACTGTTAAAAAGATTTTTACAAAATAAATTACCAAGTGCTTTCTGCATCATTGATTTTCAGTCTTCCATGACTGTTAAATGCAATTCCAGGTAAACAAAGTTGAAGTAAAGGAAAGCTTTCTTGAGGACCTAATTTTACACTTTCACTCCCATGATCCTAGAATTTTGTCTGTGAATCAGTCAAAACGTTGGCACCTGTATTTTAATTTCAATTATTTTTGTCATATGGTTGTTTCTAAGCAGCTCTGCTGCTTGAAGTAATAGAACTATAGAGGCATTCTAGATTTATCTAAAATGCTTGCTATTGCATGGGTTCATGCATCTTAACTTGTAGTTTATGTGATTCAGTGTTCATTACATGCAGGAATTACCTTTCTGTCCATTGGGATGAGCCCATTGCTTGAAACTGTGCGTCACAGAGGACGTTACTGCTGTCTTTACGTGATGAGCTTGCTGGCTCAAAGTTGAACTGGGATCTACACCTTCCTGGATGTGACAAAAAATAAATATGCTGGCAGATGTTATTATTCAATGCTTTCAATTTGACAGTGTTATTTTTTTCCCTTTAGGTTATATCCATGTAACTGCACATCTGACACCACTGCAGGTACCTTCTTCCAGAGGGATTAGCAGGACAGTTCAGCTGCTGTTAGTTAATTGTAGAATCCTGTAAGGGGATGCTGACAAATCTAACAGGTATAGGAGTGGTCTGCTGCGTATGAAGACTTGAAGTTGTGTGAAAGGTGCATCTGTATACACAGCTTAGCTGAGGGAAGAAAAAGCTGGTCTGAAACTTCTGTTTTGGGTGTTTTGGGTTATAAATGGAGCCAAATCCTAAAGGGAATTTTTGGATTAAGCACACTAGAGATACTGTGGTATTTTTTATTATTGTTATTTTTATTTGCTGATGCCTCATTATGCCTAATCTGGCAAGGAGAGAGGTGTTGAAAATATTTCCTTCACTGTTACCCTTTTTGGCATAAAACTAGCAAGCGGTACCCTTGGTTCGCTAGGAGCACCTGGGGCAACTCGCCCTGCCAGGGCTGTGCTCCTCCAAGTCTCTGTGGTAGCAAGGTGCAGCAGAGAAGCTGTGCAAGTGCTGTGCCTCACCTGGCAGCTTCATGAAACTGCCAGCTGCAGCAGTAGACATGAAGCAAGTGGAGGAGAGAAATGTACCGATGCCTTTCTCCATCCTCCCAGGGTATTTATTGTCTGTGCAGGGGATGTTGGCCGTGCTCGTGATGGATATTCTGTGAAAAGATCACATGCAGAAAGCTGTCCAAGGGAATGAATTAGTTTGAAACCTAGGAAAACTGGTGTGACTGTGTGCCTGTTTGATCTGTATCACACCTGTGATGGTTAAGTGACTTTGCGAGCAGAGCAGCAACAATTGCATTATGAGATGGGGTAGCAGTTGCATTGCCAGGCTGGTGGGATGGACAACAGCCCGTCCTCACACCAAAGCTGTTCTGTGCACTGAATTTGTGCATTGCTGGGATTAAGCACATAAGTGAAGGTGGTAGTTGTCTGGTAGTGAGAGTGGAGTTGGGAATATTTAATCCTGAAGCAGCTGTGCATGAACGCGCCTGTGTCAGCATGCTGCCTAAGAGCCCTCCTTTACTATCAAATCAAATCTGACAGAAAGTAACAGCTCCCGACAGAAAAGATTCTCACCTCCTTTCAACCCCCATCAATTATGCTCTCAAGTTCTTTCACCTATCAGTCAAGCTTGTGTTTGCTCTCTGCCCTTTCAATTAACCATTCAGCCTTGTATATATTTCTGATTCCCCATAGGTCTTCTGTGTAGGCATCATCGAGGCAAGAACGGCACTTGGCACTTCCACCCTGCCAGGCAGTGCTGTCTGCTGCTGAGCACATTTGCCATCCATCTCTCCAGTTTTCAGGAGTGATGAGTAATTCTTTTCAGATCTTCCATTACATTGATTCTAAAAAATGTATCATGGTATCACTGATAAGCTTGTTATAGCACTACATTTTGAATCCCTGGCGTGATGCTGTGTCAAACTGCAAAGCAGTTTTGATGAAAATTGCCTGAGCATAACTACACAAAGAAAGCTAAATATAAATATATATATATAATATATATATATATTTATAAGCTGAAATTTAAAAGATTTGCTATCAGTTCAAAAAAGGCTCACTACTGGGGTCTGCAGTATCCAGTCATGTACTGACAGTGAGTACACACAGCCCAGAATTTTCCAGAGCAAAATGGCTTCGCTACCTAAGCTCCTGAGGGTGAAGCATCAGAGAAGTTCCTGAGGGCAGTTCAGTGAGTATTAGCAAAGAGAAATGTGTAGTGGAAGGGTGTATTAATACTGAAGTTTTCAAGAACAGTTTTTAGGTCTGTTTTTCTGAACAACAGCAAGTAACAATGCAGGAAAGGCTGGTTTAATTTCTTAAATTTGCTAATCAAAAAGAAAGCTGAGAGGTCTTTGGATAGGCTTTGTGCAATCAAGAAATCTGCCACCGTCTATAATATATATTTTTTACAAAGGTAAGGAAATTAACTTCTCTCACCCTCTTTTTTATTATTTTTTTTCAGTATACAAAGAACGTGAAACCCTTCTTCTTCAGATCATACGTGAAACCAACTTGGCATTCTTTGTGACCAAATCAGCATACTGCACTGGTGCTAAAAAGGCTGCTTTGGACTAGTTGGTGTTTGAATTGCGTTGTCCTGGCTTCTATGAGCCTTCCTCATGCTTTTCTCCCAGCTTGTCCTGCTCCCCGGTTGTTTAATGTGAGTATGAGAAGACTCCTTTCACTGTCAAGAGTAAGCAGCTCTGTAGGCTGTGCCAGCCATTGTCCCACTAAATAAAACCCTTTCCAGAAGGACGACAAAAAGCAGTATTGGCACGCAATGTTCTCGTTTAAAATATAAAGTACCCGGCTAAAGGTGCTGTGCAATGCAGTAATGTAGCCATAGCTCTTACCTCACTCATTTTCAGAGCAAGTACAAATACAAGCCTGTCTGTCCTGTCAATTGGCACCTACTAGTCCCTTATTAATCAAGCACACACAGATATTGCCAGTCAGGTTGGCTTGCAGCTTGTCACTGCCAATCAAGTTTGTAAACAAAGCACATATATTTTAAATGATACTAAGGATAATAATTAAAATAGATTTGTAGAGTATAAAGCAATATTGATAATTAGTGGCTGTTGTATCGTTTGTTGTTAATGCTACTTTACTGCACATCATATAACTTATGCAGTTATAGAGTTATGCAGATAGACCTGTATGTGTATATGGGTTTTTGTCTGTATATTGGCCACAGATAAAATATCCTTTAATTACAGATGTTTGTAGCATTCAATTTTCTGAGAAATTTAACAAGCATAGCTAAATATTCCATACATATATGGGGAATAATTTGAAAATTGCCTGATAATTTGAAAATCAAGTAAGTACAGATATCATTGGTATATTTAATTATGACAAGTAAAACTAATAGAACCAGGGAATCTGAAAATTTGAACAGCAGGTTTTACACTTGCACATGGGAAACTTAACTGTGGGTTTAACAACTAATCTAATAAAACAAATTAAAGAAATCGGACACTGAAGTTCGTTCCCAGTATTTTCATTTGACAGTCTCACTGTGCATTATGCTGTAGAATGCTGCCTGCTATCCTGCAAGGCTGAAGAATAAAACAGAGCTTATGAGAAAAATCCTTGTGAAGGTAAAAGCATGCAGGGGTATTGAGGCAAAGGAAGAAATGACAATACTACGTTGAAAGATGGCTCCAATGTTTTCTTGCTAGCAGAGTGATTTTGACAGAGACAATGCGGCAAAAGCATTGAGCTTTGCTTTGCTTTGTTGGTCTGACAGAGGTTATGTTAATTGCTTTTGGACAGACAGTAACACCTATCACAGGATGAATGCATTTGTCACAGGTCTGCTAACGAATAGGAATTCAAGAGCAAACACAGGTGTAAAAGTCCTAAATAGATTTTTTTAGGCTTATTTCTTTCATAAGGGTCATTTTTCTTATAAAAGGCAAATTATGTACATTCCTTTTGCATTAGTCACCAATAAAGAAGTATCTGACTATTCCAAAACACGTAATATGTAGTTTTAAGTAAGGGCTGGTGATGTATTCCTAGAAATAGTTGAGGAAGGCAGGTATTTCTGCAAATTTCAATAGATTTAAATTTTAAGTCTTGATTAACAGTCCTGTATTTCATGTAAGTTTTATTCAAAATAAGCATTCTAGCATTCTGCTGTGTTTATCCCAGAAGCCTGAAAAGACGTTGAACATTTCAAAGTGATTTATAACTTGCACTTAAGAATACCCATAGATAACAAAGGAAAAATCCTGCAAGAAAAGTGGAAAGCATAAATAAGGGTGTCTTTAAAAGCATGTTCCTATTCCATTTTTTTTAATGCTAAATGGAGTAGTGCATTAGTTACTTTAATTATTAATATATGAATGCATTTTGGTAATTATTAATATATCAATGTAATTAGTTACATTAATGAATAAGTTTAATGATTACAATAGCCTTGAATTTTAAATGAATGTATTCATTGAATGAAAATTTGTCTGTATGTTGGTAGTAGATGTCAGAGCCCTTATTTGAACAGAATTTGTTGCCCTCTGCAGAGCGTGTTTGGCTATTTTTGTGCAAAACTGGCACTTCTGTGACTGAAAATCCTCAGAGAGCTTCAGTACAGTGCTAAAAACAACAATGGAGATGAAGGCAAGTGAGATTTTATGCCTTTGCAAATTTTGTTAATTAGCATAGGACTGTATTGATATGGAGACATACATGAGATGTTTTCATTTCACTGCAAAAACACATAGTAAGTAAATAACTGACATTACCAAATTCACCTGCGAACCACAAACCTAGCCTTTGAGTGGACAAATGAAAAATATATTGTGTTTTCTCCTCTGAAATACCTATACAGAAAGACTATTTCTTTTGCATAGAGGTGTGGGTCAAGATTAGTGCTTTGATTTTAATAAATACAAAAAAAGAAATGCAATATAATGTTGTGCAACAGTCACACATGCTGCATCAACATACATTGTCTTATTTTTGTTACTGTCTTGCATGCTCTTTCATGTGAGTTTTACTGTACTGGTCTGGCAGATTTCTGGGTGACCAAAGCGGTGTTTCTGTAGTCTTGCCTTGCAGAAGTTCTGGGAGACATCTGGATCTGTGTGCCAGGCAAGTTTCTGTTAAGTTTGTGAAAAAATGGCTAAGCAAATTATTGCCACAGCTTTCTTTGTAGGACAACAACTTGCAGAGAAGCTTTCTGAGTCTTGTTGAAACATTTTCTTTACCTGTTGGTCTGATGATAATAGACAGGAGAATATCTGTAACTAATAATTCTCTCATTTGGAAATTCATCAGATTCCACAGACATAAATGTATGCCCATTGTAAAAGAGTAATTCATTTGGATTTCCTTCATGACTGAAAATGAGGCCTTGATTACTGTTCTGGAAGTAACCTGGGAAGTGAAGGCTGCTCTGGCCATTTAGTGAAGTAATCAGTTGCAGTAATAGCATAATAGTAGCCTGCTGGTAGTGTTTCAGAAGGCTTTACTCAAGTTATGTCCACCCCAATCTTTTTTTAACCTGCCAGCTGAATTCCAACAAATATTGCTAAGTTACAAAACAGAAGACAAGCCCTGCCACTGTAGATAGTGTTGATTTTATATGAACAGGCTTGTCTAACACTTTCTTCATAAAATAATATATGATAAACTAATAAAGGACCTGAGTAAGTGGAATGAACGTGCATTGGTAAATGTCATCCCATTCATTCAACGTGTCCAGTTCATTTCACAGCAATTATTTAGCTTTTAGGTTTCTTTGGTGATTTGCGTAATTGCAGGTGTATATTCTGAAGTTGTCCATGTAGTGACAGCCTCACCAGGCCATTTCATGGTCTATGAAATTTCTTCTCCATCTTCTCTGGGAAATTATGGACTATTCTGGGGGAATGGAGGAGTCCATTTGGACAAGTGAAATCAAGCCTGCCATATTCAAGAAAATGATTTGTCAAGTCAATTTGAAGCAAGCTCATCAAACTTTGCAGAGCAGTAATGATGATAAAATTATTTCATATTGGACTTGCAAAAGCATCCTATGAAAATGCTTTTCTGTTACTAGTGGTTGCTGATAGATTTGACCTTGTGACTGAAAGCTGAAAAACAGTATGAACAGTATGAACAGTGTATGAACAGTACTATGAATTGTTTGAGTCATTGAAACCCCTAGATTGCTTTTGGTGGTTTTTTGTTTGCTTGCTTGCTGTTGTTGTTTTAATTGGAAGAATTACAGACGTGTTTAGTTCTAGTAGCATTTGAAGAAAGTTTAAAAAAAAAATCAGGAGTAATTGCTCAATTGATTTAGTGGTAGTCATTCTGTTTATCCATAAGATTGGTGAATATCAATGAAAATACCATGTGAAACATGGCTACTATATGTGGGTCACAGTATTGAATAAATCTTGTGCCTAATTCACAATAAAAAATATTTCTAAAATGAGATATAAAAATGAAATTATTTTTTGAAGTTACAAACTTTAGCTGGAATGATAATTGCTCAACTCGACAATTCAACAATATCTTGGATTTAAAAAAGAAAAAAAAAAGTCTCCAGAAATCTCCAGAGGAGAGCTAGCGACTGCAGACTATATGCTGGAATTATATTGACAATGGCATAGGATGGGTGGAGAGGTGCACAGTTCATTCTTATTTTCTTAGTCCAGAATGAGCAGTATATTGCAGTGAAGTTCTCTGGAGCCTGGCAGCCTGCTGTCTGAGCACTGCAGGCAGCTGAAAATCATAACTGGAGCCCAGGAAGAGCTCGCGTGATTCTGTGTTAGATTCTGTGACCTAATTCCACCTCTAAAATCGTGAAATGTTGTTTCCAGTTGTAGAGGGCAGAAATTAGATACATAAGTATAGACAGGATTTGAGACAGAAGTAGGAGAGGGTAGTTGCACTGCTGTTTGTGTCTTGTAAATATACTTCCAAAATGACGGCCCAGTACTACAGATTTTTTAACATTCTCCTTCAGAGTTAGTTACAGTTCTCCCCCCCACTCCCTGCCAGACAAACAACATATCATCTGGGATGAATCACTGAAATATCATTTAGCCAATGAAGTTCACATTTGCTGACAATCTGTTCCACAAAAACAAATATCTATGAATGAATTATGCAGTTGCACTGAGAAACAGGAGATGAACCCTTTCAATAACATGACAGTATATATTCTGGTTGCATTTGCTGCTCATTTCACAGGAAAACTGCTGATTAAAATTATTTAATTGTGTTAACGTAGTGCGTGAGAGTCTTGGCTATGCGCCATAAGCCTATTATAGAAAACACTACCAAAATAGGAAATTAAAAGAAAACTTCCTTGCTGTTGGCTCTTGTTAAATAGTGAGTAGGTATAGTTGTCAGTGATTTACGTTGTTCAGGAATAAAGCCTGATCTTGACTATCAGTTAGCTGAAAGAATGCATAGTAAGTGGAAAAATATGTATTAAGTTTTAGAAATCTGAATGACGTGTCTTTCATTTGTCTACATACAAGTAGGGTTTCCTTGCTTCAACTGCTTAGAGGGATTTGATGCTGGGAAGGATTTGCAAGAGCACCGAACTAAGATGGTTTTAAGTATAACAGCGCCTCTTTCACTTGCTTTCCTGCAGAAGCTCCCAAATAGCTTCTCCTTTGGAGACAGGAAGGTTGGTGTGGCCAGTAGGTGCTATGTGGCAGTATTGTTTAAAAACATATTGCAGTGTGCCCTGTAGCTGGCTTGTGTGCTGACAAGTGTCATGGAAACAGAAGGCTGATCTGTGGGTGCATTCCCCTCCCCTCTCTCTCCCACTTGTCCCATAAAAAGATGTTAAATGTCTTAAATGAATAGCATTGCTTGTCCTTGATGTGTAAATAATGTGAGTACAGGATGAGTTGTCCCTGTTTCCAATAGATGAGTTGTAAACTGATGCTTCGTACCTTGTTCATTAACTTGGAACAATGTTGTCAGGATTAGAAAGGGTTTTATGGAGTACTTCAAATTAAGTTGTTTGGTGCGCTTATATTTGATTCAGCTGGCTTTGCTAAAACTGTGATTTAATTCATGTGTATAATACAGCTGAATTTACCACACCATTAGTATTTGGACTTAATGTTATGTATACCTATATTAACATCAAAAATGCTTTAGCTAAGCCAGCGTTAGTACTTACTTTTCATGAAAAAAAAATAATCTGAGAGCTATAGTTTTTTAGTTGCTTTTTCTAAAAATAAATAAAAAACCCTTCATCACTCATGCAGCACTGAAAAGAAATCAAGGATTGCTTGATTGGCTTTTAGTCACCGCCATATGCTTTTTTCCTTAGCAAAGGGCAGTAGGAAATTATTGCATTACACAAGTGGAATTTAAAATGTTGCTGATGTACTTAAGGATGCTCTTTCCTGAGAAGAATCATTATGTATGACCATGCTCTTTAAAAATGTGATTACAACAGTTCAGCAGATGGTAGACACTTGGGGTCAGCTCTAAGGAGATCTGTATTTACAGTGTATTAATAATGGTTTAAACTTTCTCATAAATAGATGTTGATTAATTTTAAATCCATTTGTAGAAACCTAGCATTGCCAGACTATTTCCTGAAACCACAATACAAAGTATGATAAACACCATCCGTTAATCCAGACTAATGTACTCCACACGTTAAAAAAATTCACTAAAAGGATTAATGTAATTTTTCAAACATGAAAAAAAACAGATTGTATATTTCATATGTACTTTGTGTGTTGGATTTTTGACAGTCAACTCTTTTCGATGATAGAATTATGTGTTTTTATCCTTTGCTGTAACATACTTTCAAATAATTTATATTTAATTTTATATTCTGTTTGGGATTTCTTTTTCACTTTGTCACACAGCTATTTCATACCATTGAGTGGAAAATAGATTAATCCAATCAGGTGAAACAGCAGGAGGAAAATTTAGGAAAAGCCTATTTTAAAGACAGTCTGACATAATTTTGCTGGAAATAAATAGCATTAAACAATGATTCTTAACCTTTGGCATATTTTGACCCTGTATTCTGAGTTTGAACCATATGACAGTATAGGACTTATCTACAAATCCTAACACCTGTTTGGAAGCCCCAGTCTAAAAATCATTGGGCTGAAATCTTGATCAGTTTATGTTAGTAAGGGTTTTAGCGTGCTCTCAAGGGAGTGAGGAGGCACAGTGTTTGTAAATATCTAAAATATCTATGCGTATGCATGCATACAGATGTACATAGTTTGGATATAGCATCTAAATATACAATCAAGTATGTATATTTGTATGGCTCTGTATGTGAGCAAGCAAATGCAGGAGCATATCCTCAGTGACGTCAGATAACTTTCTGAAATTTAAGAGCAATTAAATTAAAAATTTGACCAACAGCTGATACTAGATCACAATTAACAAAAACATGGACAAGTTTAGGTTTACAGAGTCATTTTATCTTCTTCCTAAAAGCTTGGCTAAGAGAGAAACTCTCAGCATATTTTAAGCAGTGGAGAATTTATAGGCCAAAAAGAAAAAATAAGTTGATCTGCAATTGCTGTGAGTCAGTTATCGTGTTCTTGAAATTTTTTCAAGTAACATTTCAATATTGGATCTAGAGGGTGAAGAACTGATGTTGAGCTTTCAGCTTAACTTTAATGTTACAATTTTGTGTATATAAATATATGTGTGTATATATATATTTTTTTTTTCATAAAAGACATAAACAAAAAATGCAGAGTTTTTTGAACTCCTTTGCAGAGTTCCCTCCCTTTTCATTCTTTGTCTGTTTCAGAAAGGTAGTGGCTAGAAATTGCCCATACAACAGTAGCTCTAGGAACTCCACATTTTGGCACCGTTTCGACAAGGGCCACAGAATTGAGGACTCCTTACCAAGATCTAAGCAGTGAGAAAATTATTTTTCATCTTTGGTTGGCATCTTGTTAATTGTGACCTGGATTGAATTGTAAAGCTTTAGCCTTTGTGTGCCTTCCCACTGAAATGGATAAAACCTAAGAAAGCTCAAAATGTGTGTAAGTATCATAATGTAGTCCAAAGCAAGCAGTTACAGGTGCCAAAGAAGTCGAAGACTGACGGAAAGACAGATCCTTTGTCATTGTTAAAGCTATTGCTTTTACACTGTAAAATGGATTAATCCCAATCAGTAAAACACTTAACGTACATCTTGAAATCACACTAAACTTAAGAACATACTTTTAATTCAAATGGTGTGGGCTTCAGAATATGCTTATACCCTTTTACTGCACTGGGACAAAGGAACAATTATGATATTCTTGTGAGGTGACCTCATCTTTATGCCCACTTCCAGTCTGTTTTTCAGCTCAGCATGCAATAACTTTGTACTCTGATCTTTGTCTTCAATTCCTACATGCTTATGCATAGTCTATTTTGGATGGCTAACGTAGCTCATCAGAGTTTGAATGCTTTGAATACATTGTCATTCTGATGTCAGTAGTTCCTAGTCCTTGTTAATTCATTTATAAGTTGAATAAAATTCTATCTTTGCACCCTATGCCTCAAAAATTAATGATTGTATACCTTATAACGTAGCTGTACTTTATAAAGCATGATTTTATAAGCTCTACCAAAGACGTATGATGGCTCAGTCTTCAGTCTTATATCTTAGCAGGATTTTTTCACTAATGTCTCTCAGTGTCAATAATGACACTTCACTGTCTGACTCCTGTGTTGCTAGCATAATGGCTCGTTCCCTATCTGTTCTCTATCCAGTTGTCCTTTCTCAAGATGTTTTCCTAGGCTGTTGCTGAAGATTTCCTTCTGGTTTCTGGCCATTGCTCTTTGTCTGCTTTATCTTCTGTGTCTATAACTGAGAATCTTCCAGCTGAGCAGCTTCTGAGGCCATGACTCAAGCAGAAGAAAAAAGGGCTCCTTCCTGCATCAGTAAGCTATTTGGGAGGCAACACAGACGGTCAGTGCCTTGAGGGTACTGACTACATTTAAGGTCTTCAAAATTTATTTTACAATTGGGAAAATAGAACTCTGTCTCCTGTCTCATTATCATGAGACTTGTTCTTCGTATTCAGTTTTTTAAAATAGTTTTTCCAAATTGGGGGCTAGAACTGTGAATCACCTTGCACATCTACTAACTGCCTTCTGTAATAAGAGTGTTATGTATTATATATATGAATTCTTTGTGATATATGCAAGAGACAGACTGCTTTGGTTTCATTCCCAGTCCTGCCATGTGTAAATATGGAGAGTTCCTATTTACCCAAATATGCTATTTCCTAATACTCCTGACTTCATTTTTTCACCAAGCTTGTGCTTACTTAGCAGTGTGATTTTTCATTTACTAAAACTGCTGCTTAATTTATACATCGAACTCACTCGTCTAATCCTTTCAGGTTAAATTTGAGTAGATAAATTTGGTAGCTGGTTTCTGAGTTCTTAATAAACCTAAATGAATTTTACAGTCTGTAATAACATTCATATTAAATATTTTCTGAAATATTTAGAGCAGTATTAGCAGTTCGTGAAATGTATTAATTTTGAACATTTTTTGAATGCTTTGCCACAAGTATTTCTATTCTTTTTTTTTTTTTTTAACCAATTACTAATAACAGTGTTGATCTTTCTGTTTGGTTTATCAAGTGACATGCTAAAGAACATTCCAGTACTTTAATTTGCGCAGAATGTTTTTCTCTTCTGCACTGTATCGTCATTACTGCTGGATATTCCTAAGTTCATTACTACATAAACCAGCTATGTTAAAACAGTGTGATTGTATTTTTGGAAGCAAGGAAAAGAGCATCAAGTACATTAGTGAAATACTTCATAATGACCTCTGTTATAATTCTTTCGGATCCATTAAAACTGTCTGTGCATAGTAAGTGCCATAATCATAGAATAATAGGGAGCCTGTGGTAGCCCAGAAGATGCTTGATACTGAAGAAATTCATTTGCAGCTGTCCTTGAACCTTGACTGTTTATTGTGATGGTACTAAATAGTCCTTGACTGAAGTGTACATTTGTTGTTCATGTCTATAGTGTAGGTATTTTAGTAATGCTTAGGAGTACTTGCTTTTACTCTCTTAATGTAACATGGTAGCAAGAGCGTGAGAAGTTTCAGCAGTTCGCATCTGCTGCAGTAAAAGAAAATGTTTGACTTTCTGCCCAGCATTGCTAAATACAGAAACTTAGAAAACAGGAATTTAAAAATATCCTTTCCCTTGAAAATGCTCTGTGATGCTATTTCCCAGGATATATGTTTGTTGTTGTTGTTGTTTTTAATAGTGTGGTGATGGGATTTTTTTTGTGCTAAAATGTATGTGTTAGAATTCATTGTTTAATTTAGTCAGATGTAAGTTGTAACTAGGAAGTGCAAAGATGTGGGTTATGTACAGGAAATTCAGCAATTAGGGTGGCATAATTGTACTTTGATCTTGGCTTGTGTTCCCTACATTCCTACCTCACAAAAACATGGTGAAGTCTCTCTAAACATTTAAAAGCTGAATATTATAGATATCCTAAGTACTATCTTATGCTGTTTAATACAGTTATCAAACATTTGTCAGTCACACAGTGACTGCATGCCATAGCACTGGATATGTGTGGTGGGTCTGGTGTTACCCACACCACCCATCACTGAGAACAGCTGCTAAGTTGTCCATAAGCAAGGCAGACATGCTGCAGTCCAGCTTAAGAACAATTAAGAATAACTTGGACAGTCTGTAAGTTTCTGCCCATGCACTATGGGTGTGTACCTGCACCTACAGGTTTCTCGAGCCCTGTAGGTATCTGCAGCTTTTTAGAATCTTACTAAACTGCTTGGTCTGCTTATGGGGCTCTGCTGTCGAGTCATTTAACCACATGGTAAGGGTGCATGGCTGCGCGTTTTGTTTTGATACCAGGTTAGGGCTGTGGCACAAAGCTGGAGCTGGGTTTACATGGGATTTTTTAGCTGTGTTTCTCTGAGCCCTGAATCCATGTGCTAACAGGTCCCCACAGCACAGTCACACCCCAGCAAGGACAGGGCTGCCAGGGGGTGGGAATCCAGCCAGCTGGACACACGTCTTTCCTAAGACAGCTTTTGGAGTCAGAAGACTTAAAGCATTTAAGCATTTCTCATCTCCAAAGACCTAAACTTGTATTTGTCACAGATTACTTGGTTTGGTTCTTGTTGGTTGTGCGTGCATTTCCATGTTAGAAAACCCCTGGTTCAGTAGGAAAGCAAATCTCTGTTGGGAGGGTCTATGGGCAGCAGCAGCAGTAATGCTGCAGAAAGCCTATAGAGCATGAATAGCAACTCTCCCCGTCTTATACCTGTCTGTTTGATCCTACCTTTGTTTTTCATAGCAAATAATCTTTGGCAGAATAAAGTTGGTGGCTACGTGGTAGTATGCACACGTCCTATATATAGCTCAGTCCTTTTAGTTGCTCATTAGTAATTTCCTGCATGGTGGATGCAGCATTCAGACTATACTAAGGAACATAAATCTGTGGCACTCTGGTCACTTGCTTTATTAGGATAGGAAAAATCCTTATTATGTTGCAGCAGAAATTCAGCCTAATGCAAGTAGCAGCTGAAACTGTTCCTTAAACTCCATGGAGATTTGGCTTTTAGAATAATTTTGAGGGGATGAGAGCACTACACAGGCTGAAAGCAAAGGCAAAGTACATGAGTGGCTTCATTGTTGGCCCAGATGGCATGACTTAATTAAATAAAATATCTGTGTTGCTTATGTGTTGATGTCTGACACTAGCCCTGGGCCAGGCTTGCAAATAACTGTGGTTTGCTAACGTGTGGCTTTTCAACCAAAATCTGTATTAGCGCTCATGAACCGTGAGTAGTAATGTGGCCTGGGCTTGAGGCACAAGCTGGGTACTGAGAGATGAACAGAGTGGGGCTTGAGGAAGGAATTTCACAACCTTTAAGAGACGGTACGTTTGTGATAGAATATACTTACCGAGAAATCCTAGAAATCAGGCTGGTGGAAAAAAAAATCTGAGCATCTTTGCTAATTGTTTTTCATTTCTTTCAGGTGTGCTAAGACCTTGGTTTTCAGCTGTTGCATTTCAGTGGGAAGCACAGGACATAGGACAAGGGTAGGTATAAACTGAAGTTGTCTTTCACCAGTGTCTGTGGGTAGGGTGTAAAGGTGGCATTGAGGCACCCTTCCATCTCCAGGCTTGCTTCTGATTTTCACCATGTTACAGCAGCTATCAACAGAGCTGTAACTCAGAAAAAGCATTCTAGCCTCCTCATTTTCTGGTGCCGATCAGGGATTTATAACAGTTCCTCACTAGGGGCTGCTAAGGAAATTTCTCTGCTCTACAGCAGTAAGATGTCATCTTCCCTATGGTGGTATTCCTCCCTGGTGTATTCTGCTGTCTCTGTGGCCCCTACTCGCGATCAGAATTTGGGTACCTAGGGAAGCCAAGAGCTGGCATACCAAAATGGTGCTGCTTTTTCCTCTGTTCCCCCAATGGTAAATATCGAGGTTCCACTTTCAGCTATAATGTGTGAAGTTACTGTGAAAAGATGCTGTCTGAGGAGCAAAAACAGACAGTGTATTCATGTCTAGACTAAAGCATGTGCGAGTTTCCAGCTTGGAAAAAAAGGTCCAAAGAAAAGTGCTGAAAGAGGACTAAGTAAAAGTTACCCTGGCCACCTGTAGCTGATTGAGAATGTGAGTAACATAGTGGGAGCAGGGGGAGGTACTCAGGGCAGGGAAGCAAGGAGTGGGAAGGAGTCCATGGAGGGCAGGTAGCAGAAGGGTCAGGTGAAGAGAGTTGCCTCAGACAGTAACTGGAAGTCAGCTGTGATTGTGCGAGCACTTTGTCCATGGAACGATCATACCAATGTTTTTGTTAGAGCAACTAATTTTAGGCAATAAATGTGGTTGTAAACTTGAGTTAGTAGAGATACATCATCTGTTCCTTGACTAGCTTTTGGCTTTGCAAATGAATGCTGTGTCAGACATGCATCTTTGCAGTCAAAAGTTGTGGAAACAAGTCCTTCACATTCAGTGTGTTTGTTTTCTTCCACGTTTTGGTTTCTTTATAGAATCTTCATGAAATGCTTGTCTTTCAGATCTTAAGATTCAGTCTGCAGAACTGAAACATAGCCTGTCAGTGCTCAGAGATGTATCCTTGCAAACCCTAAGCACGAGCATGCTTGTGGTTCAGAATGGATCTTATTATTAATGGATTTGACCTAAATACTTCTAATATTTACTAGGTGGTTTTCCATATCTCTTGGGAAGTATGTGTAGGCAGACATCAGACCTATTCAAACTGAGTCAAAATTCTAAAACCTCCCTTTCAATTAAAATAATCTAATATAGAGGGTTGGTGCATATTGTTTCAATGGTAACCTGAAGGGTTGACTCTTAATTTTAATTCCTACTTAGAAGTTGCACATATCTTGCATTAAGCAAAGATGATTGCCATCTGGAAATTGAAATAATATTCTTTGCTACTCTAGAATTTATATAATTTGTAAAAAACACTGAAAAATTCAGAACATTTCATTCTGCAGTATGTTTCTTTTTTAACTATTAACGCCCTTTTATTCAGACAGAGAAATGAATATCTGGCAACATTTTGTGTTTGATAAAAGGTTGGAAAGCAAGTTTTGAGCTGGGAGAGAAAATAGCATTTGTGATGGCTTTTCCTGCACTCTTTTCAACATCACCCATTTTCAGTGGGGGTGACCTGGTTTATGATCTCTTGTTTAATAAAGCCTGGAAGCACGATGTACCTAGCTTAACATATTTGCCTAAGTAACATTTACTGAAATATAATTTAACCCTAGACTTAAAGGACTATTAAAGTTTCTTTTAACAATATACTTCTAACCTTAGAATCAGTTAAAGAAGAAATGGGTTATGCTTCAGTGCTCAAACTATGTGGATTAAAAAGAAATTCTGACATAGAGGAAAGCATGCAAGTGAAGGCTACCCCGAGGCAGCCTTAATGTGAAAGCTGACAAGCCAGTGCATACTTTCTTGCTTACCAATTTACTCTTTTCAACAAAACGGTGAACCGATCATGGCAACTCCCTCATCACAGAGCATGCATGAATAATCCTGTGAAAAAAATAAAATCTGCCTTGCCCTCTGCACCACTTCTCAACTTTGGTTCATGAAAAATTGAGTAATGAAGTATCTAATAGCAATGCATATCTCATCATCGTCAATTAATGGCACTAAAATGAAACCTAGTTTAGCAATATTGAAGAGGTCATGCAAATATCCTGTAGTAAGGTGTGTTTTATGTAAGAACATACTATATTGAAGACGTAATAGTGGCATACATAGAAGGTACTTATGAATAACTGCAAAAGGATATGTGCATACACAAATCTTTTTTTTTCGTCCACCTGAGTTTGTTTACTTTCCTCTCTGCAAAATCTCTCCTTGCCATTCTTTTCTGACTATTACAAGTACAGCATTTGCTATCTATTTCATGCTAGCCCTGATAGTATTAAGGGCTGGTGAAAGAAAAACAGTGGGCTTTTATGTGCACTGGTAGCCACTCATTCTTCCTTTTAATTATGTGAATAGTATTGCTCTGATCATTTTGAAAGCTAAAGAGAAAGTTAATGTCTGAAATAATAAAAATGTAATAAAAGTAGATTGTTTGCAGAAAAAAAAAAACACTGCATTTTACCTTTTATGTTATTGAATTTGGAACACAGTACTACATAATTCAGCTGAACTGGAACAGTATCTTGTTTCTGCTGTGAGTCTTTGACTATAATTACAATGCTAGCATATCACTTGGTGTCTTATCTGTCGAGTAAAGAATGAGCAAGTTACTGTGAGCCTGTTCTGAGCATTTTTTGCAGAGAAGGAGCCTGCTAGCATCAGATACAGAGCATCACAGTACCAAGAGGCATTTAACTGCTTCAGAAGACTAATGCATTTCTTAAACAATTCTCACAAAAGATTTTGCAATCTGGGAACCCAGCCTCTGAACACATAAACTGTGGTTTGTTTTTCTTTTGTCTCTTTTTGTTGTTGTTTTTTGTTTGTTCATTTGTGGGTTTTGTTGTTTGTTTTTTTTTTTTTTTTTTTTCCTGAGGTATCTATGTAGTATAGTACAGTTCTTTTTAAGCATTGGGCAGGTGGAAACTGGCTGACAAAATCACTGAACAGCATTTTCATGCATAGTAACCCCCAGAATTTTGGCTGCAAAAAGGTTTCATCACATTTCTGAAGCCTGTTGTCTATGATGCTGGGATACAGCGATCTTCAAATATTCAGTAAGCCAATTGTTACATTGCATGTAATTAATAGTGAAACAATTCTGCAGGGCTTGGGAAGTGATGGGATTTTTTTGCCAGTTCAGCTTTGATGTTCAGTAAGAAATACTGAAAAGAGACCTTGTATTAAATAAAACATTATTGTAAAAGAACAGGAACATGAAAACATAAGCTTGCAGCATGGAAAGAATATGGAACAGGAGAAATAGAAGCACTCAAACCAGAAGTAGTTTTCTTTTTTTAGATTGAAGCAGTAACTAATGAAAATATTTGCAATTTGCATAACAGGGAAATAACTCCAATGTGGATCTGCTCTGAGGATGCAGTTTTATACCGTGTAGCTTGGTAGCTCATCTGTCCCAACCTAGGTAGTTGTGTCGCTGCAGGAGCAAAAGGTTTAGTGTGGACTTTGCAAACACAGGCAGGTTTGTGGATGTCTAGGTTGTGTGTGCTGCTGCACTGACTAGAATGAGTAAAATTAAAGCTGATTTGGTACTTGATTAAAGCAAGCTTGGATTTGCACAATTTATTTCAGTGTGGACCTACCCCATGGAAACCTTTGCTTTTAGGGCTGGTTTGTTCAGCCAGCACTGAGATGGCTTATCAGTTTGGGAGCAGCTTGTCTTCCATTTTATTAAACTTTATAAACAGCTTTAATGACTTTAAAGGAACTTTTTGCCTTCTTTGGAGTGCATAAGGCTATCTCAGTTAGACCTATTTACTGACAGAAATTATTAAAGTCCTTCTAATGCTTTAATAGGCCTGTTGGGCACTCTTCCTGTTTTCCTTCTAGCTTGCCAGCTTAGCCCTGGCAATGACATTTTAATCCTATATACCCACCAACGCCACCACCTTGTTTAGCCAGACCAAGAGACTACAGTTCTGGTCATTATATTCATTGCTCTTCACAATAAAACATTTGTACTCAGGCTGTCAGTAAATGTTTCTATTTAACTAGTGATTTAGTGTCCTGGATTATGCTGAAAATACTTTGAACTGATGGTTTTCTTAAAAGGCCAAACCACTTTTTATATTGCATCCAATATTACTTTGAATACACTGGGAAGACTTATCCAGCACTGAATGTTTCTGCAGACTTCTAATAATATGTTAGAAACAAATTCAGAGAATGAAAAATTGCTTTGACAGTCCTCAAAATTCTCACATTTGAGACAAGAAGAGGTGGATTTTATTATCCTTCCTTAGGATTAACCGTGCCCTTAATACCAATGTGTTTCCCTATGCAAAAGCAAGGAGAGTAAATCCCTTAGCAGGTATTTGCTTGCTTCTGAGGTTATGTTTTCCAGGTGATTTGCAGAGTTTTCATATGTGCTTTTCATTAATCTTAGGATGAGTGCCCTGCAAATTCCTAGTCAGCACTTGGAATATCTACCCATTATTTTCTAAATGTGCAGAATTCTTTGTAACTAGCACAGTACTACCTGGTACAAAATCACTGATTTTTGCTAGTTGTGTAGAAAAGTGTTAATTCTCAGAAAACATCCATATATATATATATGATATGATATATATATGATAAGATACTACTTTATATACATATGTATATAAAGTAGTATCTTTTTTTTTTTCTTTTCAGACAGCTGAAAACAAGGGAAATCAAATAAACAGCAGCTGATTACAGTTTCTGGGTATGTGGGTTTAATAATAATTCACACATATCATGAAGGCTGTTGAAATTGATACGTCTTTCCATTTAGCTTCCCGTGCTCTAGATCCACTTCTTAAACCTCTCCATGGCTGTGCATGTTCCTCATAAAGTGCTGCCAGAGTCCCACAGCTACAGTCCCTAAGAAGGGACTTTCAGAAGGTTTGAAATGCCGTTGCTGGTATTGTAGCACCAAAACTGCTCAGAAGACTGAAGTGAGATACATGCCCTGAAGGAGTATCTTGCACGGTTAAAGAACTCCTTGAGGAAGAGATTCTTGGCACTATCTGTATAAAATGACAGATAATAAAAGTTACTTCAAATAGAAATGTATATTTAAAAAAAATCACCTTTAGGGAAGAGCGAGTAAATGTGACATGCTTCTTTTTGTTCCCCTGAATTGCTTTAGAAATGTAGGTTTAGTACCACTAAAAATGTAATTTTTCATGTTTGCATGTGTAGCTGTAATCCCAAGCTAATTTTCAGCAGTAATAAAAACAAAAATAGAAATAACCTGATTACCAATTCTAACTGTAAAGCAGAACACTTGTAAAAGCTAATTGTGTAACGCGGTGCAACCAATTTGTTAGTCTCTCCTTTACAGCTCTCGTTGTAAAACGTTCTATGTAGATTAATTGGTTGTTCACAGCTGAGACTGCAGTGATAAAATCGGAAAGCTTCTGAAAGCTGATAACTCTGAAACAGATGCTGTGACTTCAGGGCCGTTGTTTGCAGATGACAGCAAAGCTTCCCGTAAAAACAGCAGAACCGCACAGAAACCAAAGCACGAATTTTGCTTAAAAAACCGTTTCGAGAGGCCACAAAGTACCGACGAGCCAGCAGTTTCTCCCGCCGGCACTTCACGGCTCCTTCTCCCCGGCTGCCTCCCCGTGAGTAACCCCCCGGTCCGCCGCAGGACGCGGCCCCTCAGCCGCCGCCCGCCTCCAGCCCGCGGCGGCGCGGCCCGGCCCGGCCCGGCCCGGCCCGGCGCTGCGAGCCGCCCCGCACCGCCACCTGGCGGGGCACCGCAGGCCAGGCGCCTCGGTACTTTCCGCCCGGGGAGCCCCAAGGGTCTGCTCGCTGCCGTGGCTGCCCTGGGAGGCTTCCCCACCGCGCCCCGTGCCCTGGTGCCGTGGGGAAGGAGGCTGGGGACAGGCAGGGGTGGGTGTGAGGGGAGCCAGCTCCCCGCGCCTGCCCTACGTGACCCGCCCAGCTCAGCGGTGGAGGGCGAGGTATAATGGATGCCGGCTTTGGGTGTTGGATTGATGGCCTTCCAAATAAAAGATTGTCAAGAACTGGATGATAACGCTTGGCCAAAGTTCTTTCAGATGGCTCCCGATTTAGGCAGTATTAGTGCTGACTGAACGATCCTTAGAAAGGGAACAGCGATAGCCCCTGTTTCTGGCAGATATTTGTATGACCATGGACCAAATCCTGCTTCCTACCTCTGATAGTAGTGCAAAGCACCCACACCAACCTCAGTGAAATTCCCCTGTATTTATATTGGTATTGCCATGAACTGTCGGTTTCATTTCAACCATACCTGCTTTGTACCCAAATTTTCATATCCTCCAGTAAGTGAAGTTAAATCAACAGCAGTCATAGGCATGCTCTGAGGGGGTGGCATTCATCAGAGATCAGGCAAGTGCAATACTGCCTGCCAATTACGTGGGAATCTGGAAAGTTTTTTTTTTCAAACCTCTCCAGCATTCCCTTCAATACAGGTCAGTAATGAAATCCTTCAGTCATTTATAAAGTCATTATACCAAATTATTTCCCACAAAACTGTATTTAGTCTAATGGGTATATGTAACTATTGCATACATATACGTGGGAAAGAAAAAGCCACTGAATTGCAAATTTTCTTAAGCTCAGTAAAAATCATTCCTACAGTGGTTATTCAAAATATTTCCAAAGCAGGCTTGTTTAGAAAATCAGCTTTGTACAATTGTCTTTCTACTGTTCCCAAGCCGTTCTAAAGTAGCCAAGCAAATGCTTCAATGTTTGTTGTCTTATACTGAAATAAGTGTTGAAATCCTCTTTGTCTCACATCATGTCTTTCTGTCATTATATTGCATGCATCACACCTTGTCAGCTGGTTCTTGAGAAAGAAACACTAACTCTGTTCCTGTCAATACTGTTTTCTGTCTCCAGAAGGATTTTGCTGTAGATTATTGATGTGAGACAAAGATGGGAGGATGTGCAGCCTAACCAGTATAAACTAGCAAATTGTACAGCTGCATGTTTTAGTGATTCCTGATAGCACAATGTGTGTATATAGAAGAATCTCATGGAAGATCATCATAAGACTTAAAAAAAAAAAAAAAAAAAAAAAAAAAAGTTTAAAAGTAGTAATAACATTGATGGCAGAAAAAATATAAAGAGAGGCAAATACAAATTTAGTTTTCAGTTATATTACTGAACACTAATTTTTGGTGGCCTTTTGATCTTATATTCAGTTTTATTTCATCAATAAGCAGGAGAAAATTAAGGGGAAAAATACGTACAAAAAGAGATTTAAAGCATTTATTAATAAAGTTTATATGTCCATACAGAATAACATACTGGAAGTGAAAATACAAAAGTTGGTTCAAAGAGAAACCATTAGAAACCACAAAAATACTTTATTGACATTATACAAAACTCTATAATCTGATGCTTAACTGTAGTTCAGCATCTATTTTGCACTAGCTGGGGATTTTCCTTTCTGGTTAACTAAAGAAAACCTTTATAATGAATACACTGCAGCTTTTGTATTGACAGCATGAGTAAATATTGACTGAGCATTTGGGGACTAACAGAAGAAAAATACAACAGTTGGAGTAATGGAGAGAGGTTGTCATTAATAGGTAATAGATTCTCTAACTTCTGTATGTTAAGTACATTTCAAGTATAAGTATTATACCTAAGCTGCTGAACTGCTGTTGCTGAGGGTCTCTTTTTAAATTTTCATTTCCAGAAATGTTATAAAGAATTGGGATATTGTTCTGCTTAGATTTGGGCTGTGTGTTATCGGCAAAAGCAGAAATCTGAGCATTAAGGGCTGAGCTAGGTTTTGGAAATATAAGAGTGGAAAGCATCTGTCATGTAAAATGCTTTAAAAGAAATTCTGCAACTTCCTTGTATATTTGAATCAGATTTTTTTCAAAAATCTCAGTGTAATTCCAGTGAAAGTAATACTTTATAGTAGTAGTACATGGTGAAATTTGTACTTAAAAGCAAATCAATTGGTAGATGAGCTCTGATTTCTTGTAAGTATAATTAATTGCTTAACTTATCAATCATGCAAACCAAAGCATCACAGCCACGTCATTTAAATGTATATACATTACGTATTTCTCTGTGTTGTGCTCATGAAGTAACATGAATATGTGTGTTAACATTGGCTTGTAATAACAATTGGCATAGTTCAAATAGATGACGATGTAGATCTGTTTGCACAACAGGATGTAAACTGGGCTAATCTTGTTTAAGGTTTGCAATGTTTTGTTACTTTTGTCTTGGTCTCTGTCGGTACTGCTCATGTAAGTGGAGATTGTGGCTCTTGCAGAACAACCTCGATGGTGCTCTACACCTGCTTGCACTTAGGAAAAGAAACATTTGTTACTCTTATTTATGTAATTGCTTAAACTGCATTTTAATTTTAACAGCTTAAGTATGTTGGTGGAGAAAAATGTTTTCTGAATGAAAGTTTGATCAAATGCCCAGGGAGCCAGAGAAAGTCTTTCCATTGACTCAAGAGATTTTGTTTCAGGCATTTTATTTAAACAATATTCCTCTCAACCATAACTGAGCAAAGTTACGTGCTTTTCATGAAAGAAAAAAAAAACAACTCCAAACAAAAATATTTCAAACATCCATATTTAATTTAATCTTTTAAGGAAAGAAAAAAAGAAAAAAAAAAAAAGAAAGAAAATTAAATCTTTCCATTTTACATTTTTCTTTAAATTTAAATTATACAGAAAGCTGCATTTATATTTTAAAAACAATGTATCTGTTTGAGTATTACAAAACTCTATTTCTTCTTGCTAAAATGGAAATTGGATAGGATTCTGTTGGAGTAAACTCAACAATTGCTTAACTTCTTTTGTGTTATTCTTCATTCCCATTAATAGGAATAACATGATACCTATACATAGCAATTCCCATCACTATGGGCTCTTAAATAAACATTAGGAAATATTAGTCTCAACGTTAAAGACTCCATTTAGCACATTGCCCAGCTATGTATTTTATATTTGCAAACAGGGCTGGCAGTCCAGATTTTTTTGACCACTCATTACACTAATGCTCACAGGCTTTCCAGGCAAGACTCTTTACAGAGCTGAGCAGGTTCAAAATGTATCAGGGGGCCTTATCACTCAAAGTAAACATTCAAAGCATATTTCCCCTTTGCTGAAAGATTTACATTAGTTCCCTGTTAGACAGCGTATCAATTACAGTGCTATGTTTCCTACATTTCATAGGTATGAGCTTCCCCTTCACTGTCACCCCAACCAAGTTTAAACTACAGATGCTATAAAAGCAGGATCTGGCTATGTCCGTTTGACAGAAGTCTTTGAAACTATTTAGCTGAAATCTTGGAGGTGTTAAATCACACCTATGTTTACATTTTGAGCTCCAGGCTTTGATGCCCTTCGTTGTGCCAAACAGCACAATTTCTACAAAATTTTACCGAAGACTTTTTCAGTGCTACTGTGTAAACAACACTTAGCTGATCTGACAAAGCTTATCTCCTTGTCTGTCCCTGAGATACGTGATCCCAAGCTAATCTGAGCAATAATTCAAGCAAAATGTTTACTGATGAGCAAGTGCATAAGAAAGTTATGTTTTAGAGATTTCATTCTCCAGAGAGCAAGATCGAGGACTAATTCCCCTGCTGGGGGTATCACCAGGAATTGCTGCGCAGCTCTGCGGTGCCATCCATGTGTGGACATGGATGTGAGCCTGGGCTCCTCTGAGCTGACACGAGCAGCTGAGGCGCTGCCTGCACGGGAATGTGCAGGGAGGTTTCTGCGTGGGAATGCGACAAGAGGATGGAATGAGGATGGACGTCTTTCCATCTCTGCAAACCCAGCATGGATGCTCTGCTTTACATGTGAAGCCGCTTTGGATTATTGCAACATTAAACTTATCTGGTATGCATTTGAGAAAGAGACGTTAAATTCACATTGCCCTGCTGAACACACAAACACTGGTGATTTCTAGTGATACTAGATAAAAATCACAGGTTGTGGTGCAGGGGGCATTTTTTGGTTAGTTTTGTAGGTGGAAAAAAAAAAAGCAACTAAAATTTTAACTGACATAAAAAGAAAAAAGTTACTCTTAACAGAAGTTGCCATCATTCCGTACTCATATTCCATACTTCCCAGGAAAGCTTTCCATTTTGCCATATCTATTTATAAACTGTGACTTGATATTTTTTATTCAGAGAAGTTGTAACAGGAACCAGATTAACCTAGACATCATGACAAATAAAACACAATTACGAATGAGAAAACAGAGTAGGCTGAGAAAAAGCTGCTCAGGAAGTTGTGCTAGGGAAGGGAAAATTGTGCATTTTGTTTAGTGAGGGGCTCAATTCTTTCCCTTTTTTTCAAAGATTTGGTTTTGTGCTAAGTGACTACTGGAAATACTCATTGCCTGTGTATATGTAGTGATAGCTTCATTTGAAATTCTTGCACAAAAACTGTTTTTCTTAAAGGTGTTTAACAAATTATAAATTTGCTTCAGGCTGTGCAGGTGTTGAAGTCCTTTATGAGAAATAAGTTTTACAGGAAGTCAAGAGAGATCATTGTAAAAGTCCTTTCTTGTTTCAATGTTTGTGGCTCTGTAGAAGTTTTTTTTTCTTGCTGCTTCTTGGACTCTAAAATCAATACTTTTATCGGTGTATACATTCAAAGAAGTGGAACTTAATTATATAGAAATATATACATTTACAAAAGTCCCAGTGCAAATTTCTGGATGTTGTATGTTTTACAGAGTGGAAAAGAAAGAAAGAAATGAAGTATAAAGCTAGTAGAAGCAGGTCTTCTGAACCTCTCTCAGTGGAACCAAAGGAGACATAATATAGGACTGAATTTAAAAATTAGAGGGTGAAAGGTTCAGAGTAATTCATTTATGAAAGATCTTCTTTATGAAAGATTATCTTTTTTTTCTTTCTCAGATCCATTTCCAAGTCTTGAAAAAAATCTGAACGTTTTTTCTTTGAATGCAAAATACAAAATGTCTGTGAAAGCTCAACTCTTAGTCACCAGGAAAAAGACACAGGTTTTTATGGGTATCAGAACCTCCACTGCACTGTATGAACTGAAGTGTGCCCTTTTAGTTTGTCTTCATTAATGCTATGATGAGCATTTTCCTTAGTAAATTGGAAAAAAAAAATAAAGGGGTGCTTGTACAATAAGACGTTCTCACACAGCTATCTGTGCACCATAAGCTGTTTGTAAAATAGAGACTCATGGCCAGAAGTATGATAGAACTCATCAAAAGCAGTTTCATATCCTGTGGCAGAATGTCTTTTGTCACAACTAAATAAATGAGTTGGCAGAACAAGAATGACAAGACAACCAGACCCCAGGACAAAGCTGTGATGAAGGCAGGAGACCTTGTGGACATAAAGTAGCTGCCAGCCAAAGACGGGGCGTGTCTTGTCCAAAGTCCAATTCCATGTGGAATAACTTATCCTGACCTTAAATGTATCTCAGCTATGAAACGAGTCCTTTACTTATTCGGTGAATTGAGAGTATCTGTATTCTGTGCTTTGCAGGGCCTTGCTTTTACAGTTTTTAAAATTCTTGTTCTCCATGCTAAGCAAAAGTCTAAGCAAAAGCCTGTCACATTTTAAGCAGCGGCTGTTTAAAATTCCAGTCGACGGTTGACTTTTGATGTGATATTTTTGCTCTGAAATTCCACTATATAACTACTTACTGCACTATATCAAGTAAATGCTCGCTGGACACTTCAAACCTAATCATTTTGATCCACCTTAATCAAGATTTCTGTCTAATCTGTCCAACTCCTTGGCAAATGCTACAGCCAGCAATTCTAATATGTTAATGTATATAGCTCTGCTCTATGTAATGCTGTCTCAGTTTAGGATCTTCAAGAAAAATACAAGAAATACACTGCATGGTCTGCCTTCTGTTGGTATTTCAACTCTACTGGCTTCATCGAGGTTCTCAGGCCAGGGTGGAATAACAGGATTTGTGCAAAGGTGAGGAGCGGTGTAATCTCACTTGTACAGAGAGGAATGATAGAAAGCTTCCCTATGAAGCATTCATATGGGGAGGAAATACATCCAATTTTCAGTCACTGTTTTTCAGGAAGACCTTAAATAATTTTGTAGGGATTTTGTCACCTTTGTGAAGTCTAGAGATATCTCAAAACCAGAATATATATATATATAAATAGAAGGATAAAAGATAGAAGGGAAAACAGCAGGAAAAGCATTAAATGTTCACTCAGCTTCATAGAAACTTTCATAGAAACTTTCACGTTCATAGAAACCTCGTAGGCCTAGGTGCTATGTACTTGCAAAAAGTTTTTCTTTTCATAATGTACTTATTAAATATGGCTGTTTTATTAACTATATACAAAATTGTGAGAGATTCCAGTGGTTTTTATTTTATTTTTTTCCTTAAATGAGAACAGGTGCTTTGATATGAAATTTTGGAGTAAATGTGAAGCTTAGTCCAGTATTTTCCCGTTTGCCAAATGAATGTTGCGGCAGTGTCTGCAGTAGGCATATGTCAGGTATCAACTGAACATTTGTGGACTCAGCCTCAGGTTGGGGCTGAATTCATTTTTTACATTGATAGATTTTTGTCACTTGAAAATATTTGTGTTGTGGTAATTTGGCCTTAGCAAAATGTGATTTAACAGAAGTACAGTGTGCCATTTCTTGGTTACGAGAATAACTGCAAAAATAAATAGCTCCTGTGACATCAGAATCTTAGGCTAAGCAGTAGCTGTCTAATTGATTTTAAGGGGAGCAGGATTTTATCCTTACAGATATACTTGCTCCTTTAACAGGCATAGTTTGAAAATACCTTCTTCACATTGCTTTCCTTTATAGTATTCATGACATTTCTGTGGTTGGTGAGCCATTTGGCTTGGTCTCTGAAAAACCATTGCAGAAATTGGAAGTGCTTTCTTCCAATGAAGGTAGCTTCTAGTAAAATTTCATTAAACTCATGACAGGCAGCATCAGAATGATTTATAGTATTTAAAAAAAAATGTTAGTAATGGTAAAATTAAATGATGTGTCAGTGTTTATTATAGCTGTGTTATTTTTACTGGGACTAATATTTGCAATTGTTTTTTGTAGTTCTTTGTACTTGCCTTTTGTTTTACTGTTATTTTTCTTGTACAGCAGCAGTGACCTTTAGGTCACAGCTTACAGGGCAGATTTTTTTACAAGAATAACATAATTACTGTTCAAACCATATATGAGTGCTTCTGTCAGGTGGTGCACAGTTAAAATTCCATTTGCAAAAGCCCTATTATGCAGTATTGGCAGTCCCTATACTGTAAACACGCTTCTTGCAGGCAATGGGACTTGGAGTATATTGCTTGTTCGTACTTGATGTAATTGCAAATTAAGTCAAAGCAGTAGCTTTGCCAGTGATACTTAGAAAGAGATGCCTGTATATAAAAAGAATATTTTGGTTTTCAGCTTCCAGGTTTTATAGCAAAAATGTATGCTCATAAAGCGGAAGCCAGCCTTTAAAAGCATCACATGAGAGGTGCTCCATGGGCACGGGACAGAGTTCCTTCTAAATCTAGTTTGTCCATTTCACGAAAACAGTAGAGAATGGGGTTTTGGTTAGGAATTGCTCTGCAAGTGTCTGTTCTTTCCTCACTGATGATGAATGAGTGGAAATTATTCTAGGAGATATGAAAAGTGCTATTTTTTGTTTTATTCATTGTTGTGTACGTGCATAAATATATATAAACGTGTTTGGTTTAGTTTACTTGCTCAAAGAATCAGTCTGCGCGAAACAGTTGTATTTCTGGAGTTTCATGTGTTTGTTTAAAAATGCAGCTGCACAAAGAGATGCTTGCGTTCTGTCAGGTAATAAACCCCTCTCTTCTTCCCAGCTCTGCCATTTTGTCCTCAGAGCAGTTAAGTGCAGCTTGTATTTGCAATATTATAAAAGCTCTTGTCAAAAAACTGGCAGATTTGCTCATGCAGTACCAGAGGCTGAAAACTTTTCCCATTAGCAGCAAAAAAGAACAGTACTGATACTTCCTTCACAGCAAATGCTGGGACAGACTTCAAAATGTAAATTTAGATTAAACAATCAGAAATTTGTATAACTTGCTTACGTTGTCTGTCACAGCATAAAGGCCAAACATATCTGTGCTTTAATGGCTTTGACTGTGAATGCTTGGAACCAGAGATATATTTGGTCCAATGACTGCATAAATGAAAAATCATGGATATGCAAGCTTTTCCTTTAATTCTTCATGTGAACCTTTCCTAAAACTTTTTATAGTACATGTCATCCAATAAAGAAGTAACATAATACATTAGAGTAAAAGAATCTCATCAGTACTTCGGGCTGGAAATGTCTTGTGTTAGGTTTCACAGGCTTTAGGGAAGTTTGCATTCCTATTACTGAAGATTTTGCATGCAATAAGCCAAATTTTGCTCGTCTTAATCATGTAATCATCCAACTGACTTCAGTTAGTCAGTTCCGCTGATGAAGTCTAGCTAGTTTTTGGCATGTTGAGGATTTTTCTGGTTATCGAAAGCAGCAGCCTTAATATGACACAGCATTGGATTCCAGTTCACAAAGGACAGGAAGAAATGGACACTTGGGTGTCTCGGCAGTGCTATTAATAAGTGTTTTAAGATGTGAAAGTGGGAACTTGGAAACCAGGCCACCACATAGTCAAATATAGACATGGATTTAATACAGCTCATTTATAACTGGTGATTGCTTAGAGGCATCATGGACAAAATCCTTAATGTAAGAGGAAAAAGTGTAGGCTGTCACTTTCAGTTCCAGACTTTAATTTCAATTGTATGAGCAGGAGCAGCTGCACGTTGCTATCAGGCATATGCAGTTTTTAGTGCTAAAAAGGCAGCTGGACTGGAAATACCCCAGAAGTACATATCCATTTGTCTGGTTAACTTCAGCACTTAGACTATCAATCAGGTCAGCCTAAAGAAAAATGAATGACATCAGTCAAAACAATAGGATATCTCTGTGCAGTGATTAGCTCCGTGTAGTACAAAAACTTAAATAATTTGTTCTTTGAAAATGTGATGATTGATTGGCTTCCATTAGGCTTGGATTTTAAAACATTCCATGAACTCTCAGATAAAATGGCACTAAAATGTTATTGCAATAACCAAATAAATCATATTAGACTATAGTGTATATAAGTACTTTAAAACATTATAGATACTAGAATTCTGTGTATAATAAAAAGGTGAAGAATGTAATCCATGATTTTTTTTTTATGCTCTCATCTCCCACCAGCATTATCCTGGGCTATTTCCAGTAATAATGTTCATATGGATGTGATTTTTTGTTTTTATATTACATTATATATGCACATAAAAGTTGCACAGTTCTGGATATGTTTGGTCAAATGGGGAGGTATTTTAAAGATATCACAGAGCAGAATTTATCTGGGCTTTTGTTACCAATGCTGCCCATTTTGATTTGATTAACAGCCTTGAAATCAGCAGCTGAAAAATACACAGTTACTATTTAAATATGGTGCTTTTTTCAGTATCGTGTATCTGTGGTTTTCATAGAATCATATAATATTCCAAGTTAGAAGGTACCCATAAGGATCATCAAGTCCAACTCCTGGCACCGCACAGGTCTACCCAAAATTTTAGACTATTTAGATCCCCAAATTTTTTTTGTTCATAGTCCCATAGTTCTGGACAAAGAATCTCTGACCTGTGGTGGTGTTTAGCCCTGAATCTCATGTACAGGAATAAAACAAAACCTTGCCCTGATATTTAGAGTGGCAGTGTAGCTAACACTTGTGATTTATGATGCTTTTCCTAATATTTCACATTTGTCTAATAACCAAGACTCTGCAGGCAAATAATTCCGTGAATCATCTCCTCAAAACAAGCTCTAGGCCCAATGCACGCAAGAATTGCCTAGATATTGTAAATACTAGGAATCATAAATCAGAAGGCAAGGAAAATAGTTCCATCAAACAATGTTTTATTTCATTATTTTAGTATTTCACTTGTGCATTTTTAAGCACGGGTGTTGAGCTTAATTAATTGGTGTCA
The DNA here is from genome assembly GCF_040182565.1 of Anser cygnoides. Lineage (NCBI taxonomy): Eukaryota > Metazoa > Chordata > Aves > Anseriformes > Anatidae > Anser > Anser cygnoides. The sequence goes on from NC_089882.1 coordinate 22,454,243, forward strand.
TTGTAAATCTTCGGGGAACCAAAGACAAACAGCACGCATGCAGCACGCGCTTGCCTTTGAAGTCAGTTATAAGTGCATGGCTTTTATACTGTTTGCCAGTGTATTTTGTAACTTGTTTTCTGGTGAGAGAAAAAGGATTGTATTGAGAAGGTCCAGATACCTTCGGAATAGTCTTGGAGTTTACATTAGACTGTTCTCCACTAAACAGTAATACCTGTGATCTAGGGTATGGTTTCACGCTGGAAGTACCGATCACAAGTTATCACGTTTCTGCAGTGAATGGCAGACTCTAGTGAAAGCATCGTGTTTGAGACTGTTTCACACTCTAGAGCTGATGAAAGCTTTTAGGGAGCTGGTGAGGTTGCCATGGGTAAGATCTCAGATCCATCTGTATGCATTTATGAAGTCATGGTTATTAAATAAGCAGGGGAATTCATTCTCCAGCTTCTAAATTTTGCAAAGGTAAGGCTCAGGGGATTCTTAGTGTGTGTAAAGACCTGATGGGAGATGATGACAAAGGTGGAGTCAGGCTCTTCTCAGTGGTGTCCAGTGATAGGATGAGAGGCAATGGGCATAAGCTGAAGTGCAGGGCGTTCTACTTAAACATAAGAAAAATACTTTTACAGTTCCAGTCACTGGAACATGCTGCCCAGAGAGGTGTTGGGGTCTGATCCTTGGAGGCAATCAGAACGTGACTTGACACATCCCTAAGAAACTTGCTGTACTTGAGCCTGGTTCAAACAGAGGGTTTGGTTGGGGTGATCTCCATAGGTATCATCCAGTCTCAAATTATTAGTATTGATTAATGGCCATATACATTTCCTGATTTAGACATTAATGATGTGTCCAAAAATTGACTTTTTTTCTTTAAATCATAAAGCCATATTCAGTATTTATTATTAACTGATATCTACAAACTGTAATTCTGATTTAGGCTGTCTGAGATGGGCTTGGATTGTCACCTGGGCATCAGGTAATGTAAGAAGCAAGCACAGAGGCAGAACTGTCCGACCATGTTGAAGCGGGATGTAATTGAGGCATAGCCTCAACATCACACAGTAAAGTATCCTATCCCAAATTAATATTATTTAACAAAAGGAGTAGATAGAATTTTAGCTCCCATTTTAGAGCAGCAATTACTTGCATTTAGAAACAAATCTACGTGTTAGAAAAGCTAAAGAGTAGTGTGGGTGTTTTTTTTAGTCTGTTGAGAAAGCATGTATGTGTAAAAAAAAAAAAAAAAATAATCTTTCAAATTCCTAAAAATCGGTAAGATCAAAGCTGGAGCTGGGCTGTGTTGAATTTCATGATGATATCTGCTGATATTATCTATTGCTGCTGGCTTACTTTTTAGATTTTTCCTTGGTAGATTATTTTGGAATTGGGTGCTTTGAAGGGAAACAAAGAATTTGCTTGTGTATTTATCCAGTTCCTCTCTCAATGGGGCTGTTGTGTCACAGACAGGTTTCTAGCACACTGGCTGACTGCCCCTGCCCATGGATCTCACTGCCTACAGCTTAGGCAAAATGAAGAGTTTGGCTCCTGCCTGGAATGAGGTATGGGAATTATTTCTAATTCCTTGGTGACTGGGCTGTCTCCTACCTTTCACAACAAATTCTCAACTCCTCCTTCACAGCAAACTTCCCCCCTGCATTACTTATGGCACTGTCAGGGATGCATTTATAAAGCAGTTCTCACTCTTAAAAGCACCAAGCAATACCCAGTGGATAGTTATACTTCAAGCATATTTGGAAGTGAAATTTTTCGTAGATGAATTTGCGCGGCTGTTTAAGACCCAGCCTAAAGTTTCGTACCCATCCTGCCATCCAATGAGTAAGTGCAAGTGCTGGCTTTCTGGTAAGGGGTTTTGTTTTGCTGACACACATACAGAGCTGAGAGGCAGCTGAAGAGCCCACTCTGTTGGCTGCTGGCTTTCTCCTTTCTTCTGTGGCAGACTTTTCTCTCTAGTGTAAAACAATTCAAACTGTCGTCGAAGCTAATTTTAACTAACGTGGTTTACGTGCATTGAAATGGAAGAGAGTTAGTTGCCTATCTTGGCATTACTGAGAATCTGCAAAGAGGGACCTGCTAACAGCTGAAAGCCAAAAATAGCCCAAGCTTGACCTCTTTTACGTAGCTGAACTTGCCAAGAAGTAACCCTGAAAAACACTTTGCAGTAGTATTGCTGCCACTGGACGTACCTGGTGGGCATGAGAGTCCCCGCTGCAATGCCAGTCCGAGCATGGCATGGCCCGCTGCCACGTGTCAGTGAAGGCCTCTGCTCTTGGACGTGTGACAGCTTTGCAGGACAGAAAGGGATAATGCAATAAGGGGAAACTGATTTTCAGGCAGGAGAGGATGAAAGAAAGAAACAGTTGTTGCCTCTGTTTTTAGAGGTCTCGTGGCTGGAAAGGTGATATGACTAATGTTAGTTCCCTAGCTGAGCTCCACCCGGATCAGGTCCACAGCAGGGCAGGGCAGAGCTACAAGAGAAAGGTGGAACCTTTCCAGTCTTGCCAAGGCTTCAGGAGTGCCTTCAGAGGGCTCTGTGCAGCATTTCTTCTGAGGGAGCCAGGTGGGCTGCTGGGCAGAGGGGAGAGGATTCTGGCCTTACCTGTTTGCAACAAACGCAGGGCTACAGGTGACAAGGCTTGGTTCTCCAAGTAGAAAAGTGAAAATTTTTGTTCTCTGCATGGATAGGATTTTTAACTATAAAATTTGTCCTTTAAAATCGAGAACCTGGTGTTCAGCTTCTATTACTAGCTTTTTTGTTATGTCAAGATTTGTAGTTTGCCAAATGACTGATGTCTGGGGAAGGTTATATTTGGATTTCCACTATTATCTTCCCTTTTCTCATGCTTCATCTTTCTTCAAACATGTAACTCCTTTGGGATGAAAACTTTCGTATTTGCTCTCAATGCAGAATGTGGGAGAGGCTGAAGAAGGAGTCAGGCTGCTTGTTACAGCAGCCCCCAGGTGTGAAGGCTTTTTTTTTTTTATCATAGCATTATCTTCTTTATCATAGCATTTTACTTTTCCCAAAAGCTATTTCTCTATTAAATGGTTTATATAATTCATGCCTTTACTTAATGGCCTTTAAAAATTATTTTAATATTCTCCTTTCATGATTAGGTAGATATGCTGCCTATTAAAATCTCCAAAGTAGCAAATTTTATTGTTTATTTTTATTTAATCTTTTTATTTTTATTTTATTCCATTCATATTCATATTTGTATTCCACCATTTATTTCTATCCTGAGTTTGTGACTGAAAATATGTATTTTCCTCTGGCCCCCTTCTGGTCATTCTTTTAGCTTTCATTTTTCTTTACATGTTAGTGAAAGTTAGCTGTACCAAGTGAAGAATATTGGGCTAGACAGAAATATGACTCTAAATCTTTCTTATTAATCAACCTTTATATTTCTAAAGCTACACCAGTGCAGAAAAGTTGGCCAAAAGGTTTGTAATGAGTTACCAGAACAATAAATAAATAAATAACAGCATTTCTTTTTTTGTCTTTCTGCTCAATGCATTTTCTGCTTGCCTTTTCCAGTGTTTATTTCAGCAGCATACTTTAACAGAAAGCATTTTGGCGACACTGTCTTCCTGAACTAAATCTGGTATTACTTAACAAAGTGATTTCTTCTTTCATCCCTCATATATCCCCACGTAGATGTCACAAGCAATGTTCCTATCTGGAGTGCTGCTTTGTAGAATAATACCACTTTTGTTCTGGCCTTTGCTTTTCAGCACGTTGAAGTTGACAGTCCTCCCATCTCCAAGCTGGAATTAAATACCAAATATAATGTATTTCCATTTCAGGCCAGTGAGTTAGTCACAGCTGCTCATGTTTGGGCTTCCAGATGTGTTTGCAGTTATCTCATTGATTTCAACAGCTCTGGCAATCAGCCTTGCAGTGTCATACCCTTTGAGGTAAAAGTCCAGCTTTTAGAAAGTTACGCCAGGACCACCTTGTACAATGCTATTTCCAACATGCAACATGGACTCAAGAGGAGGATTTCAGTGCATGGCATCTGCGTAGCAGAGCAAAGCCCCAAGAGGTACTTAGATATGTATATTCGTAGCCTTTTGGGGTTTCACTTAACCACCTAATGCTTTTTTTCTGATGTTGCACCCTTCATTGGATGGTCCAGATCCACTGATCCTGGCTTTGGCTTATTCAAACCAATGAATAACATGCAGTGTGTCGCTGCAACACACAGAGAAAAGGACACTGAAATAAGATGCAAGCAAGATATGATTCTCTGCACTAACATGAGTATTTGGCTAACATGGCAAGTTTATTTCATCAGAGCCTTGTTTCACATATTTACACTGCATCATTTATTGGTGTGTGCTGCCTGACTTCCCATTGACTACAGAGAAGCTGTTAAAGGCTTACGCAAGTTTTTGCTGGCTTTAATATACGGTGTTTAAATGATGATGGATGTCTAAAGCACTCTAGTTTACCTCAAAGCGCTACCTCAACCTTTTGCTTGGTTAGCAAAACAATTTGGGGTTTATCATGTGGCTTTTTTCACTTACCAGGTTAACGTCTTTCAGATATAGCAAACAGAAGAAGGTTGGTTCTGTGTCTTGTATAACTGAGTTTCCTGGACTAGATGCCAAAATCACCTAGGTCATATAGCTGTTTCTGGAAGTTTTACATGGGGAAGTTATGTCAGAGCCTCAATTTAGCTGCCTGTCCTACTGCTTCTGCTTCCACTAAATTTGTTGAAATTGCTGATTAATAACAAGTTGCAGCCAGGAAGAATATGCCCCTGCTATTCACAGGTGACCCATTTCTATGTGAGAAACCCTATTAAAATCAATCATAGGTGAGAAACCCTATTAAAATAAATAAAAGTTCAGTTGCTAGCTTACTCAATGGCCTGCAGAATGCCTTTGAGCAAGTCACTTTCTCTACCTTTATTTTTCCGTTACAGTGGTAAATTATACTGACCTTTTAGAGGGGCTTTGCATCTGCCTGGAACAAGTTATGTGGAAAACCTGGGTATTGTTGCACTATGAAGGCATGGGAACAAGACCAGTCTTTTGCATGAAACCTCCAAATCTTTATTGTCCTCCAAGTGATAAAATAGCAAGGAATCAAAGCTGAAACAAATTTCAGTCATCTAGGAATATAATTCTTCAAGCAAGGAATATAATAACTTCAAGCAGATAAGGGGTAAGAAACACAAGAAATTTTTTGCTTTTTGGATTGATATATTGTCTCTGTGCTGCAATTTCATAGCTAAACTTATAGAAGCGCTCAGAATATCAGCATAAAACTGTATGGGATTTGTCAATAGTTAGTATTTTGCACAACAGTTGGAAATTATTTTTAACATTAAAGAACCCTGTTGCCCTTCAAGGGCAAGTGTTTTATCTTTTACACCAAGACTTTCATACGTACTCTCATTTCTGCAAGACAATAATGCAATCCAGTGAGTTTGTTGGTCTTCACCTGGTTAATCTGGGTAGAGAACCTTGCATAAGTGTAGTAATAGTTTTTCACCTCTGTTCGCCTCTGTTTTCACCTCTGTTCACCTCTGTTTTTACCTAGGAAGGGTTTCTAACTAATCCCAAGGTAAAACTGGAACCTTAGAGTACTGCATAGGCTACTTTGCCTAAGTGAATAGGAACTCCTTTACAGAACAGATCAGGAAAAATGATACCAATGATTACACATTTCCTCCAAACATTACATTCTCCTATGGCTCTGCTTAGGAAAAATGTTCAAGGGATCCTATTAATATTTTGATTGGGAAGGAGCAAGGCTGTCTATACAAATTATGTATTGTGAATTGTGCTGAATTAATTTTTAAGAATAAAAAATAACAATGCTGGCCAAGCTGTTGGGGAGACAGAAATCAAAGAAACAAGACAGACTTGGGTAAGCCCTTCTGCATGCTTTCACATAAGAAAATTCACCTGGGATATCCACTGATACTGATCTGTTCAATATCAGTCCTACAATTATCCCTTCTAGTGCTTTTCTTCCACAAAAGGCAACTTCACCAAATGGTAACTTAGCTTTGCTGTGGGTTCTTTCCTGCTTGAGGGGACAGATCCGGTTTTTGTACTGCACAGCACATCTTATCAGCACACTTCATCACAATGTCTTGAAGAGTGTTAGACCATTGTATTACTGGTCTGTGTTACTGGAGCACAAATCGCACATGGAATACATTACACGTGGTAATCAATATAAGGCAGATAATAATGCGCAGTGCATTATTACTTGAAAGTAAGCAGCCTCCATAAAAACAATAGTGATAGAAACAACATTGCTTCTTAGTACTTGGTTTTCTTTACAGGATCTATGTTTCTGTTTTATATGGTATGCGAATACTCGCTCCATTACTGTCTATCTACTGGAGGCTATGTCTTAAAGCTAAGTAATAAAACCACTTCTGCTTGGAATTAGCCAAATCTGTTCATAACAGATTACCATCAATAGCTTTTATAGAGATGATTATCAGTTCCAATTGTCTGCCAAGTGGCATTAGGTTTAGTGTTTCCATCCGCCTAGTCATTAAGCACATGTCAAGCTCAAAGTAACTGGTAATTTCTGCAATTAAGGCCACCATTATTGTTTCCTTTACTTAAACAGGGAATCCAAATTACATGGTTAAATATAACCACCGGTTGTTCCCCCACACACTTAGGGTCTGTGTTGCAGAATGGTGTTAATCCTATGAGAATACAGAATATGATAACTGAAGATTGAGTTTGCTACTGTGAGCGTAAGCCTTAAAAGATTGCATTTTCTTGAGGGCATCTAATTTGAGGAAAGTCACAGACATCAGTCAAAGGGATCTCCTAGAATCTTAAGAACAAATAAGTTTAAAACTTCTGCTTAAATTTATGTGTATGCTCAAGAAATTGGTCGAGCAGTTGTATGCAGTGAGATCAAAACCTTTTTTCTAGCTGTTGACATGAGGAACTTAGTTTCTTACTTGAAAAAATGGAGAAAAATGGAAAAGATTCATGAATATGATCACTGGGGAACAAGCAAAACTGAGGAAAAGCATTACAGGACATTGATGAACAGGAATAAGAGACAAAAGCTGCCTGTGAATTCCCTGATCAGTTCATACAGGACCTGGTCCAAAATCCATTCCCAGCCTGTAGAAGGATTTCCTGCTGACTCTTTCAGTAACCTGGATTTTATTTCCGCTCCTTAATTCTTATGTTTCTGAGTGTTGATGGTAAATGAAACCTATCACTAGAAAGGCATTAATTTGACATGGGCCAGTTCCCCTGACATGTTGCACTGTGAGTGAGGATGAGTGATGAGAACAGGATAACTGATATTCCATTTACCACTGGCTACTATTAATTAAGATGAATATTAATAATTGCAGATGACAATTTACTTCAGGGACCAATAACTGTTTAATAATTTCTGAAGTAATTGTTCATCCTCTTTCGCTTCTTTAAGTATCTGAGTCTAATACAAGAAACAATCGCATGGCACTAAGAGCCAAGTGTTAGCAGTGCAAAGCCACAGAGACTCCCAAAGGAAAGCTGGTAAATTGTTTCTATTTAACAGTGGTGCCCTTCTCTTCATAAAGCAGGACTAGGGAGGAAGGTCGTATCACTCCCTCGCTGCAACCTTTTCTGCTTGTTGGTTTAAGACCAGCTGTAATGTTATTTAAATGTTGGTTTCTGGATTTGATTGAATGTGCCTTTATTGAGAGAAGCAATGCTCTCATATGAATGTGACAGTTTTTGCTGTGTTTTTTTTTTTCTTTTCTCCAAAGGAAAACAAACCTATTCAAATCACTTAAAGAAATGTGTAAAAGCTACGGTGAATTTAATTTAATCTGAGTGTATGTTTAATCACCTTTAAGGCACTTAAGGGATTTTGTTGATTTATGTATTTAGTAACAGGGGTTCTTTTAGATCCTGCTTCATGAATGTATGGCCACTTCAAATTAAGAGTAATGTTTTGTGTCTATTCTCTCTTTTGGCCAAATCTAGTAATTCCTGTAATTGGCAGTGCAGCATATGTAAACTGCTGAGGGCCCCATGCCCTGCAGAGCAAGGAAACCACCAGGTAGATAAAAATGGGACCTAGTGAAAAGACGAGGTGATGTGTTTTCACTTGGCTGGAGCAGACCCTTTAAGGATGAGTGGTTTATTCTCATTAGCCCCTACCAATTTAGCCTGTGCACCCTGCTTTCCTTCCCTCCTGAAGCACCGCTTTCCCTAAGAAGTACTTTTCTCTCCTTTCTTGCGGTGTTACAGAGCTATAAATACAGGTAATGTTGTGTTTGACTGGATAGAGTTTTCACTGTGGACATATTTTTGAAGGACATAGACAATGTTTTTATCCAAACATAGACAATGATATTTACTTCTCCCAGACAAAAATGTGTACACTTCAGCTGCTGATTTAAAAGGGGGAAAAATCCACCAGCATTATCAAGACACGTAGGAGGCTATCATGCTCTACCTGAAGTGTACAGGGAAAAGGAGAAAAATGGAAAATGAGATTTATTCCCCAACTTAACAATGATGTCTTGATTGATAGTTATAGCTCAGCTCTGAAAATCCTACATGCCAAAGCATTTGTGAATGTGGAGAACTGAAGCACACGTTTGAATATTCCCAGTGACCCTGTTTGGGGTAAACATGAGGACCTCATTAAAGTGCTTGTGCTCCACCTGAGGTTCATGGAGTGAAGCTGCTCCCACTAGAGTTCTTCCAGTGACTTCTGCAGGAATTGGCCAAAACTGCCTTTGTGTAGAGGATGGATGAATTCCAGTCCCCTCAGGTTAGTTAGATATCTTTCTTCAGAGCCAAGAGTGTGTCTGATGTATTAAGATGAGGTATCAGTCACATTAAGAAGAAACTCTATGACCAAGAGAGCCTCCATGGCAAACCTTTACTGAGGGACTGTAGAGGAAATACTTCCCTCCTTCGAGCCACATGATGTAATTTCTTCCTTAAAGCAGTGTCATATCTCTTTATCCCGGGGCTAAATATTGATAAGGCCGCTCTGTCAAGCAGAGTCATGTAAGTGAAGTGAAGTGGGAGGAGGTGCAGGACCATGGCCCAGGCCAGTGACGAACTGCAGACATAGCAGGCCACTCAGGCACTTGTTACAAGCACATAAACACTTGCTGTTTCAAGATATGGGAGAAGGGCAGCAGCTAAAAACAAGCTAAATCAGAGGGTCTGTGCGACTCTGCTATTTATCAACTCCTAATTAACTGTTAATTTGCTAGTCTTTAGGTTCAAGCACAGCCCTAATTCATCACAGGCAGCAATGACAATGTCAGAGCTGGGGGGAGGTACTCTGCACAGCACTTTAGCTCTCCTTTCATTAACAAAAAAACATTATGTGAAGCAATTCATATTGCTGTCCGCGGCAGAGATAAGACTGCGTGTAAAACAGAGGAATATTTCAGCGGCACTTGCCTGGGACTGAAATGTGTGTGAGCTGGCTGCCGGCCTCCTGCTGCCACCCGTGGGACTGCTCTTGCTACCCAGGTGGTGGCTTCTGCTCCCCGGGGCCTGCTCAGGGACAGCCTCCACAGCCCGGGCTGTGAGGTCTAGAGATTTTAAACTGCAGTTTCTGGTTGTACTCGGAATTAGTAACTGAAGTAGTCTATAAGAACTGCTATAAAATATTTGGCCCTAGCAAAGTAATGGTTATTTTTTTTATTCTTTGCACATGCATTGCAAGTGCTAGGGTCAATGTTTTAGGGCTTTATTTTAAGTGTGTTTTGACTGCAGCTTTTGGGTACGTGCCTACAATCTCATCATATCATCTTTAACAAATTCTCTCTCCAACAATTTAAGACTGCCCTTTTCTTTCCAGAAATACTCCTTCTGTGACGCAATATAATCCGGTATGTCTCTGTAGCGGGGCTCTATCCGTTGCTACCTGCCTCTTGCAGTGCTCGGTGTGGTGAATGGCTCCGTTCGGCCGATGGTTCAGGACGTGCTTGATGGCACTTGGGGCCCCAGTGCTGCAGCACAACCCATAGGATCTGTCCCATGGATTGACCGAGTGCTGGGCATTCAGCATGTGCATAAGCACAAGGCTGCAAGTGCTCATGGCAGGAAGCAGAGTTTATGTGGTATCTGTAACATTTGTGGCACTCTGTAAACAGTTTTTTATAGAAATGCATGTTTGCTTTTTGTTATCAGGCTGTATGTGTATTCCCCGTTTCTCCCCAGTGCTGTGATCTATGCTACCGTGCCCACAAACCTGCCACCATACACGTTGCTGGAATGATTATTTTCACTCTTGTTACCAAAATAGCTTACAAGTAGCAACAGCAGAAGGAAAAGATTTTACCCAGAGAGGCTAAGACGAGGAAGACTTTAACACAGAGGCCTCATAGAGAGCTTGTGACATTTACGCACTTTGTGCAACTTCATATCCCCTCGTTATAACACCTAGTTAACGTTTTCCCTTTATGGTCTTCCAGGCATAGAGCACCTTATTAACGTCAGGCCTGCAGCTCTCCCAGCCAGGGCTGGCTGCTGCCTGCTGAAATGAGCCCTCCCTTTCAGGGGAAAATGGTTTTGGGAGTGCCTTGAACGAAGTTAAGGGGCAAGTTTCACTAGTTAGAGTGCTTTTTGTGCTCTGATAACAGAAAATGCTTCATTGTTTACACTGCAGTTTGGCAAGATGCTCAAGTATTTACTGCGATCTTGGGAGCAGGGGTGCTGCTTGGCAAAGCTGGCTGCTTTATTAACACTTGAAAATTACCTACTGCACAACAGTAGCTTTTCACTGTGATTTCAATAAACTCATCTGCATTGAGGTGACCTGCTAATCCAACACCTCCCTTTTTTTCCTCTAGAGGCTCTTGGGTTTGGGAAGAGTGGTTCTGAGTCCAAATCGGGTAGCTCGTGCTCATGTTTGCAATTGGACTGGTTTAGCTGAAGTACAAATGACCCGATCTAAAAGGATGCTGCTTCTGGATCTAGCAACTCAAAGGCAAAATGGTTTGTTTCATTGTAGGGTTGATGAGCCTAATTCGGAAGGAAGGAGAGTCAGGGGTGTTGATTCACAAATGCAGAGTAGGATGATTTTGTGATTTATTGACTCACCTGGAGTTGTCCACTTCATCTGTTGCAGCTCTTGCTTCTGAAGGGTGGATGGATTGCATGGGAAGGAGCCTAGAGGTGCTGAGATGTTTTAGCATTCTGTATACAGGTTGTTATTGGTTGTGTGCCGCACCAATTAGCGTGATAAAAATATAATTATTACATATAGACTTTTGTTGAATTTCTGTTTTTCATGTCGTGTTGTTTTCCTAGATAGGGTAATTTGTTAGGCCTACTGGACTGCATTTGCTTTGTGGCCAGAACTGCAAATTGCATTTCATAAAAGCAATTGCATTCAGGAACCACAGACGGGTCTGAAGACGGCACAGCACTGCTGCAAGGCCTCAGCAATTCTCTGCGACGCTCCAGCATTCAGAGTGTGCTGCTGACCTGTCCCGAGCTCCATGAAAGATGAGGTGGCACTGGCAAAGCACAGAGATCTTGTCGTTTCATTATGCGCACAAAATTAGGGGTAATAGATGGGCACGGGCTGTCGCGCTGTGACTGATAGAGAAAAAATATCTGTCCTCCTGGGTATTGTTTCCATACGGTGGTGTCAGTGAGCACAGCCACAAGTTACTAACAAACAACTACACTGTGCTAAGGGATGGACCAGGTTACTAAGAAAAAATAGGAGGGCAGTGTTGGCCTATTTTTGTGATAGCATTTGAGATACTCTGTTCAAGCCCCATTGCAGCTCTGTCTCTAAACCTTGGCATGGGCAGTCAGAATGATTGGGATGAACTGCCCTGCTTCCCAGAGAGGGAGTTTGCATTTTCAGCACACAGCTTGTTGTATTCAGAGAAGTATGCGGGTGTTTTGTGCTCTCATGAAAGACGAAAGGCTTTGCACCTTCACAGGAAGGAAAAACGTTGCCCTTGGAAAATCCCTGTCCTGCAGCAAGTTGCCAATGGGCTGTGAAGGTGAATACTCGTCCCCCGAGCCTGCAGGCTGCACGCGGGCTGCTCTCTGCCACTGCTGGGTGCTGTGGTGTTTCATGCTGACGGAGTCAATGAGGCTTAGCATTTGGGGACCAAAGTGGAAAAAGATATGTATTCACTTCTCCCACTTACCACTATTGCTCTTTTTTTTTTTTTTTTCCCAGTAAAATACATGTGCAGGCTGTTTTTGGACTCCAGAAAACTGGATACACCTGTGTAAAATGACTTCTTGGTGGTCCCTGAGCGAGCAGCACGTGCAGGCGCTGTTGTGTGCCACCCTTGCTGGTGGCCTGGAAGAGCAGCAATGTTTTCCTGTGCTTGTGGGCACTGTAGGAGGTCCCTTGACAGTGTTTTACCAAGGAACCGTGGAGTATGGGTGTTTCTCCAGACCTCACTGTAAGCCAGCTCACAGCTATGGTAATGGAGGGGTTGGGGGCAAATGGACAGCTGATTTATTTCTTGTCTTTTCTTTGCCCAGACCTGGAGTGAGAAGAATCAGGTCAGTTCACATTTGCACTTTATTATTGCCATGCATTGGCATTCTAGGTGAATTATGGTTTATGTCTTTGTTTTTAATTAAAGTTTAAAGTGGAGACACATTTGTTTGCACTCACAATTACATCATTTATTACTCATTAATTACCTAAGTTTGGGGATATGGAATTATCTCATAGTCGTTACTTGTGCTTTCCAAATAATCTTTAGTTAAGATGTAGGATGACAACTGCTCTTTAGTAGTGGAAGTTATTTAAAAAAAAAAAAAAAAAAAAAAAGGAAAGGAAAGAAAGAAAAGGAAAGAAAAAAGTATCTTTAAATGACTGCAAAATCCCACAGTATTCCATTATGAAAAGGGAAAATAATCTACATTCTTTGTGTTCTTATGCACTTGTGCCTTGTTTTCCCAGCCTACATTTCATTAGGGTGCCAAGCAGACAGTGAATTGCCAGAGGAACATAAAATGCAGCTATGTCCAAATAAGCCTCTAATTCATTTTGATGACAGCTTCCATCCTTGCAATGGGTGCAGCCCACTTAACGCAGCTGTTGACAGCCAACTATTATGAGAAGTGTGGAGACAACATAACTTCTGTATCTTCTCCAGTCCTATGAGATAAATCCTCCATTCTCCCTCTTCCCTCCCAGACTTGATGTATATGCAAATACCCTTCCCTGAAATAAATATTTGCATGGTGGCAAAAAGCTAATGAATTCCTAGCTAATGAGCTCTAACCAAAATGGTTTTTCTGTACAGTTGTGCCTCAACTATGTGCATGTAACCTGAGGAGTACTCACTTCTGAAGAAGTATGTGCAAACGGGAATTTTTCTTCCCCTGTGCTCTCCTGAGTCTTGTATCTCTGTGATTTATGTCCAAGGATGTGAAAGCCAAACCTCAAATAGATGAGATTGATGTGATTGATACATTCTCTTTGTTGTCTTGATTTCAATAATCAGAGATGGAGGCTGGCCCACCATGCCTCAGCTGGGACTTTGGGTGCCACCACAGCCCTGAGTGCAGTGTTACTGCCGTAACTGGAGCATGTTCTGGTGCTGAGTGCCCACGTAAAGTGCTGGCCTGTGGCAGGGACTGGCGAAAGATGTTGCTTCCCGTGGCAGGATCCCCTGAGTGCCCCCAGCTGTCTGCAGCTCCCTGGATGATCAGTGCAGGACCCTGTCCCGCCTGCCCCCTGCTCTGTCTGTGGCAAGCAAAATGCTGTTTATGAGGGTCTTCTATAACAGAGATGAAATAATAAAATTAGATAAATAATTTGATTTTTAAAGAAGCTATGTCACTTAAATGAACAATATAAAAAAGACCCTTTAAAAGCAATTAAACTTTTGTGCTGAAAAATTACACATCCTCAAATTTGCCTGATTACGTTGACTGATACTTTGTTTTCTCTGTACATCTCTAGATCTTCTTTACAGTGACACTTAAATACATCAGAATGATTTAAGACCTACTTCATCACCACATTATCCCTTCCCTTTGACCAGAGCTGGAGCCTTCACTGCTAATTCATTCGTCTGCTGCAGGAGAGGAAGGGTCCCCTTAAGCTTCCTTATCTTTCATTTCAAGTTGTCCTGAGACTAATCTGGACTTCCCAAAGGCCCTCTCTGTAAATATGTACTCTATCTGGCTCTGTGATGTACGTGGGTTGTGAGTTCCTGAATGCTGTAATTAGCAGACTCAATTAAGGGTGACTTGGAGGCGCTTAGCATCTTACAGGATTGATCAGTGAGGTTGGGAACAGAAAGGTGGCTTCTCCTAAATCACAGAATGTCTGTTTCCTTTAGCAGTGGGCAAATTCAGGCATTTTCATCTGTATTTGGAGCAGCATGTTCTTTCATCTCTGAGAGACACGAGGTATGCTTACTCCATGACCTAAGCTGGATTGCTGCTTTTTCCTTCTTCCTTTTCATGCCTGATTTCTTTCTCTGTCAAGGTCAGAAGTCTCTGCTTTCTTTCTCAGGCTATATTCTGTATTGCAGGCAGGTAAGAAGGTCGCTGCGATTTGATCCCTTTAGATTACCCTGGAATTTGAGCCAGTGTGTGAGCACCTGGGAAGCAGTGCATGCTAAATCCAGGCAAGGTCGGTGCCCTCAACTTGCAACAACTGTGGGGCAAATGCGGGTGCATTTGAAGCAGGGGCAGGCACTGTGTTTATTTGCTAGTTTTATTTTCTAGGAGGAGGATACACTTCAGTAGCTCTGGTTAGTCCTTGTCATGCTTTTCCCAGTGTGTAGGGCACAGGGCCCCTGGCCTGGGTGTCCCCACGGCAGCTCTGTGGCTGCGTCAGGGCTAGAGGAGAAGAAGAGCTGCACCCATGGGTGACCAACAGCTGTCCCAAAGGGACGGCAGCTGCAGAACACCCAAGCCCAATGAGTAGGGCATCACCCAACACCGTCTTTTCTTTCTCCTATTTCTATAGCCTTTTGAAAAGAAGAAAGATAGGACATCTTGTATAGAAGAACTGTCTCTTGAACTAAGATATTACAGGCAAATCCTGCTTGCTTTGGAGGAAGGTGTTTTGACCAAATACTTGATCTGAGGCTGGTGAACTGCTTCCGTGGACTACACAAAGTCCCAGTCAGAGAGGGAGAGACCTTTGATTTTAATTGTCTAGTTACAACCTCCCCCCAGCTCAAGAAAGTCCTTTTAAATCTATACCTCATGTTGATCAGGAATAACTGGAGGAGAAAACAAATTTTTCATCTGCTCTCTCCCCAGATCTTCAAACCTCCGTGTGAAGGTACCGTACTGCACACCACGCATCTGCAAAGCCCTCCTTCCACCTGTGCACTGTGACCGCTGCGAGCCTGGGACTCTGCTGCACCGCTCCAAACAGGAATGCAGGCATCGTGTCTGCATATGTGAAGGGTACTTAAAAACTATTGTTAGTAGGATCAGATTAGCAGTAATTTAATTTTAATGGGAATGTTTACGCTGAAACATCTACAAGTACAAAGAGCTACAAATCATATCTGCCTTTAATTAATTCTCTTGATAAATCAGCTTCTCAGACTGCACCAAATTACCTTAATGAGGAAAAATTCTTGTTTATA
Organism: Anser cygnoides; assembly: GCF_040182565.1. Taxonomy (NCBI): domain Eukaryota; kingdom Metazoa; phylum Chordata; class Aves; order Anseriformes; family Anatidae; genus Anser; species Anser cygnoides. The sequence continues at coordinate 22,469,824 of NC_089882.1, forward strand.
TCAACAACGTTTAACCAAATGTGGGATGTTTATAGCAATAATTCAAGAGTGTCCTTCAAGGAGCACAAACAACCATGATGGATGTTCAGGTTTGTGCCGCTTTTTCTGTTCTCTTCCCTCCCATCAAATTACTAATATGTTTGGTTTAAAAATAAATGGAGATGTTTTGGGTAAGCAGTAGTATTGCTGAAGGGGAAATGGGCTAAATTATAGCACTAAATTATTTGCTTACGTAGGCGAAGGTCCCACCCAGTTTGGAAAAGACCTTTTATAAATCAGACTCACCATGAAGATTGGCTTTATTTTAGGGACACTTTGGTTAATTTTTTACTTTAGCAACAGACTAAACTTTAGTTAAAGCTCGGTCGGTCTGAGAAATTTCCTCTCTCTTCCAGTGCCACATAAGCAACCCGTTCCCCGCAGCGTACACCTGCTGGCACCATGCAGCCAGGCTCCATCCCGCTACGTGGCATCCCACAACTGATTTTCAGTTTAACTTTAACTTGATTTTCAGTACGTGCCACTGCCCTTCCATCCATGCTGCCACTGCCCTTGGCAGCAGGGCTCAAAGCGTGTGCTGCAGGCACTGACACCCGTGAGGGCAGCTGCGGGCAGGGCAGCACCGCCAGGTGAGATGTGTGCCTCCGACTGAGGCATGTACCATGCGATGGCAGCTTTGCTGGGGAAGTGCTGGTGTTTCTGGCTTATCTGTGTGCTGCATATATCAGGGCTGTTGATTCAAGGTGTAATATTTCTGATGCCCAGCGCAAAGTTTTGCCTGTCCATGGGCGCGGATATTGCTGAGCTCAATGACAATTCAGGGTAGGCATGGTGGCAGAGGAGGAGAATGCTTATAAAAGAACATATGAAAAAGGTGGTGTGGAAAATAGACTTATTCAGTGCCTGTTTTTTTGCAAGGAGAATGCTATCCTTCCTGACAGTGTAAGGCTGGGGCACCTCTGCCTTTGTGGAGGTTTTTACTACCTTGCTCGGTCTCTCATTTCTTCTCTAACTGCAGCTAGGAAGCTATACGTGGGTCTGCTTGTGATTAGGGTTAAGAAAGATGTTTTCAGCAGACACTGTTTTCTAATGGTTTTTGTCTTCTGTTCTATGACTTTTTGAAATCAGTCTTTCCAACATATTCGCTGTTTGAAATCTCTCCCCTTTAACTTTTTTTCAGCTCATAATTTGTCAGCATGGTTTAGAAAGCATTCCCTGTATTTTTCTTTAATTGGAATTCATACATTTGGGGTTTATACAGAAGTCATGTACTATTTTTATATGGCTTGTTTAAGTTAGCATCCTGCTGAAAAGGCCTCATGAGTATTTGCCTATATTTATGAATTCAGTATTTCCTTTCTGAAAATATTTTCCCATCATTCACTTTTAGAAGAGTTCTTGCCCATCATGGGGTATACCCCAACAGTTTCTGGAGAATGTCAGTATAAGGACAGAAATATGTATTTGATGAATCGGTTTTAAAAAATTGAATGGACACACCAAATAATATCTTTCATCCAGCCTTGTTCATCATATTGAATAACACCAATTATCGTACTCACAATGAAACTGGGACTTTTTCAGGTCCCCTTTCCATTTCAGTTTTACAGCACCATTGATTTGGTTTGTCTTTGCAGGTATTTCTGCACAGATTTGAAAAAAAAGTTATATTCATCCTAGTGAACAATAAATGTTTCATAGCAAAGAGGTCACACTTGAAATAAACCTCAGAATCTTTTATGCTCTTTTTGCAATATTATAAATTGTAGTGGGAAAAAGCATCCTTGTAAGAACAGCGCTCACCACCTATGAGAATTATCTTTTTCCTTTCTATTAGCTGTCCCTTTCACTTTCCAAAATAACTCAAGTCGTTCCTGGGGAGAAAAGGGGGAGTTTTTTATTTAATAAATCAAAATTGAATATAAATAACACTTTGCAATTATGAGTGTTTAAATTCCAAATTTTTTAGGCTAATCACTTTCAGAGACAAACAAGAGATTGAATTTATATCGCCTGCAGTTGTTATTGGAAAGGTATGCCTAGAGATTGCTAAATGAAGTCAGTCCCAGTGCAATTATGATCACTCAAGCATGCTTTCAACGTATCGTGCCAAATTAGGTAGATTTGAGCAATTTGACTTCCTGTAACAAATCTCCAGGGCACTTTTGAGAAAGTACAGACTGTTTACAAACACTCTCAGGTTTCATGAGTAACTCAGCGCAACAGCAGTCCTAGCAGCACACAAGCACACACCTGTCAAACTGTGACAGCATGGACTTCTCATGCTACATGTGCTGGAGAAAGACCTCACTCTCTTGGTTTTGTTATCCTTTATTTGCAATTTAAAAACTGAAAGGCCACCAAAGTTTTAATTACCTTGGACTCGGCCTTTTGAAAACCAAAATGCTACAATCTGTTAAATGTAAATATTGTCAGCTTTCTGTATTACATTTTTTCTTTGAATTATTTTGTGTTGCCAGAGTTGAACTTTTTTTCTCTCTCTAGCACAAAAAAGCAGAGATTGTGTATCTGGACTATATACAGTGGAGGTAAAACAGTTTAGCTAATGCTTCTAAAGCACTGCTATTGCCCTGTTCCTGATCCAATATAGATGGTCGCTACTTCTGCAAGCACGATCCAGCAGATCATTTTGCTGACAGCAGAGGTCTCAAAACCAGCACAGACAATTTAAGTCATATATTTTCCACTGAAAACAGACCAAACTTCCTTTAGAAGTTAAAAGTGAATCTTGCAGAAAGTACTAAAGTTGCTCTTATGTCATGAGTACCACATTTGCAGAGTACAGTTCTTCCTGAGGCAGGGATCAAGTTGCCGTAATGCAGTTAGTGAGCGGCACATTTTTTCCTGTTCAATGTACCATAATGACATTTGTTTCCAGCTGGGGGCTTTGGGCCCAGCTCCGTACCTGTGCCCAAGCCACACTCACTCCAGCAGTAAGTGTTTGCGTGGTCAGGGCCTGCAGCCGTGGGTGCATAGGGTTACACTCTGTTCAATCGCTTTCCTGGGTCACGGCCAACGTGCTCAGCACCTTGAAGGACTCAGCTCTAAAGAGATGTTAAAGTGCTTGCTCTTTCCCCAAGCATTGCAACTGAAAAAAAAAAAAAAAGAAGTCTCTAATTAATGGTGCTGTACAGCCGAGCACTTCTGCAGCTCCTCCAGCACAGCCATGCCAAGCTCCTGCTGGTGCCCTGCTCATCCCTGAGTTGTGGTAAAAGCCCATAGGTGTTGGGTTTGTGTAAACAGAGTCAAAAAGCACTGCTTTAAAAACACTTCTTTTGGAGCAGGAGGGTGGGCGGGTGGGTTAAGAGGGAAAAGTTTTTAAGCCCTTCCAAAGTGCTGCAAATACATTAATTCACGTGGGTCCATGGCGGGAGCAGAATGCAGTTAGACTTCAGTGATTTGCAATAGCTGCTTTTCTGCCGATCGCTGAAAAATCAAAACTCAGTCCTGTGTGTAACATCACAGGCTGGAAGCAGCAGCACCATGCGATGTGATGGTGTTTTACTGCAGCGCCAGCCCCATCTATGCTGGGACCTTCTGCCCCTGCCCTGCACTTTTCATGATGTACGTGGAGAGAAGAGGGAGTTTCCACAATTACCCCACCACAGAACTAGTTGTTCAGCAGCTTATACTACTCTCCCTTTTATAAAGAAGAATTAAAAGCTCATTGAAAATGCTCTGGCAGCTGGGATTTTTTCTTGGTTCTGTTTAACAGCTGGGACAGCTTGACCTGTTGCAGTAAGTGGGGTCTCCTTGCCGGCATTTCAGCACCTTGCTGCCTTGGCCTTACCGGATCAGTCCCTGCCTGCGTACAACATTTGTTCATGTCGCTGCATGCTGCCTTTGGTCTTCCTACTTCAGGGCAGACAGTCAGCTGCTTCTCAGGAAGATGTAAACTAAAGAAAGTATCTTTGGCCTCTGGTCTGGAGTCCTGCGTTACAGATGTGCAATGTACTGAGTTGGTGTTGTGGACACAAGATTGTGCGCTTGGAGCTTCAGAAATGCTCGTGTCAAGCGTTTGCAGAGCAGAAATGTCTCGGGGAAGGTCTGCCCTTCCTTCAGGAGACCCTGAGCAAACCCCCATCCCCAGGACTTGAATCTTTGCAGGACTCCACAAACTGTCCCGGCCTTTTCCACGGGCACTGGGGAGAGGAACATGCAGACGTGCTCCAAAGCCTTCAGCCCCTCTTCCTCCTCCAGGCTCAGGGGATGCCTGGGGTCTCGTGGTCTCTGAGCAGAACATATCGCACAGTGAAGGGTCTGAGCAGAGCTCCCGGCCCAGGCCCTGCCAAAGGAGCCACAGCCTGCTTTCCAGTCTGGTGCAGTGCTAATAGGATTAGAAAGATATACATTTTTTGAATTGTCTAGTTTAAAGTTTACTGTTGTGTTGGGTTTGGGTTGTTTTGGCCTGTGAAGCTGTAACATAACCTCCCTCGCTCCTGTAGCTCATCCGAACAGCACGCAGCATTTTAGCCTCTGCCACAGGCATCTGGGTTTTTGTCAGGCTGCTATATTAATTAAAGTTGGTCCTGCCTAAGGAGCGTGTGGGCCTGAGCTGGCTGTGCTAGAGGCTTGGCACGTCTTGAGTTTATTGACCAATTAAAAGCCCCCTGCAGCTAATTAAGCTCCCTCAGCTTTTGGGTGTTGGTGTGTTTGCCATACAGCAGAGTGGGTGCTGGCTGGGGCCAGGGAGGGCTGGGTTTCACTCCCCCTCCACCGTGGGCTGCCCTGGTGGGTGCTGGTGGGACCACGCGAGGCATGCCCTGTGCCACCAGCCGAGCTGCATGCCAGAGGGTGGGCAGCACGGCGCTCGCTGTGGTTCGAGCTCTGCAGCAAATGGGCAACAAAGAGCAAACTTTATAGGCTGTCTGAAACATAAGCAATTGCTGCACTGTGAAAAACAGGGGTAAGTAAACATGAGAGAAAGTGACCATAGCACAAGGGCTGCATCCATGGGATTTTTCATGTCTGCAATTATTCATTCCCCTGCAAACAATGCCAGAGCAGGCTGGCAAGACTGTCTGGTTCCTGTTTAAAGCGCAAAAACACTTTATTGTTTATATTTCTGTTTGTTTGTGTTCATGACTTTCTTCATTACAATGAAGAAGATCTAGGAGCATGTTATGAAAAGGTACTAATTGTATAGAGCTTAAACTAGATACCTGAATGTTCTGCAAGGAAATTTTTTTGCAGTGGGTTGGAGTTTTTGCATCTACTGTATAAACATTTAATTTGCAGTGTCATTGCTCACTTGCACTGTTTGTTCCTGTGATATGAAACATTGCATTTCAGCAACAACGTAGTGAGTTTTCTGTAGGAGCTGGTAATGCGTCATCCAAAAGCACTTCTTCCCCCCAGCCTTTGCCAGCTATACCTTGTTTACCTTTTACTTGTAATAACAGTAATAAAGCAGAGAAACTATTAGTTGTATATTAGTTGAAACAAGTGATCCCTAACTTTTCTGGTTTGGTTTTGTTTTAATAGTCGTCACTGCAAATTTTATTTTAATTTTTTTTCTATGCTTATGCTATGTGTCTATCCAATTTTAAGAACACTAGGTAAGAAATATCTGTAAATAAATACGTAGTATTTTTTTGAAAGTCAGCTGGATGTATGTCTTCGTGTTTAACTCTCAGCAGACCCAGCTGCGGGAGTTTTAAACACAATTGCAACTGAGGATTAGTCCTGCCACTCAGTATTTTAAATGTAGTTTCCTTCAATGGAGGCTCTTATTTAAGCCGGTAGATGCCAGGTACTGCTCCTTGTGCCCTGGTTCTGTTTCTTCCAGATGCCCAAACTGAGGGAGATGCTTCTTTCAGGATAGGCATCCTGGCAGGCTCTGCACCAGGCTAGATTTTAAAGTGCAGCCAGATATTAAAACGCTTGTGAACGTGTGCTCAGGCTGTTTTACCACACCAAGCTGTGTGGAAGCTCGTGTTTACAGCTGGAGCACGAAACACGCCTGCAGTGTACACTGGGCTGGGTGACGACCCCAGCACAACCGTGGGGCTGCTTCCAGCCTTGCCCCTCAGTACTGCAGCATCTTGTCTCTCTCTGGGGCTCCTAAACTTCAGCTCAAGTTTAGCACGCTCTCTGTGGTAAATAAGCACTAACAGATAACATCTAGAGTTTTTTCCAACTTTGAACTTTTTTCCAAGAAATGCAAAGGTCAAGTGGAGTGAAATTGTTTTTAAAAACAAACAGGCCAACAAAGAAAAGAATTAATTGCAGGTTTGAAATAACATAACAGCATTGGAAAGGAGCAAAATGGGTTTGTAGCTTGAAATCTTATTTCAAGTGATTTATGTTCATCATATTTCTGCTTGTAAACAGAGATTAGAGAATAAACTTAATAAATCTCCCACTAAGGCACAGAGAGGCACATGTGCATTGCTAATGTTTTAAAGGTTCCAGTAAAAGCTCTAGATTTCACTAACAAGCAGACACATTTTTTGCAATGAAAGCTGAGGAGAAAATACTTTCCTGTGAATTAATGAGCTAATTTTTGGATTACACTCACAGCTGTTACTACATGGGCTGGCTTTGGTCATTGTAATACGTTCTGATAGTCCCCCTAGTAACAAGTAAAGCAGCCTCCCAAGCTATGAGCAGTTCAAAGCTTTTGATTACACGCAGGTCCTTGAAGCTTCCAGTCGACCACTTGCTGTTATGCATGCTCTCCGTCTGAGAGAGCATCCACATGACAGAAGCTTGCAAGAAGGTCTGCTTGAGCAATGCTTTCAAGATGTCAGTAATCAGCTAACAGCAGACATTAAGAGCAACTATTACAGCCCTTGCCATCCAGGTTGGGGGATTTCTGTGTTCCTTCAGGAATGATCAAACTTAATCTCAGTAATACAGAGCACAGGCTCTCCAAAAGAGATCCAGGCTTGTCATGTGTCACACTGTTTTCTCAAGCCAAAAATAAATATATATATATATGTTTTTTTCCTTCAACTTCTACGTTTCATCTGCTGAAGGATTTGAAATATAACATGTGCATGGGCCGGCTCTGCCGGTGAGCCTAACCTGGCTGCCTTATGCTGGCAAGGCTTTAAATGGGAATGGTCTCTGAGAGAGGCCTGAAACACTGACCCGCAGCTACACTCACTTCGTGAATGGTTAGGATTTGTCTTTCTGCTCCAAACTTTACTTCTACGAGCCCTCGGGTCCCCTTCATACCTTGTGCATTATACACTTTCCATTAACAGATGCCACATGTTAACAGCTTTAATAGAACTTATTAGGTTTAATGGGATGGCGGTAGGGAAGTAGCAAGCAGGATGATGGATAGTTGCAATTCATCCATTAAGAAAGCTTACTTTAAAAGTCTTTGTCGGTGTTTTACCTGTGTTTAAAGCATCTCTAAAGTGATCAATTAGCCAAGAACTTTTAAACAAAATTTAAAGCTCAGCACTGACTTGCAGCCTAACAGAAAGTACAAAAGATAAATGACTTGTGTAGCGCCTCAGCATTTACACTAATGTATGTGGGGAGGGTAATTGCATCGTTTTATAGGCTTTCATTTACATAAAAAGGAAATCAGTGCTTGACATGTAACAAAGTTATGTGAGAAATAACCACAGTTTGCTGTACTGCGCACTAATAAAATATGTTTGTTTAAAAAGGTTTGCTCATGAGACAGCTGTTTGCACAAACTGATAGCATAGGCAAAGACGAATACTTTATGATGTGCTTTTTTTTTTCTTGTTCATTCCAAACACTGTGTATGCTGCAGTGCTTTTACAGTAAAATAGTCTTGGCTTATACATTTCATAAACAGAATAAAAATGAAGTGGCTAGTAATCTACCTTGCAACCACACTTGTCCACAGTGAAATTATCAGAAAAAAAGATCTGTGTTTGAATGTAAAGCACTGAGACTTTTGGAGCTGTACAACTGGTTATTAAATTGAACTCTTTCCTTGCATTTCAGGTTTTAAAATGACTCTTTTTAAACATTTACCTGAGTTCTCTCGGGTGTTTTGCTGAGGCATTGTCAGAGATGTCTAAATGTGCATAAGCTCAGCTGTGTGTTGCCCAGTGAGCTTAGATGTCACGAGCTGCTCTGCTTATGGGCTTTAATGCAAGAGGAAAGAAACATTCCCACTATTGCCCTCCCCATGTTAGCACTGCTGTGCCCTGCTGCCACCAGACACGCTCTGTAAGGAAAGCGAAGAAAAATGTTTCAGTAATACATGTTCATTTTTCCTGATTTTAGCTAAGTTGTCTTGGGGAAATGTTTGTATCTGTGCTTCCATTCCCTGCGTGCTGCTTGTTCTTGGCAAGAGGAAAATCAGGCGTTAGTGAGAGGTAATGCCAGCGCCAACCTGGGCAAGGGAATTTGGCCACGTGAAGGAAATGGGACCTTTCAGCAGAGCATCACAAGTAGAAATGGCCTTAGCTTGCATTTCACTCATCCAGCTCAGCACTCTCCTAAGGTTTGGGGGATGTTCAGGGTCAGCGTTTTGAACCGAGTCAATTCTAGTTCTGCATTTTTAGTAAACCAGCAGCAAAAGCATTGGTGAGTCCAAGTTTAAGACTCCTCTAAGCTTCCTCCTGGAAAATAATTTTTATCTATTATATTTCTGAAAGGTGCAATTGTTACTCAGGCTAAGAATGACTGTTATTTAAATCACAGAATATGAGTAAGAGTTTATTTATATCCAGTCAGTTCCTTAAATGGGAAACAATGCACTTGTGTTTGTTCTAATGCATTATTAATTTCAGTCTGCTGGATTTCTTTTGTTCTGGAGTATGAACCTATTGTCGAGAAACAGCCAAATTTTGTATATATTTAAATATATACAGATTCCCAGCGTTTGAAATGATATGATTTGTGCTCTTTGCAATATATTTACCCAGAAAATTTTGGCTCCAGTAGAGCATCTGGTTCCCAGTGCATTCCTCATTTTTAAACTTGGTTTTGGTTTTGACGTTGGAAGACCAAGTGACAGAAGGTCACATACTGAGCCCTGACTCAGCGGGAGGCTTGAACCGTGCTCTTGCTGCCTGCATGCCTTCTGCTCCATGTGCTGTCCGGGCTGGGACAGGTCACCAGCAGCAGCGAGTCGCACCACAGCAGGAAAGCACACCAGCCCAAGGTACCTTTTAGAGTAGGAAGCAGCAATGACTGCTCTGCTGTGAGATCTTCTGCCTAACACAGATCCTTGCCAGCCCAAGGTGGGATGTGGGCACAATGTTCACTTCCCCTTGTTCTATGAGAAGTGCAAAAATGCTGGTGGCTGCTGGCAGATGGGCAGCGCAGGAGCCCTGAAGTGAACAGTGTAAGTGTGGTGGGTTTGTGATGTTCCTATGCAAAAAAAAGCCATATATTAGTGGGTATAAAAAGCATTGGGTGCCTCAAGGGGTGTTACAGAGCAAATGTCGGTATGTGTGTCCCAGTGGGCATGGTACAGGAGAGGGAGGGCATGGTGCAGGAGAGGGAAGGCTTGGTGCTGCCCACTGGCCTGGGCTGGAGCTGAAAGGCTGCCCATGTGGTTGTAAGAAAAAGTCCAGACAACTTAATCAAGTTAGTAATTGCCTTTTTATTTTCAGATTTAAGGGGGAGATAAGCATGCTGGGACGGCTCTTCAGCTCTGTAAGTGCAGCTTCCATTCATGTCAATGCCAAAGTACAAATTCAAGCAAGTTTGGGCTCTGAGCGTTTACTTTCTAGCTATGTTTCAGCTAGATATCTGTGACATAAAATCATACTACTTTCCCAAAGCAAGCCATCGCTTTTATGCCATATCTGCAAACAATTAGTCAAAAATGGTACTTATTTGAACTGTAATCGTCTTAATCTTCCTGTGCAAGAAAATTCCTAAACCTTGAGCCAATATTGTGACAGTTGGTTTATTATTTGATAACACAGGCATTCTATATAACAACACTGCTCTGGATGTGGAGTGTCCTTTAATCAAGTGCAGGGCTGGAGACAGAAATCGTAGATGTGTTGGTCTCATAAGTGATAGGAAGCCATCAACACTGACTGGCTCTGCAGAAAGCATGTAGTTAATATAGAGTGGCTCTTCTCTTCTCTGGAAACCCCTTAGGATGCCCATTGCACGTCCACATGTTCTCACTGAAGTCTGAAAACCAGACCTGCTCCATTTCTGCAAATCCTGAGCATGGTGAACATGGAGAAGATGGGACCTGCACCCAGCTGTTTCAGGTGGCACGGTTCTGTACTGACATGGAAATTATTCATTTGCTCTTTACAGACCTGGAAATTCCCATTGACAAATTAAATTTTGGGGATCCATGGAGGTTCTGGGACATACATCCACAAACACATTTTCTCGTAATTGGCAGCTGGCACACAGTATTTTATGCTGATTCAGAAACTGATATTCTGTACCTCTCACAGCAAAGTCTAAGAAAGTTCTCTGCTGAGATCCCTCATAAATTTCTATAACACATTTACATTCCCAATCTGCATCTAATTTAGGTTTAATAAGACATTTATACTACAGTGTATTCACTAACACTCCATGATCATTAAAACCTGTGGACGATTAACAAGTTCATGACTCGCAGTGCCCAAGCTGCTGGCCTGCTGCTGGAAGTACTGCTGCTGAAGGCCCTAACCCAGGCCTGCCTGGTGAGGCCTTCTTGCATGGCCCCGGGCAGGGGGGTTCCCCATCTGCCCTGGCCCAGAAGAGCCAGTGCGACAGCCAAGCTCCAGTGAAACCACAGCAGGTTTTACCTCTCGGTTGTGGAGACTTGAGATTTAATCCCCCAGATTTCCTCATTTTTCAAGGCACACCAAGTGCTGTCATGTAACCGAGGGGCAGCTCGGGGTGCCTGGTGCCCTCATGAGATGCAGAAGGGGCATTTTCCTCACCCGCACCCCAAACCCTAAAAATCCCTAATCCACGTGGAGGTGGCTGTGCAGAGGGGCTCCCGCCCAGCTCGCACCACACAATGTCGCGTGCGCTTCTATTTTAACCAATCTACAACACAATAGACAAAACATGAGAAATATTAGACAAAATAATGGAGGGAAAAGTTAAATTTCCCTGTCAAAATATCTGTTTTCGTTGTTTGTGCAGGCCTGACAACGTCTCCTAGCTTGCGGCATGAAAAATGGAGATTATTTCTCCCGGCGCTGGAGAGGGGACAGGGCCCATCAGTCGCTCAGAGCCGTCCGGACATGCCGAACTCTGCCCCACGGCCCGATAACATCAGGGTAAAATACCTGCCAACAAGTCGGCAACAGGAAGCTGTCAGAGTGGGGAAGAAAGCACGATAGCGTCATCTCTCTCTGCTCGTAAAATAACAGCGCCTTTTTTTTACGTGACCCAGGTACTAAGTAGCACTGCACCAGCCAAGCTGTAAGAGAAGCCTTTGTTTAACAGCTGGAAAAAGTGCTTAAATCACTCATAAAATATTACCCGGGTTTGACAAGTTTATCTAGCAGTACCGTTGAGATCCTCAGCAATGGTGTTTCTGCAGTCAGAAAGGAGCATTTTATACGAGGGTGGATGTGTAATTATTTAAAGCATTAATAGCAGTTCAGCGGGATACTCTTGTGCTGTCCACCCTGGAATTTAACCACTTCTGCACACTGACTGAGCTGCTAGTACCTGGGAGGGAAGGTCGGAGCCAGGCACGATTTTAGGAAGGTGTGGTATAAAGGACCACGTCTGAAGCTGAAAACGACCAGGAGAAGCAGGATGCTGGCAGTGCCGTACTGGAGCAGGCTCCTCATGTCCTGTGGGACCTGCAGCATTGGGTCCCAGCACAGCCGTGCTGCCCTGCAGGGCTCGGTCAGGCAGCGGGGCTCAGGTCCCCAGCTGTGCTCTAGTTGGGGCAACACCCAAAATACAGGTCCTGCTCTGCTGTGTATTACGGGTCAGAGCTGCACCCACAAAGGAGTGCAGCTTTATAAGCATGGTTTCATGTCAAGCCATAGGAACTGCTCTGATCGGCTGGAACTAAAGCCTGATGTCCCCTCCTGGGGCAGCAAGTGCCAGTAATTCAGTGGGTCCATCGCAAGGAGCATGGATGAAGAACTGATACAAAAGAAATTATTTTCATTATCAAATCTTTCTACTCCATTAGGATTTATTCAGGCATTCAACTTCCATTATTATCTATGGTTCCTGAAATTTAATTCTTGGATTTTTCAGTCAACTGTCCTGGCCAGCAGCAGGAAGGCTATGATGAAGCACCTTTTATCCCGTTGAGATTTTTTTTTTAACCTCCTCGCAAGCAGGAGGCTGCCCCAGGAAGTCTTGGGGCCAGGGACCAGGCAGGCAGGCGGTTAACAACAGGCGGCTTTCATTGCTGGGGCACGTCGTGGCGGCGCTGCCGGCTGCGGCCTGGCCCCAATTCATTACCCGCTGCGAGCGCAGAGGTCAAACACCCAAGCCCCCGTGATGGGGCACCTTACGCAAAGTGCACGTCCTGGGAGGAGCCCCTGACAGCTTTGATTTTTCCCACACACAAACTGTTGGTACAAGATGTAATCTGGGAATGAAAGGGCTGTGGACGGGATGATTGGGGACAGCTGCTCCCCAGAGGCCTCCAGCGGCAGGGCCTGCACTAAATACCCTCCGCTTTCCATGGCCCGGGGACAGGAGAGGTGTCAGGCTACAACAAGGCACAGATGGAAGTGAACAGGATTAAGTAGTGCTGATTAAGTATAAGTATTTTTCAGTAGTGTAATGGCACTTAAAAAGAAAAAAAAAAGAGATGAGAAGAGGAGCTAAAAGAAGGTGGATGGGCTCTCCCCAGCCCCTGGATGACTAGGCTGTGCCCAAGATGGTTGCCCCATGCCTGTGGGTGCCTCTGTGCTCAACAGCACTTGGCTTCAAAGAAAATGATTTCTGTGGCAAGGCTGCCCTGCCTCGATTGCTGCAATGAGGAGGAGAAGAAGACACAGCCTTTTGTACCCACTCAAGTTAGCAGCAGTGACTGCGGCGGGGTTTGGATCAGGATCATGCAGTGTAAGAGCTACTCCAGTATTTTACTAAAACACAGTGGCCTTTTTTTCCTTTCTTCTGCATGTAGAGGTGACTGCAGCAGGTGTTCACTGCTTCCCTGCTAGCTCTTCTCTGGGGGTAAAAGCACAGATACGTGCTGATAGAAGCACCTATGGTGCGTGGATACATCCTGCTGCTCTCTAGGTGGGAAGAGGTTTCACAGAGTTCTCCCAGTTTAATTTATTTTGTCAAATCTTATATGTACTAGAGATGGATGAAGAATAAACACAGCTTTTGATCAATTCCCTCCTGACATAAATGAATGACTTTTTTTTTATCAGTTACCTTGACACTATAATAACAGCTCTTAAATCTGAAGAGGTGGAAATGTGCAACTGCAAAAAAAGGCATGAAGAATCCATGATGTGATCAGAGATATATGGACGAAATTCCCAATGCGCAGGATAACAGAGCTGATTTATGATGTTTTGATTAATCGGTGTCACACAGTTGATTTTGGCTCAGACTGACAGTTCATTTTAATGAACCTCAAATACACGTTTTCTATTGGCACATCTATGCTATTCTTCCCTCCTCTCAATAGCTTTCTGTGCGCTCCTGAGGTTCTGCAATGCTCTGGCTGTCAGGAAAATCTGATACTGAAGTGGTGATGCTGTAACTGGGGAAAGTTCTGTTGTTTTTGTCAGTTCTCCCCTGCCCTTGAAGAGTCAGTTAAATCACAGTCAGCCTACAAGTGTTTTAATTTTCCTCTCCGTTCACAAAGGCACTGGTACAGGGAGGTCTTGTGCTTTCGCACCCGTAACAACTGAAAGCAGTTAGCAGCTCCTGGACCAGGCCCTCGTCAGAGACCTCCCGTTACAAATCAGTTGTGCGCTTCCAAATTGCTTTTGCTGCTATCAAAACCTCCCTCGTGCTCCACAATATACCTAAAGGTTACATAAAGAAGGCTAGCTAATCCAAAAGAGGAGGAATTTCCAACTCCATTAACTTTACTGTAATCTGAGAAAACTCTTCCCAGATTGTTTGTGCACAAATTGCTCTCACTAATGGCCACAGCGAAGGTGGTAGTGCTGCCTTGGCTGCTGCCGCATGTGCGCGTGGAGCCCACACTGTGCAGCCTGTATTTCTTCTAACTACTTGATGAGCAGGACTACATTTATCCTGCTCTCTCTGGGAAATGGACATCAACCACCACGGGAGCCCACCTGCCCTCTCCATGCAGGACTGTGGGACCAAGCACAGCACCAGGGCCTCGGGGTGCTTGCAGCGCTGCTGCTGCTCCTGCTCCTGCTGCTGCTGCTGCTGCTGCTGCTGCTGCTGCTGCTGCTCCTGCTGTTATTCTCACCTGCCGCTTGGCATACAAGGTGGGGTTTCTTTCCAGCTTGCCAAATCTGTGTCTCAAATTATTATTATTTTGCTGACAGAAGTATAATTTTGTAATCAGTTAAACAGCTGATCAAGTAAAACTGCAGTACTTTAACTGAGCAACTACATGTTCATTTGTATCCTACATCCCAACACTTGTGCTGGCTCTTTGTGAAGGATGACAGTAGTGTGAGTCTCCTGCCTGTATTTCCCAACACAGGTGACATTTCGTTATGCTCATTGCACAGTAATGTTACGATTTTGAAATAAAATGCTTACACAGAAAATAAGTTGATCCCTAGGGGCTGTCAGTGTTTGGTGAGAAAAACTTTCAAGAGGAGGAGGAGTGCTGGTCTCTTGAACTCAAGTGCTCCACTTGCAAGCATGCAGCAGTGGCTGGTGTGATCCTGCATTTGCATACGAGGCTGAAAATGTTCCTGGAGCACTGCTTTGGCCTGTTACAGAGCACAGCTTTCCCCTGAAACTGCCCAGCCACCACAGAACCTTACTTCTGCCAGTACTGCTTTGTGAGGAGCTAGGGAGCAGCATCCTGCTCTGGTAGTACTGGAAAATTGGCATGCTTCAAGCAGAAAATCTCAGCTGGCATCGTTACCATCCCAGTCCTTGGTACCTGGCCCTGCTGCCTGCCAGTTGGAGGTAAGTGCACTTGGGGAGCTTTGTTTAGGATGTACACCTTGTTTTACCACGGAGGGAGCACGCCAGAACAGAAACTCAGAGAAAACAGCTCACACAAATCTGTGCTGGGCAAGTGGGGTGGCACCCGAGGTGGGAAGTCTGCACCTTTGGTCCTCCCCAAAACCACGGCCATGACTTATGGTGCAGGGGCAGATCCAGTTCAGGCAGGGTAGATCTGGGGAGGACTCTGTTGTCCACAGCAACTGCTCATCCCGCAGGATTTACGGGTGGTTCTGGTATCAAAGCCACGGGCAAAATGCAAGAGCTTCATTGAAAACCAGGACTACAGGACATTCCCCAGTGTGTACTGAAACAATTTCCAATTTCTAGATAAGGGTGAATTCCTATTTTGACTCTGTGCATTCATAAATGCAGTGCATGCGGAATTCCCAAATTACTGTGCTATTCCCCAGGAATTAGCAGCCACCCCACCTGTAAAAATAAATAAATAAATAAAATAAAAAACATTTCAGTTGGATTATGTGATGAGCTTTCCATCTGGAATAGTGATTATTTTGTCTTCATTATAATAGCACCAGTGATAATTTTTCCCTTACTTTAGAAGAGAAAAAGACCAGCTATTTCCTTAGCTCTGGCTCTCAAAGTGTTTTTCATTTTGCCTCCTCATTGAAAATGCCACTGCCCTGACCAAGCAGATGATTTCAATGTAGGCTGGATTTTGAGAGGCAACAATCACTGAATCCATGCAACAGCTGGGTAGGAGCCAGCACAGAGTAATTTAATAGGATTAATGGCATGATTATTTTCATATAAAATTTTATAATGCTTATTTATTTATAGACGATTTAAGATTATGAAGTCATGTTTAATACAAAATCTGCTACTTCAGCTCTATAAAAATACATCTTTATTTCTGTAGTTGTGTGTGGCGGACACATGCATTTCATAACTGCAGGAGAAGGAAATCTCACACTGTATCTAGTTTGTGGTAAAGCATTTGACTGTCGATTAATGTGTTGAATTTTGCAGTTTAGAAAAAAATGTCCCTAATCAGAGAGGTCAGGGATGGTTCAGAGCACACTTTGTAACAAGTGGTTGGTTATTTCTGCTGTGGATACTGTAATACCAGTGGTTAAGGACACTTGGAAAATACTGGTTAGCAGTGGTTTTCAGTGAAATTTTGGTCTATCTACACAAGCCCTCCAAATTCTTGCAGGAAAGGTACTGTACATGCAGATGGTGTGGTGGTCAGGCCACAAGCTGGGGCTACAGGTAGAAGAGAAAACTCGTCACTTATGTATAATTCAGCATGTTACATACAGCAGATGATAGACAAATGGAGAACAAAAATAGGATCAGCTCTTTAGTTGTCATTGCCTTCAGACACCACAGCAAAGAAACACAAGTCGACCAAGTTTCCTAAAGGTGAATCGAGCTCACCATCAGCCAGGAATCTGGCATTATTTCTCAAAAAAGGGCTTTTACTTTGCAGGTGGGTCCCAGGCATTTCTCCGCAGGTCATGGTGGAGATTACGTTTCAGGTCAGCAGCCTAATGAGGAGCTGCCTGCCCTGCCAGGCGAAGGAATGCCATATGGCTTTTCTTCCCTACTTAACACATTATGAAAACTAAAAGAAACATCATTTGGAGCTGTCTTGGATTGCTGAGAGTTCAGGGGGAAACGGGACTAAATGTGTGATGCGGTTTGCGAACAAATGCTAGCAAAATCAGTTTTGTACCGAGCAATATTGCTTTTCTGCTATTTTAACAGATTCTGACAGTTATTGTTTAGCATAGTTTGGCAGCATATTAAAAAGATTTGTTCTCTAAACAAGACCCCACTTAACTGTTTACTGGTATCTCCTTCTCTATTTAATATAAGTAGAGGCAGCTTCCACATTTGTTCTGCCAAAGCAAGAAGGCATTGAAATAAGTCTGAAGGGTAGCTTGGCTTCCCAGCTATTTCCAGGGAGCTCAGTCACTCATGTGCATACTGGAAGTCAGTTGCCCTGTGAATGTACTGTAATCAAAGGGCTAAAAATGTGGCATGCAGGTGCTGCATGGTGCGACTGCACAAAGACCTACCTAAAGCCTCAAAGTGCAAAGAAGCCGATTCAGAAAGCCAGGGTTGTAGTTTTGAGACTGTCCAGCTGGTAAATGCTTGGCAAAATTATTGTCTAAAAGACTCTAGGCTTAAAAATTTAGGAGTTTTCATGTTAAGCTTTGTCAAAACTTTCTGTGGGCTCTCTGTCCGTGAATCTGTCTGTTCCTCTCACTTTCTCTTTTTGAGTGGGGGGTTGAGAGGTTGGCGAAGGGATAGACTCCAGATGTCGAGGGGGGAAAAAGAAGGGAAAAAAATCGGAACTGATCCCAACAGAGTGCTCTGAATCAATGGCCTCCATAGTCTAACAGCCCGTGAACCTCAGCTCCAGTTAACAAAGGCATTATCTGTGCCAGGAGCGATGCTGCTGCTCTCCGACTGTATTTGTACTACAAGCTTTTCATATTCAGAGGAAGTGCCCTGGGTCGGTGAGTGTTCAGCTAGGTAACCCCGGGGTCAGGTTTAATTGCTCTAAAAGGTGGCACATGGCAATGAATGAGCTCTAATGATTTAGATAGTATCTATTTCACATCAAGAAGTTTCTACTCTGAACAGACCTAATCGAAAGTAATCTGAAAATTAGGGAAAATAAAAACCATGCCCACAATGACCTAAATACCTATTTCCTTGAATTTTATGCCCTAAATAACCTCATTCCTGGGAAGTTTAATTTTTCCCTTCTGCTAAATATACAATTGCCTGGGAGAAACGATTGGTCATAATCAGGCTTTTTAGAGCTGCAACTGTTAAAATATTATTGTTCTACTAAAAGTTTTGGAGGGGGAGAGCAGCCAGTATAGAAGGAGGGAGGGAGGGAAGGAAGAAATATCCCCAGGCTGTCAGAGCAAACATCGTGTGCACTGCTGTCCGTGGGAATGCTGCTCATGCAGCACTGCTTCTACTTTTTTATATACACGTGCATATACGTATGTGTATATATATATGTGTGTGTACACAGTACATGTATAAATGTTTGGGGATGAGATGTTTAATATGCTTTGTTTCACCACCTGCTTTCACTAGTAAATACCGACTCACATTTTCAGAGGAGACAGTCAGTCTTTGTCGGCCTCACTTGAGCAGGAGGAGAACATGCCAAGGAGCCGAAATGATGGCACAGACAGTGCCAATGCCCAGACTGCAGCCCCCTCGGGGACGGAGCAATGTGTCCACAAGGAGCAGCGTGCTCCTGTCTGCCTGCACTGATACAGCATCGTCTCTCCACGAGTCTTAGGCTTTGTGATGCCTCCACACCCTTATAATTTTGGGCAAAGCACAGATCGCATGAGCTATGCTGTCAAGACAGGGCTATAGCATGCCCACGGTCAGCCGGGTGGGACACGTTTCCTGACAAGCTGCTGAAGGCTTCACAGATGTGCTCAGGTGACCCCAACAGCTTAGACATCACTGCCCCAGACGCCTGGCAGGGGGGTCAGGACTGCTGCATTTTTTGCCCATTGCTCTGTTGCACATGAAATGCAGGCCATAGGAAGCACAGCTTTTGCTGTGTCTTTGTGCCCTGCAGCTGTCCTGCGCCATCCGTTTGGTCAGGGGTTCCCAGGTAAATGTGCGGCGCACTCACGGCTTGACCGGATTATAAGCAGGCACGTAGGCTGAGCCTTTTGGAATTTCTGTGCCCCGAGTAATTGCTGGCTGCCTGCATTTGTGCTGGAAAATCCCAGGCAGAAACATGTTAACCCTCTAGTCAGGCATGCAAACCTACACCCATAGCTGAAGAGGCTGTGGTATTTGGTTTGCTAGCAGTTAACATATTGAAGTATTTGTTTTGAAAAGCTAGTGATTTCTTTATGACCTTGAGCCATCAAAGACTAAGTATGCAATTAGTTTTAGCTGCAGTGAGGCATTTAAAGTCAAGCATGTGTTTTAGTGCTTTGATAAATCAGGGCATAGCAGAAACAAATTTGAAAACAAAAAATATACATAGAGTCGAGAGGAAAACCATTTCAGCTTTGCAATCATGCCATTTTTACAGAATACTCATGTTACGCAGCTCTTTTGCTTGACGACAGCATCGTGCAGCCCAGCAGTGGAACTGCCTGTGCGTGGACGGAGCCAGGGACGTGACCGCTCGGCCACACGGCTGTGCTGGCAGAGCCAAAGCTGCCTTAATCCCGTGTCATGCTCAGCCCTGAGCTATGCAGCGCAGCGCGGGGCTGTGAAGAAGCAGAGACCAGCTCTGTGCTGCCTTCAGGTACAAACAACGCTGTTACCTGGTTAAAAATTTAATACATACTTTCACAGAGAAAAATTACAGGTTATTTGCCAGGATTAGGCGTCTTTTCCAAGCTAAGCATGGCATCTTTTCCAAGCTAAGCAAGAGCCCCCAGTGACAGCAGCCCTGGGTGCATGGGCTCTGCTCACGTTTGTGCTCCCAGCAGGGAGGAGTGGTGCCAGCCCCCGGCATGCTGCTGGCAGGCATGGGCTGCTTTCGGGGTCTCTGTGCTGCTGTGGAGATAAATGCAAGTAAACACAACTTTGAAGCAAGTAAACACAGTTTTCGGGCAATGGGATTTTATTGACTGTCACTGTACAGCAAGGATGATGCTGAGGGAGCCACTGTGTGTGACCTGTAGGCTTTTCCTTAACCAAAATCAGAGGCAAAATGGCATCGAACTTCCCTCCAGCGTAAACCAATGTGGTTGGGCCTTGGAGGTGCACACAGTGCCTTAGACTTTCCTAAGAGGATTTTGTGTTTTTTTTTTTTGTAAGCAAGACAATTGGATTTAGTCTTCCTGCAAGTGGTGCAGGAGGCTCGGAGGAGGGGACGCGTGTAGGGCTGCGCAGGGGACAAGCTGAGGGTCTCCGTGGGGACAGTGGCTTAGAGATGGGGAACACATGGGGCACTTGGGATGGCTTCTGTGGGGAAGCAAAAAGAAGGTATGCAGTGATGGATGACATGCATGGAAATGCCCAATTGCAAACCAAGACACTCATCTCAGTGGTAATTAACCATTCTCTTACAGTCTTGTGTCATGGTGAATTTTACTTGTTATTTCTTCTCATCTATGTAAGCATTATGCTGAGAGGGAAAAATGTCTTGGTGCTGTTATTGCTTGTTTCTTGATGTTGTTCCCAGTCTCAAGGCTGCTGGTGATCCCATTCCCTGAGCATATCCTGGGCTTTGCTGGCAGTGCCGTGGGGCAGGATCTGGCCCGGCACAGCCACAGACCCTGGGCAGCAGCAACCACTGAGGGCCAAGCCACTTCCAGCCTCCTGCTGCTTTAGTAAAAGCGAAAAATGAGAACAATGAACACAGCCCGATGGGTGGCATGATGATAGTCTTTTCCTGAAAAAAAAAAAAAAAAAAATAGAAAATGGGGGGGACAGAGAGGCAAATGCCCTCATCTGACTGAAGTTCCACTCCTGTGCCTGGACATTTGTCCATCTGCCCATGGGCCAGCGGAGCCAGGATGGGAAGGATGCTGCTGATGTGCGTGGTGCAAACCTGACACAAGCAAGCAGGGGATGGGGCCATCCAACCACCCGTCTATTTTAAAACGTTTCTTGCAGTCTTCCTCTGTTACCGTCTAGGCATCTTATTGCAAAACATGGACATCCTAAACTATAATTTGCCTTTGTTGAGCTATCGATCCTGATTGTGCCTGAGATTTGGGAGGTTCCCAAATACAATAAGTATGTTTACATGCAGTAGTCAGAGAGGAAATTACATGTGAAAGCGCTCAATAAGGAGATGGTATTTTGTTGCAATTATACATAAGCCTTGTGTTTACATGGGGTTTTTAAGGAGAATTCAAAGCATATCTCCTTTTTGTGATGCATCAACAAGCATATCAAATGATTGTTCAAAAAGCCTGTGCTTTTTTCAAAAATAGAAACCAAATGGCTGAGCAATTTCCAACAGAAAAAAAATTGCCATAGCAATTCCATGGTCTATTTAAAACTCTTTTATAAAACCTTTTAAATAATAAAACTCTACACTCTCAATTAAAAAAAAAAAAAAAAAAAAAAAGGAAACTGGCTCTCTTGGTTTCAAGTTTCTAAACATTATGCATTGTAGGGCCATTATATGAAACGCATATTTTCTTCCTCCATGGACCGTATGTTTCCCTCCTTTTCCCCAGCAGTTGCCAGGCTGCTCAAGCCGCTGGGCTCCCACGGGCATCTGCAGCGTTGCTGTGGGTGCGTGTCCCCAAGACTGCTCTGAAAGGGACTGACTGGCTCTGAAGCATGTTCCCCAGGCACAGGACGTACGGCTGAGCTAGTGCTGCTCCTGCCGAGCCCAAAGAGCAATTGCTGGGAACCTTTACTCTCACCTCTTGTACCGCCTGCTGCAGAGGGTGTTGCCTGAGTGCAATGGTCCCACTGGCAGGAACAACTGTACAGTATACAGGTGGTGGAAAAAAACAAAAGGAAATAAAAGGAATGAAGGCTGTAAACCTTCAGATATGCAGGAGAGGTCTGCTTTGGGAATGGGTGATTGCAGAACAGAGGCTGATGCCAAAGTCATTCAGAGGAATTTTTTTTTTATTATTTTTTTTCCCGTTATATGCTTCTTTCATGGGGAAACACGAGCTTCAGCATGCCCACGGTCGTGCGGCACTGCTGCAGCCTGCCCTGATTGTATCCCTGGGCTGTGTCATCTGGCCAGCATGAAACCCAAGCCTGCGCGCACACCCGCGCTAAGGGCTGAGCGTGTGGCTGGGTCCTGCTGTACATGTGCAGGGTGCGTGGCATGCCGAGCTCATGCTTTCGAGCAATGTAATGAGCGAACAGCTTTGAATTAAAAGTTCCTTTGTCATGCTAACTCTCTTTTTGGTGGCCACTACCAGTTCTCTTTCAAGTGCCACGCATGTACCTTGGCCAGTCACTGATCTGTTTAAAGGCCATGTCTAACTTTTAGGTTCATGTTACAGAGGCCCCTTAAAAACAATTCTCTTTTTCCCTAACAGAAAGGTCTGGTAATTTAGCCTCAAAACAAACACGTTAAACACATTACAAACTAAAACCATGATCTTTGCACTCCCATTACAGCAGTAGGCCAGCTAACATCATGCATAAACACGCAGATCGGCTAATTCTCTCGTTCTGTAAACAGGATGCGCTGCGCTGAGCAGCGGCATGGCACCTCTGCTCCAGCGTACATCGAGCTCGGCAGGCCAGTCTTTGGGGCGGGGGGGAAGGCGTGTACGCACACTGAAAGCAAACAGATGGGATTAGACACAGTTTAATCACTTACGTGGGGTTAAGTTGATTGCCAGAATCGTAGCGGTGCATGCACGAGCTGGGGTTTGGAAACAGCTGCCTGCACAGCATCTGACTTGCCTGTGCTCCCTGCAGTGTTTGCACATCACTGCTGACCTCAGGAAGGCTGTCCATCCATCCATCCGTCTGTCTGTCTGTCCATCCGTTGGCGATGTCCAGCTGCTGCTGTGGTGTGTTCTGCTCTCACAGCTGCTGTTCCCACGTCGCGTTTGGGAGGCAGAGAAGGGGAGTCCCATGTTCTGATGCACTGGCAAAGGGAATGCCATGAGAATATGAACCCAACCCTGTCCTCGATGAATGCCTGCTAGGAAAGGAACAGGATAGAAAGGAAAGAGGGACACGTTCAGGTGCTGTGCTCCTCTTAGCCCGGCCTGCGGCATTACTTACCCCCCTGGCTCTTCCCTGGGAACTGGGAGCTGAGCCACTGGGCCTCTGGGTCTGGTGCTGCTGGAGACAAGACGCTCCTGATTCCTACTCCGCCAGCGAAGGTCCATGAGGCTCAGTTGTCACTCCCCAAGCCGCCAACTTCTTTAACTTCGCCTCCTTGCTTGGAGGTGCCTGTGCTGCATTAGGCCAGGCCCTGCGAGGTAGCACTCTGCACACCTAGGGCTCGGTCATCATTGCACATCAGAGGAAATTTTTGTGATTTAAATCTCCTGGCATATGTTTCCCTGTTTAATACTGTTTAATGAAAGCTGGTCTTCTTGTGCGCATGTATACACACACATATTTAGCCATATTTTTCCAATTACTTTCATACAGCAGATCACATTCAAATGGGCTGCTGAGTCTGGACTGGTGGCAGCTAAAAGCACATGGCCTTTCTGCACGCACTTGCGATATGCTAAAATCTTTTAGTTATTAGCAAAGCCATGTTGTTGATAATTTACTTTTGCAGGGGAAGATTTAGAGGCATGCTTGTTTAGATAAAGAGGGACTTCCATGTAGTCCCAGGCTCAAAACCATAATATTTCCTTTGATGTATATCGGGTGATTTCTTCTGGATGGCACAGAGGTCTGCCTCTACATTAATGGATGCTAATGCCTCCAGCACTTGCTTGCGACACAGCTGACTGCACGCTGAGACCCGACGTGCGCTTTCCAGAGGAGACAGATCAGACACAAAGCCATCTCCTGCCTCAGCTGAAACTCAGGGCAAAGTGCAAGTAACCAGCGAAGTCTCGGTGTGCCAGGCCTTTGCTAGGATGGAGCATTGCTCTCATTTGCGTGGTCACTTCAGCAACCACGAGCTCTGGTGAATGTACATGTATAGCACATGCCAGTCATGTCCATCCACACCTAAGCACTTGCAGAAGATGGCAAAGCAGTGTTTTAAGCAGTGTTTTTAAGCAGCTGATGGCGGTAGTAGTTATCCGTGGGCGAGGACAACATGTTCTTTTCCAGCTGTATTGCTTTTTATTTCCTCCACTCCTGCCTTCCTTTTCTCTAGCAGACCTTGGCTTGCCATCCAGGCTGTGACAACTGGTTGGGACTTTCCTCTCTAGCCACAAACCTGGGGCTCTGTCCCTTCTGTGAATGTGTTGCACACTGCTTTTGCCAGCACATGTATGTTTTGTCAGTATAAATTACACACTAAGTGTTTGATGCTCCTTTTCTTCAGCCTTCTGCAGCATCACTGTCGGTGGCTCGGTGTAGAGCTGCAGCACATCGAGGAGGTGCGGCGCTGACAGGCATCACCCCATCCAGCCCAGCCCAACCTGTTGGCCAGGCAGCGCTTGAGTGATGAGTGCCTGCTTTCCATTGAAACCAAGACAAACAGAAATGTGTATGTATGTATTCAAAACAGCCCTGCATTTCAAAGGGAGAAACATTTTTCTGATTAGTTTCCAGTTTATAAGTTTCAAATTCAATCAGAGAAAGCATTTGTGGTTCTTAAAGCCAGGCTTTCCTGATCATCCTCTTCCTCCAGCCATGGGCATTTCCAAGCCATCTGAGAACACCGAGTGCTGCCGCAAGGGAGGCCAGGGCCTGGGACATGCTCAGCAGTCTGAAGGGCAGCCTCATGCCCATAACTTCCAATTTTAGTTTTTGTTACCTAAAAGGGCATCCTCCCTGCTGGTGCGCAGGAGGGACACGCCGGTGCCGTATCTCCCTGCTCCCAGAGCCTGGCTGAGCAGTGCCTGGTGCCTGGGATCAGCTGGGGCCAGGCCAGGCACCCCATGCCTCATGGGATTTCTCCTATAGCAAATGCAAGGAGTACTCATTTCTGCTGGGCTTGTGCTCTAATTGCAGCTGAGACATGGTTTTGTATATCTGGGAGCTGGTAAGTGCACTTCTGAGTGGGGAGCCAGCACTATTGCCGGGAAAGAGAGCTACCTGCAGCAGCATCTGCAGCCCACAGCTCTGCCAGCCTTCTGCCTGCTGGGCTCAGCCCCCTGCCTCTCACACACTGGGCTTTCCCAAGCTCTGGCCCTAAAAAGTGCAGACACAGACAGGGATGTGTGTACATGAAGCAATGGGACACCCAACCCCCTTCCAGCCTGTCACATCCCCCAGGCTCCCCAAAAAGCCCATCAGCTGTGCCACATGCCCAGTGCAGGTGGTACCCAGCTTTTCCTTGCTGTTAAGGCTCAGGGAGTGATGGCCAGAGCAAGCTGCTCAAGCTATACCATGTTTGTCTGCAAGGAAATGGGATGTTTATGTTTATTCAAATCAATACTGATGGATTATACTTTTGTTCCATTTAGCAGCTGTTTGGACCATTTTATACCACAAAAGGAGATTAAGATCCAAAGTACTGCAGGGCAGTGTTATGAATAACAGCCGTTTAATAGCAATAACAACGAATAACAATGTGAAGTATGGCTTTTAGCTATTGTTATGTCTAAGGTTAGTTTGTTTTTCATATCTATAAATACATACGTGTATATATATATAAAAGAAATACACCCATCTGCTCATCTCTTGTTCCTTGGGAGTAACAGGGTATAGCACATTGCCTTTCCCTCCTGGCTGGTAAATAAGAAGGAAAGAGGCTGGGAGTCCATCTCCTGCCTCTGATTCCAGCCCAGGATGCCCATAAGCAGCAGCTGTAGAGCCAGCTGCCCTGTGTCTGCTTTGGAAAAGGGACCTGGATCAAGGTTTGTCTTGCTTGGCATGGGTTGTAAATGGGGAGCGACACAAGCACTTGAGGACTCAGAGCCATAAAGTACACATGCAGCACAATTAGCATGACTTCCCAGAGGCAGGTGTGTGCCTAGGAAGGGCCTCACCTGGCCAAGTGATTGCTGAGCATTTAGGGCCAGCACAGAGACAGTTCTGAGAAAGAAATTTCCCTTGTCTTCCACATATAAATAAATTGGTGCTGACAAGAAATGAGTATAATAGAGCCTGGTTCCTTGTCATTATTGGCTAGAACTATGAGGAAGATAATAGCTGAAAATATGGCTTTAAATGGGAGGCACACATTTATTTTGTACAAATACTCTAAAATTAGACCATATAGAGAACATTAAAACATATGACTATTACATTTTAAATGACTGCTTAAATCCAAAAGAAAAAAATCCTGGGTTCTTATGCTGTCTGACAGGTGGCTTACTTCTGATCCTACCTCTTAATCTTCGAAGTCATGTTTTCTTTCAAACTCTGTTATTCCATTTTAAAAGGAGATCAGGTTATGTAGAACAATGTATTACAGAGCATAGCACTCACTGCTGGCAAATAAAAAATATTAAAAAGAAAAAAAAGAAATTCAAGATTCAGGATCAATTTGTTGACCTGGTGACACTGCAAGACAGAACCATTCTCAGAGGTCTGTGAGGTTGTGGTTGGACACTTTTTATTTGCAGTATTTGACACAGATGGCATTGTGAATTCTCTTGAAAGCATCATGTCGATCATGTGGAGCGAGGCCCTGGGGGTCAGGCTGGAGCTCTGCTTCTCCTGCAGTCCCTTACCTGTGCATGCAGTGCCATGTCTGTCGTGCTCCTCCTTGCACGCACAGGACCCTCAGGCATCCAGAAGGGCTCCATGTGAAGTCAGGTGGAAACCTTGTGCTGGCCTTGTGCCAGTGGGTGCATGACAGTTCAAGGTAGGAAAATATGGCCTCCACTTTTCACAGGCCAAACAGGGGTAATCAGCAATCAACAAGAAATGATTCTGATGAGGGGTTCTTCTTCCCTGAACCCCCTTTTCCCCTCTCTTTCCAGCCAGCGCTGCTGCAAAGGAGCACATGCTATTGAGGTACACCCAACATGCCTAATCTTTAGAGACAAAACCAGATGCTCTTTGGCTTATAGTCAGTCCTCCAAAGCCCAAAGATATCCACTTGCAAGAGCAGAACGAGTCATGCTAACATTGCCCTTGCTAGCAGTTCACAAGACTTTTTGTTTACTGCAAGGCAAGCATGAATCAAAAAACCACTTGCTGCACAAGTTTTACAGATTTATTTCTCCCCCTGCTCCTCATTTAGCAAACCAAGATTGTTAAAACTCAGGAAAAATATTTCATGAGGCTCTTGTTGAGTAATGATTGAATTGGTGTTGCTCTTGAATGAAAATGGTAGAGGAGGGAGGGCAGGAGTGGCTTAGGAAAGGTACAGCCATTTTGCCACGTAGTTCGGTGAGTTACAGGTTATCTAGCCCTGCCAAAGCGGGGGGGGGGGGGGGGGGGGGGGAGGATTAGCTGTTGTCTTTGTCAACAGTCTGTCTGGTTATTAATGCTCCTGAATGTATTGCTGAGAGTCTGGAGGAATGTTTAGCAGCAAGCACTGTACAGACCTCCAGTGTCAATAACACTGCAAACAGTAAACGTCTTTTGACAGCAAATGCAAAATGTGCAGAAACAAAGAGTCTGCTCCCTTTAACTGTGGGCACCATATTAAGAAGGGCTTTTGATTTCCTTCCTCATTTGCTTTTGTTATAGGTGGTTTGATATTCTTTATAACAAAGAGTGTGTTCAGAGGAGTGCACCATATTTTCAGCTATGCAAGGATTATTTGGACAAATGTCATCCTTCCCACAGTCCATTTGGTCTCTCAACTCATCACTTAACAGCTCTGGCCTGCCAGAAGAGCTGATGAAGGCACCAAACTCTTTACCAGACCTTGTAGTGTGCCAACATCCCCAGTAATTTCCACAGGCAAAGCAAGCAGTTGGGTTTTAGTGCTGGGGGGGAAAGGAAGCTCTGTAGGACATAAGGCACGTTTACGAAATTCCCCTCAGAAACTCTCATCTGCCTCCTCAGAACTGTGACTCTGGCAATGCAGTGTTTGACCAGAGTTTGGAGAGTACTTTGGGGAACATCCACTGGTGTGAATGTAAGCGTTGGTCCACCATGGCACAAATAGGACATCTGCTTTGGCCAGTAGCAGCACATGATCCTACTTCCTCATGTCTTTGCTATGTAAACAGTTGAAATCTGTAGGAAGCCAGCTAACCGCCTGAAAAATACTGAGTAGGGCTCTGGAAGGGATAAAAAAGCAAGCTGATAATCAGGAATTCAATGGAAATAAGGTTGCAATGAGGGGGAGTAAGCCATGGTGTTTTGAGACGCATCAGACACAAGGACTAAGTCATTTTCATGAGACAAACCACCGTATAAATAGGCCCCATCTGATGTTGTTTCCACTTCATATGCTACTGTACCCAGCTAAAGCAGACTGAAAACAAACAGCAGAGTTTCTTAATTGAAGTTAATTGCTTTGCCTGGATGAATTTTATTTCCTGATCAATTTTAAGCACTGGGCAAATAAACTCTAGCATTAATCATCTTTTCCTTCTTCTTTTTTTCTTGATAGCAAATGTTCCTTTCTGTTCTTCGCATCATATTTGTGACATTGTGCAGGCAGGTAATGGAGAATCACAATGTTCTTGGTGACTTACATTTTTTTCTTTCCATTGGACATAGGTCAGAAGCTTAAGAAAAGCTGTGACTCATAAAGTCACACATAACAAGTCAGTGAGCAGGGTCACTTTCTCGGCAAATTTGTGGCTAACTCATTTTGCCAGTGCTGGAAACTGGTGGCCTAGGGAGCAACCAGAACCTTCCTGAAACAGCCCAGGATCCAGCAGAAAGTTGCAGTCATGGATTAGGAAAAGAATTAATGAGCATCCAGATTTGTCTGGATGTTAGAGGGGGAAAAAATCAATTTACGCTGGTTTTCAAATAACTGTGATAGACAAGCTATGATGAAAGTGTCTGGCAATAAAATGGTGTCTTGGAGAAACTGAGGTATTTAGGTAGAGAAAAAGAAAAGTTTCCTTTGTCTCAAGAGCAGAAAAGTCACCTCATGTGATGAAGGTTTAATCCCTGCAGATGGTTTGAAGCCACAGCATCTTTATTCTCTTCTCACTAGCATCTGTTGAAAAGTTGTCATCGCTGCTTATGCCAAATGCCGGACAGGGAACAATTTGCGTAAGACCTGCTCAAGATAACAAGCTCGTTAATAGCTTATATTCGCCATAAGCAGCCAAGGTATACTTAGCCATGACAGTTTTCTTTCAGTGGACTTGGGAGCTCTTATCAACTGTGACAGCGCAGAGCGGGTGGAATGTGGGAAACAAAAGCCCCACACAAAGGAGGCACTTTAGGTCTGAGCGTGTCTGGGTTCCTCTCGCTTCCTAGAGGCCACACAGTGACGAGCGTATGGTGAGATTCTTTGCTCTAATTAATATTTCACTCTCTGAGCGAGTTTTGAGTTATCCCTTGAGAGAAGTTAAAGGTTTGCACATTTTGAGGAAAAGTAGCGAGGCTGGTGAGCTTGAATTAAGAAAGTATGTTGAAAGGAGCTGTTACAGTCTTTAACTTTGGGTGAGGGACATGTAAAACATATGGTATTAGTGCACTTTTTATTGTATAACTTGTTCTATGTCCTATTTTACAGTCTGCGCCAATAAATTTATATGTAAATGCTGCTAGGAAACATTCACCCCTTCTTCCCTTTCTACCTCCTCTGGACTGGGGCATCTGATATTTCATATTCTGCGGAGGTATTTGTTTTCCAAACCAACCCACCAAATATATTTTATGACAGCAATAAAATAAAGTGGCTATGTGGTTGGAACTGCTGAGTTCAGCAAGGAAGGTGAAAAAATGGCCACTGGAGGAGAGCTGCTGCTACCAGCAAGTGCAGGGAGCCCAGATAGGGCCGGCTGATGGCGCCTTCAGCCCCGTGGTGAGGAGTTGTATGAGCCACAGGTGTAGTGCTGTACACCCTTACAGATGGGGCAGATTGGGCCCTACCATAACAGAATCACACCAGAAGTTACGAGCAAGCCTAGGGTGGCTGAAGCCTTCACAGGCTACAGCGCTGAGTAAAAGCTGAGCTACTCCATCCAGTGGTTTCTCGTTCCCTTCGCCATGTGCTGTTGTTAGGCAGCAGTCTCTTAATCCAGCTGTAATTCCTCAGGATACAGTTTGTATCCTGAGCAAAGTAATTACAGATCTCAGAGCTGCAAGCTGGAGGTACAGTAAGAAAAATGATGCCACTATGTGTTGAGTGGTTTACCTATGGGCTTATCAGACACCATTTGACGAAAGCCCTCCCTGGATGTGCACAGAGGGAGAGAGAGGCACTTAATCTATCTAATGGCTCCCGTGACATTGATATACCATCTCTCATTGTTGTGTTAAGGACCTCTTGAGCATTCTGCTCATGCATCACTGGATGACATTATCCCAGCATGTTATGGCCAGTGGCACACCTAGGTTAGAAAGGATGTTGTGGTATCCTAGAGGAAAGCAATTAAATTATCATCGTCTATTCACCAAAGCAAAGGTAGAGCATGTAAAGACTCCCTTGTGTGAGGCATTATTTGCCCAGCCTGCAGCAGCAGTGCACCCCACTCACATGAAGTATCTCACCATTAGGTGCAGTGCAGTGCTGTATCTGCTGCTTTCAGCAAAATGTTGCTACACAGCAGCATCTTGTCCAGCTTGACAGCAACAGGGGTGGTATCAGTCTGCGTAGGCCTGGAGGTACGTCATGGTACTACAAAAACTGAAAGAGAGAAAGGGCAAAGAGGGAAGGAAGGAAATGAATTTGGGGGGTCAGGGATTTCTCAGCAGGCCTGCAAGCAGCAGCACATTAAAAATTGCTCCAGCTCTTGGAAAAGGCCATTTGTTCCATACCACAAATTCAGGGAAAAATAAATAATTTCTGAGATAGTTGTCCCTGTAGTGTAAAGCAGATCAAGAATGTAAAGCAGATCAAGAATGAAGGTGTGGGAGGGAACAGACAAATGGCCAATGCTAAAAGTCTTCCTGTTATGTAGAAGAAATGCCTGTTCTTCTCAGCACATGGAGGAGATGCATGCCTATTCAAAGTGATACAATCTGTGTGACCACTGTGAAGAAAAACCAACAAATAAATAGCCCTTGTGCTGCCTTCCTGCTGAACCATCCCTCTGAGGGAGGACATACCACCACAGCCAGGCAAGAGTGAGACACATGCGACCTGAAGACCTGCGGTGGTGCAGGGGATATCGTTGTGAGAAGAAGGGCTCATGATACAACTGGGCGTAAGCACCCGCGTGGCCCTCACAGAGCTCTGAGGCACAAGCACGATCTTCATGAAGGGGTGGCAGGCTCTGTGTGAGCATGAGGCAATGCCTGCAGCAGAGCTGTGGTCCCGGCAGAGGTCTGCCTGCAGTGCCGGCTGCCCTCTCACAGCTAAAGGCGAGACATGAGTGATGAGCACGGCCGGGTAAGGCCTGCGAGGCTCGTGGTGTGGGCAGGCCTACAGAGCTCAACCGAGATGCCCTAGTGACCTCAGGAAGAAAGGGTGCATCATGTTTTCCTCCAGCTGCCAACAAAGGCTTTTTAAACAGTAAATGAAGGAGTAGTGTAAACACAAGGCCTTTTAAGATATATCTACTTGTCACTTAAGTGAGGGCTAATTATTAATTTGATGGAGTTGAAGGTGAGAGAAAGACCGCAGGGCCTTCTTTTTAGGAGCAGATCCCCTTTGCACATGGCCTGCAAACTCCTGCCAGTGCACGAAGGGGCGAACCAAGGAAACGAGGCGAGCAGTGGCTGGCAGCCATAGGTTCGCTACGTGCCTTTCTCAGAGAAGTGCGCCATGGAGCTAAATGTTTAGTAAATACAGTTAGCTGGGGGAAAGAAGTATGTAAAGTTTGACAGAACAGTGACCTAAAAATGGGCCTCAAAGTACGTCTTCACAGTAGACTGAAAACAGAAGGAAATCTAATTAATTATAATTATTACACTTCTAAGAGAAGAGGAGAAGCAGACTTTCTCTCATGATATACAGAGAACAACTTCAAAACTGTTTACACAAATGCTGTGAATTCTGCTGGGTGGGTACTACAAATCCATGTCAGATGTTAATGGAAAGAACAGCATTTGTCTTGCAAGATGGCAACGTGCCACTGTTTTAAGTAACAAACATGCTCGCTGTGGTGCAGTTAGAGCCTGCCATGATCCGAGATGAAAGACAAATGAAGAGTCTGCAAGACTGATGTGGGGCTGTGCCAGATGTCAATTTTTGAGTGATCCTTGTCATTTTAAAGACAGACACAGTAGAAACCCAAATGTTATTGGCAATCATTTATCAGAAGCATCCAACAGCCTCTCTGCACATGTGTGCAGAAATTACCTACCTGGTAACAACATCCTTTGTACAGAAAGCGCTGGATTTATGAATTTCCAGTTGACAGTCACTGTAAAATTAAAATCCAGTGTAGAAGTCTCCCCTGCAGGTAACTCCACATTGACAAAGAGGATTAAGAATATTTCACCTGAGTCTGCAAAAGTGCCAAATATAGCATTCATTAAGCATAGTGAGACTACCCAAGGGTGTTAGATGTCCGCAACCAACCAGTAGACATGGGCACACAGGAGCATTCTGTGGCATTAGGTGTCTGTGGGGAGTTCAAGGTGTGGAGCTGGAAGGTGGGAAGAAGCAGGATCACTGCACAGCTGTCTTGCAGCATATGTTTGGGGCAGCATTTGCCCAGCACAGAGCAAGCAGAGGGAACTAGAGCAGTCCGGGAGCTGCTGGAGATACCACAAGCTGCCTGCAACCAAACAAGCTGCATTGTCAGTGTGAAACAGTGTAAGGAGACTTTTCTGCCTCACCGTCACCCAGCAGCTTTCGCTCAGGCTTGCTCTGAGAGCCCTGCTGAGGAGCTGAGATGTCAGACCTGCACCAGGCGTCCTGTATATCTGCTGTCAGCACAAGGCTGCCATGTGGATGGGAAGCATCAAGCCAGTCTGGGGGTGAAGTAGGCTGGACCCCATTATGCAGTGTGTGCTCTGGTTTTTATATTATGTTTGTGTACAGAAGAACTTGCCAAATGCCAAGCCCTCTGGAATTAGCCCAGAAAGGGGTTGAGGAGTCGCCTGGAAATGATGTCAGCTGCACAAGGTCAAGAGCCTGTCTGTAGACACAAAGACTTTTTTACCAAGACAACTCACAGTGAAGGCAACGAGTGAGCTACACACCCTGTCAGTTGGTACATAAGCACATGGCTGAAAGAAATGGACTATTTGAGAGCATAG
The DNA here is from genome assembly GCF_040182565.1 of Anser cygnoides. Taxonomy (NCBI): domain Eukaryota; kingdom Metazoa; phylum Chordata; class Aves; order Anseriformes; family Anatidae; genus Anser; species Anser cygnoides. Next base: position 22,502,647 of record NC_089882.1, read on the forward strand.
AGGAAAGGCAAAAAATATGCAGGCAAACAAAGCAATAACAATTAAAGCAATAGGCAAGAGAAATGACTAGATGGAATCATCAGCTGGAAAAAAAAATACAAAAAGACAAGTAATGATATATAACAAGCCACTACATGTTCTTCCTAGGGAGAAGACTGAAAAAACCAAGAGGAGAATGGCAAGAAGCCAGTAGCAAACCAACAGACCAGCAAGGCAGTCCTTCCTAAAAATGTCACCATGGAATTACACAAGAAGCTGCACATGAAGGACATCTGCAGCACTGGCTCAAAACCTTACAATTGGCTATGGATAAGGAAGGACAAGAAATCCTTTGGAAAGCATAAAGACACTGTTGAAACTTTTTGCTTCTGCTAGCCAAGCTGCGTGTATGGGAAGCCACATTGTCCAACAATTGAAGTTGCCCACCTCGGTGCTGTTTGGAGGTGTGCTGGCACCCCAGACCAGGGGTCAGGACCAGGGGACAGGCTCCACACACAGGCTGCATTGCCTGCAAACAGCCCATGTTGCTGGAAAGCCTCTGTGCTTGCTGATGAGGTCTGCTTGAGCTGTTGGTTAAGCTGAAGCATTTGGGCTCTCCTGCCTGCGCTTTCTAAAGATGTTCAGAGGGCACTTTGCAAAAGCCAGGCACTTCCAGGCTGAGCCTCAGGGACTTGGGCAGTCAGGTCTGTACTGCACATTGTCCCATTCCAGCGGGGAGATGAAGCAGCAACTGTTAGTGCTTGTCACTGGATGAAAGCTGCAGCCCTGTACTGGTGTGTCAGGATCCTTTTGACTGTAGCAGCCGCGCTATGTCATCATTTATTTCTGAGGGTGTTTTCTGAACGGACTGAATCAGAGCCTTGCAGTGGCCTCCTGGTGCTTCTGGTAGCTGTACGCTTGGAGTGAGTCACAGGGCATCCTCAACTGCACCGCAATAACCTGCCAAACAAAGGCTGCATGTGTCACCAAGCCTTGAGACGTGATGGGCATTTTATTACAACAGGTACTATTTTATACGCTGGGGTTGTTTCTGAACTGTGAACTCCCCCAGCTGGTGAACGTCTGCTATTACCGTGAGCCACAACCTCCACTCCAAAATGTCTCTGTGAGGACATACTGCGAGACCGACTCCAAACACTCACCAGCATCCTAGGATGTGCAGTCAGAAGCTGGAGCAGAATCTGAGCAGGAATAACTGCAGAATGATGCACTAATGTGGTTTACCAAAATGCCTGCCGTTTGTGAGGAGGAACAAGATCAGCATGTGTTTAAAAATGTCACACATCTGGTGGGGTTTGTCTGTTTCATGAAGTCTGAGCACTGCGACTCTGGACTTGAATATGGGAAGAGCCAAATCTCCAGCAGCTGCAAGCACAGCAATTTCTCTATCACAATCCATGAGGGAACATCCCAGCCACTTGGAAGCATGACTTCAAGGAAAACAGGCACAAAACCTGACCCATGCCACACATTTCAGGTCCCTTGCACAGTCTTTGGGGTTTGTCCATAAGAAGCACTATGCGTAACAGGTCACTGACCATCCCTGATTTAAAATCCTGAATTAAAGCATTAATTAATTAATTAATTTCATTATTTATTTATTTAATTCATTATTTATTTAATTCATTATTTATTGTTGATATGAATTATCAATAATTCATTAAATTATTGATTTAATTCAGCATCCCTGAATTAAAGCATTAATCCCTAAACTCATCAAAGAGGCAGGAACACTGCTGCACAGCATTAATGAGAAGGCAGTGTGTATCAAAGCTGTTCACCTGCTTGGCAGCATACACCTTCTCGTGGTCTGAGCTGGTCACGATGCTGTGGTTCTGGAAGCGTCCAAGCCAAGAGTCTGCAGCCAGCAAATGTCATCCTCTGGATCCACTCTGCATTCTTGCAGGCACCCACCTGCTCTAGCACTTGTTGGAGGCTGCCAGGACCAAAACACCTTTCCAACAGGAAAATGAAACACCTTTGGTTTTGGATCTGGATGGGTTTCTCACGACATCAGTGAACCAATGCAAGATGCTTGGTGGGAATACAAAGGCAGGAGTGGCATGGTGGGGGGATAGGGATGCAGGCAGGACACATCCCTGCTGGCATTAGTTTGCCCACCCTTGAAGGGAACTCCTGAGTAAAAGTGGAAAGTCGATGAGATTTGGAGCTCATTTCATGGGGAGCACTGTCTAGCAAAAGCACTACTGTTTGGGCCTGTGAATTTGTACGGAGCTAGTGGTTGACATTTGACTAACAGTTCTCTGCTGGAAGGCAATGAGAGGAGCAAACTGCTGCCTCTCCTGCTACCTTCTCCAGGTACTGGTGCCCTATTCCCCACAGAAATATTTCCTGAGCTCCTGTGTACATTTGCCATGTTATTCTTGGCCAAAAGTCATGCTTACCTTTGGCTGAAAATAACCTCTCATCCTTCCTTCAGCTCACTCAATGCAACTGGGCTCTCAGTCTTCCCCTGGGAAACACGGTCTTAATCCACTCGTCATGTCACCACTGGTTCTCTGGTTTGAAAGCTGACAACATTCAAGTCCAATCAGTTTTGCAATGCCTTGTACTGCACATACTTTATGGTAACCGCTTCTCTTGCACACACACACGGCCTTTGTGCTTGCCTGGTGTTGTCACAGTGACTTGGGACAGACGCAGGCAAGGCCTCCCTAAGAGGAAGCTATCCCTCAATAGCACACCTGGCCTGCTGTCTTTCTTAAAGAATTACTCACAGCAAAAGTTCATCAAAAGACACCTGTTTGAAGAGATGTGGGCAGTGAAAAGATCCATGTTATCCCAATCCTCTCACTGTCATCTATGTGATCGGTTCGAGGCCGCATCATGCTTACCTGCAACTCCACAATATTCACCTCGAGCGTACTGGGGACGTCTGATAGGGTAATGGGTAATTCTGTGCAGGTTACAGTCAGCTCCCATCATTGTCCACATAATATTGCCAAGAACAAGGGAGCAGCCAGGGTGTAGGAGATGTAAACAGAAACAGCCTTGTGTTATGAAAGAGAACTGCAGAAGCAGCAGCGGTTGCACATGTCTATGGACACCATGTTCAGTCTCTTGTGATAATGAAAGAGTATGTGGAAAACAGCACCAGGGACAGAAGGGTCCATCAAGACAACTGGCAGAAAAGCAAAGGATGAGTTACCTGACCTTTCCATGACTGAAAAAAAGGGGGAAGGCTGTAGCACCTGGTGACCTCCAAGATGGAGGGAGGAAGCAGAGGGAAATGAGCGTGTATATTTGACCAATGGTGGTAAATGATGAGAGCAGTGCTGGGCAGTGGGCAGGTGTGTCTGTGTGGACCATGGTGTGTGTTGCCAGGACATAAACTATGCAACTGCCCTTCAGGGGTGGGTAGGGCTGGACAGGAATCAAGACCATGTCCAACTAGCCAGGGCTTCTGGTGGCACTTCAGCAAAGAGGGGTGGTGCTAAGGGTTGCAGCTGGAGCACTGGCTTAGCATTGTGGTGTGACTGTGAAGGGGCAGCACAGCTCCGTGCCTGCCTGCCCCTGCTGAGGAGCAGGGGGAAGAGGGCAGAGCACCAAGAGCACCACGCCGGGCCGTTCGCCCTGCCCTGCCTGCTGCCCGCACAGGGGGACCCGGGGGCACACAGCTGCCCTGCGCCCCTCCACTGAGCCCACGCGCCGCCCCTCACCGACCCCACAAAAAGGCCAGGCCCAGGCAGATGTATACAAAACCTGAAATAGTTTACTTTGCTTTCTTTTTTTTTTTCTTCCCTTTTTTTTTTTTTTAAACTTTGCTCTAGGTTTACTTAGATTTCGTGAACTTGATACAAGAGCATTTGATATGAATCGGTAAATAAAACACCGTCATAGATAGATAGCCACGATAAACTTTGTTAGAAATGTACATGTCGCGAAAAAATAATAATACTAATAATAATAATCATAATAAAAAAAGCCGGCGCGACGCCCAGGCTGGCGCGGCCCTCACGGCCCTCGCCATGGCTGCGGGTGGCTCTGGTTCCCCGCGGGCGCCGCGCCCCGGTAATGTGTGTATATAAACAAAGCCCATAAGAAATGTACAAATATAAAAAGCTACAAACATTAATAAATTACATCGTCACAAAACACGGAAACACTCCACAAGGTGCTAGTAAAATAACTGTCTCCCTCCTCGTACAAGAAGTTACGCAAAGAGCTGGTACGGGCCGCTGCGGCTGGCGGCGCCCGGAGAGACTTTCCCCTTATAAAAAACGGGTGGTCGTTATTCCAAAAGCTATGTACAAGCTACATTCTAGGAAAAGGATGCCTCAGGAGACGCATCTACACGGCAGCCAGGCACTGCCGCCCGCCCGCCCCCTGCCGCCCCTCACCGCCTCCCACTGCTCAGCGCCGCGGGGCCGGGCCGGGGGCGCGTTAACTTTTTGCGGACTGGTCGCTCTCAGCACTCTGAGAAAGGACATCTATATTAAAAAATATTTATAGCAGGATTCTGTACACTCCGACCGCTGAAAGTTAAAAGGGTTGCCGTCGTGGTGGCCAAAGTTAGGTAGCAGTAGCCCGGAGGCCGCTAGAGGAGCAGCTTGCCATTCCGGTGGATCTTCAGGATCTTGCCGAGCCGCTGCTTGGCCGTGGCCATCCCCTTCTTCGTGCGCTTTCCTGGAGGAAGAGCGGGAGCGGGTGAGCCCCGGGGCGGCTCCAGCCCTACACAAAGTGACCCTCCAGCCCCATACCACTGCTGCCTTCCCCACGGGAAGCCCAGCCCCATCCCAGCACCTCCACAAGGCCGCAGCCACCCCACAAGCCTGGGGCCTTGCCCGCTCCCACCCCAGCTCCCTGGTGCATCAAGCACAGGAACCAAAGTGGCACCACCGCAGCTGGGGCACATCCCGTCACACACCTGGGGCACCCACTGCCCCCACAGTGCCAGCCCTGCTGTGCCCTCACCCAGCCCACATGCATCCCAGCTCATGGCTTGTGGGTGACCAGTTTGCCCCCAGCATGACGGTCCGTCCAAACCAAGTGACTCTCCCCCACTGGGGAGGCTGTGCTCACACGGGCACCCAACAGGCTGTAAAACGCTGCCTGCCTTCACCGTGGGCATGCACGCACCTCCAGGACCTCTGGGCACCTCTCTACTGTTCTGCACACACTCAAGGGGGAATTTGTAGCATAGGGACACTGAGACTGCGTGGCACCTCACTGGCACCAGTCCATGTACCACTGTGGTTCCTTGCCCTCTCTTTCCCAAGAGAGACCATCTGCATCCAGCATAGGCAAAAGCTGCTGAACAGATGCATGTACAGGTGCACACACACACACACGCACAGACATGCACATCTTTACAAATTTAGGCTAACACCAAGGCACTACAAAGCACCTAACTGGGACAACCTCCCCTATCCCCACACTCAGGAGAGAAAAACACCACCGCGAGCCCTTGCTCATGGGCTGTGCCATTCAGGAAGGCCTGTGCTCCCTGCGTGCTTGTCCTCGGAGACTTGTACAACTGTCACAGCTGATCTCTACCCCACCTCTCGCCAGCTACTACCTTACAGCCAGAAACATTGTGAATCTCCAAGGTATCTGGGACTACCTGGCACACCACAAACCCACAGAGCTGTTTCCCTGCCCATCATGCTGTCAGTGCACTCACATGCAACACCTGCAAAGACTCGATTCCTCTCCACTTCTCCCACCTGCATTGAGTGCTCCAGCCCAAAAGGGCAGGTGGTGACCTTCCACACCATACCTTTTCTCAATAAGAATGTGCTTCTACAGCCACAGAAGACTTGCAGTATACAAAGGCAATTTATAATTTCCTCATTTCTCATCCTTTTGCCCCACTATGAGTCATCTCCCTTCCCTGAAATAGTCTGAGAGCTCCCTGACTCTGCTTCATCCCACCTTCTCCTTCCAGTCCCTTCATTCCCAATGATGCCCAACCTGTTAGTTCCCAAGCTCAGGGATCTCCTGTGCTCCATGCAAGAGAGATGCTCTGAAGTCCCCTTGGTGGCCCCAGCTGACTCAAGGCCCTTCACTGGAGGTTCTGAACGTGCTCCTCTCCCTCAAGGTCAGGCACGTACTCTTGGCACATGGCTCCTTCCCTCCTTTGAGGACTGAGCTATGTCACGGGCAAGGTGTGATCCACATGCCTGTTCAGGCTCCCTTCACGATGACCTGACTGGGCACCCAGCTCACCTGCCAGACCAGGGCCTGGCTCCATTCAGCACTCCTCTTCCCATCACATCTTCCATGCTCTTGGACCTGTTTTATTCACGTTACCATTTCATCACAAAGACACAATTCCAGGCAAATACTTTCATTTCACTCTGGTTCTGCAGACAGCTATAGGTCTTGCCAGCTCCTGACAGAGCCCTTGGGCCTATAACGGGCTGTACACATCCTCCTGTATGGCCCATTCAGCTGCCCTGGTGTTTTACTGGTTGGCACCCCTCAAAGGGGCTGCAGGACACTACACACTACCTCTAATTTGCTCCACTCAAATGCAGAATACTGAAAACATCTGCCACATAGCCTCACTTTTTACAACAGGGCCTCTCCCAGTGGGATCGAGCACTTGATCTTCACCATACACAGTGCACTTGACTGGAGTTTTTGCCTGTCCCACACACCTGCCTTTATCGTGCTTTCTCAGCACAGTTCAAGCAGAGAACAGGAGGCCCCAGCCCAGACCCCAGGACAGCCCCGGCTTTAAAACGCTTTCCCTATGGCAGACAAGCGACTTCTTCCTCTCTTGGTTTTGTTTGCGTGGCTGTGTTACTCCCAAGGTTTGACATTCCTCTGCTCTCCTGCTGCAACTCTCAGGACAGGTTTGCAGATTTGCACTACTCTATGCGCTGGGCAGGACGTCCTCCTTTACATGTATTGCACAACCACTAGCCGACCTCAGCAGTGCCTGACCCAGCCCTGAGCAGAGCAGCCTTTATGGATGCATCCTCCCCTTGACAAGGCTTCACCAGACGGGCTGGACTGTGACGTGGCCACTGCATGTCCTCCTCAGGAACCCTGGGGCATGCTCAGGAGCATTTTCTAGCACAGGATGCCTCACACCCAGCAACAACAGCCCAGCAGCAAGGCACAAATTTGGGCCCACACTACCAGGGGAGCCAAGGCCATGGGCCAGATCTCCAACCAGATCTGATCTACCAAAACAATTCTACAGACCCATGACAAACACAATACGTGAGGGCCCTGCAAATGGCATGGATTACATGACCAAATCACCCTTCCCCATTCCTACAGCGTAACCCCAGGCGTTTCCTGGTACCTTTGGCGGAGGCATTGTTCTGCGAGGATGATGAGGGTCTCCTCTGTGTGAGGAAAACACCGGGTGCCATCGGCTGTGATCCCCTGTTAGGCTGGGCGACCCCAAAGGTGCTGGCCCCTGCGGTGTACTCGTGATCTGTGAGGCTGCTGGCATGTGACTCCAGCTTCGGCTCTGGCGAGCTGCCTTCCTGAGCCGGTTTGTTCGCGTTGTTGGTTGACAGCTTCTTTTTGGTATTTTTTTTCTTCTTGCCTTTTTGTTCCTCCTTTAAAATGACAAACATGAAGCTCATATTAATCCCCAGAAGACCTTTAGCTATGGCAAGGGCCAGCGGCGTTGCTTAGGGTCCTGATACAATGAAAAACAATGGAGTTTGCCATGTACAAACTGCTCAGTCTGTTCCGATACCATCTCTCTCACAGATCTCTGCCGCATGCACACGCTGCCTTTCTTGCCTCTCTGTGCTTTGTGCAGAGCCTCCTTGCTTGTTAACTCTGTGCACACTGCGGCGAGTAGGAGCCAGTCAGGACCAAAACGACCCTGCCTTGGGAGACCAGCATGGTTTTGCATGAACAAACCTTTTGATGTTCCACATAAACTGGCATCTCCTATCTTCAATCTTCACACACTTTCACAATAGCATGGAGGATATTAAGCACCCCACTTATTCACTGAATCTGCTTCTTGCTAAGACACACATTATCTCGCCACCTACTACTACACATCATGAAAAAAGTGGTCTGTCACGATCCTGTTTCCCTTGCCTACCTTCAAATCCACTTCTTGTTGAAACTCTGCTACCATTCTTGGAGCTCTTCTACCCAACAGCACCCATCACAAAAGCGCAATGCCACCAAAAGCCACAACTCCAGCAACTCCCCAAGGCATCTCGCCAACCTGGCTCCAGCAGACCTCATCACCTTCACGCCTTGCTCTGTCACATTTGTGGGGCCCATGTGCATGAGGCACTTAGCATCTATATGACATCTCCAGAGACCAAAGGACACTTACCAACACCCAGAAATGCCTCAATATCTCTGTTAAACTGACATTAGCTATCCTCGGTTCACCAAAGCTTTGAGAGAAAACCCTAACATTTCCCAGCAGCCAATTTCCACAGACAAGGCAATCACATCAGTCAGACTCTCAAATACATATCAATACACCATTCTCACACACTCCTTTTGGGGACCCTCCTTCTACCATTAGCCTGCAAGGTAGCTGTGGTTGCTCTCTCATGCTTTTCTGTACTCTTGATACACTGCTTGCCCTGTGCTGTGGCTTTGTCAGGTATGCTGCAACACTACAGGACTTTCCTCCCATTTATTTCACCTGAGACTGATGACCCTTGTGTTACTGACATGAATAAACCCTAAGAAGGGCTGACACTGCTGCTGTTTGGGCATGACTTTGCTGCTTTCATTTCCTGACAGCTACTACTTCCCAAGCAACCTCACCTGCTGTGACAGCTTTGCGGCAGCAGCGGCGAGTCCGGTTTCAATGGAGGCGACTCTTGTACCCTCTCGCACCGGTCTGTCTTGTCGAGGCACCGAGGGGCCGACTCGTGCTGCAAGGAAAGCAGGTGTAGGTGAGACACATGCAGCATGTGCCCAGATGAGCAGCAGAGCCACACACTGGGCAGCGAGACTCTGCCCTCCTGAGCAGGAAGAGCCAGGGATGCCACAGCCTCTGCTCTTCCTTCCCCAGGATGTGTACGAAGAAGGAGGTGCTGACAGCCTCCACCCAGTCACAGCGGTTTGGGGAGAAGCTGACAACAAAGATATAACACAGCCAAGTAACCTCACAGGCAGTTGCAGCTTCCTGAAGCTGAAGCCATGGGAGATTTCTGCCTACTACAGGTATGAATGACTCCAGCATCGTTTCCAAATGGACACCGTCCACCGCCCCATCTGCTGGGGATGGACACGCAGTGCCATGAGCAGAGACACTGCTTCTTTGTCACACACAGCAAGCTGTGGAGACTCCCCCATTAGTGAGCCACAGCAAAGGGGGGTCTAGAAACCCCCTGGCCTCTTATACTGCCTCTGGTGAGCCACAACAAAAACACCCTTCCAGACCATCAGCTTTGGCCAAACCCAGAGGAGACCATTACCACATTCCCTGTCATTTCTCTCTACATGGTCAACACCTAAAAGCCAGGGCTACTCAGCTGTCTGTGGTTTCACAGCTACACCACTGCTAAGGTGGCCACCAATCATTCCTTCACCAAGAACATGAAGAAAAATAAACAACCCATCCAGGAATGACTTTTTCCTGCTGATTGATGGCGAAAGGCTAACACCGGTCGGTGTGAGTCCCAGCACATGAAATCACCTCCCATTGTGCTGGAAAGGATTAATCCTTCACACTACAGAGAAATTGCTAGTTGTGGTCTTACAGTTTCCACATTCCTTGACAAATGGCTGGTTCATTAGGGACCTGCATGACTTAGTCTGAGTCTGGGTAGCACAGATTTTATGGACTTACCTGTTGGGCTATAAGGGGCATCATCTGAGCTTTTCCTTTTCTTTGATCGAGATTTGAATACTGGATTATCTTCATCCGATTCAAGAGAAGGGTAAACTACAGTGGAAAACAAAGAGAATACTTTCAGTGTGGGTGATAGCTCTGTGCTGCACACAGATCCACTTGCTCTGTACAGGTATGGTGCGCACAGGTATCACAGCTCAGAAGAGCAATGTCCCCCTGAGGTAACGCTGAGTGGTGACACAGCTGCAACAGTCAGGAGACTTTCTCCTGCTCTCATCCACAAACTGCATTTTAGAAGCTGCTGTCATTAAGCTGCGACCAGCTACTTTTAGGATACACAAACTTCTCAAACGGCAAAAATCAGTCTTAATCTTGTCTGTGTAGTGGCAGCACAGCTGTAAGAAACACAGACAAGATTCTTTATCCCAAGCTAGACTAATATTGAAGACATGCCAGTGCAATTCTCATAACCCCTTGTGAGACAAGATGTGAATCTTCATGTGTCAAAGAAACATGTGTAGGTGTGTAGGTACTCCTGCCATGAGAGGAGCTTCTACCTTTCTTCAAAAGCTTCGGAAAAAGTGAGCCACACTATGATTCACAGGGAGACAGCCACCTCTTTGTTAAGGGACTGGTCTTTGCACTGCATGGAAGGACTTGGTGCCATGTCTCAGGTTTTTTCCTGTTCCCATAGGTTTAGGTTTTGCCAGATACAAGCAAGCCT